>NW_027176428.1:4756920-5436920 GCF_023349555.1 Cebidichthys violaceus | reverse complement strand
CAGGATGCTCAACTGCATTCTGTTGCATTTTGCAGTTTGTAAACCAGGATGCTGCTCTGGCTATTCTCACCGCAAATCCTCTCCGCAGTGGATATATGAGCGAGAAGGTCAAGGTAAATGTTTAGGGTGCAATATTATGACAAAGAAGTATGTCCCAATTCAATTAATACTGCATGCAACAGAAGGTACTTTGTAAGGGCAGCTGCAGTATGCGATGTGGAACGCAGTGTGTGTAACAGCATACTTACATACTTTGTAAACAATGATTCTATAAAACAGTTATTTTTGTACCACTATCAAGAACTTGGTACGCTTTTAACCCAGGTCAGCGATGGACACTTTAATTAGCATTAGTGAACAATTATACTCAGATACTGGTTCCGTATTCAGTCCCACTCTCCATGTTTCCATCCACGTGTTTCCACATCTAAAAAGGACAGAGGCTGTGGGAGAAGGACAGGACAACAGTATGACACCTCACTTTCAGGCACCATGAGAGGTGCTTGTCGTTCCTCTGTCATTACAGTTACAGTTATTGTAGACACACACTCACTCTCTCTCTCTCTCTCTCTCTCTCTCTCTCTCTCTCTCTCTCTCTCTCTCTCTCTTTCTCTCTCAGTGGTGTAGAGTTACATCCTGCCACTGCAGTTTGCACTCTGTGAAGGGCAAGAGCAGCGTTCCTGACCTCCACAAACACACACAAACACATAACACCTCGGCTACTCATTACTCTCAGCCATTTTTAGCTCCAAGAAGGATTGGGAAGAGAAGAGATTATGGAAAATTATGCCAGAGGTACCCTCGGAGCAGTTTATTTACTCTGAATATGAAGATTAATATTAATACAGCTGTGTTTGGTGCATCTCTTGCTTTTCCTCTAGAACCGTGATGCACTTTCATCTGCAAAGCAGAGCAGCTGGGACGGACCGAGTGTGTGTGTGTGTGTGTGTGTGTGTGTGTGTGTGTGTGTGTGTGTGTGTGTGTTTGTGTGGTCTCTGGAGTATACGTGTGTTAGCTTGTGTATTTTTCAGTGAATGAGACAGTGTGTAGTAGCAGTATATATTAATGTTATCAGCCAGACTTGACTGAAACTGTGTACACATGTATCATAAATGGGTTACGCATTGTTTTCATGTCGACTTGATTTTTTTAAATTCTGAATAAGCGAGAATACGATTAACATTTCTTTATGAAAATCTGAGAATGAAAAATGTCTTTATATGGAAAGACAGAGAGCAGAGTAGTAGTGGCTGTATGTTCAGAACATGGATACGAACAGTGCCTGTTGTTTGCAATGCTTGTGTGCACTGTGGTAGTAATAGGCTTCCCTCTGGGCTGACCAGGAGCTTGAGGAGGATGCGGTGACGGAGAGATGGAGAGGGGTAAGCCGTGCGCTCCGACTGAGTGATGAGGACAGCAGGGGAGAGAGACAGAGCTGACACAGGTGCTTTAGACAGGGGCAGAAGGGAGGAGGTGACAGAGGAGACTGAAAAAAATGAGAACAGGAGGAGGAGGAGCAAGAGAAAGAGGTGATGAGGAAAGTGTTGATCTAGAAGGACGGATACATCTTCCCACAGTGAGGACATCAATGTGTGCATATACAAAGGAGTAACATCCCTGTTTTGTCAGTTTTACAGTTTGACAGTTAAAATCTATTTGTCTTTGTTCGTCCCGCATAATCGAGACAAGCTCTGAGTTGATAGAAATGCAGATATCTTCATCTAGGTCGCTTCAATTTTAACAATGCGCTCACAGCTTTGCCCTGGGTTTTGCCTTTCAGCCTCCACATCTTATTGGTGGAGCTAATTGGCACATGGGAGAAGTTTGCCCTCAAGAGTTTTCTGGAAGAAATCTCCTTAGGTTTTGTCAACAAATTATTTGGTTAGGTTTAGAAAAATATCATGGTTTGGGTTGACGTTAACGTGGGTTAACCATTTCTGGCTGAAAGCCCTGAAGACAAACTGTGCAGCTTATTGGGACTGGACGCTGCCCGACAGGAGGCTCTGCAGACACTCCACAGTGCTCTTCTGCCTCTGCACATTTTTACAGAAATATGAAATGATTAGTCAGTTAATCAATCTGTCGATCTGCAACTGTTTTGATCGTCTTTTACTTGCTTGAGACATTTTTAGCCACATCTGTCAGCCGGTCGGTCGACTACTTTGGTCCAGACTGAAATATCTTTTGGAAGAATTTCCATGACATTTTGTACAAACATTCAGGGACTCAAGAATTAAGTCCACAAACTTCTCTGACTTTTCTTCCAGCGCTACCAGAAGGTTGACATGTTTGGTTTTTAGAGAAATATCTCAATAACTATTGGATGGATTGCCATTAAATGTGATCCCTGAAATAACTTTGGTGATCTCCTGACTATTTATCTCGCACCATCATCATGTCAAAATGTATTTTGTCAATACTTTGTTTTATGACCAAATATATAATAACATTCACATCATCTTCAGCTGTAATTCATTTTTTTGTGCTAATTAGCAAATCTTAGTAAGCTAAAATGCTAAACTAAGATGGCAAACATGTGAAATCAGCATATAAGCATTATCACTGTGAGCAAATTAGCACACTAATGTTAGCATTCAGCTCACAGCTGTGCCAAAGTACAGCCTCAAAGAGCCGCTAGCCTGGCTGAAGCTTGTTAGCCTTATGTCTTATCTCAGTCTAAGTTATCTATCAGTGACCCTGTTTAGTATGGTTAGTGTATTACACTAATTCAGTATTTCCAATTCTTCAATTAGACTTGTGGAGGAAACCTGATTGTTTTCATTATAATGTTTGTTTGTGGTTTGGATTCAGGGCCATCATTGCTCTTCTAAAGCCAAACCTTCACCCCTTTGTATTTAGGTGTGTACATTTGTGAATTTATTTGTGGTTGTTATTTGTATGTGACAGAGGAGGTGGTGAGATGGGGGGCTTGCCCTCTACTCCATGTTATGTTATGATGTGAAATGGCTGCTCTCCGTCGAGGGAAGGTTCAGCTGGGATTAGCAACGCTTGAGAAAAATAGGAGAGAGGAAGAGCAAAGGAGGGAAAAAAGAATGAGAGAGCAAGCATGGAGGAGCTGGAGTGGATAGAGAGTGAAAGAAGTAATCAAGTGTAGTTAGGCAGCTGCAGGAGGAGAGATACTGAGGAAGCAAGGAGGAGAGAAAGAGAGAGAGAAACTATGAGAAGATGTCAGATAAAAAATAGTCAGAGGTCTCCCACTTCTCTGAATTCTGCTACAGAAAATGCTCTTTTAAATGTGTAACATTTTTGGAGTTTTTGTCAGCACTGCTGATGTGCATGTGGTGTGTTTGTCTGTTCAGTGCTTGTTTGAATGCGTATATAATAGATCTCAGGTGTAGCTCCCACTGATGTCAAGGATGAGAAGTTATCACAATGCATTCTAAATTCTTTCCAGCTTCTCTTCTCACTCTCGTTTCCCTGTGTCTCCTTCTTCTCAATCATTGACCGTGTACATGGGCCATATAGTCAAACTCAGAGCCTCTTTGGACACCACTAGCTACTCCAAAGCTGGTAAACTGGCCTCCTTCAGTGCATATTTTTTGCCCGTTTCTGTGAGAGGATGTAGCCATGATGACTTGGTTTGCTTCTACTTTGTGTAAGCACCATGTGCTGCCAGTAGGGGTCTCTGTCTCACCACCAAACCAAATGGCAGCAGTGACCAGTGTGTTTGGCTGCTGTCAAGATGTGAGGCTGAGGTTCGAGCCTGCAGTGAGCTGCTTTCAGTTCATGTCACCACAATCACTAAAAGATATTTTGATGTGTAGGGACTTGTCCGTCTCACTGCCTCATCTTCTGCTTTCTCTGTCTCTCTGTCTCTCTCTCTCTGTCTTGTGAACCTTGTTTCCTTGACAACCATGTGCAAGCAAGTAGACCTGTGTCTTTTTCTACATTTATGTACTGCCACTCCCAATGCTTATGATGTTGAATGAGCACTTTAGTGTGTTTTTTACTGACTGAAGATGGAGCATAGCATCGGTGAGTGACTGAGCCCAGTGAGTGGTAAAGCACAGGAGAGTAGAGGGATGAGAATAAGAGAAGGCATGAAGAGGGGAGCAATGCAGAATTAAATTAATGAACAGTCAAATCAGTTGTAACTAATTAGACACTGGCTCATAACCTAATCATGGACTACTCTAACACACTTTTTGCAGCTCATGCTGCTCATTGATGTAACAAATATCAGTATCAAGTTGCACTTTTTTGATTTAAAATGAGGGTTGTGAAAAATAACTTCATGATGAGCTTCATAATAATAAATTCTTCACTTTTGATGATGCACATCAGAAGTACCAAACTAATACCAGTGCATGGTGCTGCTGTTTATGAGAAGCAGTATCAGTAAAATACAGAAACAAATCAGTATTTAAGAGCACCCCAGTGATTGTATTTTTAAGTTTGGGGACTTCAAAATACAAAATTAAAGGTCGAGATATCCTGATTTTTAGACAAGCTTAAAAAATCCCATGATGCAAATGTTATAATATTTTGATCATGAAAACGTGAGCCATTAATGTAGAATCAAATAAGACATTTTCTACATTTTAATAATCAGGTGGACTACAAGTTTTTGGTGTGTCATGGCAAGAAAAAGAGGTTAAAAATCTTGTTTCAAAGGGACATCCACAGCAGTGTAGACAACATTAACAATATGAGGATAGAATTGATATTCTTTGCTGTTTAACAGCACCGGAAGGTGTTACAGACTCCAGTCAAGTGAATGCACTGAATTCCTACTGAGAGAGGAGGGACGAAACAGGCTGCCATTTATAAATAGAAAAAATCAGTGCACACAATGTCATGCTGGAGGAAAATTGGTCTCTTGAATTTGTGTTGAGTAAGCACTGGCTGTAGTTTTTATTAGGAGGAAATAGAGCGTTTAATTAATGTTAATTCATGGAGTAAGTTCCAAATGTGACTTAAAAACTCCCTTTGTGCGTGTGTGTGTTTGAGCAATAGAGAACAGGTGGCCTGAGCCCCCAGCAGTCCTTGTCTAAACCCTGCCTCTTCCTTCCTCCATCAGCTGATCACTAGCAGCTCTGTCCCCACCTCCTCCCTGCGTCCTCATCATATCTTTGTCTCTGATCAAAATCATCCATGTTTACGTCAACCCCTGCTTACTTCTTTTTTTCTGCCTGCCCCTGTTTCTCTCTCTCTCTCTCTCTCTCTCTCTCTCTCCCTCTCCCTCTCCCTCTCTCTCCTTACCCCTCGTCCCTGCCGTCTCTCGTCCCAGCTGCAGTTAGAGCAGGCTGACTAGCGGAGTGCTGTTGTCCCGAGCGGAGGGCAGAGGGAGCAGCACAGGAATCTCTTCTCGTCCTGCTACAGTCAGTGTCGATTAGGACTCAGAGGAACAATCCCTCTTTTCCAATCTTCACCACCCTCTCTGCCCACCACTCCTCGTCCTCTCTACCTGTCTCTGTCTCTCTTTTTATGGGGGGTCTGTTTGAGGGATCTGATATGTTTAAACTTCACCATGAACCCAACAGTGAAGATCCACCTTCTGAATGGGACCCACTTTAACACCTACATGTACCAGGTAGGGACTCACCACCCGTAGAGTTTGTGGATGTTACTGGTAAAGGATTGTCTCCAGCTCTAATAGCGCTCTCTCTGTGGTCTCCACGTGTCCTTGCCTGAGTATTGATTTCAGTGCTGATGACTCTTTTCTAGGATTGAGATATGGCCTCATCTCCACCTCTTCCTCCTTTTCCACACCATGCCTAAATCAAGCTGTGAACAATGATTAATGCTTTGCAGTGATGCAAATTGCATATCAGTTTAGAAATGTGGGCACACCCCCTCCCTCCAATAAGGCTTTTCCCTGGTTAATGTGGCTAGTTGCATGTTTTCAACCTCCAACTGTCCAAGAAAATAAGAGATGAATATATCTGTCACGCACTGGTGGGGAATTCTCTCTTTTTCTGTGACTGCTGTGCGTGCTTGTATGTTTATTGCAGCATGCATGGGAGAGACTCGACTCTGCTGATGCACAACAAAAACTCTTTGTGTATCTCCTTTCATCCGAGCAGAGGAAGTATTCCCTTCTCTTCCTTCCTCTCTTTCTTTGTCCCTCTTTCTGGAGCAGGTTTTGTTTTTCTTAAATGAAGAAAACCTGGATACACGAATGGATGCTATTCTGGGCTCAGGCCTTCAATGGGCACAGAGGAGAAGAGAAAGTTGGAAAACTTACAAAGATTTGACACCTTTGTTTGCCGAGCATAACAAAATTATATTTTGGAAAACACAGACAGAGAGACATAGTTGATGTGTCAGCTATGCAGTGAAAATGCTTTTGCTGTGTCAATCAACTTTATGGACAATAGTCAGGGTAATAAATTACTTCTGATTTGCATGTTTTTACACTGGTGTTTTTTTTTCTTTTTTTCTTGCCAGGTTTCATTTAAATCCCTTCAAATGTGGTGAGAACTCTTCTAGATTCACTTATGCTTGGGATTTCACATAGAAATCCCCTTTTTCCAAGGTGTTCAGAGTGGGATTTACTGAGTTGTATTCAGCTGTTGTGTTATGAGCGCTTCAGAAGTGAGTCCAGAGCTGGCACGGCTTCAGTCAGTCTTGGCATTATCCCTAATGTTCTTCACTTCACTGATTTGCTCATGACTCACAATGATTATGCAGAAACCAAACCTAATTTTACTACATCACTCTCAGCCATGAAGAATACAGTAAAAATGTGTTTGCTTTTCTTTATTTTCTCTCCATGTTCTGCATTCTGAAAGGAGAAGCTTTTTAAAAAAAAGTTTTCAGTGAGAGTTGTTCCTCCAGTCAGGGTGGAGATCTGTGCTGCAGTCAGCGGCTTCACTCCCCGGGTCTCGAGAGCTGTCACATCATTATACAGAAGGAATATCTCTCGGCAGCTTTGTGCATCAATTCGTGTTTTGTAGCGACGTGCGTCTGCGTTCGGCTGATGAGACGTTCATGCGAAGTTCGCATGCTGCTCAAACACTCCACTTTCCTAATGAGCCGTTGCCGTGGCGACGGCCCCGCAGTGTGTGGTGCGGCGTCATGGCAACAGATTACTCACTGCCTACAGGGCCAACACCCCGGCAAAGGTGTTGGCGGCGGTCGGTGTGCGTAAGACTTGTCAGAGCAAGGTCGAGTCCACCTCTGTGCTGTGTGCGGCCTCACTCTCTCTGCAGTGGTGAAGAGTTACAGAGCTGTGATATCCGAGTCTCCCCGGGGACTCGCTCATCCTCCCGTCCCAGGCCCTGCATTCATCTTCAGCACGGCACTCCTTAGTGAATGACCGAGATTTACATCAGAGTTAATTTAGTGTCTTTTGGTGTGGCGCGAGTGAGAGGAGCTCAGCCACTCTATACGATCTTTGATGAGGTATCTCCTTCTCTCATTAGCATTTCTGAGGGTTGAAGCAAATCTTTTCCGCTCTTGCATTGTAGAACATGTACCACATAACTGTAGAATTGCTCAAACGAGAACCTTGTTTTCTGAGTGAAGTGTTGCTGTCATTATTACTGAATGACAGGAGGAAAAACAGACTAACACTGAGGCAGTGCTAACTAACTAACGCCTACTTCTGTGCTGAAGAAACATGATGAATTACTCTACTCAAGGTTTGCTGGTCTTTCCAAGATGCAAAATACAATCTGATTGCTGGCGATGTGCACTTGGGCTGTAATGATCCTCAGATTATCATAAATGATATCTGGTACCACAAACCTACCCTGTGAATCACACAATGTGTGAATGAGTTGATAGTCATGTTTACAGTTTCCATCTCTTTCCTTTCTTGCTTAGTCACATATTTTCCTCTTTTCCTGTCCTCCCACCAACTGACGCTCACAGACACGATGTCACTGTCACTGTTCTCGAGCTTTGGCAGACATCGATTTATTTTTGTATTGGCCTCAGCCTTCTGTCTTGTTAATCTGCCCACACATAGAAGGAGTTAAGAGGCTGTTTGTTGCTCAGTGCATTCATTTTTATGAAGGTATGATTTACTGTATCAGTAATCTACGATACATCTCTGGAGTTGCTTAGTGTGTTAATATACAATTCTGTATCCATCACCATGCTTTTTCAAAATTTACTTTTGTTTGTTACTTTTCTATTCTCCCCAAATTACCTTTAGCAAGCTGCAGAGACAAATGAGAACTTGGTCCATTCTGTGGAGAGTTATACTGTGAGTGAAGGCAAATAGAGTAGTTGTGAAAAAAATCATGCGTTAGAGAGACTTTTCTAAAGGAGAAAAGTAAATATTGTTTCCTGGTTACTTTGCAGAAATGTTTGCAACTGGTAAACAACATTCACTCAGTTAACAGGAAAAGATTGAAAAAATACGTTGTAAAACAAAAAACATCAGCACAGAAATAACTGGTAAACGGTGCGGCAAACGGTGACATTACAACTTCTGGGTCCGTCATGTGATGCCATGGTGCCCAAAAAGACTTTGTCACATTACATTGGGAGAGAGACGTCTGCAACTCAGCGGATCTTTTTTTTTTTTTTAGGTGAATCCTCTTCTGTCTTGCTGTCCTATAAAAGAGACGATGATCATACATTTTTCACAAAGCTTTGGAATAAAGAGGGATCTTTGAGTGATGCTTACATGATTCTAGTCAGGATGCCACAGTGGACCTTTAACAGCGATTACGTAATTACTCAGTGAAGTCATTAAAATAGCTACGTCATTAGTTGTGTTTTCAAAAGAAGTACTTCAAGATCTCTTTTCCAAGAGAGTCCAGAGAAAATAGGTATAAACAGATACAAGACAAACAACAAAACACATCCAGGCACACACAAGCAAATACAAACAGCATCAGAAACAATCAAAGACATCCAAAAAGGTTCAACAAGTTTTAATTCATCCAGTGGGATGAGTTTTTTGACGCTTTAAATTTAAGTCAATTTATAAGGTGCAAGGTACTGGAAGGAAATCTTTCAGCAGGAAACTTTTAGAGGAATTTAGCACGATAGTGCTCTACTGCTGCACGTTAAACTGGAGCTTTTAGAAGTACTATGAATACTGTTGGCCAGTGCCGACGAATGAAGGACCAAGGTCCTCAAAGTACTCACTGTCTGTTCCCTCAACCACAGCTTTACAGCTGAACGACAGAAAATAACTGCCAAGTCAAAAAATGATCACGTCATTTGTGATGACTGCTAAAGCACCTGCCTCGCAAGTGCCCACACATTGTCAAACACAAACACACACACACACACACACACACACACACACACATTCACGCTTTCTGTATATTTGCATTAGACAGGGCAGATGTGTTGTTGAAATAAAATATGGGGTTGTGCTGAATGTTCATATTTGCTTTTTCAGTTGTTGGTCAACTCTCAACAGTGCTGACATCTGAGCAAAATACAAAAAACACACACAGACACAGAAGGACGAGCGCACTAACAATAGACCATATATTTTTGGGGATTGCACGTGTGTGTCTGCACTCCAATCTCTCTCTCTCTCTCTACACACACACAGCATTTTTTTTCATCCTTTAATCCCAAACTGCTTAAGGAAGCGAAGGGGAGAAATCCTTTTACAATGTCTGGGCTCTGGGTGTTTGGTAACCGCTTGCTATCTCACATTGTGGTTGAAGGCAGAGGAACCAGAGAACCAGAGAAGGCAGAGAACCCTCTCTCTCTCTCTCTCTCTCTCTCTCTCTCTCTCTCTCTCTCTCTCTCTCTCTCTCTCTCTCTCTCTCTCTCTCTATATATATATATATATATATATATATATATATATATATATATATACATACATATAGGCAAGGCAAGGCAAGTTTATTTGTATAGCACATTTCAACAACAAGGCAATTCAAAGTGATTCACATAAAACCATTAAAAGCATCAAAACATAATGCAAAAGAAAAGGAGATTCAAAAACAATTAAGAACATTCATTAAAACACTAAAAAGCTAAAAACAGAATAATAGTTGCAGTGCAGTTTAAGGAATAAAATACAGTAGTAAAATGCAGAAATTGATTAATATCCTTGAATGTGGTTCAATTAAAGGCAGCAGCAAACAGAAAAGTCTTCAGTTTGGATTTAAAGGAGCAGAGGGTCTCTGCAGACCTGCAGCTTTCTGGGACTTTGTTCCAGATATGTGGAGCAGAAAAACTGAACGCTGCTTCTCCATGTTTAGTTCTGACTCTGAGAACAGAAAGTAGACCGGTCCCAGACGACCTAAGGGGTCGGGATGGTTCATAAGGTAGCAGCAGATCAGAGATGTATTTTGGTCCTAAACCATTCAGTGCTTTATAAACCAACAGCAGGATTTTAAAGTCAATTCTTTGTTGGACAGGAAGCCAGTGTAAGGACCTCAGAACTGGAGTGATGTGATCTACTTTCTTGGTCTTAGTGAGGACTCGAGCTGCAGCATTCTGGATCAGCTGCAGCTTTCTGGTTGACTTTTTACAGAGACCTGTGAACACACCGTTACAGTAGTCCAGTCTACTGAAGATAAATGCATGGACAAGTTTTTCCAAATCCTGTTGAGACATAAATCCTCTAATCCTTGATATGTTCTTCAGGTGATAGTAGGCTGATTTTGTGATTGTCTTGATATGGCTGTTCAGGTTAAGGTCTGAATCCATAACTACACCTAGGTGTATATACTCTCTGACAGAGAACTGCTTTCTGTATCTGACTTTATAAAGTTTAATAAACATCCCAGGATTTTTCATAGCTCATACGGTTTTGGGGGGGTTAGGATTGCATAGTGCACAGAGCAACAGCATATGTGTGTGTGTGTGTGTGTGTGTGTGTGTGTGTGTGTGTGTGTGTGTGTGTGTGTGTGTGTGTGTGTGTGTGCGCGGAAAAGAGACTAAAAGCGAAAGCAGGTAGAAGCTGCCCGTGGGAAGACGTTAGACAGACCTCCTTAAGAAATTAAAGAGACATTTTTTGTCTAGACAGTGATGTGTTATACTTTATATATAACACTTGTCTGTTCTGTTATATAATACATAAAACAAGGGGTATGTATTTATACCTTTATCTATCATTGGTTATTTGTCAGTGCATGTTTCACACATTTGTTTTTTTTAGCATTCAAGCAGTTTGTGGGGAGAAGCACAGAGCTCCTGAAAGGCAGAAGGATCAAGGGATGAAACAGAGAGTGCGAGAGGTGGCGGTTGAGCCTTTTTGCCATGATTGAAAGAGACAGTGAGCTCTAACATCTGTTGGTGGATTTGGGCTGAGCTCCTGTCTATTTGTGCACCCCAGTGGAATAAGGGAAAGTAAAATGAGCACGCTGACCCATTTTCCCCCTTTTCCTCCCGATGCTCCTTCCCTCTCTCTTCCCTCTCCTGACTTGTTTTTTGCCTGCAACGCGATGCTCAGGGTCAACAGAGATCCAGATCATTTAGTGAGAGTTTGTGTGTAAGAGTGCAAGCGTTTGTCGCAGATCGGAATTCTGTTATATAAATTATTAACTCAGTTCAGCTGTCACACTGCAATGTAATGTTGTTTTTATATATATATCTAATATATTTAAAGAAAAACACAACAGGTCAGTTTATAGGACAAATATTAAAAGCACAGGGCAAATTTAAAGAGGCACATTTGTGTGATGACACTCCAAATTCCTGAACAGATCAGATGTTTTGCTCCTGACCATTTTTTTTATATTCCGCATCTTAGTTTGATTTCTTTAAATTAACCTAGATTTAGGCATTTTTCCTGCAAAGTACAACTGCACAATACATACTTAAACTACACCAGTCTACACTAGTCAGTGGTGATGTGGGGGTCGATCTTACAGAAACATTACATGCAATAGTCCACCTTCTCTTCCCCTTTCTCTGTTTCTCTCTAACACACACACCACACTCAGGTCCGCTTGTCTCTGTCCTTGTCCAGACCTGACAACTGCGCTACTATATAATGCATAAAGTTGGAGGTTTGCGGGTCAGGTCGGTTGCGGTTAATAAAAACGTGCATCAGTCTGTGCATCCTATTTCCCAGATTAAAGGCAAGAAGAGTGAATATTCATAAAACACCCACTTTAGGATTGGCCCACCCAGCTTGGTGGTGTAGACCAGTGACAAGCGGAGAGGCCAGAACTTTATTGACCATCATCGCCAGTTTAGCACTGTGAAACTAAAGACCAGAATGTGTCTCATACAAGGCATACAATATCTTGCCCTAAAATTGGGATATTAATCAATTTCTTATGGTTAAAGACACTCTTCATAACTTTATATAAGTGTGATCCAATCACATCTGTTCTGGTTACACCGGTCTTCTTGATAGGCTCAGACAGGCGTTAGGTGTATTGATGGCAAGTTAACCAGGTCTAGCACATTATGCTCCACCATATTTTTTAAAGGGCAGCAAAGTAGAATGTTCCCAATGCCAACTTCAAAGTAGAATTTCTTAGTCATGTGCAATGTTTGGGTCATCAGTGAGCAACGTAAGACCAAGAATGCAGTGTCATTCCTGCAGGGAGCACCAGGACTTTAAAAGCTGTGTCTGTGTTTGAGACAAGAAGAGAGAGCATAAGCCTGGTATTGGTTTGGACGAAAGCCAAGCTTACAAGAAACGCCAACAAAGCACCAAGAGATGTTAAAACAACATGCACACACACAAACTGACTCACATACACACTGGCGCACTAACAGATGTACACACTTTAGTAAACAAACAGCCACCGAATCTCTGTGTGATCAAACCACAGAAAATATTAAAAATGAACTTCCAGCAGAAGCTGTGTCACTGACTCTTTCTCTGTCATACACTGTAACAGTAGCACTGTTGGCCTCTTGCCTCGTGTAAATCTAATCAATGGCAGACAGAAAAACAGAAAATCATATGGGCAAGTGGATAACGTATGGGACTTGGAGACCGGGAAATTGACAGCACAGGTAGCAGTAAGACAAAACTTCAAATATTAGTTGTACAGGAAGGGCAGAAGCTGGGGCTCATATTTCACCCATTCTCTTCCACTGATCTGGAGGGACTTGTGTGAGGATCAGTTTATGCTATTATGATTTAATTGAGCGAGACAGAATGTGGAGACATTATAATCCCAAACCAGGGCAGGTGAAGCTTATCATTTTCAGCTAAAGACATCTGACACTGTCAGGATTTATAAAAGTCTTTACAAATGCATTAAATGTTGTCTTGCAGTAGTGGACGGGTGTGGTGTATTATATCCAGTTGATAGATGTCAGATATTCAGTCAGGTCCAGTACGTTGTCAGTCACGAAAAGTCTACTACAAAAGTTTTAAATACTCTATTATTGATTTCTACTATTTTAATATCAATTGTTTTTTACAAGAGCTATATATATATATACACAAAGGACTTAAAGGACTAGTTCACCCCAAAATGAAAAAATGGCCAGGTAAAGAGCTATTAAAGTTTATATACTGTAACAATCAAACACACAGCAGGTTAGTGCTCCATCACAGCCATCTCCCAAAAGATTAAAGTTAATGGAGCAATCTTTTTACAGCTCCAAAAGAGCATAAAATGTCCATCAAATTTGCAATACGTGATTGTTTGTGGTTCTATCTCTTATAGTGTGGGAGACGGCTGTGATGAAACTACATGAAGTAACAGACTGCACACTCAACAGACTTGGGGATGTATAGATACTGACTTGTAATGTTGTGGTGAACTAAACCTTTAAATGTGTGTCTAAGGAAGGGTGTCATTGCTCTATAAGGTCTCAAAACCTATTTTATGTATTCATCCTATTCAGTACAACTACTTGATGTTATCTCCGTTACAACATCAAAATGACACTATTGCAGTATGATATTAACAAAGGAGTGAACAGTATTTCAGAGTTGCGTCTGCCGTACCATTCATTTGTACAAAATGATTGAATGCTGGACTGAAAATTGCTTCAAACATGCCATGTCTGACAGACTGAGTGGATCCAAACCAACCAAAAACCATTGTGGTCCAAATTCTAGTCACTCAACGGTCAAGTTTTTCAAATGTGGCTATAAAGGACGTCTGGAGTGCTTAAAAGCTTCAGTGAAGTGCAAAGCCATCTCTCAAAACTGAGGAGCGTGAAGAATGAATATCAATAAATCAAATGGCTCTCAAGTGAAATATACTTTTGTCACACGGCTAAGAATTCATTTTGAATAATCTATTGTCTCTCTTTAATAATGAAAAGTCCCTCTATCATCACTGGGAACTGGATTTTATGGATGTGCTTTGATTGTCAGAGAGAGTAAGATGACACTGTTTTCACACCATTGCATTTGCTTTTTGGACAATATACTGAAATATGTGATCAGGGCCATTCATAATGTTTTCAGTTACCATCAAATGATATGTTTAGACATTCCATATTCATTGTTGCTCATTTGTTGGCAATGAGAAAGAATAGCACAGACTGACAGTTATTTTTTATTTTCAGTCTAATGGATTTTGCATATTCTGGTCCCATTTCAGCGTTGTTAATACATTGTGGATGTGGAAAGAGTGGCTGACTAGAATATTGTACTCAAGTAAAAGTACTGTTACTTTTAAGAAATATTACTCAAGGAGCCATACTTGTGTATAAATGTAAACGTAAAAAGTAGCTCAGTGAAAACATACTCTGAATAAACGTTACTGCATTAAATTATAAACTTGCATACTTGTACGTTGTTTAGCATCGACGTGGTAGTTGATGTTCTCATCTAGAGTTCAGCAGTGTGTTGTTGTACTCACCTGTCTGTACCGCACCGAGAAATCCTCCAAAATCTAGTCCTGGTTCGATTCTTTACTAGTTCATTCTATAATATATAACATAACCACTACGCTCCTCAAATCCAAAATGTTTTAAGCCAAACGAGACTCAACCGTCCCACCAGCGATTAACCGTCTCAGCAGGAAGTCCTCACAAACCTCACTGGAGGTAGAAGGTCCTCAGTTTACACAGGCGCTGTTGGTGGATCAGCCTGAGCATGCTAGCATTTAGCATGTTATAGCCAGACTTAGCATTTTGGCGAATGGGTACATTAAATCAGTAATTAATTAACTATTCCCAGATAAAATAATGCTGATTACAACCACAGGCCAAATGTGATCATTAATTGGATTGCGCAAACTTGAAGCGAACGCAAACATTTATAAGGTATCATTTCCGGAGCGTCATCTTTCTGAACATGGAGCTCTGCCCTCCTACGGCTGCAGACACACCTGCAGCTTCTTCTTCTTTGGGATGTTTTATGGCACCCGGCATCTGTTATGTTACATTGCTGCCACCTTGTGGAACTACTCCATTGCTGTTTGTAGAACTCCATGTCCGACGTTCTTCCTCTTCTGTTGAGTTTAATTTACAGTGTACACCCAAAGTGATCCCATTCACGACATTATCCATTCTATGGCCGAGACCAAATTGCCTGCGCTAGTGCAAATTCTTCCCTCAGTGTAGTATCTAGATCTTCACTAGATATGTCCCCAAGAATGTTATCATCTTAATCCTCTCCGACCTGCCCTGTATTTCAACAGCACAATTTACAACTATGGCAATAAATGACAAAAATCCTTTTTTGTCAATAGAGATGATCTGATTAGCTTAATTTTGTTTCCGCACCGTTTCCTGCACTCCTTTTTCCCACATCTTCTGACTCCTCTACTGAAGTGACATGACCATATTCCTGACAGCAGCAACATCTTGAGAAGAGCCCTTTCATATGGCCTCATCTTGCAATTCCTCTTCAAGAGTCAAACACATCGAATTACTGTCCTCCTTCTCCCCATCTCAGAATCTTGTTCGTCTTTGTGCCTCACAAACACCTGCAATATCCCGAAATGACTCCAACGCCACTTACTACTCCCTTCTTCCTTATGACTTGAGAGGGAAGCAAGTCAAACTGCTATAATCTCTGAACACACAAATCTTCAAGGCTCTGTCTCTCCGACACGTTGATACACACTCAATGACAACCGCTCCATTTTTCTTGTGATCCTGACTGAACTACAACTCAAAGTTTTCTTAAACAAACTTTCCAACCACGTGTGGCTCTTTGAAAAACCCGTCTGTTGTTGTCACAGCTCTCATCCTCTTTTCTCATTGACTGACTAGAATCCCTTGAACTACTATTCCTCTTTATTTTATTGTTAAAACGCTCATATCCTCATTTCCAATTTCACTCTCCAACTCATGCTTTGACACCATTTCCCCTTCATCAGGAAATCCTTCACCCACTTGTGCAGCTGCTGATTTATCTCTCGTCTTTTATTCCATTCTCACACAGTTTATCATGACTTTTTCATGTGACTTTTTTTTGTATCATTCTTTAGCAGATTCAACTTGAAATGTACAATATAAGTAGTACTTAAGTAAAAGTTAAGATACAGATTCTTTAAGTACACCAAAAAAACAAGAGTTAATGTCATGTGTTAATTCCACTCCTGCTGTTTTTTTTATTTTTTATTGTACTTGATTTTGACATAGGACATTTCTTTTTGCCTGCTGGTATTATTATGGCTTCCAAAACCCCAGAGGTAGGTGCTGAGGTGGGCAGAGGGGCACAGCTGAGGTTGTGTTTATGCAGATCAGATAGCACAGAGCCATTTCAGTCATCTCCGCCTGCTCAGACCAACTCTTATCGCAGGTGCACAGAAAGGTTTTCCCAGACAGCATCCATCGGACAGCATGTTTTCTTTTAGGAGAAGCCAGACTGTCTCCCCATTATTTAAGCCTGCCCTCACTTCACCTGCAGATAAAGTATTCCTCTAACTAGCGGTGGGCTCATCCTGTGCTGTGCTGTGCCAGGAGTGTGCTTGTGCCACCAAAAAACCTGTCATCCACACCCACATGTGTTTGCACCTTCAGATTATAGCTGCATATGTGCTCAGCTTCACAAAATATAATATTATGTTGATCACTGATACAGCATTAACCTCTGTATGGGTGTTGTGTGTGTATGTGTGTTTTGTAGGAGTTTGCCACCCTGACGAAGGAGCTGAACATATGCCGAGAGCAGCTGCTGGAGAAAGAGGAGGAAATATCGGAGCTGAAAGCTGAAAGAAACAACACCAGGGTATGTGTGTGTGTGTGCATGTGTATGTGTGTGGTGATGCTGATGAAAACAAACAATGTTTCTAAGATTGAAATTAGTATTCTCTTTGGTCGTGAATGCATTCATGTGTGTGTGTGTGTGTGCTGTAGCTGCTGTTGGAGCACCTGGAGTGTCTGGTGTCTCGTCACGAACGCAGTCTGAGGATGACAGTGGTGAAGAGACAGGCACCCCCACCATCTGGAGTCTCCAGCGAGGTGGAGGTCCTCAAAGCCCTGAAGTCGCTGTTTGAACACCACAAAGCTCTGGATGAAAAGGTGGACACACACGCACACACTCGCACACACACTAACAGAATTATACAGGGGAAACAATTGTCTCTTTTGGTGTCTTCAGTACATGGTATTTCCATCAATCTGGTCATGCACGCCACATTGTCGCTCCTAGTGTTTTCAACAGAATTGCGGTCCTCTTCACTAATTAATTCTGATCAAATCAGTTTTGCTGTGTGTTTTTTTATTGTTAAGCTGTTAACAACTGTTAACAGGAACGCACTTCCTGAGTTTCAAAGTAAAAGTTATGTATTGAAGGGAAGAGATTGTTGCTGAAAGGCTTTTAATGTGAAAAAGATGGAGGAAGTCATGAATTTGCATTAACAGATAACAGTAACAACAGCAGATGAAAACAGAAAATGGGAGCAGAGGATACATCTGTGGAAATGACTAATACAATATGATCCAATATTATCCATGATGATAACATGTGAAATGAAAAATTATAAAACTGCTTTTTGGTTTTGGTTTCAGTTGAGGTAAATAAAGGGCCCAAGGCACCATTTGAGAACTTCTAGTTACCAATATTATGTTCTATACTAGCGAAGTCAATTAAGACATGAATTGTGAGACGCTCTCTATATACAGATCTAAATATTATCCAGGATTGTGCTTTAACAGGAGCATGCCCTCATGTTTCTGGACTTTGTCTTGATGCGTGTGTTCTTTGTGTGTTTTGTCAGGTACGTGAGAGGCTTCGTGTGGCTCTGGAGAGGGTGTCCACCTTGGAGGGACAGCTAGCAGTTAACACACAAGAGGTGAGATGTGTGAATGCTTGTGAACGTGACTGTGTGTGTGTGTGTGTGTGTGTGTGTGTGTGTGTGTGTGACTGTGTTTTCGTGTTCCTTTATGTGGTTATTGGTAAGGGAAACATCTGTTCAGTCCCTTGCAGACATCTGTTAAAGCCTCCAGTCTGATCTGATATATGCTTCAAGTGTCACACTAGGTGAGAGGCCCTGCCTTCTCAGCCCGCTGTTCATACACACACAAACACACACGTGCCTTGCACAAACTCGCCTTCTGTACTCTTCTGTTTAAATATGTCATCAAAGACTTCATTCTAAAGATAAAATGATGTTAAATATTCACAGCAGGCTCAGTTAAAGCAGAATCCCAGTGGTTTATGTAAGATGTGAAGTCAAAGCTTGTTAAGTTGCACTGATCACACAGTTTTTTTTATAAGAGGAGCAGACCCGCACTGAAGCGACCCCTCCCTCTTCTAATTCATATTTGTAGTTATGTAAAATATGGTAGGGCATGTTGTCTGAAGCATGCTGGCAGCCTGGAAGCCAGGCTTCCCTTTGGGAAGTTTTGTTCTTGGATTCACTAAGGAAACAGAAAAGAGTTTGCTCATTGCTTTTTTTTTTTTTTCTTTCTTTTTAATCTACACTGCAGTTGAACATGGTGAGACAAAGGAAGGATGGTGACTCAGTGGAGCGAACAGATGGATCCAAACCTACATGGAAGGTCTTCCTGGCTGTGTGATTGTTTTTCTGCTCTGTGCTTTATCTTATGTCCACCTATAGTATTCGTCCGTCTGGCTGTCAATCACTGTCTTTGCATCTTCTTTCTATCTTTCTTCAGCACATCAACATAGCTGCTCTCTCACACACACACACACACACACACACACACACACACACACACACACACACACACACACACACACACACATAAGGTTAATGGAGCTAAATGTAGCATGAATCCTCCTTTACCTTTCTAGTTTGTTCTGATAACATTAAAACTCTTGCTCTTTAATCGAGCCCTGTCCTCCATGGTTTGAGGCCAGCCCTGAACTAAGCACACATTATGTAATTGTGTCTCATTCCATCCACAAGGAGTAACAAACCTCCCTAAACAGCGGCGCCTGTTTGTATCGGGATGGAAAATGCCTTCCTCTGTACAGGCCAGCAGCGTTGGGGGAGCGGCACAAGATCCACTTAACCCAATCCTGTTTCTTTGGCTTCAGGAAAAAAAAAGGCAAAATCAAATGTCAATACACAGTCGTTTGATTAAAGGAATAATCAAACTTGAAAAAAATGAATAACTTACCATGAAGAAGGGAAGTGAGCAAGAAGAAGACTGTATTAAAGAATAGCTTCAGAGAGTGAGGGAGAAAAGACAATGAAGATAATTGGCTATAGTACGAGTTAGGAGGAGTGTGAACTCTGTTAGGACATTTATCCACGACACACGCTGCCCAGCAGACATTTACTGCCCCCGGATGCTGCAATAAGAGGATAATTTAATTCAAAATGACAATAAAATGATCATGGCTACATGTACTTTTTCAACAGGAACCCTAACGAAGACAATCATTGTAGGGCCATGTCATACCTGATGTCTGTCAGTCACATGGGGCTGTGCAATGCTATTTCCAAAACCCCTGGGAGTAAATCTAATGAGTTCATATGGCTAAACTGGAATCATGCACAATTGCATAAATCACCAGGAGTGTTTTATTACACAGCCTCAGACCCTTTAGCCCCCCCCCCCCCCCCCCCTCCATTTCTGGGTATGTTTCTATAAGGTACTCATAAGCAGGCAAAATTGGAACATGGGTGGAGGGGGTCCTACTAACTTTCACTGCCCACCGTGTTGCCTGTCTGAATATGCGTCCCCAAAGGCTCATTTAATTAAGGCCCTGGAATTAACTGCACTTTGAGCTGTGAAGAGAAACAACATCAAAACAACAACATGGCAGCCTAATCTACCACACTCTCCTATGCATAACACCCAACACTTTTATATCTAGGTCATACAAATTTATCAGTTCTGCAACTACTCTCTATACCATCTGCCCATAGTGTGCACACTTGTGTGTTTCAGTCCTAAAATACATTTCATGGGAGAATGTGCATATATTGCCATTAATGTTGTGTGTCCACCTTACAGAGACTGCCCAACGGCTCCATAGATGCCCACGATGATGGCAGCCGGGTGTCCGAGCTTCAGGAGCTGCTGGATCGGACCAATAAGGAGCTGACCCAGAGCCGTGACCACTCTGTCACTCTCAGCGGCCGCATGGCCGACCTCGAGGCAGAGCTCGCAAATACACGCCGAGAACTGAGCCGCAGCGAGGAACTGTCAATCAAACAACAGCGTGAACAGAGAGAGGTGAGAGCAAAGGAAACGTGTTTTTTGTTCTGGGAGCGAGCACTGAGAACAGCAGGTTACAAAAACCTGGATCGTTTTAGATAAAAAGCTAATTGAATTTAAAATTCTGCTGTTTTGTATAAAAACATGGTTCTATATTAATACATTACTATATCGTTAATTTAAAAAAATTCACGTTTGTTTTCCATGCTATTGAGATTTTTCACTCCTACAGAAAA
The DNA here is from genome assembly GCF_023349555.1 of Cebidichthys violaceus. Taxonomy (NCBI): domain Eukaryota; kingdom Metazoa; phylum Chordata; class Actinopteri; order Perciformes; family Stichaeidae; genus Cebidichthys; species Cebidichthys violaceus. The sequence goes on along the minus strand of NW_027176428.1, from coordinate 5,416,275 downwards.
ACTGTGTACGGAGAAAATGATGGCAGATGGCTTAACATCCACTATTTTCTATTAAGTTATTGCATTTTACTCACCAACTACAGCAACTACAGTGACATACTACATTATTATTAACGCAACACATTTGAAAAAGGGTTTCCTAAAGCTGTTTCTTGTAAATGGAGTTTATGCTTGACAAAAGCATAAAAATGAAAGCAACTATGTCACTACTTACCAGTATTATCAGTTCGTACAGGTTATAATACAGGTGTGAAGTGCAGTAACCACACAGTCCTCTTACAAAGGTCATTTATTGATTGCTATAGCCACCTAGCTTTAGCATTTTTGTCTGTGGTCATGATACATTTGTGTCATTTATTTTCATTACAAAACAGTAAAGTACATACATGTCTTGTATGCAAACTGCCTAAATGCAATATACTATGAAGATTCATACTGATAATGTATATTACCTAAAATGTGTGAATTTGACCATACATGAAGAGATAAAGTACACTGGTTATTGCTTTTGCACGTAGCTGAAGACTTGTTTCTCATGATTTCCCTGTTGTTGTTTTTGTTGCTGTGTCGCTGCACCCACAGAGAGAGGATATGGAGGAGAGGATAACAACGTTAGAGAAACGCTACCTGGCTGCTCAGCGGGAGACCACACACATCCACGACCTCAACGACAAACTGGAGAATGAACTGGCCACCAAGGACTCGCTCCACCGACAGGTAACACAACAACACTAGTCATAGAGGGTTCCTGACTGGAATTTAAACACAGTTAATTAAGCCTGACATAAGGACTAAATCAATATTTATAAATGTGCCGTGTAATTATTCTACAATGTTCAGGCTTCCTTGGATGCATTACCATCCTAATGTGTTGTTAAGTGACACCAAAAAAAATGTGTCTTGATGCAAGGTGAGTTATGGATTCAGGCTAATGTGCTCTCTCTTGCAACATTTTAATATTTAATGCCTCTACAATGTCATCTACAATAAAAGTACATAAAGCTGCGATAGTGTGACAATGTGTGTAAGGTATTGAAGAATGTTATTGTCAGTGTGTGTGAGCGTGTAATAAGAACATCATCAAGGTTCATGTGTAGTTCAGGGTCAATCTGAGTTCAGCTCCACATGGGGAATACCAGAAACACATTTGTGACCATTTGCAGTGCCCTTGCTACTCGCTGGCTGCACACTACACTGATTACACCTCACTTGTGATCGCCCTCAATGTCCCTCTTCTTTCTTTGCACTTGTGTGTGTTTGTGTTTGTGTGTGTGTGTGTGTGTGTGTCTGTCTGTCAGAGCGAGGAGAAGGTGCGCCAGCTGCAGGAGATGCTGGAGATGGCAGAGCAGAGGCTGGCTCAGACCATGAGGAAGGCTGAGACACTTCCAGAGGTGGAAGCTGAACTGGCACAGAGAGTAGCGGCACTTTCCAAGGTATCACATACACACACACACACACACACACACACACACAGCTGTAGAAAACACAGCAAAGGGTGCTGATACAATACAGCAAGGATCAGTTATTTACAGATAGAAGCAGACTGAACACTGTTACAGAGGCGGTTGTACTTACATGCGAGTGTCTCCCCCTGCAGGCTGAGGAGCGCCATGGCAATGTGGAGGAGCGGCTCAGACAGCTGGAGTCACAACTGGAGGAGAAGAACCAAGAGCTAGGAAGGGTGTGTGAGCATATGTGTGTGTTTGTGTGTGTGCACCAGCCCTGCAGGGTTTCTCTGACCTCTCACTTTGTGTGTGTGTGTGTGTGTGTGTGTGTGTGTGTGTGTGTGTGTGTGTGTGTGTGTGTGTGTGTGTGTGTGTGTTTGTGGATGTGTGTGGGCTGATGCTTCACATTAGTTGGACGCCTTGACTCATGGCTCTGTGCTCCCTCATGCATACACATACAAACACAAACACACAGGACAGACGCACATATGAGGAGCCCTCCATTTTCCCGGTGCATTGTTGCATGAATTTGAAACAAATCCACATATCTTGCTGCAACACAATCCTGATTGGCTGCTATCTTTAGACTCTGAATAATTCACGCAAGGCTAATTCCTCTCTCTCGCTGTGCGATCTCATGACTATATTTAGTTGAAAGAGCTCTCTGAGAAAGCAAATTTGTGTTTGTGCGTGTCTGTGTTAATTCACTTTTATGAAATTACCGTAAAATACATATTTAAGCGCAGCACTTTCCATTTAAGAGAAGGCGTTTAACCCTTTGTCATCGTCATGTAAATGACTGTAATTAAATCACTCTGGCTGTGAGATCCATTGTTGGCCAAGAGGACCTATATCTGGCAGCTGGTGATCTTGGGCTCAATACACACTTCATCCTTTAATCCACACAGAGATGCTTGATTAGCTGCATAAATACACCCAAATGGAGTCTGTGTCAAAAGAGAAATTTTGATGATGTCATTCCCACCCGTCTGGTTCTCTCTCTCCGCTCATCAGGCTCGTCAGAGAGAGAAAATGAATGAGGAGCACAACAAGCGTTTGTCAGACACCGTGGATCGTCTGCTCACTGAGTCCAATGAAAGACTGCAGCTCCATTTGAAGGAACGCATGGCTGCCCTGGAGGACAAGGCAAGGCCTGTACACATGCATTCATCTAAGCAGCAGCTCATACCGCTGTTGTTATTGCCTCACAGAACAAATTAATAAACAGTATAGCACAGGTTTTACTTGGACACACAGATTTGTTTTGACACGGTTTCATGATTTCTTCTGTCCAGAACTCCCTCATTCAGGACCTTGAGAACTGCCAGAAACAGCTTGAAGAATTCCACCACACCAGGGTCAGTGAGACTCAAATGGGTCGCCTAATCACTGAAATCTACAATCGTCTCCTCACTTCCAACTCATATCAACAGAATATTTACTCAAGTGCTGGCCTTTTTCAACTGGCCCCTCGTAGGCCAACTCCAGCCCACCAATCAGTTTTGTTTACAAATAAATCAAATTTAAAACCTGAAGAGAAAAAAAAATCACGCAAATAACAGACATTTTGCCACAATGAATCCTTTAAACAAGCAGAGCGCTCCTGTGCTGTCAGTAACATGCAATCACAACATGCATTATTGGTCCTCCTTTGCATGCCGCTGTTGTCGCAGGCTTCTAGGTAGCTAGCAGACAACCAAAACTAGCTAACTGTGTCAAGTGTACATACATAATGAGACCAATAGCTCAAGGAAATGTCCAACATCCGGGCCCTTAGCCTTCTGAAAATGTGGCCCCGTGAACAATATAGTTGATTGAAGTGCATTTGACTGATATTTATGTACACTTTCTTAAGTCAAATTTTAAATGCAGGACTTTCACTCTAGTCTTAGGGAATAGTGTTGCTACTTTCACTTGAGTAAGCAATCTGAATGCATTGCACATAATGCCCCTCTCTCCCTCAGGAACGGCTAATTGGAGAGATTGAGAAGTTGAGAAATGAGATCGACCACTTGAAACGTCGCAGTGGGGCGTTTGGAGATGGAACTCACCCTCGGTACACACAGACATACTGTACACCTCCTCCACACATTCTCTCTCATATGCACACCCTCTAACATGGTGCTGTATGCATTATTGATGGAAAAGTGTTATGTGTGTCTCTCAGGTCGCACCTGGGCAGCGCCAGCGACCTTCGCTTCTCCGTGGTGGAGGGCCAAGATGGCCACTACAGCACAACTGTGATCAGGCGGGCACATAAGGGCAGAATGTCGCTACGAGACGACCCGAACAAGGTGTTAATGATGACTTTATCAGGCCAAAAGGACCCCACATTTCCTCACACACAAACACTGAGCAGGATGGCCAACTTACGGATCACAACATCATGTGTCAGCTATTCCTCTAACCACCAGTGCTTTTATCCAAGTTCATGTCTGCTTTGCTAACAAGTGTCAGTGCTTGGCTGCCTAACTTGCCATTCTTTACTAACCTCTCTGTCTCTCTGTCTCTTTTTCACCTGCTGCCATGGACATCCTGTCTGATGTAAGTCCCCTGTTCATTCATTTCTTCTCTTAACTGGCCACATACTGTGTCACATTGTATTTTTTACATGTAGTCTGAATGAATCCATATAGCACATTCTTCAGGTTCATGTATTCAGGATCAATGTATGTTGTATTTAACACGTTTGCTGCGTCTACAGATGTTAAAGCTCATGTGTGTTTGTTGTGTCCAGGTGTACGCTGTGTTTGAACAGGACTACCCGTCTCTGCGTGGAAGCGTCAGCCACCTCCTCGGCAGCGACATCGAGGCAGAGTCAGACCTGGATGATGACGTTAGCTCGACCCTGCTTTCCCCCAGCGGCCAATCTGACGCTCAGACTCTCGCTCTCATGCTGCAGGAGCAGCTCGATGCTATCAATGAAGAGATAAGGTGACAAGGCACTGGCACATTAGATTACAACACATGACAGTTTCATGATCCCAATGGGGAAACTTGGTCAGTGCAGCAGCGAGAAACCGGATACAGATAAAAGGAGAACAAAGTGTTCAAAATAATACAACCAATAATTAAAAGAAAAGGGACGTTTTTAAGATACAACAGCAACATGAAGGTGCTGCTGCTTCATTTTGTTAATGCAATGCATGAGGACCTGTGGCCGGACAGGATGCACCACATCTGATAGTGGCATTAGATAGAAAGATGATGACATGTAGATAAGACTCTTCCTTCTTCAGTTCTGTTTCCCGCTGGAAGAGGACACTGTTTATTGCAGTTTACAGTAAACACGGTTCTCTTGTGACACCTCAGAATATCCTCCTGGGGAGGAGATGAAAAATAGATACTGATTATGCTGCAGAGAAGCCAGACTCCCTTGAAGAAATACATTTTAAAAAATGTCTGTACTGCAAAAAAAAAATTTATAATGCACTTTTTGCCAAGATCCTTGCATTATTTAATTTGTTATGCAATTGTAAATAGTAAATAAATGATTATTTCCCAGATTCATTGAATAATTAAGAAATAAAAATACATCAGATTAATGGAACAAATGACAACTTCAAACAAAAAAAATTGTATTATATAAATTATTTATAGCTCCATATAAGTGTTTTATTCATAATTAGAGAAATATAAAGTGTGTGTTGTTAATCATTGCTTGCTGGGATGTTCTGTGCTCCAAAATAACTATGTATGTTTGCATGTGTTTGTGCAGGATGATCCAGGTGGAGAGAGAGTCAGCAGACCTCCGCTCTGACGAGATTGAGTCTCGCGTGAACAGCGGCAGCATGGACGGACTCAACGTGACGCTTCGACCCCGGGCGCTGCCCACCTCCGCCACTGCCCAGTCTCTGGCATCATCCTCTTCCCCACCCACCAGTGGCCACTCCACACCAAAACACCACTCACGCAACGCCAGCCACCATCTAGGCATCATGACTCTGGTCAGAGAGCACACACGCTCCATATTTTGTACAGCAGTATGCTCATTGTAAAAAGCTGTAAATTTGACTGTTTGTTGTTTTGTTTGATAGCCAAGCGACTTGAGGAAACATCGCAGGAAAGTAGCAGTAAGTTTGCAAACACAACTAAATCTGTTCTGTTTTTTCACGGCTGCGGCTTTCATGACTGAGCTGAGTTACTTGTGTGACTCTTCTAGTCTCCTGTGGAAGTGGACAAAGCTACTATCAAGTGTGAAACATCGCCTCCCTCGTCCCCCCGCAGTTTACGGCTAGAAACCAATTTCGCGCAGTTCACAGGCAGTCTAGAGGACGGCCGAGGGTAAACACACCCACACACACACATACAGAGGTAGCGCAGTATGATAAATTAGTCATATCAGTTCAGACTTATGTCAGATTGTTTTACGAGTCCACTTCAACTTTCCACCAACAAGTTCTGAAGATTGTAGCGGCTGGAATTGGATCTGAATCTTTCTCTTTGCTTCACACACACAAAAACAATTGTTTACTTTGCTTATTCATAGTTGACAACAATAAGAAAATGAGTTTAAAGATTTTAGCTTAAAATAATTTGCTGTTTGCAGCAAACAGAAGAAAGGCATCAAGTCATCTATTGGCCGATTGTTTGGGAAAAAGGAGAAGGGTCGATTGGAGCAGACTGTAGGCAGAGATGGACAGCCTCTACCGGCCTTAACAGGTACACTGCAGACTACATACCAGTTCTAACACTGATAAAGACAATGTGAGATTGTGTGGGATTTACAGAGATACAAATCAACACTGTTTTGCTGTTTTCCAGACTTTGAAATGGGCATTGGGGACACTATGACTCTGGGAAAACTGGGCACACAGGCTGAGAGGGACCGCAGGATGAAGAAAAAGTAAAAGCATACTTTCTGTGTCTGAATTTGTGTTTTTATTTTAATTTCGTAACTAAGCCTTTTAAGGATAAAGGATTTTCTCTGATAATCCTCACTTCCCTCTGTTTTTCTCTGTCCACTTTTAATTTGCTTGTTAGACACGAGCTTTTGGAAGACGCCAGGAAAAGAGGCCTGCCATTTGCCCATTGGGACGGCCCAACTGTTGTCTCGTGGCTAGAGGTACTACCGTAGTTTACTTATGTATCAACCAACCATAAATTCATTTCAGAAAACCTCCCTCTATCTAGCGATCTTTATGTCAGGCTGCTGCTACGTCTAAAACAATGTTAAATACAGTAATATCAAACACTAGAGAGACAATTACAGCCTGATCTGCAGTCTCCTCCCCTTCTATTTGACCTTTCAATGATGGTGACGTTGAATATCTTGATGACTCTCACCAGCTGTGGGTGGGTATGCCAGCGTGGTACGTGGCAGCCTGTCGGGCAAACGTGAAGAGCGGAGCCATCATGTCAGCGCTGTCCGACACAGAGATTCAGAGGGAGATTGGCATCAGCAACCCTCTGCACCGACTTAAACTCCGCTTGGCCATCCAGGAGATGGTGTCCCTCACCAGCCCGTCTGCACCACTTACCTCCAGAACGGTAAAACAACACAACAAATACACCTCCATGATCGCACATGTGCATACACGAACAGCAAATAAATAATCCAGGATGTGAATATGAACACATTACCCTACACATAAACACTCAAAACCTCCTCCACTGTTAGACTTAACCTTCACTCTGCACCCTGGGGTGATGACTCCTCACTCTTTGACTTTTTTTGTTCCTCTGTTTGGACCACAGTACTGGGTTGACTTGTCTTTTTCCGCTGCCATCAATTGCATGGGGCTCTGTGGGAAAAGGACACACAAATATAGACACATATAGCTACAAGCTACCTGCCTGAAATACACTCCCTCCCTGGGCATCACTCAACACAATGTTTGTCTCTGTGTGTCTGTGTGTGATTGGCTGTGTGTGCACGGGGGTCGGTGTGTGTGGAAAAAATGCACGAGTGCATTCTTGGGTGCGTTTTTGTGCGTGTATGCGTGCTTCTGTATGCATGTGTGTGTGTGTGTGTGTGTGTGTGTTCGGGTGTGTTTTCGTCCTCTGCGCAGTCCTCCGGAAATGTGTGGGTGACTCATGAAGAGATGGAGAACCTGGCTTCCTCCACTAAAGCGGTCAGTACCATCTGGGTGCTCCCCTCCCCCCACACCCAACACTCACACTGTCCCCACCGTGTCACACATATGTCATGCCCCGAAGACCCCTTCAAATACATCACACACTAACGCATTTTTGTGCTCGTGCTGGTATTTGTATGTTTGTGTTAGATTGAACTGTTTTAACCTGTGAAAGTTCGGTCAATGATATAAGTGTTGGAGATTATATGAGATACGTGATATGAGAAGAGCTGTGTGTGTGTGTGTGTGTGTGTGTGTGTGTGTGTGTGTGTGTGTGTGTGTGTGTGTGTGTATTTCTGAATGTGCCGTACTGTATGTGTGTCTCTAGTTGTCCCCTTTCTCTCTGATCTTGTATATTGTCTCTGCCATGCTGCCACTCAGGACAATGAGGAGGGCAGCTGGGCACAGGTGAGGTCGCTGATCTGCTTACATCTGTGATTTATGATGCTGCATCTTGATTATATCTGTGGTTCTTTATTATACTTTATTTGGACCAAAATTGAGAAAGAACTGACAAGTATTATCTGTTTTGTGCTTTGATTATTTGCTTCTAATTGATGATGATGTTGTGGTGTATATTGTTGTTTTACTATTTTGGGTAGAATTAGGGTAATGCTTTGTTCAGAACTAAGGGTAGTTACAACCTTTTTCAGTCACAATATTACATTTGATTTTGATCTATTTTATAGCAGAAAGATATCAAGTGTTGTATGACTATTTAACCAGTTCCATATCTGTATGGTCAAATTGTTGTATTTTGAATAAATAACCGGAATAAATGAACTAACTAAGTAAACATCTGTCTGCACAAACTCTGAAACCGAGCCCATGCTCTTCACAAACGCGTTCACTCATACTCATATTTGAATAAGAGAGGTCAGCCAATTCACCGTCAATAACATGCTATGCACACAGTCATTGGCAAAGTGAACACAGAGGCAGTAGTAGTAGAGTAGAGGAGACACAGAATATTTGGAACCGAAAGATGTTCTATAAGGAAAATAGAATAGAGTTTTCATTTTTTTTAATGCATTGGGCACCACACACTAGATTCTGTGTACCTCAGTTGAAAAAGGTATTTTGGGTAATTTGGGTGAACTGACCCTTTAATCAAGATAAATCATGATTGACTATTTTGTTTGCATTTACCTGCAACACATTCCATCTTCCAATATCTTAGACATTATTTGTGTTAAAGAACCAACATAGTCACGGTCCTGCCACACTGTCTGAGCGTTTTTCAGGAGTGTGTACGGTCTGTACTCAATTGGCATATAATTAATGCTCTCGTCACTTTAATAGGATGTTTTAACAGCAGACATTTTGACCTCGACCATGAAACCAAAACAGCAAAATGGAATTCAGCCATCATTAACTTTATTGATTACACCTGTATTTTTCCTATTCTGACATGGTAAGGTTGCGCCTGTGAAAGAGGCCTATTGGAGCTTCTTGTAATTCCTAGCATAATTCTGAATGACTGAAAACACCTTTTGTGGTTTGGAAGGCATTTTAAGTTATGATGTGCTCAAATTTTGGCTTGTCTTAGCATGGAGAGCACAGGTGTATCTGAACACTTGTGTTACTCAATATACTGTATATGCAAGCAATTTGAGGATCATTTTAGAATCATTTTCATTTAGTGATACAAAATGGCAGATTTTCTATGTTCACATACAGTATGTAATTCTGAAACAAAGAGCCGTCTCAGTCTTTTTTTCTGTTGCACAAATTACTAACATTATGTACTCCTCTCCATGTAGACTCTGGCATATGGCGATATGAATCATGAGTGGATAGGGAACGAGTGGCTCCCCAGCCTGGGCCTGCCTCAGTACCGCTCATACTTCATGGAGTGTCTGGTGGACGCACGCATGCTGGACCACCTGACCAAGAAGGACCTGAGGAGCCACCTCAAGATGGTGGACAGCTTCCATAGGTCTGTAGCTATAGCCCAATCAGCTTAGCTGCTGTTTGATCAGCCTCCCCTTTCATCAGATAACTGGACACACAGCAGTGGAGATGAGAAGCCTGATGATTATGTGCTTTTCTGTGTTTGTGTGTGAGCTTGTTTGTTCTGTCATGATTGTATGTGTGTGTGTATATTTCTATCTGTGTATGTGTGTGTGTGTGTGTGTGTGTGTGTGTGTGTGTGTGTGTGTGTGTGTGTGTGTGTGTGTGTGTGTGTGTGTGTGTGTGTGTGTGTACCAGGGCTAGTCTGCAGTATGGGATTATGTGCTTGAAGAGACTGAATTATGACAGGAAAGACCTGGAGCGCCGAAGAGAGGACAGCCAACACGAGATGAAAGGTACACTTTACACACACCCTGATACACACAAAGTGACAAAAAAAAAAAAACACACACACACATACACACGTTCAAACACTAACAAGAAAGCACACATCCACAGTCTCATCGGGTCAGAGTACCACCTAGTGGTTTTGCCTGATTTGGCCTGAGCGTTGAAACAGCTGCCCCATTGGACTGTCAGAACGCCAGCTGAAGCAGGCCTACAATCTTATGATCCAAGGCTCCACATACCAAGAGTGGTCCCAAACACACACACACACACACACACACACACACACACACACACACACATACACACACACACTTAGATCTAGCCAGCCCCCTCGCCCTTTTGACCTTGAGTTCTGCACATGAACTTGACTCAGCTGCCATGTCAAATCAGAGTCCTGCCCTGTTTACGCACACATACACACACACGCACACACACCGCCTGTTCCAACTTGGAAAGCTGTCTAACAGCTGTGCTTAAAATGAACAAAGGGAGTGTGCCAGCGAGTTGACACTATGTGGACATGCACATTATCTCTTTATCTCTCTCTCTCTCTTTCTCTCTCACTCTAAATCAAGTTGCCATTATTTGCTAATAATGACGTGTGCCGACACTCTATACAACACAATACTGCAGTACCTTGAGCCTGAGCCACTCTTTTTTTACGTTAGATGTGTTGGTGTGGACCAATGAGCAGGTGATCCACTGGGTCCTGTCCATTGGTTTAAGGGAGTATAGCGGCAACCTGCTGGAGAGCGGCGTCCATGGAGCGCTCATCTCTCTGGACGAGACCTTCGACTACAGCAGCCTCGCGCTCATCCTGCAGATCCCTATGCAGAATACACAGGTGGTTAAAGAGGAAAACACAACTGTTTGCACTCAGTATAGAAAGATTGAACTGATGTGAATAGCAGAAAGATATCAAGTGTTGTATGATCAGATTTTTAAGAGAAGTTTGGTCCATTTTGTGGGCAGACGTAAGGAATTATGAAATAAACTATAAAAACCAGAGATTTGTATGACATGTTATTTTATATGAAAATATTCTACACATTGAACACTTTCGTTCCCAGCACTGTAAGCTCATAACAGGCCTTTTAGCCTTTCTGCAAACACTCCATCTTCCAAAAGTCACAGTTGTTTTATGAGATTGGTTGATTTACTTTTTTGTGACTCTGCAGTTTGTGTGCAGTCAGCATTTCCTTCTACTGCAGGCCACATGCTGCCAACATTTACTTCTGCCTCAGATTCTGTTTCAGTTGTTCTTCGATCAAAAGGCCTCTGTTGTTCTTTCTCAGAATTCACTTGAAAGTATTTCCCAGTCACAGGCTTCAGAACAGATTACATGCACCACAGCTTCATATTAATAGGTGAACAAAAATAATGCCAATTACTCCTGTTTATTAGACGTATTTTAAGAGCTTTCGTTGACATTTTGCCATCAGCTCTTGTTAATTTCTGTCCCGTTTTTTTTTAACACACAGCAACCTGCTCACAGAAGTTGTGTGTGTGCTTTTTGTTTTTGCAGGCCCGGCAGGTTCTGGAGAGGGAGTTCAACAACATATTAGCCCTGGGGACCGACCGTCGACTAGAGGAGGTGACCAATCAAGCTGCTGCTCTGATCACATACATGTTGGAAAAGGGGATTGCCTGACCCTTGCTTTTCACCTCCCTGTCCCTGCAGAGTGGAGATGACAAGTCTTTTCGACGCTCTCCATCGTGGCGCAAGAGGTTTCGGGCACGCGAGGGAGGGGTGGGGCTCGGCATGATGGCGGGCTCCATGGAAACGCTGCCTGCTGGCTTCCGCATGCCCTCCATGTCCATGCCGCCCTCTGTGAATTTGATGCCCAAGAAACAGCTTCAGCCTGAAGGTGTGATACAACACTAACCAAACCCCTCTGGCCTGTGTGCTTTTCTGTGTGTTTCTACGTGCTGCTCTCTGCTCATCCTGTCTGACTAACTTGCATGCTGTGTCTTCTCTGTCCTGCTGCGCCTAAACTCATCTGTGTCACGTCCGCTCAAGCTCCTCCCCCTGCGACCCCGAGACTCGATCCCTCAGCCGTGCGGACCTATTCATGCTAACTTCTCTCTCTGCTTACTAACGGGAGCGCAAATGCTAACAGGTAAGCTAACAAATCCCTAGCTGAAACTGCTGAACTGACAAGCGACCTTTAACCAGCATTGCCCAGCTGTGTGGCATGAGGTAGGACTGTGGTACTAACTTTACAGCACCAGGCTACTGTACTGGTGTATATCTGTCAGATTAAAGCCTTTTAGCCAGCAAACAGTGTGTATTATATTCTCTTCTCCTTGGAATCATTCATATACACAGCAGCATTGTGTACAACGATAATGATATGATTGTACAGGATATAGTTCTGCTTAAAGTCTATATACGATAATACTGAATTATTGCTCAGCCCTAGTTTTTTAAATCCACTATAAGTCAATAGGTGCAGAGTGGTTTAATTTGAAGATATTTGTTCTATCATCTGCTTGTATTGTACAAAGTATTTCCCCTCCCTCCCTTCTAACATTCCTCACCATTTGTTCTCTCTTCCAGTGCATTCTCATTACTTATACGGACACATGCTTGCGGCCTTTTGAGAGTGATATGCCAAATCTGGATAGGGAGTCCTGGGTGCCACTGAAGAGGGGTCTCCACCCCCCTTTTGTTGCCCGGCCTCACCTCCCAACGTTCACCTCTCACCTCTCCTTCGGACACGTGCAATACAGAGACCAGCTCTGATCTCTGAACTCTTTGAGAGTGCTCATTGGCTGCGCTCGCTGCTGTAAAGGAGACTCATCCCTGTCTCTCCCAGTTTATCCCCAGTGCTCCCAGTAGCCTTGTTATTGTGGTGTTGTGCTCCTGCTCCCCCTGGTCTCAGCTGTGGGTTCTTGTCTGGTTCTAATCTGTCAACATGGCCAAGTCCAAACCAATCTTCCAGTGTCATCAGGACCTCTGCAACACAAAAAGTCAGTCGGTGTAAAAAAAAAGATTCATAGGGATGGTGAGACGTTGTTGATTTGGATTTGGGAATGATGAATACTTGTATAAATGGCAGATCCCACTGCACATTGCCCCTCTACCGGTTATGCAAGGTATTACTCATTTATCGTCTCTGTACATAAAATGGATGACTTATGTTTTTTATAGAAATATTATATATATATATATATATATATATATATATATATATATATATATATATATATATATATATATATATATATATTGGAAATATATATGGAAAATAATATAATATCATTGCTGTATGAAACCCAATGCCCTGTATTCGATAGTGACTGTTCTCTCTTTTTCTCTCTCTTTCTCTTTCTCTCTGTGTCGGACCTTTGTGTGTCTTTTGCTGTATGCTGTAAGTGTGTGACTTGTTAGTGGGAGGGTCTCACTAAGGAAGGGGTGTGTTTCTACAAGGACTCTTCACAGGTTCATGGGTCCAATTTCAGACTTCTCTCTTTGCCTCTTCTCCTGTTCTTTCCTTTTCCCTCCTCCTCATCTTTTGACACTATGTAGCTGTTACCTCTCCTCTTTTCGCCTCTCTCGCCTTCAGTATGACACTATGTAGCCTAGAATAGAGAGAATCCTTTAATATGAAGAGTATGCTTGTGTGTCTCTGTGTGTGTGTGTGTGTGTGTGTGTGTGTGTGTGTGTGTGTGTGTGTGTGTGTGTGTGTGTGTGTGTGTGTGTGTGTGTGTGAGCAAATGAGTCTCTCTGCTCAAAAGGTGTGGAGAATCTGTGTGTGAAAGGCCGACCCCAGCCGTGTGACCATGACTTTTCTCTGTGGACGGGTAGTGTGAACACTGTAGCTCCTCTCTGTTGAATCCTTACTTTCTCTCAAATCAAACTGTAAACTGCTGCTCAACATCAGCCAATGATAAACATGAAAACTGCTCAATGTGACGGACTCTTCTAATCCCGTCCCGTCACCTCCCATTTATTTGCCATGGAGACGTGCCAGTGAGCAGTCAGTACTCTTGGCTGACCAACTCCTCATCCAATGAGAACACAGCATATGAACCAGTGAAGTGCTGGATGGGTGTTTTTTTTATTTTAGAGTTTTTCCAAGGTGTCTAAAAGGTGTAATGTGCTATGTGGCAGCTATGAGTACTGTGTCTTTATTCCAGGTGTGAAACAATGCTGACAAATCAAGATTTTATTATTTGGCTATTTAAAAAAAGTGAACAGTATTTATGGCACTATATAGACATAAGTAAAGCTGTTTTTTAAAGATTTTGGATGTTGTGTTCTTTTTTATGTTATCGCAGTCAAAGTATCTCATTAAGGACAATGTATTGAAAATGGTCTTTATTGAAAGATTTGGACAGAAAATATCACTTTTTAGAACATCTACAAATACACAACAATCTTAGTTATAAAAGTCAAAAATAAGTTAGCAAAAAATAAAAAATAAAATGGCAAAACCACTCTGTAGAAAAAGGGAACGTATTTACATCACTAGCATTCATAACCAGTTTAAATTAAGCAGATCTTGGTCAAAACTGCCATGGTACATATTGGCCCCATAAATGAACACACACAAAGATCAAGGGATCAGGGAAAGGTTTCGAAAAGAGGAAAACTTAAATTAAGTAAGAAGAAAAACAGGCTTCATCCTTCCTCTGTGTCTCAATCAGACTGAAGGCAAGCCTAACAGAGATCCACTCTAGTAACTAAGTGTTGGGTTCATGCAGTAAAGTTCTTGAATCTCTAGTTAGACTAAGCTCCAGTGGCTCTGACAGACAGGTCTGGACCGAGGATAAGGCAGGAAATAAAGGGAATAAGGCCTCATTGTGAACAGGAGTAATTCAGTTTGGCTAGCAGACCTATTGATCAGCAGAGTTACAATTCAAATAATATTTAAAAATTTTAGCATAAGACACTCAGATCAGTAGAGCTAAAAAATAAATTAAATTGGACCGGTTATCAGCCTGCTTTGCCAATTGTCATTTTTGTTTTTTTGTCTGTGGCTCTCTGTGCACCTCTGGGTCCGCTGTTTGAAGGCCCTATTTGGAAATGTCCACAGGAAAGGCCACAGGTCCGCCTGCAGCACTGATGCTGTCCACGATGGAGGTCAGGGCACGCATGTTCCCCTGCTCTGGAGAGTCAGCAGCACTCAGGAGATCTGCAAAAGAGATCAAGTCACACATTAACTGAGTGAGGGGTGCACAGATCTGCTTGTGCTGTCTAATGAGACTGTGTGTGAAGAGTACTCACCCTCGCTGCTGTAGCTCTGTGTGCACTGCTCTGGAGTGCTGCTCCACTCTGGGCTACTGCAGCAGGTGCTGCCTGAACTGGGCTCGCTTGACGACACCTGTTACCATGGAGATGCACACGCAGAAGTTGCTGTCAGTCACTCCGGTTATGACACGGCACACACACACACACACACACACACCACCACCACCACCACTAATGCATCCTGTAACAGTCCTCAGAGGCAAATGAACATGATTAACAGCATCTAAACCAGAGAAGCAAGACTTTTCAATCCGTAAACACAGCCGGTAATCGTTGTCGGATTGATATATTTTGGCACCTGTCTCGTCAGTTTGTCATCATTGTCTCTTTGAACCTTCAAATATGCGAAAGCTTTCTGTAGTCTGACACATTACAACTGAACACTGGATTATAATCTTAAAAACCTCTTTAAATAACTGCGAGACAATAACAGAAAGTGTATCTGTTCATTCCACACCAGCCATTCCACCCCAAACCTTAAAACTTAGCCACACTGACGATTGTGAAGCATGCTTTAATGTGTATCAGTTCATCAAAGTCACACATTGTCAAGAACATTTTACCTTTGACAAATTTTCCAAATTTTGCCTTGTCTTCTATCTCTTCCTTTACTTTCATTTAATCTTTGTCAAAACATCTTCTACCTCTTTATGTTTTTTCCTTGTTTGTTCTTTTGGCTGTCTTCTCAGTCATGAATATGTGACCTTCTGCTTCTAATCATCCCTCCTCTGTCCTACTCACTCTGGGTTGGGCCGGGCTGGGTCGGTAGTGCAGTCCCTGCTGTCCCGTCTCAGTGTCCTGCTGGTTGAGGGAAGACACCAGGGCCTGCAGCCTTTCGATATACTGGATGGCACTCCGCAAGATCTCAACCTTGGGCAGCCTCTGGTTTGGGTTCATCAGGGTGCTCCTCTTCAGAGCATCAAAGGCCTCATTCACCTTCTTCAGACGCCGCTTCTCCCTCATTGTGGCCGCTCTCCGGCGGTCCATGGTAACCGTCTTTCTTTTGCACAGCTTACAGGCCCAGGGCAGGCACTGACCCGGGCAGTGGGGCTCGGAGTGAGGTGACATGCTGGACGGAGAGGCTTTGTCCTCTGTTCCTGTCAACCCAACTCCAACACCCCCAGACAGATTTCCACACAAGCCCATCATGGAGTTCCTATCCTGGTAGGTGGATTGGTCGTACCCCCCAGGCAGACGAGAAGGGAAGTAGCTGTCCCCACCCTCGTAGAAGCGCTGGTCAGGGAAGAAGTAAGGGTTGGTCTCAAAAAGCTCCATACTGGACAATGCTGTGGTCTGAAGGGGACAAAGATTCCTGCTCCCCTTGGAACTGCTCTACTGTATGTGGTGTTCAGTCCTGCGCCTGAACCGTGAGTGTCAGAGTGTACGTGAGTGTGCCTGTCTTCGTCCCCGGCCTGAGTTTGTGATGAGTGGAAGACGTGTGGAGAACAACTGGTGGCGAGCAACTGTAGGCTGGCATTTAAACCCCTCTGCCTGCTGCAGGATCACAGGGTTAAATTTAGCACGAGCCCCCAGAAACCTGACACGACGTTTAGCTGTTGCTGCACATCTACACTTCACATCTCTGTTGGGCCCTGCTCTCTAGGGCTTTAAGACCCATACGTATGTGTGTGTGTGTGTGTGTGTGTGTGTGTGTGTGTGTGTGTGTGTGTGTGTGTGTGTATGCACCCTTGTGTGGGTTTGTGCGCTCTTGTGTGTCTGAAGAGGCCAGGATATGATCAAGTTGCTGTGGAAATGGTAGTTATACCTTGGATCAAAGATGTCTGTCTTAATGAGCTAATCCCAGACTCGCGCCTCCCTCCATGACACCATACATAAAGTCCCCTGGGACTTTATGTATGGGGGTGGAGGAGGGGGCAGTAGGGACAGTCTGGGGACAGCTGTCACTTCTACAAGGAGCCAATGATAAGCAATGACAAGAAGTTGTTTGACTCCTAGTTCTGGATGGGAAAGAAATGAGGCCAGAGATTGTTTACTCAAAACTAGGTCACATTAGATAAACATTTGTACTTTGTTGTGACTGTAAGTTCAGAGTGATCAACTAGGTCGATCCTAAGTATGTAAAAGCTTAGGTGGCATAGAAGCTCATGCCATTGCTGGGTTTTGGTTTTATGTAGCCACATTCATATCTACTGACTTTCAAAAATTATTGCACAGGGTGATGCAAGTGACCTTCTGAGCTATGGTGGACTCAGAGTCAGACAGGCCTGTGCAGGACTGGACAGAGTATAGTATAGTAAGTCGAAAACCAAGTTGACTGGCTCCCGCGACTCTCAGAACAACAATCAGATAAGCGTGCAGAGGTATGGCCTTTTTTGTTGTTCTGACCTCTTCTATTAAGTCGCAGTGTTAGCCTAGCCACCAGGTGTTAATCCTTCCAGGACATGTCTCACCTAACAGTTCACCAGCTAATTCAGACTGGCTTCCGCTAACAAACAGCCAAAACACACAATTCTGTCAGCAGAGAAGTGGCCTAGAATGACTGGCATAGTGGGAGATGTGTTACAATCCAGTGTATTTCTACTATAAGTTTGTCTTGCATCACTCAACTGTGTGGCCCCAAAGACAACAAAGACAACCAAAAAGATAATTAATTTCAGTCAAAAAATAAAAGTTGTGTTACATAGACAAAATATAGTTAATTGATTAAAATTGAGAGTAAAAAGAAATACCAAGCTATAAAGGTTATGACCATGAGATGAACACAGCTTAACAGAGAGGACCGTGTGGTCAGCTAGCACCAGCCTTTAGAGCGCGCTAGCTGCAGCTTTTCATAAAACTACCAGTGCAGATAGTAAATAGTGTGGGTATTCATATACTGCATATTGCTGTGGCATCACTAAACTCTTGTTACAGTAGCTACATTTTAGTTGGCAAACAAAGCAAGTTATTGGTTGATTTTAAATTAAACTGTGAAATTAGGAAATTAACTTTGAGTCATTGTTGTTGTTTTTTATGTTCTTTATGCTCATATATATTCTTTGATATATATTTACATTGTACATAGTAGTTCAATGTTAAATGTTTATGCTTAGTTTCTCTGTTCTACTTTGTTGTCTTTAATGTCCTTGTTTTTATATTTCTCTTGTTTATTTGTATATTCTATGTACGTATGTACGATGAGAGCAATGTGTAACCGGAGTCAAATTCCATGTATGCGTACCAATAAAGCTGATTCTGGTAAAGGCATAGGAGTAGGAAATATTTGTGACTTTCTTTATTTGAACGTGTCTGATGATCAGAATGTGTCTGATCATTAGTCTGATCAAGCATCTGTAGAAGCTTCATAGTTATTCCTACAAGTTGCCATTTAAAAGTTTACAGCACAGAGCTCAGTTTTTTTGTTTAGTTTTTTTAGTAATTTTTTCAGTTCTTTGTAAGACAAACTGAGTAATGGTATCTTGGAATGTTTTATCTAACAGCTATCTCACAGCACATCACTTTAAAGAGCATGTATTATGAAGTGCGTCAGGGCCGACGTTTGACATTTAGAAAAAGCGCAGGTGTAATTAATTACATTAATTATGGGTGCATTTTATATAAATGTGTCAGTTCCAGGGTCATGCTATGGCACATGCTGGCTCAGCGGGGGATAATTTACTGGCACACCTACATGGAGCAGAGCTGTAATCATTGTAATTAATCACACCTGTGTTACTCCTGTTATTACAAGTTTAAATGTCTGCTTTTAGACAGTCTGTTTGAGGGATTAAGACATTCGCAAGAAAGTCACTATATTTCTCTATTAATTATTCTCTTCTTTAATTCTAACTATTGTTATACCATTTTGTTCTTATGTCTACCTATTCCAGTATTTTATTTATTCTTTATTCTCACATTTTTGGGATATTAACAATGAAGTTATATTTACAATTAAAACAAAAATAATGTTCGGTGAGTGAAAGTATCCCTTTCAATAAAAGATGATATAACTTGTCGTTGCAGACACAACAACCCTTTGGGAGGCCCGGCAGTGGTCTGGCATGACTGGCTGGTGGCTCGTGGCCTATTCCCGGGCTTTGGGCTCGGGTTTGGGTTTGGGGTTGAGGCAAAGTGCAGAGTCGAGGCTTGGCGCAGGGCTGCGGTGGGCTGTCAGGTTAGTCTGTGATGGATAGTCACTGATGGTGGAGCGAGTACAAAGACGCCTGTGTGGCTCTCAGGGGTACAGCAGGGAGGGGGTGTGCAGTGTGTCAGAGTCACTCATAACCCTCTGTCATCGTAACCCATTGTCAGCAGAACCAGAGATCTTGCACGTGTGTGTTTTGTAGTTGTTTCAGGTACACACTTGTGTCTTGTTTGAGGAACAAGTCCCCTCTCAGCATTTTGAAGTGAACACTTGAGATCAGAGTAAACTAGAGATCCAGAGTTTATTGTTTGCAGATACTGCACTTTGTATCTTCTATCCTAAATTCAGTGAGGATAACAAAGTAGACTAACAAAATACGGATCACATCAAATATTCACTCAAGTGAAAATTACATTATTACATTTGATCTATATTTTCAGACTGGTACTTTTATTTCAGCTCTTTGCACCTTAATCACCCACATGAGGTAACATAAAATAAAATATATTTGAATATTTATAATCATATTTGATTTGATTTTAAAGAAAGCAATAACAGAGTTGCTGTAAGGCTGATGGAAACTGTGATTTAAAGCAGTAGAAGCCAAATTATTTACACTCAAAAAAGTGTTTCAACTTAAAATCCACAATGCATGTGTATGCAAGTGTATATGGGTCCCTGTGTGTGTGTGTGTGTGTGTGTGTGTGTGTGTGTGTGTGTGTGTGTGTGTGCGTGCGTGCGTGCGTGTTTTGCTTGTGTGTGTGTGTGCAGGGATTGCCCTGTCACTGGCAACACTGTTCCACTTCTCCTCAGTGACAAGCAGCAGCACATTGCGGGACAGCTGAGCAGGAGGGAGGAGGGGGGAGGGATCAGTCCTCCTCACCCCAGGTTAGCCTCAAGATCATCACTGACCTGGAGAACTGTCATCTGAGCGCAGTCGGGAAATCTCAGATATGTAAGAGGAGAATAACATAACAAGAGTGGAGCAGTGTTGATTAAAGGGGGATAAACAAGGACCTCTATCCAGTGAGATAAAATATGATACACAATAACCAGTGACTAATAGGTTTCCATGATATAACTATATGTTGTTGTACAATTTATAGTGAAAACCGAGACAATGTTTGTTATTTGAGTTGCTGTGATTGCTGGAAAAGATTTATTTAAACCAAAGTAAATATTAATTCATCATCTAAAACCTGATTCATTAGATGTGTTCGAATTGTATGTTTTGACTAAATACAAATTTAAATAGTTCCTTAATATGTAATGAAATTAATTGACATCATTAAACAGTGGGTGCATTTAAATATATAGTGAACATGGTTGTGGTAGGAGCAACATAAACATGGGATACATATTTCATTTATTAAAGAATGTGCGGTCTATTTCTGTATTTAAACTGCAGTGTTTCTGTGTTATACTGGTATGCATTGTTCTGGTTGAAGTCTGGACTCATGCAACAATGTACTGGACTGGATAAGTGCCTTCCAGAGGGGACATAGTCACCATAGTGACAGCAATAGAACTTTGTCTCCTCGGAGACTGTTTCTTTACAGTCGCTATGATAACTGCATGTCCATTACTAAACCCTGTGATAACAGTTTTCTGTTATCAGAAACAACTCTCTTCTCTCAGATCATGGTGATTTTATGCTGACTACACAACAATATTGGTGATAGATGACAAGGCAGTGTGCTCCTGTCAGACCACCATAATAAACACAACACCATGAAAGCAAATCAATCAGCCAACTACTCTGAGGTGAGTGAATGGGAGCAGTCTGAGCTGATTACTACTCTACTACGCCCCATGCACTAATTCTGTTGAGTAATGAACCTTACATAAGCTGGAGTGCTGACTTGACTGATGCCTGAAGGTGATGTGACACTACTACGGCCCAACTAATCACCGGGAGAATACTCCCATTCATTGCAGTTCAGAATGAAGTGCCCACACCTGTGTTTTCACAGGGCTCTGGAGGCCTGGAGAAAGCTTTCTAAGTCAGGAGGGAAACAGTAGTTCTGTAGCCCAGCCATGCTGCTGCTCACTGGGGCTTTTATCGCAGGGTAATCCCCTACAACAAACAGAATGGCCGGCATGTGCATATGCAGCTGTCGCAGTCTTAGTGCAAGTGGTGTCATGTTAAATCACAGGAATGGACTGAGCCCCTGAGCCATCCGCTGCCCTTCCCTGTACTGGCATCCCGCTCACTGCGAGGCTCCAGCACACATGGACAAACACATATGCATACTCATATTTACACGCATAAGCCACTTCCCACAAACATATTTTGCAACATATGATAGCCCAAAAGATATTCAATGTAAATATCCCGTGCTCCAATGTGACATCATATTCCAATACTGCCACAGGTTCTGTGATAACTCAAAATAGAAAATGCCATTTCACCGGGTAAAGCCAGGCCCTCATCAAATCTATCCAGTTTAATTTGAAGGCAATTTACACCTAGACGTTGACCAAGTGTAAACCACAATCTGCATTGCTCCTCTAGGAGACACGGCTGAATCCTGTCTGAGGCCAGTGGTGTGTGACTGCAGTGTTGTGAGATGTGAGTGGATAGCTATGTGGAAACTATGCTCAGCCCAGCTTCCGTATATCATCTTCCATATCAGACCTCCTGCTGTGGGTACCAGGAAAGCTCTAAAATATGTCTACTCTAATCTCATTTTAATGTGTCACATCTCTATTTTCCTCCTCATGTCAACTCTTATTTTGAAATTAACTTTGTCTTTATGCCTTTTTCTGTATATCTGGCTCCACTGACCTTCTCTCGTGTCAGCAGCGGGACAAATATAGCGGCCTGGTTTCTGGAGCGACCAAATAGCCGGACACAACAGAGGGAAAGCGTGTGTGTGTGTGTGTGTGTGTGTGTGTGTGTGTGTGTGTGTGTGTGTGTGTGTGGAGGTGAAAGAAAAGTCCTGTACACAGAGATACGGTTACAGATATCCAGACACACAACCAGAAGAAAGCAAAAGAGGGTAAACAGGCAGGAGGTATGCAGACAAAGGAGACAAAAAGACATTATACAGAGATGTATATTTATGATATATATATATATTTATAAAGGTGCATCAAAAGTACGAGAAAGCCAGTGAGAGCAATAAAATGATCAAAATGGGCAAAAGTATGGGAGCGATGTTCAGCAGAGAGCTTCTATCTTAACTATTTTCTCTGTAGGAAGTATTGCATATACGCAATAGGGGATAAAGGGAGAATGTGTTAAGTTATTCTGGGATGTTGGGATAGATGTACTGTCGCCATGGAAACATGCAGATCCCCTACCACTCCCTGGGCCGTGCCATTCTGGAGCTGCCAAGCTCCGGGTGCCTTGTCACTGGGGGTGTCGTGCCATTCTTCCGTCTCTACGCTGTGAGACTTGCCAGACGCTGCGGACAAAACAGTATGCCATTCTTGAGTTAGATGCAGAGTCCGCAAAGCATTTTAGTACGGCTGTCACGAGCATTTAATACTGTAGGGCAAGTCACAGGGAGGACAGCAACACCCCCTCAGATGGGATGTTTGCCAACGGTGGAATGTAACTTAAGTAGGCCTGTCTTCAGTACTGTACCCGAGTACAAGTTACACAAAATACTTAAGCTGCAGTATTTCCACTTCACTACAATTATTTGAGTTAGACTTCACCAATTAAAATCTCATGCAATATGCTGCATTGCTGTAGATTCAACTAGCCAACAGTACATTCAATTAGAGTTGAAATGTTTAGCTGATTTATTGATTAGTCGATAGCAAGAAATTGTTTGTGATTATATATTTTTGATATTTGTTTCACTCATTTTTCATGCAAATATGCTGGTCAGTTCCATCCTCTAAAATGTGAGAATGTATGCTTTACCTCTGTAACGTTACAGTAAACTGAATCATTTAGAGGTTTGGACTATTGGTTGGACAAACATCAATGTGAAGATGTCCCTTTGGGCTCCACGTAATTGTGATGGACTTTTCTCCCTATTTTCTAAGGTTTTAGATACCAAATCAAATTCATCCATGGTTAGCATAGTCATTAGAGTTAAAATGAACTCCACCTCAACTAAGAAAAGTGCTTATGCACTAATGCAATAGTAATCTAATTATGTATTAGTATAACAGTCTGGGACCATTTTTCTATATCGAGTATGTTTTCTTTTAATACTTAAAGTACAATTAACTGATAATACACATGTACTTAGGTAATTGCAGAACCTTTACTTGGAATTGAGTATTTTTAAAACATGGTATCAAAGAAACAAATCTGAATACTTCCTTCACCTTTGATGTTTTAACCTAGAATATCCCCTGTAAAGCCCTGAGTAAAACTACAGCTTCAAAGACCTTTAAAAATACATTTATCTCACTTGTATGAAATTACTCATATTTAATGAAATTATGTCTGTACAAGCTATTCCTCTAGGCTTTAGTGAACCCTTGTGTTTTCAGATGGTGGAGAGCTTCATAGGGAATTTTCCCTAATGGGTAATTATTATCTATACAATATCTTGGGATAAGATAGCTTCCCTAGGCAGAATGTGTTGCATCAAAATACAGTATATACTGTAGACAAGAGGACAGGGTGTCTGTCCCTAAAATACAGCAGACACAAGAAGCAGGACGGTGAGTAAGCAGAGGAGAGAACACATGACAGCTGGCCTGTCACACAATAACTTATACTTCTCACTCACTCACTCTCCCCCACACACACACCCACACACACACACACAAACAATTAACTCTTTATTGCTTTACAAAACAACTCATTTCATTCCATGACAGGTTAAATAAAAAAAAGAAAGAAAAGAAACTACATTAGCTGTTAAAGTCTTAATGTCAATACCTGTAACAAGTCAATCATTCTGAACAAGGATCATGGGTATAATATGTAAGCTAAGTCATATTTATGACATCTTTAGTAAGAGGTTTGTTTTTCCTCGAAGCACATTTATGGCGATAAGTACAACAGCCTACAATAACCTATTATAGCATTTATATAGCTAATATAGCTCTCACACCAGCTCAGTGCTGGCTCTAGTCACGATAGGAGGCATGCTCTATATATGCTTTACATGTTATTACTGGTACTGTACACCAGATACCATATTCATACTTCTCCCCACCTGCTGGCAGAAAGATTAAACACAAGTGAAGAGCCGATCAAAGATCTGTAATATTCTCTCTCCGCAGAGCAGAGCTGAGAGGTAAATGCTTCATGTCACTGAGCGTTAGAGAGCCGCTGGTATTGGTAGGCAGCTCACACGCTTACTGAGAGTAGATCGTATCTACATGGTACAACAATACATTCTTCAAATAATCCATCAACATAAATTCTATAATACACAACTTAAAAGTCATTACATGGCAGTGTAACGCTGAAAACAAACCTCCAACTCCCAATAAGTACTCCAGTCATTTTTTGACATGGTACATTTAGTAATTTAGTTTAGTTTAAGATTTTCCATCTATCGTTCAGAAAGTAAGTTTTCTGTAAAAGTACACATTAGAGCTCTGTAACAAGTGCAGCCTTTCCCTGCTTCATTCAAGTTGATCATCCAATCAATCAAAACTTAAATCATAAATAAATTAAATACAAAATATACAGAAATTGTTCATTCATCATATGTTCGGGAAGGGATGTAAAGTAGCCTTTTCTGAACAGTAACATTTAAACATTAAACAATTATAGAACATAACTTACTGGAGGCAGAACTGTCACCAGTGGCGTGGCAATCGTAAATATTAGGTATTGAATACATATTAACATCAAATTACTACCCCGAGAGGAAAGTACAGTAAATACTTCAGCTGTGCATTCTCAAGCAGGTTAAATTCAATTCTACATTTTAAAATACTATGTTGAGAGAAACAGGACTTAAGCCACCCACACTTGTATTTTACAGTACATTCAATTATGCTAATAATTATATATTTATTTTTTTAAGAAAAGCTGAGGAGGATACTTTCATGGAGCTGCAGCCATTGACAACAAAATCACTGTTTTCCTGTTCTTCCTTCAAGTTATCTTCATAACTAAAATGTCAGAGCAACAAGAGGATAGGAAAACAGTTAAAATATATACAACAAAATAGCCTAGAAGATGCTTACAAAAATATTATTGTAGTTGAATAACTGGACTGATCTTTCCATTTCTGTCCAGATGACTGAAGTGAATCTATGGAGGAAGAAAATCAAAACTAATAGAACTAAAGCTAGCAATCTTGTTAAAAAATGGCACCATTCAAAAATAAATGAGAAGATCCACAGCCTGGGAAAAAAAAAAAAAAAAAGCTTTCATGAAATTAAATAGCTCTTCTAATAAATAAATAAATCTGCCTTTCTTTATATGTCCCTTATTTAAATGTGGCACCAATCGGGCATGACAAACTCTTGTGTCCAAGGTTTCATCCCAAAATACTTCAGAGGCAGTGTGATGCAGAATAGACCATGCAACCAGGAGCAAGCTTCACCAAGTGCTATATTTCGTGTGTATCATTGTACGTTTTAAGGTGCACATCTTGTGTGTATCTACGAGCAGAGAGTGTGGACCAGAGCGCATGCATCCATGTGGTCAAATGTGTTTGTGTTGTTGAGTTCCCCGGAGTCTGACAGATGTGTGTGCGTGTCCCTTTTAGAGGATGAATATCTTAATAACTTTTTGAATGATCTTCCCACATCCTGGACAAGGAGCATGGAACTTGTGCAGCTTCCTTGCACATGGGAAACAGGTTATAAGGTGAGCCGTGCGTCCGTGAATTATATTTCCGTTGCGTGGTCGCACTCGACACAGCTTGCAAGGCTCCAGAAGTGCCTCAGGCTTAACCTCTTCAATCTCCATGCCCAGGTTTTCCTGGCTCTCCCCTCCCGAGAGCTGCTCGTCTTTGTGGAAGCCGAAGGGCCACGGCCCCTTGCCCTTCCCTGTAGCCATAGTGGGCAGTGGGCGGTCGGCTGTGGAGTGGGAGGGCAGGATGACGGGGTCAGAGACTGTCCTGCTGCAGTCTGGGATGTCAATGCCCGTGTCACTGTCATCTTCCTCATCGTTGGTGGTGAGAGAGCTGCATGCTGGGATGTCGGGAACAGAGAGGGAATGGGCAAGTCGGGGGACATCTTTGTACCAGTTCTTACGTAGAGCCCAGCAGCGAACACAGTACCTCTGGAGGGGTGTGTTGTACTTCCTACACTCAGTGCACTGCCATGCATCCTAATGGGCAAGGCAAACACAAAGTCACACATCTGTATTGTTTAAGTTTTAACCTACAGCTAATCAAAACCTAAAACTACAAAATAAAAAGGGAGAAAAAAACAGATACAAACCTGTGTGGAGATCTCTGTATCAGTGTCATCGCTTAGGCACTGCGAGTCTTCATCTGGCTCTTCCTGCATCTGTATAAATATACAAGTCGTTAGATCAAACATCTCAAAACATTATCCTAGAGTGTAAATACATTTATTTTAGAATGATATGTGGTATGTGCCTGGCCAATGATGTCCGAAACAAACTGGTACCTCGCGATCTGCTTTCTCCTCCTTGCTTCCTTCATCCTCATCCTCAGGTAGCGCCTCCCCTTCTCCTGTGCTGCCTTCCTCTTTCATCTCCACGCTCACCTGTTCACTCCCACCCTCGGTCAGGAACCAAAGGTCGTCGGTGGTGTCCGACACAATGGCCGTGTCCTCCTCCTGTGCGGGAGACAGCTGACACATCAGTCAGACCACCACTGTTACACTCCAATTCGTGCAATTTGACAACAAGCAATTACATCTGTTTTTAAGCTTGAAATCTCACAACTTAACCCTGAACAAATGTGATTAGATTAACTTTTCTTACTTGGTTTGTGTGGATGTCGGTGGAGCCATTGCTCCTGCGGCTGTAATTACTACGGAGATTACCCAGAAACCACCAGGGCAGGCCAGAGAGGTCCCACTCGTCCAAAGAAACATCCAGTTTGGGCCGTTTGCAGGCTGACCGTGGCAGGCCTTCAAGGGAGTCTGGAGAGGCGTTGAACCGTTAAATTCATTTTGAGCGAGTCTCGTCCTGGGCACATTTGGAACCGTTTGCTTACCGTCGTCTGGCTCCCGAGGACGTCGCTGGGAGGGGGTCTGCAGGAGAGGCCCATCACTGACGGCCTCCAGTCCTGCTTTGACCACACCTCCACACATCTAGGGGGGAAAACGTGAAGGACAAAAATTAGAACACAGAGCCATAACTAGCTTCTTGGAGGACTCACAGCTCCTTTTCAAGATGGCCTCTCGGTATGTGATCGAGGGAAAAGGGGGCTGGGCAGTTAGGGTACGGACCAGTGGGGAGGGAGGTCATAACAAATTTAGGATAGAATTATTAGGGCACCAAAACCGTGTGGAGGGTAAAAAAAAAAAGATGGATAGAGAAAGATGAGATGGGGAAGCCAGTGTACTAATTAACACAGTGATGAACTAGTGAGTCAAAAATTTTAAAAATCCAGTTCCAGTCCAGTAAAAACTGTTCTAATATGTAGTCTGTGCAAACTAAATCAAAGGATTTTAGTAATTACTTATTTTAAGAGATCCATAGATTCTGTACAAAATACATGGTCTTGTACAGTGTGTGTATGTAATATATATATATATATATATATATATATATATATATATATATATATATATATACACACACATACATACATACATACATACATACATACAGAAAAGAAATTAAGAGGTTTTCAGATTAGAAAGAAAACAAGAAAATTATTAAGATGCATCTCATGTCTAACATTAATAACTATTAATCACAGCTGAGAGGAAATATAGACTTTTGAAAAACATATTGAAGTATGATCAGATCTTAAATCTGAACCTTGAAGTGGATTTAACATGAGATTTAATTAAAAAATATAGTAACTCATTTGATTCATAAAGCCACTGACGAAGGACCAAAATTGGACTGAAGCTCAACAGGGTTAGACAAAGTCTTACACATCAAGGTGGATTTAGGAGGGGTGAAGAAAGGTGAAGGAACATTGGGGGGGGGGGGGGGGGTTATTGCTAGGCCTGCGGCTGGATCAGGAGCTGTGATCCTCCAGTTTCGGAGCAGAGAAGAGAACTCTGAGACAGACAGAGAGGGTGACTCTGCCCCCCACCCACTGGGTGGTGCTGGTGGAGTACCACCAGACCAAACCAAGGATGGGGCTGTACAGAGACGGTGCCACTCTGTACAAATGCACACCAACGAAGACAGCAGTCCTTACCCTCCCTCCTCATTACACACAAGCACACGGCAGTTCGCTTTATAGTCTTAGTGACTAAGCTAAACCAAGGCCTACTGGTCTCAATCCAGCACTGTGGTCAGTGCATGTTATGACAAAAATATATTATTTATTAACAGCTTTGCACTTAGCCTGCCAGCCATGTCCCTTTGTATTCACAAGAGTTGTGTGTAGTGAGGTGAGAAAGGTTGGGGGGGCTCTGTTTCTCCTTAGCACCATGCTTCGGTTTTACCTGACCACGATCCTCCACTCCGCCCTCTACACATTCACGGCCCACAGAAAGATTCTCTGCAGCGTCTGCATTTCAGATGAGACACAGTAACAGAAAAAGGACATCCCCACCCTTTAATTATAGCACAATACACTCTCACACTTAATGCCTTCTTCTGGGGCTTTTGCAGGACAAGCTGCAAAATGGCGTAGTTCTGGTCCCCGCATCCCCCAAGAGATGCAAAAACTATCACAAGCACTCACAAAGTATGCAAAAAGAAAGTTGGATGTAGAATGTATGTATAGGTAACCACCGTATACCCAGGGATATTCACTTCAAAACATGTTAAAGAAGCAAATAACAGATAGAATCCAATCACAAAGTTAAGAGGAAGAAGACACAATTGAATTACAAGTATTCACACATGTACTGAACTACAAAAATTCCCCCTGACAGAATCATTATTTCAAATAAATATATGAAGCAGAAAATCAATGTGTCACTTACCAGAAGAACCAAGCACAACCAAGTATTTCTTGAGCATTTCATACACCGGGCTGTGAAATGAGAATATGAGAATTTAGAATGGCCCTCTGTATTTTAAACGTATATGTTTAGATGTATAGTCGAGCATTACTGAGTGTTGACCATTGTTGACGTGGGTGACTACCTTGGGTTTTTGACGGAGAAGCTCTCCACCTCCAGCAGTTCTCCCAGAGGGTCGTCCTGGCAGTGGACTATGTGCTGCCTCTGTTTGTCGTACAGTTGCTTCCCCATGATGTACTGACCCAAGTAGTGCATGACCTACAAAAAAAAAAAAAAAGAATACTGAATATCAGAAACCACAAGGCACATTTTTACCTATAGTTACCCAGTATAAAAGACTACTGAAACCTGGACTGACCACTTTAGTAAAACAGGCTGCATACTAACAAACATACTTTACATTTCACTGAACAGCTCACCTCTTTGAGCGTGAAGACTTCTTCCTGGGCTCCAGCAACACGAAGAATCTGCAGGAGAGGGGCTTTTGGTTGTACCTGGGGGGTAAGGAAGAGTACCACCGTTAAGGATTTGATAAGAACTAGAAGTGCAATGTTGGATAATTGATAGGCAAAGCAGAAGACATGGTTTATTTCTAAGTGTACCTGATTTCCATCTCCAGGTAGTGTCCTGCATGATATGCTTGATGCCGGAAGCTGGGCTGATAGGGAGCTCATAGTAAACGAACAAAGTCTGAAATACAGAATCACACCATGTCAGATAAATCAATTCCCAATCATCATCATCATCATCATCATCATCATCATCATCAATATTACCACCATCACAAAACACTGGTGTCTTCTCTTAGACTTAACACGTAATACCAATGCCCACGTGGGCAAATTGACCCAACATTGACAAATAACTGTAAGCTTGAAATATTTAACAACGTTACATTTAATGGCAACACCTAAGCAGAGATGGGCAAAAATACATCAAAATGTATTTTGATACAAAATACAAAATACCCGTCAAATAAATGTATTCAAATAAAATACAAAATACTGGTGCCAGAAAATGTAACAAAATACAATACATGTAAAAATTGTGTAAAATATAGGAAATACTTTTTTCTGGATTTTCTGTTTTCTCACAATTTGGTATAGCAGAGCATTCAGGTTTGGGATACAGAATGTCAATGTAACTAAGCAAAGCTATTAAAAGACAACTTGATTGATTATGTATATATATTTGTTTATTAATGAGACTTAACAGCCCATAAACTTTGGCTTTGTATCAACAAGAAAATATTCATCACATATGAATAGCATCACACATTATGCCTATGTATACTATAAAAGCAAAAATATAGAATTAAAATCATAAATGACTGTACTGAGACATGTTGTACACCTGGTCAACTGTAGAATGTATGAAATAATAAAACTAAGAATACTTTCATAATATGCCTTTTAAATAAAATAAATTGGATATTTAATGTTGTTTTTTTTTAAACAAATGGTCATCTACTGTCACAGCCTGGTTAACTGTGAACTATATTATCTGCCAGTAATTGATATGGCATTATGACATTCACATTGAGAAGATACAGCATAACTTGTAATACAGTGCAAGATGAGATGGTCAGACGTCTCTTGATAAGGTTATCATGAACATACAAGCTCCCAATCTCCCTCTTCCTATAGCTAGCTACTCCACTGATAAGTTGACTTGCTAAACACTGGCTATGCACTAGCCTAGACAGTATGCTAGCGTCATTAGCATGTTAGCATCGATCGCTAGCTTGATATTATAACCATCACCATGTATATACAATAGGCTATGTAGCCAGACCCAGACATACATTATACATCAAGCTAGTTGACATCTGTCACACTCAGATCAAATATTTACATTGACAGACAATCCGTTGAACTTGAAGATCTGAAGACTGAACTCGTGAACTGTTTTTTGATTCGTGGAGAAAGTATTTTGAGACAAATTACGTTAGATTTTTTATCGGCCCTATCAAATACAAATTACAAAATACTCAAAAGTAATTGAAATACGTATTTCAAATACAAGTAATAGAAATACTGCCCATTTCTACACCTAAGAGACCAAAACATTTTTAGCAACGTTAAATGCCGTTGGTCTAGTTAATGTGACTGCACCAAAATCCGCTAGCTTGACAGGCAGGATGGTTGAGTTACACCACTCGACCATTACTTTTTCTTTTGCGACAGTTAACCACTGTCTTCAAATTACAAGGCCAAACTTCCCCAAAAACCGAGCTAGCGTAACGTTGAAACAACTGTTGCAATGTTTGCAAAAAAATAAATAAATTGCACACAATTGCAACTATTACAAGCTATTGCCCAGCGGTTACACTGGAACATCTGTGTAACGTTAACGTTGGCAGGTGACAAACCTGCTTTCGTTACTAGCAAACGTGTTAGCTAGCTAATGCTAACGTAACGACAGGGCTGCCGTTAGCTAAGTTAGCTGGCGAGCTAGTTCCTGAACAATACGTTCGTTGAAGATGAACTTACCGTGACGAATTGACATTACTTTACATTGTTCCACACGCACCGCGACCTTAACAACCAGCCGACATCTTGTACGTATACATATAGCTAATAAATCTTGAGGTTTTCAACTTTAGCTCTCTCTAACAAAAAGCAGACAGTTAGCATAGCTTAACTACAGATTCAAAACGATGAATATGGCTAGAACTTCCGGCTGGACAATTACGTAGGCCAGGAGTGTGGCGCCCCCTAGTGTTTGAAAAACGCTACGGCGGCATCATGGGTTTACAAGCATGAACAACTTTTTTAAAAATCAGATTTGATGCTCTTTTAGAATTTAATAGTGACAGTAATCAATGTCAGTGGCACCTCTTTAAAATATTATTAAATTGCAACTAATGGCTTTATGTTTGGTTAATAAATCAATGTTCGAAATATTAGTTATAAGTCAATAATGAGAAACATATTTTGGCTACCAGTTTGTGAAAAATCTAGCTAGTGTTTATTTATATTTGGTAATAATGCAGTTATATATATTTTTACTCCATTTATAAAAGCTAAATAAGTTGTTAAATAGATATCGGTGGTCATATGGTCAAATAAATGAAAACCTATAAAACATAGTAAATGATTATGAACTATAAACAAAACTAGTAGTTACAACTTATATAAACCCTTTATAAACAGTGCCTTATTTTAAGTGGCACCAAAACTTAATCTTAATTATTTGTTAACACTATTAAGTTGAGTTAGCAATAACTCAATATATCTTCAGTTAGCAACTAATGCAAATATTAAAAAATTGCCCATTCTTAATTCATGATTGTTTTATCATTGTTTATTACCTCGGTGTAGCTTCATAGTGTTGTGACTGTAGGAAGGAGTTTCCTCCTCCACCTTCAAGGTTACAATAACACCAGCAGTATATTGAGCAGAAAAGACAATTAAGCTACATCTTCTCAGAGATTGTGTTATTTCATTCAATAAATGCAAACATTGTTATAAAAAATGTGTGCTACAGAATAGTTTAATTCAGAGACACTCATCTCTGATATTCTAGCAAAGTCAAGAACAAGAAAACAAAATGGAATGAAGATCACAACTCATGGCCTGAACACTTTACAAACATTTGATGTACAAGGAAGCACAAATGCAACTTTTCACAGATCTGTAGATACAGTGCAAAAATAAATCGTTAAATCCAGTATGTAGCTGGGTTTGTTCTTACTGACATTTGTGTAATAAAGAAGCATCAAGCATATTAATTTGCTTTGATATCTGACAAAGTCCAGCCAACAGTCCTTGAAAATATACCTCTATATCAGGCCAGCTTATTACAATAGCTTATTCGCTGGGATATTACTCACTCTGCTGGCAAATACAAGCATTGGCCATAAGACCTGCACGTGTCAAAAGTTACAGTTCTTACACTGCAGATAATAGAAATGGTAGCGAGCCAACATCTCAACAGTTCATATAAAACAGTGAAGAGTCTCGTGTCAAAAATATGTAACTCAATTAACTTAATAAAGTTAATGCTCGTTATGGCCACCAGACACGTTAATCTGATGAATTAGTTCTCTTATTGTGGATGTTTTGTAACATCTGTGGGATTATTATATTGGGATGCACCAATATATAAAAGACTAATAGTACCTTTAAAAAAGCAGTTTCAGTATAATCCTGAAAATGTTCATACTGCTAATAATACAGCCGACTGTTTTTCTGCTGTCATATTAGTAACAGGAACAGGTCAGCATGGTCTCTGAAAACACTTGATTATCTTGATGATTACGCCTGAACCTGCATTGAGATTGTTAGACAAATGCATATTGGTATCGATTGATATCGGGAAAATATCAGCCAAATAAAAAATAAAAATAAAAACAAGAACAGCAATATATTGGTGCACCTTGTTAAGCTAAAAAATAAAAATCATAAAGTTCAAGTAAAGGGTTTGTGTGACATTACCATACTTCATATAATGCTGGGCTAAGGTTAGATTTCACCTCTACAATAAAAAAAAAAAACTAATAAAAGTGCTTTGGCAATAATTCAAGTCTTTCATTTTCACCACACATACAGGGGAGAAGATACTGCTTGTATAAAGCTGCACTGTATAAAGCTGCACTGTATAAAAGTGTTTGTTGTTTTGTCTTCACAACAATAGCAGGTCCTTTTAACATTTACTCCAAAAGTCTCAATAGGTACTAAAAATGGACTTCTTTTATTCGTAGTCAACATAGTTCATCTTGCAGCTGATATAGTTACAAGTTCTTCTAAAGTAAGGACTAGGAGTCACTAATTTGGATTTACTATCTAGTAAGTACTTGCACTAATTTCTATGTTCTGATTACAATTACATTTTAGTTTGCTGATCTACAAATTTAAACCAATTAATAATAAATAAAAATGATGACATATGTACGAATAACAACATTTGACTAATAAAATATTAGTCATGATTATATTTTACCTACTTTCAAAAGTGGCATGAAATACAAAAGAACAGTTTCTATTAAAAAGTAATTTCTGTTATATAACAAAAAGCTATAATAGTGTACTGAAAGGTTCATATCTGAAGTTCATCATTTGATAAAAATTCTGGTAAATTTCAACCGCGAAAAAAGTATATAGTGTGTACGGTAAGAACAAAAACACAGCTAGTCGGAAATAGTGACCATTAACATAAAATGAGGCACTGCTGCTCTTAGTAGCCGCTGTGAAAATGAAAAGTGATCACTTCTAAATATCTTGTGACTAACAGGCTAAGAGTGAGTAGCCTCGTCTTTAAAAAAATGTTAGTGCCAAATTTTAGTCACCGGTGAAGCTGACAAAATAAATGTTGAAATGGCCGCCATGCACAACAGGACTGTATCTGGCTAGTTTTGAATTAACTGAGTACAAAAACTACTTAACTGACAGCAGAGATAATATCTGATTTAAAATACTGATTAATATTTTCTGTTCTGTTTCTTGGATGTTTCCCAACTCTTATTATTATTATATAAAACTTTCTGTAAGCGTCTATATATCTAGCCTCTCTATTGTGCTTCTGCAGTTCATCACAATATGAAAGGCCATATCTTCTCAGGTCAGCATGAGAGGAAACATACAGCACACGTATTCAGACTCAGTGGTCTTTACAGGACTCTTTGTGACAGAAACAACAAAAGCTCTCCAGGGACCCCAGAGGCTTTCTTCTGTTCCGTGCTGGGTTTGTCCCCCTCCCCAAACCACCGGTTCGCCTTTTTGTGGGAGTCTCAACTGGTACAAGGAAGCAGTGTGAGTTGCTGTTGAGTCCTCCAGCCACCAGGGGATAGCAAGAAGTGAGAAGCAGATGTTAATCGGCATGTGGGAGCAACAGGAGTCCCCAAGCATCATGAAAGACTGCGATAAATTTAGAGCCTTTGAGAGGACAAATGTCAACCTTATTCTAAGAGGTCCTGTGGAGAGACACAACAACACAGATTAGTAAAAGATAATGACAAAGTTTACCTAAAAATAGTGCCTTTTAAAAAGAATGAGATACCTGATCCGAGTCTTCATTGTACTGTGCTTTTCCTGTCTCCATGTAATGGGCATCAATATCATCAACTCCCTCTATTTTATCAGCCTCAGCATGTTCCCTCATGACAGAGTATCTGTGTACGAGGAACCTGATGACGACATCAGTGCATATTAGACACAAACAGAGATGAAATACGGTATTTACAGCGTTTATTTGTGTGCATAAAGTGCGTGTGGAAAAATGAAACGCATACTGACCGTCCTCCACAGACATATTTCTTAACCAGCCAAACGCCTGCAACAGCACTGGTCAGAAGCATCGTTATGACAACCATCACTATGACAGCGGTGTTCGGTGAACTGTTTTCAGTCTGGTAGAGTTACAAAAAACAGTAATGGCTGAAAATGTGAAGAAATCCCAGTGCAGGAACAAGCTTGAAAACACATCTGACAAAAGACTTTATGCCTCTCAGCTGTAAATGTGCTCACAGTTGACTTGGTAAAGCACAGAGTAACTGAGACTACCCTGCTGAAATCTGACATAGTGTATCAGGACCTGTAACATTGCAGCTGTTCACACAAACTTATGTGCACCAATGGAAGGTGGACAGCCACTGCCTGACCTCAGTGTAAAATATGCTTCACTGGCAATTTATCATCTTTTTGTGAATAACTGGGTGCTACTGTTTGCACAACAGGAATTGTTCAGGAGCCTGAGGATGCCAGGTTGTAAGAAAAAAACCTAAAAACTGATATACTCAGGTCATTTGAGTTTGATCTGTGTTTAAGATTACTAAAGCTCTAACAATAAATGTGTTTCCATCCACTTGTTTTTTTCAATATGCAGTTAACCAGCATAGTCTCATTCTCAGACTGAGCAGAACTTACCAGAGAATTTGGATAAAGGGCGTTGCTGGTGCACATCCTCCTCAGGTCTGTCTCCTTCCTGTCTGGCTGAAAACCTCCTTCACACTGGTCTCCTGGAATCTTCCGGTAGCTTGCATGTTAGAAGAGACAGAGAGACGTGTAAGGAAAAACAAAACTCTCTGAAAAGGACACAGGGCAAGACAAAACAGCTGCTAAACTCAAGATAAGATTCATAATACTAATGGAGGGAGATGTAGAAGCAGAAATGGAAACATACTAACATGTTCTACGAATACAGCTCAAGTTTTCATAATTGGCCTTTGATCTTTATCTTTTACAATATAAGTGACTAAACTAAGGAAGCCTTTAATTGGGCTGTGTTGTGTGCTTTGTATTTCTTTTGTTAATCTTGAACTACATCCTCACAGAACAATGGGTTCACGCAGAAGTCCTACAACATTCGGCACTTAGTCTTAAATTAATAATCTGTAATAGGCTTCTGGAAGTGAGCTGGTAAGGCAACTATTTCTTACAGTGCCTGAATTACTGTTGGCTTGTGTGCTGTTCATAAAACCCATAACCTTTAACCATACAGTGGTAACACTTGAAACAAACATTAACATACTTCTGTATACATTTTCTATATTTTGTATAAGTTTGAGTTTCTTAAAAGTAAAGCCGAGGACAGAGCAAAGATAAAAACAGGCGTCCTCACCCGCTGGTCTGAAGCTGTTCGGTGGTCCCATTTAAGCAGAACTCCAGAGGATGACCCTTCATCTCCTCTTGCTCCATGCACTCTGAGCTGTTCTCTGGCCGGTGATATCCAAAGTCACTAGAAGACAAAACAGAAGCTCATCTGGCATTCTTAAAAATGTACAGAGACAAACTGTGTAAATCTGTTCTCTATATAGTCGCATGGTTGCACTAAATGCATGATGAAAATAAACTATATATATATATATTATATATATTTTTGTATTTCACAAAAACATACCAGTGATAGTCGTCCATTGTACATGTACAGGGGGACAGTTTATTAGTGACGGCATATTCCCTCCCGTTCCAGCAGACAGAGTCTTTCCTCAGGCGTAAGAAGGTCTCTTTATAGCCCAGCACACAGCCATCATTAGATCCACTGGGGTCTGTAGAGTGAGCCAGCCACTGGACATAATCCCCTTCAGTACCTGCACATACATACAAACATATATTAAGTCAAAAGGCGAAACACCGTCTGTTACACCCACATTCTCTGACACACTCACAGTCTCTGGTGAGGAGCTTCCTGACGTCTATGGTGATCACCACCCATTTACTGAAGTCGTTCCTGTAGCCCCACAGGCTAACATTCATGGAGCGAGAGCCGGGCTCGCTGTCCATACCGCTGAAGTGAAGTGGGTCGCTGGTGAAGTTATACGTATGCCAGCACTGCCCCTCGTCTGTTGAAAACCTGACGATGTGGGAGGGAAAAGAAAGGGAAAGGAAAAGTGAACAGTAAAACTAACAAATGATACATACAAATAAAAGCAATCCTACAATAACCATGTCATCTACTATACTTAGTTATATTCACTTGATCTGGTTGACAGGTGAGTTGGTGTGCTCCACAGCCACCAGCAGCCCTCCAGAGTCCAGTATAGCGTAATGGTGGGGGCCCCTGAGAGCCAACTGCCACGAGTAGCCCCCGTCGTCAGACACGTACACGTCAGGAGAGAGAGCTGACTCTGCATCTCCGACGCTGCCTGAAGAAACAGAGGACATTTAACCATGCAGTGAAAGGATTCAGGGTGAAGACATCTTTGTGTTGGTTTTTTTTTACCATGAGCCAGAATGAGGCCCACAGCACTGGGCTGTGAGAGAGGCAGCATAGGGACGTTCATCTTCATGGTGGTGCTGTAGGAGGCGTGGATGTGAAGTCTACACTGTAAAGATACAGTAATTAGGGTAATGTTGGTGCCAGGTCAACACGCTTACTGCATATACATAACAATGTAAATATTCAAATATACTGTGTATAACTCTATGTGCGTCTCACTCTGTTAGGCCTGTTGGTAGAGGTCTCGGTGTCACAGTGGCTGTTCTGTGGTCTGCGCAGCGTCTGCCATTTTGCTCCTTGGTCAAAGGTGATTACTGTCTCCATTGCACCATCTGCAATCAATAACATTCACTTTAAATACTATCAGTATCCATATCAGTAATTTTGCATTTATAGACCGCAGACAACAAAATACAAACTTTTCACTACTCTTTAACATTTTTTCCAAACATTTCCAAAGTTTCAAGACTGCTGTCTAAAAGTTTCTTGAGATAGGTTAAAAATCTAAAAAGCCAAATACGTGTGTATATATATATATATATATATATATATATATATATATACACACACACACACACACACACACACACACACACACACACACACACACACACACACACACATATATATTTCTACTCAGTATATTGTATTCATGCATAAGTCATTTTGCTCTGAACTTTGTTGAACTTCACCGTGTCTCTGTTGTGCAATAGAAGGATTCTCCCTTGCCTGATAACTAACTGTGTTGTATGAGAATGTTCCATGCCAAGGCCTTTGGGCCACTTGTTTTGGTTGCTGGCCGTTTGTTTTTGAATGTTGTTCCTATCAGTCTGAGACCAAAATGTCTGTAACACCGTTGCTCATTCTGTATAAAGAAAGTGTGTTCACTTCCTCACTGAGACTGTACGCATTCTGTTGTGATGCGCAGAGAATAAATACTTAAAAGACAACCTGGTTTTTGGTATTATGTATTTCAGCATTAAAAGACTCACGTAAAGCGGGTATAGGAATATTTTCCACCACAGTAGCAGCTCACTCATGCTTGGATGCTGGAGTTTCCCCACATGTAGTGTACATTAATGAACCAAGAAGGAATAGTTTCTCAATCAGCTCCCTCTTTGCAACTCATTACCATGTATCAATAATAAAGTTCATAAAACATACGTGTGATGAGATATTCAGTGTGATAAATTTGATTCATATTGACACTGATTGAAAACCAAATAAATTAAGAAATAGTACTGCTCTTTTATGCTTCGCTTAACACACAGTATATACAACCATTTTAACATCACATTTAGTGTGACTTTAGGATGAAACGCAGTTTATATGCAATTTCTTTTGTAATTAACTGAAAAGATGATATCATATTTCAAAATGTTCACAAAGAATAGCCAGAAGATTCCTCTTAAATGTGTAAGTACATATATTAGTTAGTGTATTGACCCACCTTCTGTGAGAACGCTGGTCATGTAGACGCCCCTGAGTGACGTAATGGCAGTGAAGTCAGTGTCACTCCCTGTGGTCGTGTAAAGATGGCGCTCCAGAGACTTGGAGAACACGGCTCCTCTGTCATCAGACACATAGATGGTACCAACACCGGAGTCTGGTCAACACAGCGCACACGCACGCACACGCGCACGCACACACACACACACACACACACACACACACACACACACACACACACACACACACACACACACACACACACACGTTTGGATTATACACTGTGTGAGACTTCTGCTTACTGATCCCCACAGAGAAACTTTCTCCAAGGACACCAAATGAGACTGTTTGCATGAAGGTTATTTTTGCATTATCTACATTATTGTTATTGTTAGCATCATCATCATCCACATCAATCATCACTATGAGCATCCTCTCGGGTTCTGACCTCCAGGGTTGTCCACGTGCATGAATATCATGTCCTGATTGGCTGCCAGGATAGAGTAGAACTGCTCGTGGTTGACTGTAGGGAGCTGAGCCATGTTCCACACCTCACCTCCGTCTACTGACACGTGGATCATACGCTCTGTACCCTAACACACACACACAAACACAAAAATGTTGTGAGAGCTGCTCCTTTACAGCTTCATAATTCAGATAGCAATACTGAATGTTAAGCCTTGTTAAAGTGCCAGTGCACCCAAATCAAGACAAAAGAACAAACTAAATGAATTTCAGGAGTTTAAAATGCACAAATGCTGAGCTAATAAAAAATTGTTTCCTATTTACACATGATGTTAACATGTGATCTGTATCTGGTTAAAATATCTGGATGATGGCATATGATGCATCTGGTATGAATAGAGATTTCATCGTCTCAATTTCATACTTGCATTGTAATCAGTTCGCAATATGCAAATGAGTTAGGTGGGTCTGGTGGTAAACACAGCTCGTCCCACAGGGGTCAGTCATTTGTTAACCAGTCACTAGCTTCAGCAACCAAATGGAGCTTCAACGTTGCATCTTCAGCTTGCAGAAAGAGGTGAAGTTAGGTGATATTAGGCAGATATTTTGCTTCAGAATGTGGTCACTCTGTACGGATTAAATTCATAGCTGGATGAGATCTTATCACACTATGAGCCAAACCACCTCCATATGTGGTCTGGTATATTACGTGCATTCCCACCCTGCATTAGCATGTGGTTTTCCTTATCCAGATCACATGGTAACACTAGGTGAAAAAGGGGTCAAGAAAGTCTGGATATCACTTGTGATAAGTGAGAAAATACGTTTTTTTAGGTGAACTGACTGTTTGAGTCTTGTAAAATACAGAGGGAGGAAAACATTTTTCAAAAATATTACCAGGTGTCTAAATATGTATTGGTACCATTTATGCCGATAACGAAACATTATACACACAGGAATGTGTGAAGAAATACAAACAGGTGCATATATAGAGATACTGTATGCATCAGGAAAAACAGTGCAAGGCAGATTCACAGATAAAAAAAAACATTCTGCTCTCAGATTCAGTAAGTAAGAGGCAAAGAACTTGCTCAGACATCAACACACACACACACACACACACACACACACACACACACACACACACACACACACACACACACACACACACACACACACACACACACACACACATACCGTGCCAGTCATGATTGAGGCAAAAACAAAGCGACCTCCCAGCACAAAGGAGTAAACTCTTGTTGCGATGGTCTGAAAACATTGACCGTAGTCTGCCGTCTTCCTTAACTCCAGCATTCCTTTATCACCTAACAGAGAGAAGGTGGAGTCACTAGAAGTATTGCAGAACTTTAAATGTATCGGTGACTTTACAGTCTTCACTTACTGCATGATCCATTGTAGTTTGTTGTAAAGTAGATGCTGTTTTTTGGACCCCTGTATGTGAGAAAAAGAAACAGTGAAGGAAGGATTCTGGAGAAAGGAAAGGTTGTTGTTTTTTTCATTTGAAAGTTGTCTGATTTCAAATGTACATTCACTTTGGAATTTGTAGAGATCACAGGTTATGGTTATGGGCCCAATCCTAAAAGGCCTTAAACCCTGAACCCTCACGGACTTACTGACGTCACCTGGTAAACGGTTGAGTGTGAGAGACTGTAAGGGCTTAAAATGGTGTAAATACAAAGGGGACAGCACTTTGCTGCGACATATCACGATACCATGACAACGTAAACAATATTATGTAGAATTGTGGGTATTTACTTTAACTTTTTACTCCCTGATTTGAACGTCTTCCAGGCTCTTTCCTCACAAGATGAAAGGTCATTTTAAATAATCTATTTATTTGTTTTGGTCAAAACAGCTTCAATGACAAAATTAAATGTTTGATGAATAAATCTGTGTAATAAAATCTCTGCTTGCATGCCTCTGAATTCATGTCTTTTTATGTTCCATCTTTAATCCTTAATGTTTCTGAGTAACTGTGATTTATTTGCCAAGCTGTCCCGTCCTCTTTGTTTACCCTTTTTTACATCTCCATGCTTCCACTGATAACCCCGGTGTTTAACTGTACTGTACTGTCAGTACTTTTAGTTATTTGTAAAGATAAAACCGATGGACATTGTGTTAATTCAAGTCTGTTAAAGAGTCACCAGAAATTGCTTCCTTTGTATTCAATTTGTATATATTTCTGTTTAGATAAAAAAACAGCCTGCCAGCCTCATTTGCCCTGCACCTGTACAATGAATCAGTTAAAGTGGATTTTCCTGGTGTATCATTATGCCTGACTGCACATCCATAGTGTTTGTCAAATAACCTGTTTAATCAGCACACCCTTGTGCAGTCCTGAATGTTGAATGTTCTACAGTTTCTTTTAATTGCTGTGCGAGCAAGGCACACATTGACCCCCCGGGCTGCACTCCAAGCCCTTTCTGGCTTTGTTCGCTGCCAAAGGGGACGAAGGTTTTCACACTGCAAAGATCCTGCCGGCTCAAGGACTGTGGGATGAATAAGAATGCTGCTGCTGACTCATGATTCAGTCTGACAGCAGCCTCAGCTCCCACTCTCTGCAGTCAATTCAGTTTGGGGCCTAAATAACAACTGTGGTCACGCAGAGCTATTACAATGTTCCCACAATGCAGCGCTAACAACCACAACCTCACATGAATTCTGGTGCCCAAATGAAACGAGAGTCAGGAGAGTGATCCAAACTGTGGTGAGCGAAACAGCTGGAATAACAAACAATGGACAAAGAAAACACAAACAAACTCTTGTTATAGCAAAAACAAAGATGCACATGGAGGATGTATGGCAACAAATATGGATAACGCTATATTTTCACACCCTGACAGTGTTTAATGTCCCGCTTTGACCTAATCTTTTTCACTCACAGATGACAGAAAAATAGATGACGATGATAATCTATTAAGGGACTGTATGAAAGCGATTAGTAAGGAAGGTGGGTCGGACAAGGAGAGGGAGAGTATTTTTTCTGTTGCCAACAGGAGGGTAGGCTGATTGTATTTTGGAAGAACAGGATATATAGGCTTTTTATTATTTTCTAGCAAGATTTACTGTTTACCGTTTTACTATAATAATAAATATATAGTTTTCCATATTCAGAGTACATCAATCAAGTCTCTGTATCAGGGCTTTATTTTCTAGCTAATAGGAATAACATGATGTTTTTGGAAGCAGTAGTTAGGGGTTATCTCAATAAAGATTGCACCATGTTTTTTTTACAGGCCAACAGTCGCCTTAACTGTATGCTGCATTTTAAGAGAACACTTAAGAGAAATGCATCATAAAGAATTAACATACGGTGTCATTAGT
Source organism: Cebidichthys violaceus (assembly GCF_023349555.1). NCBI lineage: Eukaryota > Metazoa > Chordata > Actinopteri > Perciformes > Stichaeidae > Cebidichthys > Cebidichthys violaceus. Next base: position 5,373,183 of record NW_027176428.1, on the reverse strand, counting down.
GTTGTTGAGGGGACAGACAAAACCAAATATTAATAACAAACATATGGTTGAGGCTCCCCCTCCCCACCCAAATAATTTTCTTACACTCCCTAAAGTTTGACTTGGTTATTTTTTATGCCATCTGTTACATATTTAGTACCAAGTACCCACATGTCTTGTGTGGATTTATAATGTAATTATGCAACTGACGGATGATTTAAGGGACATTTCTCACCATCTGACCAAGCAAACACTGTCATGGATCTTCCTCCAGGTGGCACCAAAGTCCTCAGACAGCCACAGGTCCAACTGGAGGGAAAAGGCTTAGTCAGTAAAAAAAAAAGTGTGTATAGACTTTTAGGTATTCATGTATGCCTAATCAAGAATGTAGTAGCCTTGAAACAGAAGTCCAGCATTAAATTAAGAGAGGTAGCTAGGTACAGTTTAGTTTACTTTATCAAAACTAGGATCTGAGGTTTGGTTTGGTCTGAAGAATAAAAGCTGCTACCGTGATACTGAGCGTCAGCAGTACGTTGCAGTCTCCGGGGTTGTACAGCATCTGAATGAGAGGCTCAAATGGCAGGTCAGTTGGATCAAAGGTCACTCCAAAGTCCTGTGAGCGAAACAGTTTAAACCCCCCGATTTCTGACACGTCACCAGTGAGCATCACCTGAGACCAAACACAGAGAGGAGCTGTCAGGAAAGATCATACATTAGCTTGAAAAGTATTTTCTGTGTTATTATGAGGCAAAGGTATGTATTTATATACAAACAACAAAACACAAATCCCTATGTAAGGTACAAGCAGGGGTCTGTACGTGAAAGGTACTGCAACTTCAGGGCATGAAAAAAAACTAAGAATAACACTACTTGGGCTCACCTTGCCAGAGTGGTCGGGACTGATGGCGATGCCAAACTCACTCTGGATGAAGGTGTGGTTGATCAGGTGAGTCACATCTTTGAACGTCTTCCCATAGTCTTCACTGACACAGTGACAAAGTTGCCGTTAGACCCTCAGACCACAGCTATGACAAATAATTTACTGCTCCATTTATCAACCACCAGGCATTTCTCACCTCCTGTAGAGGTTGGACTGGCCGAAACGCATCATGAACAACGGCACCTGAAATGTCGTCAACACCAGCAGCACCTGGGAGAAGAGAGCAGGGATTACGCAACCATCTCTAGAACCTCTGGGTCTTTTTATTATATATATTTTCAATGTAAACAAACTCACCCCAGATCCATCTCCCACCCATGCCAGTGACAATGAACCCATGGTCCTCACTTTGAAAGTGAACTGGAACGGAAGGAAAACATATTTTTGATATTCGTTCGCTTGATATTTTTTGCATAACACTCCGTCAGGAAATCAACCGAGGAGGAACAAACACACACACACACACGCGCGCACGTGCGCACGCGCGCACACAGACACACAGACACACACACACACACACACACACACACAGAGTCCAGAGTTTAGTCTGAAATATAAAAAACACAGAGTTTGTGTGTTTCGGTCACTTGCTGAACGAGAGGACAGAGTGAATTGTTCTTATCATCCAAAGTAACTTGGCCATTTGAATGCACTCTGCGTGTGTGACCTACTTTCCGGCCTAAATGACAAAGCCTGGGCCAGAGAACAAAACAATTACCAATGTCCCAAGCACAGCAAGACACACACTCGCACAGTGTACGGTAAATGTAGACTGAAAGTATTCTATTCTGAGAACAACAGAATACAAAAAACTTACTTTTTTTACACATTAATACATTTGCCAAGCTATACAGGATTTAAATTTGAACTGAAATCTAAAAACAAAACCTCACTGTCACATATTATCAGAGCTAATGAGTAGAAAGAGTTTAGACCATAACATATATTTTACAACAAGTGCACCGACTGCAAACAACATTCCAGTGTATTCATCCAGAGTGTTTGGTCATTTCAGCGACGCATTTAGCCACCGTAGGGTTCTCCCCTCCTCTCTCTTGCTGGCAGGGCAGAGATGTTTACAAGGTGAGTCCAGCCCCGAAGAGTCTGCATAGAGCTCTATAAAGCCACAGGAGACGGCCGGGTCTGGCTGCTGGAAACTCCTTGTAAATAAGGTCCAGTGGAAACTGGCTGACCCCCGGCTGTCCCAAGTGTGTGAACACAACTTTCCATCTCTCCTCCACATAAATCATTTCATCACAGCCTCCCTGCATCCAACTATTCTTTCTTCTCTCAATCAGCTAAGTGCTTTTCAGCTTTCTTGCAGTCACCCATTCGATCTGTCGATCAGTTAAAGGATGAAAAGTATGACGTGTCCCGTCCTCCCAACAGACTCTACCCTTAAACCACAGTGTTGTGGCTTCACAGCTGTTGTGGAACATTAGTACAAGGCAGGTTTCCAACTTCTCCCACATTTCCTGGTCCTCTCCCTTTCTGTCTTTGAAGCAGTAGGCATGATTATAAAATGAAAAAATCTTAAAAAGTAAAGCATTATTTTGGCATGTGGATATGCATTAGTGTCATCGTCACACTTGAGATTTAAGAAGAACTTCGGTCTGGATGCACAATAGGAATATTTCTCTGCCCGCCCAGCTAAACATACAGGTGTAGAGTTACAAAAAAGAAAAAGCACAACCACACAAGATGCTCACCGGTCACTCTCAGGGTGTCTAAGGACCATCTAAGAAACATGGCCTGAAACCTGGTCACAAGGACAGTAACTACCAACGTCATTGCAGGTCCACCACTTTAATTTCTATTGTCTCAGGATCTTTAGAAAATGTTTCTGCCAGTTGCTTGTACACCTGTGTCAAATCTAACCAGCTGTTTTCCACATCTGTCCCTCTGAAAACCCCTCCTGACTGGACGAATGCCGATTGACCTGGCTACAGTTCACTGAGACTGAATGAAACCCAAACAATCAACATTTGCGTTACAAAGCAGGTCGACTTAAGCAAAGTCTGAGAAAGCTGTGTCCAAGTGAAATCCGCTTTTTCATATCACTGGTAGAAGAGTAAAAGGAAGTCATGGGATGTAAAGCTGAATCATCTTTCTGTCCCGTTCTGTGATGGGGAAAACAGAAGCGCAGAGGGAGACGGTGAAGAGAAGAAAAGACACTTATTAGTCAGCGAAAAAAGAATCAAGAGATGTCTGACTCGGCTGGACGTGGCCTCACAAACCAGACATGACCTCATGCTGTATCGTGTTCAATTTAAGGGCTCACGTTCGACTGTCAGAGGTGGACACCAATGATGCACAAGTGCGTTTCACACACGCTGCTGTACGTGAACACACACACACACACACACACACACACACACACACACACACACACACACACACATGTCAATGCAGAACACACACTGTTGGTGGGTGGGAGCACAGTGAAGTCCTCCCTCAGAGGTCAGAGTCTAACACAATGAGCTCCTTGTTCCCTCTGCTCTGGGTTTTAACCTTTCTGCTTCGGCCGTGTTTACACACATAAAACTTCAGAAGAGCGGGTCAAACTCTCTTGGCTTTGATCGAAACACATGAAGCTGTGTCCACCATTCCTCTGATGCTGGGCTAAGCTTTTGCGGGCAGAGACGAAAGCCAGGGCGTAACAATGTCTATTTGATTTCAGTTCAGTCCATGTCTATCTCAAAAAAGTGAAAATATGTCTATCGCAATTTCAGTCTAGTACTTGAATGATGAATTGCTTCATCAATTAGTCGATCAACAGAAAGTTGTTTTGATTTAATTGTTTAGCTTGTTTTTAGCCTTGCTAGCAGCGCAGCTCTAGGGATGGCAAAGACCTTAAAAAGATCACATACTTTCTCTTTTTACTTCTAGTACATACTTCAGCTTCTAAGTACGTACTGTTGCATGCAGCATGGATTCAATAAGTGTTCTTCATAACCTTGCACCTTCAACTTAAGCCCTCTTGCTCATGTATCTGCTGCGTAGAGGATTGTATACAGGACACAGCAGAACATCCTGGTATTTTTGGGAACCTCGCATTTGACGTTTAGCACTGATTCAATGTATGTTGATGCAGAATGGAGAAAAGCAGCAAATCCTCCCGTTTGAGAAGCTGGAACCGGAAAGTTTTTGTCATTTTTCTTGATAAACATTTGACGTTGCAATATTTTTTGCTGATTCATTTTCCTCACGCTAATCGACTGTTAGCACTGGTAGAGTGTGAAATGAATGCAATTAAATACAAACATAGATTAAACACATACTTAATATTTTCTCAACAAGTCTCCCTCTGAATCTACAAGTGCTTCTCTGTTTTTACCAGTTTGTTGATCTCATTGGACGTCTCTCCCTGTACATTAACAAACCCATACTTTGCATAACACACAGTGTCTCTCTCTCTCTCTATGTGGAACATCAACTCTGCTGCTTTTCTTAGTTACGTTCTCACCCTTAAAAACAGAACATGTTTTTTTCTCTACGCTCTCTTGGCCAGAAGGGATCGAGGACGGAGTGAGGAGAGAAAAAAAAAAAGAAAGAGCACGCTAAATTAACCTTGCAAAGACATACAAAAAACTAAAATTAGACAAAGCTTGGACTGGCTGACAAATCACATCCCGTGTAGTCTATCAGGGCCTAAAATAGCATAATAAGAATTGTAGGAGTACGTTAGACTTGTCTGATCTGGCAAATTACACAGCAAAGTAAAAAATACTCACACTACCTTGTTTGATCTAGGCCTGCAGCTCTGATAACAGAAAACCTAAACCTATATTGGCACTCAGATTAAATCCATCAAAAAAAAACGTGGGGAATATTTGTTAGAGAGAAAGGCCCAGAGGAGATGGGAGAGGTCTGCTCTCAGTAGGCACAGCAAATCATTTTCATGCTCCAAAGCTAAGCCCAGGTGTCTGAACCACATAAATGATGTAACTTTGTCCATCACTCACTCACACACTCTCTCACTCTCTCTCACACTCTCTCTCTCTCACTCACTCACTCACACTCACACTCACACTCACACACACACACACACACACACACACACAGTCCTGTGGAGCTCTGAGGCTTTTGGACCAAGCTGTTATTCTTGAACATTCCTCTGGACATCTGGGTTGTTCTTGTGCTCAAGAACATGTGAGTTCATGACTGGAAGAAGAAAGATAAGGCCAAAAAAAAAACATGGATGTGCAATCAATTCTCAACATACAGGTATCAGCCGGCAGATTGGAAGAGCACAACTAAAATCATTTATGTAGTGACATCGTCCTTTAACCATTCATCGTCAGTAGGACTAATGGATCTGACCCGGACTGACGACCTACATTAATTCAGATCATTTTAAAAAGAGTGTAACAGACAGAAACAATAAGTTGGTTGTCAGGAAATAATATTTTGACAATATATTATTTCAGCAAATCTTTAATTAAAACATTTTCCATTTCCACCGTCTCCAATATATTCAATCAATACCAAATACGAGTGTAGGGAGGTGGAGAGACAATTTGTAATCATAACTGTGTATATAAAATGATTTAAGAGGCGCTGGATTATTTACAATGTATTGTCATATGTGTATTAATAACTTTATATCAATATTTCTTCTTCTTTTTATTTAAATATCACAGTTGTCTGTACCAAAATATTGCAACACCCCTATTCCCAGTTTTCAGCTGCAAAGTACCATCACAACGTATTGATATTTTCATTATCAGTTATTCTGCAGTATTTCTCCCCTCATTCACATCCCACAGAGCTGTCAAATCACAACTACAGCACCACTCATTTTGTTGCGCTGGAAAAGCTCGTGTTTAGTCATCTACAAGAACATATGTTTCAGTGAAGTTGTTGACAGTGTGGACATTGTGAGCAGCTCCATGTGCTGCTGAGTGACCACAGACACATGGAGGTAGCCAGTGAGTTAACTTTAACTGTAGTTAGCAAACAACCAGGAACACAAAGACCTGTTTCACATCAGGGAGTTTGATGTTGTAGTGGTGGGTTAACAGAAACCTGAATAAGTCACTTACAGAGTGGGTGTTGTTGTGCAGGGTTGACTCTACTTCGGGCAGAGCTGTGCATGTCTGTTCATTCAGTCCTGCGCTGCGTTTCGAGAGCTCCGACATCTCTAAACTTCGTCGCTCTTCATCACCGCCTAACTCCCGCTGCAGCCTCTTCAGACCTGAGAAGTTTTCTCCCTCGTGGAACTTTGTGCCCAGTGCAGACGAAAACAATCCGAGCGCCAAGATGCAAGATACGGAGATCATGTTTACAAAGACGTCTGCTCAACTTTGGACTCTGCGAAGAGCTTTTCCGTCCCAGCAGTCGGCTCCACATGACACCCCTCCAACCCCCAAATCACCTAATGCATCTTCAATAACGGCCCATCCACCGTGGAAGACGATTGGCCAGCGCCAGAACAACCTGCGCTCTGATTGGATGGCAGGAATCTTCCTCAACTGCGATGTGACGAGTTTTCTGGTGTTATGCTGCCCCCTGGTCTAAAGACGGCGCAAAGGCCAGAAAACGGTTTTATTGGAGAGTTTATTCTTTGAAATTCAATTCCAAGAAAGGAAAGACAAAGTAGAACAGTCTGGCTGATGCTTTTCCAAGAAAAAGATTAGTTTATTATTTATATGAAAAAAATATTTTGCCTTATTTTGGCAGTTAATGATAATGAAGCCCTGAAAGTTACAAAAGGACAAGACAAAATTATATCAACTTTAACATAATAGTTAAGTGATCTAAATATAATTAAATAATCCTATTCTAATGATTGTGAGTATTACTTATTGCACACCTAATACTTATTACTTTATTGTTCATGTTTATATTTTTACTTGATTTTTGTTATTCTTCTAGCAAACAAGAAATAAAAACAGTCAGACCACTTTCTGAATACAACAGTTTAATTGCGGTACTGATTCGTAACAAAAAAATACCCCCCCGCCCTACCCCCCCCACACTGTTTTCCTGCCACTCAGTTGTGAGCGTTGGTCAGACTCCTGCACAGAGTTGTACTGAGACAAGAAGTAAACTAGCACATTAAAAATAGAAACCTCTTATGCAATCCAAAAAAAAATCTGAATGCAGCAAGGAGAATGTGCTGATCTGATGAAAAGATGTGGTTGTATTGTGACATTGAGCTCAGGTGTTCCTCCATGTCCTCTCCTCTCCCGCCCAGAGCTCACAGCAAGACTCCCAGGTCTTTGCTGCTTTAGATATCCTTGATTACGTCCTCCAACTCCTCTTTGGAATACATGTGGAAGGTCTTCCCGGGCTCTACCGTTGCCAGCTACAGAAGAAACATACAGATAAAGAAAACCTAGATGAAACCTGAGGAACTCTGGAAGTAATGTGCAAACTGAGCACTGTTTAGTGTTGTTTTCAAACATAAATATAATTGCACTGGGCATTTTTACTGATGTGTTTCAAGTACACAGTTTCACGGTCAAATTTTCCAGACTAAAATCAAGTATTCAGAAAATGGGTGAAAAAAAATAACGAACCTCAATGTTGGTGGCATTTAGCTTCTCCTCCATCACTTGCTTCAGAATGGTGAGAGACGACTTGATGGCGTCTTTTAATGTCATAGACTGCAAGTTAAACAGGTAGAGGGGGACAAACAGAAAAGATACAACTTTTCAGTCCATCAGTCTCTTTTATTTTAGACTATACCATTTGAAAACAGTTAATTTCCTTAAATCTCACACAGGATAGCAGCTTATTGACATCATCATTTGCTTAGCTGATGTTCCTGTTAAATGTAAATACGCAGTGGTCTGTACCTTGTGGTAGACTTCTTGCAGAGAGCTCTGTGCTCCCTCAGAAGCGGAGCCGATGGCCCGAGCATCACACTGCACAAAGGTTCCTGACGGGTCCATGTGGTACCTGCATTCACAAACAAATAGCAGTAAAATCAGAATTGAAGGTGAACATGCCCCTGTTTGAAATGTAAAGTTTGTAAGGAGCACAGATGGTAATCTTTACGTACAGCTGGGGTCCTTTTTCATCAACTCCCCCGAATAGAAGTGCTACGCCGAACGGTCGACTCTGTAGAAATAACAGCACAGAGGAAAAAAGCAGAGAACAGGATATGGTAGTTTACTCCAGCACCATCAAACATTATGTCTTTGAAAAAAGAACATTGGCTTGAGGTTTGAATAGATGAGCCAAGTGTCTGACCATGGCACCAGGATCAGCGTCCTCCTCTCCAAACTGCAGCGCCAGGTTGGACACCGCCTGAGTCACACTCTCCACGGTCATCGTCTCATTGTACGTGAACCAGTGGTTCTGAGGAAGTACATACAGATTATACACAGGTATAACACCAGGCGGTTAGGGTACTGCATTGTATTACTATTTGCTCAGCATTCATACCTGGGTTTCCACTCTCGCTTTGTCAATTAGAGTCTTGGCATCAGCTATCAAGCCACTCATGGCGCAACCTTTGAGGCAGAAAAAGAAAATGAAACATGCAGTAGCGTAAAGCAACAACCAGCATGGTCAGACTGGGAGAAATGTGATGTCATTCACTGTTATCAGAGTGAACATTATCATGCAAAATATATAATATGTATATATATATACACATATGTAAGGCATATGACTGAGGCAGCATCTTGCTAATACTAATATTTCATTTTAGAATTACATACATTTTTGCCCACTCAAATTTTATTCTACTTTTCACCTGTTTTTCACTCAGTGTGTGGCATGCAGGCATTTTTAATGTACAGAACAAATAGTTAAATTGGACAACTGATTGTTTACCCAACCGGACTGGTTAATCTATATAAAATTACAGAGGCTGGCAGACGTCATTCTCAAGTTAACAGACAGTATTGTATACACTCAAGCACTCGTCCTGTCAGCACCCAGGTTTGAGGTTCAGTAAATCTGTGTCCGACAGCTGAAAATCAGCTCATCCTGCTACTCACCGATGTGAGTGTCAATCTCCACGATCTTTTCAATGCTGTTGGGCTCCATGAGCGGAGAGGTGATCCTCTTCTCCACAGCCAGACACACCCCCTCTGATGTCTGGATACCGATGGCTGTGGAGCCCAACTGGGAAGGCAAAGCCAGACCAAAGAAAGATTGTGAGCATCGAGGTGAACATTTCATCTATTTTTGGAATTTAGTACACAATAACAACACAAAAGACTTATTAGTCAAGTGATTCAGTGCACAATACTCACTTTTATGGCCTCGATGGCATATTCAACCTGGAACAATCTCCCTTCAGGAGAGAATGTGTTCACACCTCTGGAAGATAGACGTGAAAAAGAAAGATTATTAATAATAGGTATCAATTTGACATCAGTGTAAAACAACTTGTGCAGCAAATAAACAAATAAATGTGTTTAGCATTATGTTGTGTTTACAGCTACCGCTTAAAAGCTGTATTTTAGCTGACTATCTTGAGTGGAACATTTTAATTAAAATTAGGTTTTCCTGTTTAAATAAAGTAGGTTTTTTTAAAAGACACCGAAAGTGAAAGCAGGCTAACTGATTGCGAAGTGACGAGCTAGCTGCTAGCTAACTACATGCAACAAACAGAAACTAAGTTACCACAAAGGATGGAAACAAAGGGAACTGTCAGAATTCCTTGAGAAAGTCAAAACCAATAAATGTTTAATGTTCAAACCACTTCGTAACATAATTGTGCTCTCTTAATCCTTCTCGTTCCCACTGAGAAGCGCTCAATAAATGACAAAGCAGTTTGTGTTGCACTCACCTGTCATATTCCGATCTTGTCAAAAACATCTTTAAACGTTTAACCCAGGACCTACAAAAGAGAGGAATGGTTATGTTAGACTGTTGCACAATTGAAAAAAAAAGTTAATGCAATTAGAAAAGCAAGGGCAATGCATTGCTTCCGAGTTTGCCGTGACACCAGGAGATTAGCTAGCTAAAGTTAGCAGCATGCTATAGCTAACTGACGCAGACAATCACTGAAACGGAACAGAAAACGCTCACAGAAGTCTATCGTCGATACTCGGACATTATTATAACATTTAAAAGAACATTTATCAACAATTCCGCGATGGTCTTTGAATTAATTGTACTTGTTAGACTAAATTACCTCCAGCCACAAACACTTCAATGAGTTCGCTTGTTTGAGGGGAAGCGTTCTGAGGTGTAACATCCAAACCCGCCGGTTGTCAAAAACAATCGGAAACGAAGGTTCCGGGTGTGCAGCGCTGTCGTTGAGCGTTCATGGAATCCTAAAATTTGAAATCTAAGATTGTTAGCAACGAGGACACGTTGTACTGTCTGCTATCAAATAACTTTAACACCTATATATACTGTATGTAGACCACACAACACTAACAACACTGTTATTCCGTCTGTATATATAATATTGCAACACAACAATTATAACAATTATTTGATATTCATTTTGATATTCATTTTGATATAAATATTTGAGTTATTGTGGAGAGTTATTTAATATTCTTTACTGTTTTACTCATTTATAATACTTGTTTTTTTTCTATCTTGTTTGCACTATCCACTATGCTGCTGTAATCCTGTAAACTTCCCTACTGCGGGACTAATAAAGGATTATTTTATTTTATATGAAATCAAATGTGATGAATTTTCACATTTAACATTATTGGGCAGGCTATTGTAATAATGAGTTAAATACAAGAACTCAGATTAATAATTCAGCGCTGGGAAAGGTAAATCCTGTATCCAAGATGTATTCAGAAATACATCTTGCAATATTGTTACAGCTGAGCTTTGAAGATTGTGCTGTAAATGTGCATGTCATGACACATAATCAGCCACTAAGGGTCGTCCTGGAGCTGAATAAAAAACATCTGGAGCAGTGGAATCACGTGGATACTGAACTACTTTATCGGATAAATAGGCTAAATATTGCAATATCCAGTAAATGTCATACAGTGCACTTCAAATGGCTTATTTATTATTACATGTGTGGTGGATTAATTTAATAATGACGATCAATGACAAATTATAGCTTCATGTAGGCCTCCTGATTAAATGTTGGATATTCCTTTTATTAAAAAAATTCAATCTTTTTTCACTTCCCGTTAGTTTAAGCAAGCAATGTAATTGTTGTCAAGCAATGAAAATGGTTATTGCGTTATTATTATTATTATTATTATTATTATTATTATTATTATTATTATTATTATTATTATTATTATTATTAATGCTCTGTTCAAGCAGCATTTTAATCTTCTGGCTGCTTAAGGTTGAGACAATTTTATTAAACTATTGGGTAGAGTAATCGATTACAATGCATGTAGAATTATATTTTGATTGAAACTGTTGATCTAAAAAGTAACTAGTAAACATAGCTATTACACAAATTAAGTTGTGTTAAGTGCATTTTGAAATGCAGTGAAGTGGAGAACATATATATTCTGGCAATATTTCTACTGTTTAGGTTTTGTGAGGAGGGGGATGTACATGCAGGTCGGTGGTGTCGGGTTTCATTTTCCGGGTGGGATCAGTTCAGTTCGGTCCTGTTTTGGTTCAGTGTTGAAGCCCCGGCGTGGCGTTGCCTGTTACTTACTCAGACTTTGAGAAATCTGACCAAATCCAGTCCTGCTGCCGCTGCGGATGGATCTAGATATATATTGAGTGTTTTCTTACCTGCAGGACCGTCTGCCTGGTGCACAGCCTTGACAAGTCGCAGTATCGTTACAATAGTAAACATGAAGCTCGAGAGGGAGGGCATCGTTTTTCAGGCTCTTCTCTTGATCCATAGTAAGTAGGCTGGAGTTTGGTATGTGTATCATTGTTTCACATAAAGGTGCATGTAGAGTACGCAAAGATAATAACTTATCATTATTGTTTTAGAACTGTAGCCCATTAAGGCCAAACATCTGCATCATTAAAATGTATAGTTTTTCATTATTTTTATTATTTCCTCTTTTTCTTTGAAGAGATTTAGCTTCATATTTTAAGACTTTGAAATTACTACGCTTGTTTAAACTGTTTAGTGTAAACATGTCAGTTAATTTGCTGACAGCTAGAGACAGATATGATCTATTTAAATATTTTCAGTCTAATATTAAAGCCAGACCTGATGCTTCCCTCCTGTCCACCTCATGCTTCCAACACAGACACACACATTCCTGTCAGATGAGTTTTACTGACTCAGTGTCAAAAGCATCAAGATTCACCCCACTGCACATCATGAATAGCAGTCAAAGAGTAGAATTTACGCTATTGATTTCAATTAGAGATATTTATTTTTTTCAAAACAGATGCAGTAAATTGTTTGTTGGTGATTTTATTTACATAACATGGAGTGGCTGTCTGAAGGTCTGTTTTAGTGATTATCCTGTTAACTTTCCCTCCTGTTTCTCTATTTCAGTCCCTGTGGTCTGCCTCTTCACTGCAGGTATGTTTCTCTTTGTGTGTGTGCAGTTATAATTCATTCTGAATGTCTCAGCGTGTAAACTCAACACCCTCTCTGCCCTTCAGTGTCTGGTCAGTCTGACAGCAGCAGCAGTGTGGTGGTGGCAGGGTATAATGTGAGCGCCACCGCTGGGTCGAGGGTGGTGCTGCAGTGTGTGAGCGGCCGCATGGTGTGGACCAGGGACAGATTGAGGGACAGGCAGAGGGTGGTCCACTGGGACATGTACCGGGCCCATCCAGACTACGCCATGGAGAGGGTGCTGGACATGTTTTCCGCAGGAGACCAGAGGATCTACAACTCTTACAACCTGGGCAGGGTTGGCCTCAGCCCAAGAGCCTTCAGGGACGGAAACTTCTCTCTGGTCATCAAAGGTCACACTCATTGTTTTTGACTTGTTGGTCAATTTGTCTCATTATTTGAGACAAATTGACTGTCAGATCCATTTTTTTTATTCATCCACCAGTTTTGGTTCATGTCAGTATGGAATCAAAGTAAAAATGTGAAAGAATTTTTCTTGAGATAGGTTATCCATCCGTTACTTTAAAATTGCTTTAATTCATTCATTTGTTTGTCTGTTTGAATTGCATTTTGCCACAGTAATACAGCTGAAAAGGGAATTTTTCAGTATACATGGTAAACCAGATCTTAATGCATCCCATCTCAGCCTACACAACAGTCATCTCTTTATCTATTATTTCACAAAAATGTATTAATTTTAATGTGGTTAACAGAAGTGGTCTTTGTTTCAGGCGAGGCAGCCCACCTCTTTCGTAAAACTTGTGGGAAACTCCCAACACCCACACAATAACACAATTCAAAGTTGACTCCAAAGCAAAATATTTTGATTCCAGAATGAATAAAAGGAATAAATGTGACGTTAACATGATTTATAACTCATAAACCACAGCAAAGTGGTGTTGTTTTTTTGAAGTCTTTTAGGAGAGATAACATTGATTTTACCCGACATTATCAGCAGGTCTGCATATTCTGTGTTTCTACTCGTGATTATAGACGTGACGATGAATGACAGAGGTCTGTACTCCTGTAACCTCCACCATCTTTACTGCAACCTGTACGAGACAGTCAGAGTACAGCTCAACGTCACTAAGTCACGTACGTATCACACTACACAGACTATCAGCATCTTCAACGCATAGCAACTTTAAAGCTGACTCCATTTGTCTTTTCATTAAAGGTCGTAAAGAGCAGCGCTTCTGGGATGGACACAAGGCGGTGTACGTGGTGCTGCTTGGTAGTACTGTGGTGCTGCCGTGCATCAACCGCCGTAACGTGTGGACAGACTGGAGCAACGAGGAGGAGGACCAGCAGGTGCGTGGAGTGCATGAGCTTCTTTGGAGGTTTTCCTCAGACATTAGGTCTCAGTCTAGATTTACTTTTAATTTAAAGGGATTATGTGATATTTACTGAAAAGTGTAACTCCTTCCCTAACTTGGCGGCCTCCAGGTGGTCCACTGGGACCGTCAGTCCCCAGGAGTCCGCCACGACCGCGCTGACCGGCTGGTGGACCTGTACGCTTCTGGGGAGCAGCGAAGCTACGGACCGCTGTTCCTCCAGAGGAAGATGAACATCAGCAGTCAAGCCTTCTCAGAGGGAGACTTTTCTCTTTCCATATCTGATCTGCAGGTTTGTGTGTGTAAAAGAAGAGTAATTTAACAGAAAACGCCTCAAGAGCCTGATAGCTTCAGTACTCATAGTAAAAATATACTTCCATATGAGGTACACTGCCCACACTGGATACCCCCTAACTGTGTGTGTACATGTATACAGTGTTTCCAGAACACATGGAACCTTCATTAGTAATGCAGCTCTTTATCACTCTGTTGGGAAAAAGAGGTTGGCAGTCAAAGTAAGTTGTGCAGTAACATAAAAAACTGTGTAATATCTATCTAAAAGGACTTCCTACCAGTCCCCTTGCTGCCATTTAGTGATAGCAAGCAGAGAACGTTTACAGTCACAGTTTAGGAATGTCAAGGTCCCCGGTGTTTTTTTGATAGAGCTCATAAATCATAACATTTAGGTTAAACACAGGCTCAGCGGGCTTAACGACAACACTGTGGCACATGTCCAGGATTCCTGTCAGCTACAGGCAACACTCATTCTACTGTCAGACCACTTCTGTTCATGTTTTGTGTTTCAAAATTTAAAAGAAGAATCAATGAGCTCTAATGTAACACAAAATCTAGAACGATTTTTGCTCAATCAGAAGTATTAAGCGTTCTCAAATGATCCCATTTGCTTAAATGAGCATTGATTCTACACAAGAGCAGGCTATGTTTTGCAAAGTGCATGCAAAGGGCATTTCTCTACCTTCAAAACTGCTCGGATGTCAGACATTCTTGACATTTTTATGTCTATTTTTGTTGTAAGGGTAACCATCAAAAATAGTCATTTTATTTTGAAATGAGGAAGAGCACTTTCAATAGGGGTTTACGGTTTAAATTAATGTAAAGAGATCTTTAACAACATCAGAAACCTTTATTAGTATGGATTTAATTGGTGTCTTGTGTTTGTGTGTACATTCAAATTAATTCATTCAGTTGTTCTTGAATTCTAGCTTCTTTTTTGTTGTTGGTGTTGTTTACATTTTGATCACAGATGGTTTCATATGGAGGCACATACAGTGGCATTTAATGTGTGTGTGTGTGTGTGTGTGTGTGTGTGTGTGTGTGTGTGTGTGTGTGTATTTGTCTGTCTACATTTAACACACAGTACAGAGACCAGGGGATGTATTCCTGCCACCTCCACCACCATTACTGTGGTCTACATGAGAGGAGAGAGTTTCAGGTCACAGTGGAAGCACCAGTGATTCAGACCACACTGCCAGCCAAAGCACTGCCCAGTGAAGACAAAGGTAACACACACACACACACACACACACACACACACACACACACACACACACACACACACACACACACACACACTCCTCCTGCTCTAGTTATAGTGAGTCAGTGTAAGTGCCTTAGCAGAGAGAATGTTTTATGGCTTAGTGGATTTAAGCTATCATGAGAACAATTAGGATAAACAAAACACACATCTGTTCTTTCCTTCACTCCTCCCCTCTGTGCCTTCTTGTTTTGTCCTCAAGCCATGGTTCGTCTCTGCCTCGGACTCTCCACAGGTTCAAAGTAACAGTATAGATGGAGAGAAGAGGAAGAGGGGAAGAAAAGCTCTTATTTCTGAACTTTTATGTTTTGTTTCATGAGAGATTTCTTTCTTCCACTGTCAGCTTGTCTGACGCCAGACCCCTGAAACCACACACACTCCCTCACAGCCCAGTCCTCCAAACCTCACCCTCATCACCCTCACCTTTCTTCTCACCCTCCACTCTTTTGTCATTATGCCACTACTCGACAGACTTTCGTGTTATTGCTTTGTCTTGTTTGCGGGGTCTGCTTTTGTCTTTAGTACATCATTCAACTGTCTTTTCGCCATGCTCCTCCCCGTTTCTCCTCTCTCAATTGTTTAGTTCACATTTCTAAGTGCTTTGACCTGCCTGAGAAATTCTTTCCCTGAGTGCAAATTAGAAAGAGAAGACAGAAAAGAGAGGAAGAGAGAGCATTGGCTCGATGGCATGCCAGTTGCCTTCCTCAAATTCCTGTAGAATGAGAACGTCTTTTTGGTGCGTGTGTCTGTGTTTCCAGAAGGTAACTGAAACAAAGCCCATAATGGCAGATGTATCAATGTGTGGAACTCATTGAGAGAGGTTTGGAAATGAAAAAGGCCTGTGGTCAAGTCAGTCTGTGTGAGTATACGTGTGCGTTTCTCTGTGTGTGTGTGTGTGTGTGTGTGTGTCAAAGAGCATGCCAAGTCCGATCTCATTTCGGAGGAATCTCTCGGATACAGTCTTTGGACACAATTAATCCCTCACTTCCGGAGCTGTAATAATACAGTAGGATTGCACCATGGGAATTTTACTGGTTAGAAACAAGATGCATAAATGATAAATCTTCCAGCACAGGAGTGAGTTTGTACAGTTTCTTCCTCTGTGCTCTTAAACAGTAGAGTCTGTAGTATTTTATCATCTTATCTGCTCCTGTTTTGCCCTCTCTGACTGTCTGCTGCCCTGTTGACTTTGGCTCTCTCCTGACATTCTGAAGACGTTTCACTCTTCCGTTTGTCCAGCCTTCTCTCTGATTTCCCCCCATAAAGGATCCCACATGCTCAGGTTTGTTTTTCATCTTTGCTCCTGTCGCTCTTTTCCATCGCATTCCTCACTTTCTTTTTGCCTTCCTTTATGAAGCAAGATAACTGTTTTTGGTGGTTCATGGACAAGAGCAGGAAATTTGCTTATTCTGCGTGGCAGCAGCACAGCAAGCTGGCAACACAGACAGACTAGCCCAGAGATGGATGAGGTTTTTGAGAGTCTGTTGATGAAATAGCAGAGAACAGATCTAGGTCACCCCTCCCTCACTCCCATCAGAGTTATTTCTCAGTGCAGTTTGAGCAGGAAGAGGACGGGGCAACCAGTCTAAACACACACACATACAGTATGTTCCCATCTGGGCACGAGTCAGCAGAAAATGGCTTTAAACTAAATAAAAGGATCAGAGGATTTGTAACGTTAATGAACATGTTGTTTTCATGTACTCTGCAGCTGTGTATGCGCTATAAGTTTGTGTTTGGGATCAAGGTCTTTTCTAGCTTCATTTTGAGAGACAAACCTCTGGAGAAACATCTCACTGTCCCCTTCCTCTCCCTTGGCTCTCCTCTTCTGTTCCACCCCACTCTGTCCTTCCTTCACTCCTCCTTCTCTCCTCACTTCTCTGTGTTTTACTGCCAGGAAAAGTAAATCACGGCATGACTTTCTGTCTGGATCTCATTTTGGCTCAAATGTGTTGAGTCTGAGGTCCACAGCTGCTTCTTGCCTTGCACTTTTTAAACGAGGCAAAATGAAACCAGGCTTTCCCTCACCCCTCTGTTTCTCAACACTCTGTTCTCAACAGAACCGCACATATCACCTGATGCTTAATTATTCTTCACTGCCCTGGAAATGTGTTAAGCATTTCTTTACAGCCAGAAAATGTCATTACATGTAAAATGAAACACTTTGCAAGGTGTCAGAGTTTATATCACACACACTCACACACGTGCAACAACAAATGTACACGCATATGCAGCCACACGCACAGACTGAAAATGATTTTTGTTGGGCATGGACTCTCCGAGCTTTAGATCTAGTACGCTGCTACAAACACACATAAGACACAAATCAGTGGATGAAAGACTGGATTAGTTTGATCCAGACTTTTTGTGTGTTTTGTGTCCCAAACAAATTGGTAACAAAAATTAAATTCTATTAAACAAAGTGACAGTGTGTCAAAATCAGAATTATTATTTATACATGAAAAAAGAGATTATTTTCCTTCTTTAAATTATTTCCTTGTTCATTGACGAAATAAGGATTTTGTACAGTAGTAACTGGTCACTATATAACAAAAATGTACATATTTGCATCCATACTAGCATCTATACATGGCTGTTCATGAGCATGCTTACATGCTCACAATGACTTTGATACACTAAGCTAATGGTAAGACGGCATTATTTACATGTTTTTGACTTATCTCAGCATGGTAGCATGCTTACATTCGCTAGTTAGCACTAAATACAAAGTTGCTGAGGTTGGTGGAAATATCGATAGTCATATATTGAAATTTATGACAACAAAAAGTTTAACCTAATGAGTGCGCTAGATTAAGGGATAACCAAAGTTAGAACTATTCTAACGAAGGGGATACTAATATTTCCAAAATTTTATGACAATCCTTCAAAAGGTTGAGACATTTCACTAAAACCTACAAATGGCAACCTCATGGGGGCGACTGAGGGAAAAAGATAGTAAGAAAATGTAAAATCAGGGAATCATGAAGGTCTGCCAATCCAAAAACGAGATGTTGCAATGTTTCACAGGATAATTGAAAAAGAAACAAGGCCTGCTGATGGTGCTGGAGGAAAAGTCAAAGTATCACCAAAGGAAGATTCCGATAGTTGTCAAGATATTTCAATCTGGACCATAGCAGTGGATGGACTGACCAGCACTAATAAAGTTCAATGGATTTCTGGGTTACTCATGACTTATGTAATGTCTGTTCAATGCAAGGTCTGGTCTTGTTATTACATTTGTAAAAACTCACAATGATTCATTAGTCTGTTTGTAAAGGAAAAGAAAAAAGGAAGCTCTTAATGCTGACTGTTGTGATTCTCAGATACCAGTAAGGCTGAATCACCGCGAGTCATCAATGTTATTCTGCCCGACCAGAGGCACCACTTTCTCATGCCGCTGGGCTATGTCCTCACCTCCTTCCTGCTCCTGGCATTCATTATCCTCATCATCATCCTCATCACACGCAGACGAACAACCAAAGGTCTGACCTGCAGTACCTCAGTCTGACTGTAGATTTACACTGAATCTATATTTCTGAATCTCATCTAATTTTCCTGTGTTTTCAGAGTTTTACCCGCAGTCATCCATGAGGTGAGAACACACAAACACACTCACATAACCAGTCTTTCCCCTTTAACACACACACACACACACACACACACACACACACACACACACACACACACACACACACACACACACACACACACACACACGTGTCTTTCTTACTGTGATAGGTCCAGCAGAAGTCCCAGCAGCTCGGAAGAGTATGAGATGGACGTTGCTGAAGTGAGCGCATGCAGTCGGGAGGAGAGAAGATTTGGTGAGTCAGATGAAAGAGAGAAAAAGTGACTTTTGTCTTGACTGCGTGTTTTGACTTTCTCCTGTGTGATTTTAGACTACAAGAACAACCTGCGTAAAGAGAAGGTCCACATGAACACTCAGCCTAAAGTCATTGATCTTGACAAAGGTAACACACACACACAAGTCAGCCATCATTAATTGTTTTCTCATTTTCCTTCATCTTAATATTGGCTTGGCTTCTTTGCAGAGATGCAGAAATTTTCTAAGTGAGGAAAAGTGAAACTGGAGTCACTGGCTGGTCCAGAGGCTGCACATACTCAACACTTCCACACTGCCTTGTGTCCAGACAGGAGAGGCAGCAAGAGATAAAAAAAAATGTTGTGAAATTCAGAAAACCAGTAAATACAGCTCACACTGAGGCATTGTGTTTTCAAATTGTCCGTATTAGTAACAAAGAAAAGCTGATTTTGTATTAATTGTACTTGATCAAACAAAGAAAACTGGACTTGGTCCACTGTGCACAGCAAAATAGCGCCACCCAGAGGAGAATCTAAACCCGAGCCTTGACTGTTGATGAAAGAGCAAGTGTGCATACATTGAATTAAGTTGTGATTGAGTGAATATGAATTATGGGTTATTACAGCTTTGGTCATTATTCCTTAAGTTTAAACAAATATTTTCATTTCTTTCTTACTCACAAATCCATCTTGGCTTAACTGACTGGAATGAGGCACCACTGAGAGGCTACTATCAGTGTGTACTACTTTCTGTAGGCTTTGATTAACTGTATGCTAACTGGCCAATGAAGCAGTGTGTAAAAATGTATCATTTTGATGTGCTAAAATTCAATGTTTGACGCTGATGTTTAGTTGAAGTTGGTTATTCATGATTTGTTTGAGGAGATAACGTTGTCTATTTGTATTCAAATGAATGAAATAGTATTAAGTGAGTGTGGACAAAAGAAATGTTTGGAAATAGGATAGAAGCACAGATGAAGCAGCCAAATGAATTCAGTTGATTTTACCATTTTTATACTTGTGCTTTTCCTACCATGCCAAAAGTAGGCCAATATCAACATAGTGGTTCCCAATCTGTTAAGTTAAAGTTAAGCTTCATGTTTTGGATTTTTTATATTTCTTTATCTTTCCCAAATGGGCCAGATTCATAGATCTTTTCCACAACAGGTAACATTTTCACTTCGCAGGACAAGCAAAGGTGGAACAAAAAAGTTTTTTTTTGTTCCAGCAATTTAGCATGTTATTAACTGCACCTGTGTTTGTTGAGTCGGACCATCTGTTTTGCATTTATTTTAATTCAGGTGGAAAAAATACAAAATGCATTTGAATTTATGTAATGATGTTTGTTGTTTCGCCACCCCAATTTAGATAAAGATAAACAGGATATAAAATCTTAAAATGTCACCATGTGATTTTGTAGGAAGTTAACTTCTCTGGGCATGACCTCTGTGTCCTCATTGGTAATTACAGCCCTGGTTGTGGTGTCAAGTACACACTTATGTACACACTTTGCTGCTGACATCTGCGCTTTTTGAATGTTTTGTGTCGAGTCTGCACCTACTGGTCGCACTGATGAGTGTATAAATAAATTAAAATAGGTATCAGCATAGCTATTTCTTAATTTGAATGTATTCATCTTAACAGTCACACCTAAGTACATATACGTACATAGTTCATTTATTCATTCCTTTGTGTCACAAACAAACAGTTCCTGAATTCAAGATAAACGGCTTTTTATACACTTTGTGAAGTTTTTTTTGTGTCCCTTTTCTAAAAAATAAATGGTACTGTAATATACTTTCAATTTAAAAGTGGTAGAAAGCCCTGGTCTGTCTAGCACTGCTGGACAACTGTATCAAAGGAAGCACGCGCACATGCACTCTCTCTCTCTCTCTCTCTCTCTCTCGCTCTCTCTCTCTCACAAACTCAAACTCAAACTCAAACTCACTCACTCACTCACTCAACTGCAATCTGAAGCCAGTAAAAGAGTTCCAACATTCACAGAGCTACAATGGGTTAGTTAATCCCCCTCTGTCTCTCTTAGTCAAATAGACACAGAGTAAGAGGAAATTCATACATTAAGTAAACCTAGGATCACAGGACATGTTGGGCCACCCTGTATGTTTACAATTTAAGGACGTTTTGGACATTGGGGTGGACTCGTTATGTAGCACTAAATTCAGTTTGAAATGATCAACATGTTTGCTGTTCGAAAGTCAAGAGTAAAATAAAAGTTGATGTTCTACACAAGAGGAAACGGACCTATGGAATAAGATAATACACTCCAATAACAATGAACAAGACTAGAATCTGAACATTACAAACAGAGAGCTGCAAATGTGTCTTTGTCTTCATGTCCTTTAAAAGAAATCTCCATGTGTCAACCACGGTAAATCACTATGCAGTTGAAGGAGTTGCTGTGGTACACGTACTGTACAACCTGCGTTCCGTGTCTCTGGAGGAGAGTCTGGCGTGTGTTTTGAAACTCAAAATGTGCCAGCGCCATCTTTGTCTCCGTCAGCCAATCACACTGATCCGACAGAGCGAGTGTGCGTACACAGTTTTCATGTTCAAGGGCAGCAACCATGGGACCGTCTTCCTATATTGAGTGTCAAGTGGTCCATGGTGCCATTTACTGGTCAGTCTTAAATACAAACTAAACCCCTACAGGGCTCTATGAACACAACAAGAAGAGAGGTATAATATTCATGGTCCGATAAAGGCAGTCTCAGTAGGCTGACTGTCTCTTTTACCTCCTCTGTTCCTCAGAGCATGGCCCAGCCTTCCGATACCTTTACAAAACATGTAAAACGTCAAACTAAAGCATAGGGACCCACTCCTCCAGAGTTGTCAGAAGAAATGCATGGTGGGAATTGGCAGGGCTGGTTCGCTGTGAGCTGGGTGGGTGGCTGTTTGTTTTGAGGTCCAGGTCTCTCAGGTGTCCACCACAGGTCTCACGTAGCCCTGCTGGGAGATCTCCAGAGGGGACGGGTTATCAAGGGCAGTAGGCTGAGGCGAGTGGGCTACCCCTGGGCTCGAGTTACAACTCACACAACCCTGTGAGACACAAAGACACATTAAACATGTGTTCAGGTGAGGAAAAAGATGAATATGTTTGTGGTGAGTGCACGTGATCGGAGAGCTCCACCTGCGTGTCTATCTCCTCTGGCATAGTGTGCTGATGGATCCAGGGATGGACCTCAGCCAGCTCCTCTCTCTGCTGCTGGCAAAACCAGGGCTGGAGGGGCTGAAGCACCCGAAGCTTCTCCCTGTCCTCTGCCAACACCTCACCCTGGTCCCTAGAGGAGAGAAAAGACAAGATACAGGACGAAGGGCTAAATGACAACTTACACATAAAAGACAATACATTTTTTGACTTACATACAAGGAATGGACCATGTCATTAAAAAAATCAGCTAAGCAGCTACCCTCACTAGAGGACAACTGCATTAAAGACACACAGTGATTGTCCAGAAAAATAAGATCATGGGAATTACAGAGGCATTAAACAACTGTCGAGCTGTCAAGTTTTATAGAATGTCATTAGAATGATGGCAAACACAAAAATACTTGAATCTCTTTGAGAGATTGTAAAAGATGCTAAATAGGTTGCATTTGTCAAGCTTGGGTTGGTTCAAAGTTTAATGCCATCTTATAATATGTATAATCTAAATATAATATAATATGAGTATTGCTTTTACGGTATATTCCCCGCCACCAAACGATGGTGATTTCAAATGTAAATCACATTGATACTTTGCTCGTCTCGGGTTGAACTGTTGTATTTTTGTTCATCATGAGTGGAATGGAAACAGCAAGAGTGGTGTTGTGGGTGTACCTGGTGTGGATCTGGTACGTCATCATGACACGCTCGGGCATGTGCTGGATCATGCCCCAAAGTGAGTTCTCTGCCCGAGTGTCTAAGCCGAGCTGGTGCTCTGCCGATGCCTCCTGGCTCTTACGGGCTTTGCGTGATGTGTCCGATGAGTCATTGCTGGCAAAGTATTTGCTGCTGTTGCTGCTGCCTGTAAGCCAGGGAATGCTCTACATCAGTCACTTCACCCTACTAGTAAGTCAAACTGTTGCTGTCCTGTCTCGCACTGTCCTCTACTATATATATATTTTTTTAAATGTATCTAAATACATTTTATGCAGATTGTTTTGACTATGAATTGGTTTTACAAATATTGTGAAGGGGACTGTTTGTTTGCGTGTGTATTGTATGCATGTGTGTTTTCCCTCTTACCAGTGTGTGAGGTGGAGGTTCCATTCGAGCCAAATCCAGATCCCAGGGATCCTCCAGACTCCGCTGACCCAGACCCTGAGGTGTTGGAGCCGGTCCCTGACCTGGCATCCTCCTGCAGCAGCATGTCAAGCAGCTCACTGGATGTAGACTGGGCATTATGGTTCCCAGACTCACCGGGGTTATCACCCTGATAACGGAAAAGGTTTAACAGAACTCATCCAAGTGCTTATGCTGTGAATAATATTGGAGAGCCATGTGCTGTAGCAACATATACTGGGTATGTGTGACAGACTGACCTGGTTGGCATGTTGTTCGTGGAGGCTCTCTGCGTGGTTGTGCCAGGTGCTGCTAAGCCCTTCACTCGGCTTTGGAAGCTCCTCCTGCAGCAAGTTCAGCTGCAGCGGAGAACTCGAGCGAGAGCTGGAGAATAAAGCCTGAGGCTCAGCGGCCTCCTCCTCTTCCCCGTCAGAGGAGCTGGCTCTAGGTGAGCAAATCAGGGGGCCCATGCAGGAATGAGTGCTGGGGCCAGGCTGGGCTTGGACCTGGGGCTGAGAGAAGGGGACACTGCCAGGAGAAAAACCCGTCAGGGTGATGGGTGCCTGGGGCAGCATGGAAGGAGCGGATGGTGGGTAGATGGACGGGTAACCTGGAGTAAATGTTGGGTAGCTGGGCAGGATGACTGTCATGACCGGAGTCATGTAAGGGTTGATGCTCTGGGCGGGAACGATGGGCTGCAGGTTATGAAAGTTCTGGATATTCTGAAAGGGCTCCATTTGGAATGGTTGCATGCCCTGCAAGCTCTGAGCAGACTGCATGATGTTAAAGTTATAGCTCAGCTGGGTTTGGTCAGGAGACTGCAGCACCATGGGGGTTGCTCCAGGCAGCTGTTGTGGTCTGGGCGGTTGCTCCGGACCAGGCTGGTTTGCCATCATGGGGAAGAATGACGCCTGGAGTGGGGATGTTTGGCTGTAGGGTGCCCCCATCTGGGGCTGGGAGGACTCTGAGGAGGGCCAGGAGGAGTCTGGGACACGGCGAGGAGGGCCAGCTGGGGAAGTGTAACTGTCAAAGGAACCCTGGGGTTTGGGGCGCTTGTGTCTGGGCTTTCCTCTCCGAGAGCAGTTCAACCCACTGGTGCTCACTGGACGTCGGTAGTTGCCTGTGTAGGGATGGACACAGGCTGCAGAATAAGTTTGTGTGACGGTGCGAACATGTAAAAATGATACTCAGTAGTCATTAAATCCACACATGTTGCTGCTCCCATTTAAAAGTATTTCATACCTGGGTGGTGGGAGTGAGCCATAGAGCTGTTGTCCAGCTGCAGATAGGAGCTGTAGGGGCTTTGGAGGATGCGATGGCAGAAACGATCCACATACTCTTGCTCCTCCTTCTGGGTGTGAGCTGACAACACCTCCTTGGTGAGACCTATAAACCTTCGTTCTTCTGCGGCGGGGCTTGGGGCAGGACGGACGGAGGTCGGAGCAGCATCAGCAGGCTCACTGCCCATTGGGGCGTCCTCTAATGCCATGGCCTCTGCAGGAGAACATTGAGGAAAAAAGAGCTATAGAACAGTTGCAAAAGAGCAATACCCAAAAGTGACCCCCATGATCTGAAACACAGATGTAAGATATGTTAACGTACCTGATTCAGGTTGTGGAACATGGACGATGGTGCTGCTGTACGAACACTGGCTGGTGACAGAGACTACACTCATGGCTTTAGTGGACATTGTGATATCTGTCAGAGGCGCTCCAACAACTGCCGCCGCCGTCGGGGCCACTGATGCCGCACTGTCCAACACCACTGGGAAGTGAGAAGAAACAAGTATAACAGTTAATGTGGCTTTTGGAAGGAGAATTACAAAATATTCCCCAAATGATCAGCGGTTGTAGTAAATTGTGTGGTGTAAGTGGCGTGTTTATACCATCTGAGCTGGCCTGAGCCGTGTCGGTGGCTCCAGCAGGCTTGTCGTCTTCTGAGGATGAGGACGAAGGGGAGGAGGAGGTGGCCAGGGAGTGAGAGTCACTCTTCCGTTTGAGGGCTGGGCCTGTACAACTCTCCAAATATCTTGAAGACAAATGCACACAATTAATGTGTGACAGGATTTATGTGCTTCAGCACGTAATGAACTGAAACGATCCAAGAGTGGTATGATGATGCTCCCACCACACACCTGATGATGTTGTCCACACTGTTGATCTGCTGATAGGAGGGAATATGCGTTTGCTTCCTGCCCTCTTCATGATCTAGGACCTTAGAGTTGGAGACTGCAGGGGGCAGACGTGCTGGGGGAATAAAGGATCATTTTACCCAATATTGAAATATTTACACACTTAAATACTGTATTTGTGTACGTTTTGCATTTGTGCTTGGGGCTACATTACCTGTGACTGGTTTGCCAAGCAGAGCAACTTTGTGGTTGGAGCCCAGATAAGCCTGCTGGCCCCAACTCTTGACTCGATTCACATCAGCACAGATCTGCTGCAAAGTCACCTGCAATAACACAAACACAATGCATCAGCATGATGAACCTTGGCAGCAGCGTTACCACTGGCTTCCTGGCTTGTGATCTCACTGTGACTTCTCACCGGTTTGCGGTGTGAGTCCTCCCACAGGTTGCCATTGCTGTCACTTGAAGAAGCCACACTAATGTAGTGCTCATGAGAGCCGTTACTCCCCAAACTGCCATACCCACTGGAACCATTGTTATGGATCGGCTGTGGAGGAGAGACACAAAGGAGTGAAGGCACTGGAGAAACGCTGACACACAAACAGAAAGAAAAAGATAAAGCAAGAGATCAGTGTGTGTGTGTGTGTGTGTGTGTGTGTGTGTGTGTGTGTGTGTGTGTGTGTGTGTGTGTGTGTTCAATAGAGAGGCCTACTTGTATTTGTTTAAAGTTGTGCTTAATACCTCTCATGCTCATGAAATTCAAAGTTTGTACAGCGATTGTGTGTATGTTTTAGTATGTCGTTATGACCCCCTCCCTTCCACTAGGGGTCTGTGTCCTATTTGCTGTCTCTCTTCTGTCTTTCAGGATGTTGATTGTCAGCTAATGAGCCACACCTGAGCCTGCTGTGGTTCCAGCTTTAAAGGCCCAATCCCAATGTCCCCCCTAAGGCCTTAAACCCTGAACCCGAAGGGACTTGCAGAGACTGCAAGGGCTTAAAATGGTGTAAATACAAATGGGACAGCACTTTGCTGCAACATATCACGTTACCATGAAAATGTCAAAAATGATGATGTACAATTGTGGGTATATATTTTAACTTTTCACTCCCTGATTTGAATGTCTTCCAGGCTCTTTCCTCACAGGATGAGCGGTAATGTCAAATAATATATTTACTTGTTTTTGTCAAAACAGCTTCAATGACAAAATGAAATATTTGATGAATGAATAAATAAATAAATATCCTCTGAGTTCATGTGTTTTTTTTGTTCCATATTATTCCAACCTGTAATATTTCTGTGTAAATTTAATATGAAAGGCTGAGCACACGCTTCTACTGGTTACCCTGTGTTTAATGTCACATTGCAAGGAATTGTGGTTAATTCCCTTGGGCAAAGTCTGCATCTAATGCTGACTTACGGAAAGTGATAGTAAAAGGCTTAAAATGTCTGCGATTGGGCCAACGTCTCTCTTATTTGGGCTGGTGTGAAAGCGGTCACTCGAACCATGGTTTGGACCAAACAACTGACTGGTTTGTTTGTGGTGGGACAGCAAACAAACTAACCACAGGATTTCCTGACATCAGATATGTCATTTTTAGTGTTTTCCATCTGCTGACTGTGAAATCGGTTCAGGAAGCAATCTTATAATTGATCTGTATTTAAGGACATGTATATAAGCACATCAATCAGCGCAGCTATTTTCCCTTATTAATAGGTCAAACACCGTAAAAAGTGGGTGACAGTTATAATACGCCTTATGCACATGTCCGTTCGCTCCCTGGCATTAATACCATGCAAATTAGTCACAACATGTCACATTTGTTATAATTCAAAGAACATAAATATACACAGAAGCATCAAATTGCATAAACTCCTGTCACTGGAATTTGATTTCTCCATGTGGGTGCTGATGATGCAGGAGAACAATCAAAGGGTTACCTGTCTGTATGAGGTATTTACCCCTTTGGTTCAGTTGTAAAAAGTCAGTGTGAACAGGAACTGGACCAGAACTACAATTTAACATTGTATAATGTTTGACCTTGGTTCAGACCAAATAGGCCAAACTACAGGTGTGAAAAAAATCCATAGATAATGATAAATATTTGAATGAACTGCACTGAAATACCAACCTGCAGGAAGAGCTTATAGATCTTGGCTTGCAGAGCTTTTATTTCCTCATGGGCGACTGTGACGTCCTCCTTTGTCGGTGCAGCAAACACATCCTCATTCATTGGACTCCTGGTCACAAAAGACGACAGCACGGTGATGTCATCCTTACTATGATGCTATTTCATTTAATATTACTCTTAGCAACAACAGCACTGCTACTGCACTTTCCCATAAAACAGGTGGATTACAGGACAGACCAAAACCCCCAGAGCTGAACACATTGAGATTTTTTTTGTTGTGAATATAACACTTTAAACTGTTTAATTCTGCGCTGTTGCTACTTACGTCCTGACTTTGTGCCGTCCAATGATGAAGGCCACCTTGCGGCTCCAAGGGTTAATGAAGCTGGACCAGCTAGTGTCCAAGGTGATGTGGTCTCCATTCTGACAGCGCAGACGCACCGGAGAGTGCTCGAACGGAGACTGGCCTGCATACTTCAACACTACATGAGGCATCGAGAGTTTGAAGAGAGGAGAGCGGTGAAGATGTAGTAGACTATGTCACTGATTAGTCATTATAAACTGTGTGAAACCTTGAGTGGATCCCAATTGGGGGAACAACTAAGTATTTTTGTTATTGATTGATATACTTATTCTTTTCCCATAAATCAATTAATTGTCTAGTATATTCATTGTCAAAATAAATAATACTTACCTTTGCGGTGCATAGATAGCATGAGGAGGCGGTCATCTGGGTGAATCCAAGTCAACAACGACGTGCCAATCAGATCCTGGGGAAGGTATCCCAGCAGCGGCACAGCCCTGTGGATCACAAGCATCAAATCAGCTTCACCAACACACCAACATTTTTAAAAAGCTCAATGTAAACTCTGTGCACATGTTGGTGTGTGTGTACTGACCTGTCATCCACTTCCAGGAACACACAGCCGGGTGAGTGCGTGGTGGTGAAGATGCGCTTGTCCATGGAGATCCGAGGTGCTGCATGAGCGAATGAGATCAATGTCAGGAATATGTTAAAGGGATCTTGTCATATTAAAAAGGTATGTGTCCAAACACAAGTCAAACAAAGAAGTAAATAAACAACTTCTTGTTAACTATTCAATGCGCAGTTTGGCGTGTCAATAATTGTACCCTCATATCCAGAGATGATGCGTTCAGCCAGCGCCAGACAGCATGGCTCCTCCTCTTCCCCACTACTTCCTGTTCCCTGCACTGTCAGCAGGTAGGGTGTCATCCGGAACGGGTTGTAGCGCATCTCACCCTCACGGTCCTTCCCGCCCCTAAAACATGAATTCAAATGTTTATTTCTACTGTGATTTATGATGTTTACAAAAGCCGTTTTAGTCAACTAATATTAAACACCAACAAAATTAAGACTACTGCCATACCTACATCTTTCTTCTGCTAAATAAACAATACAACAATATATGCCTATTTGCTCGATCTTTAGCTCTATGAAGTCCTATGGGGTTGGCAGGATGTATGAGGAGCTTTAAAAAGTGATTCGCTGCGGTGCTTTACTGAAATCTTTTGGTAAAAATTGGTGATTGTGGGAAATTTGAGATAATGTTCTTCTGTGGGATTCATGTTCCCTGAACACATTCGATTTCCCCAGAGAGTTACCATTGTTCTGTAATTACAAATCCCAAACAGAATGAAGATACTGACCGGATTCTGCAGAAGAAAGACTTGACTTGGGCACAGTCAAACAGAACCCCCGCTGCAGAGACAAACAGAAACAAGTTAGTTATCTACCAGCTCTTTAGGTTACTTCAGTTATGTGCAATGATTCACAGTTATGTACAGAAACAAAACTCAGATTAAGACAGAAAATACCTACAACAAACACTGTGGTAAAGTATATAAATATACAGTTAATTTAAATATAACCTGGAAAAAATAACTTTAATATATCTTGAAACATAACTAACTTATGTTGTTTAGTTGTAAATCTGATTTGTTTTGTGTTGTCAGTATTTATTCATTTATTCAATAATTCTTCATGATGTCACAGCTGCTGAATCTCAAAGCACATTTTACAAGTTATCCTGTAAAAATACCGTACCAAGGGAAACAATACAATAAAACTATAACTGAAAACTCATTTACTGCTTTCATAAACTAAACAAGAAATAATGAAAAGCCTATGCAAAATATAATAAATGTGGTCCAAACACACCTGTATGTGAGTTGCTCCAGGGTGGCAGATGTGGCTGAGCTGTGTGCGAGTAGAAGACATTAACATCTTGGTGGAACAGCAGCTCCACAAACTTGGCCGACTCCAGGAACCTCCTCTTGCAGCAAAGGATGCTGGGAGTCTGCTCTGACGCGTACAGCACGCTGCCGCTCGACAGGGAGAAAACCACCATGAAGGAGTCCTACACACGGACAGAAACAGACACACAAACAAAAGCAGTAAACACACATACACTCAGACACACGTATGTGCACATATGTATGCAAGTGTAAATGTGAGTGTGTTTGTACCGTGTTTTTAAGGGTGTGTTCAGATGTGACTCTCTCCAACTCTTCCAGGGTGCAAACTGTGGCCTCTCTCCTCTCATCCTGGCCATTTCGCATCAGCAGTTTGTAGTAGTTGCTGTTGGCTACAGAGAACAACACAGACACACATGCTGCTTTGAAATGAGACCAAATGATATCAGGCTTGTTGGAGGAAAAAAAAGACTACTCTGATTTCAAAGATAAAAAAACAGCTTCTAAGTGTAACAAAAGTTTCTGGTTTACCTTGCACTTGTTTGACACAGCGGAGTGCGTAATGTAAGGCCTCCACAGTGCTGGCTTTGCTGCGACTGCTTTTGTCTGATGGAATCCTCTTCTTCATCTCAGCCACGGTGACCATCACCTCTCTGTGGGCCTGCCCTCTGCTACCATCTGTATTCTCACTGCTACTCACACATTCAGAGAGTGTAATAAGATGCAGCGGCAAACATAGAGTTTTTAAGCCCTGATTTAAAAAGAACTGAAAGTTGGAGCAGACGTTTTCTGACGTGTTGGTGCATAAAAACGGAATGCTGCTTCTCCGTTAGGGCCGGGCGATATGGATAAAATCAACTGTCATGATATTTTTGATCAAATACCTTCATCTCAATATTCTGATAATAGTGTAGGGCTGACAATTGCTGCTTCCACAAAATATTTACACAGTGACATTTTTGATATATTTGTGATATGCATTTTATTGTGCATATAACAACTAAAAGGGTAAAAGGCAAATAATTGAACAGCTAAAACCGGCAGGTGAGTTCAGCAAATTACATCACTTTCCTGTAATGCAGCCATTAAAACCAGGGAAATGCAACATATTACGATATCCTAAATCCAAGACTCATATCATGAAATTGATTTAATATCAATATATTACCCAACCCTATTCTCCATTATAGTTTTGACTCTGGGGACAATCAGAGGACCCGTGGAAGGTTCATAACAGAGCAGCAAGCTTTGTAAACTAACAGTGGTATTTTAAATAAAGTTGTTTGACAAAAGGGCAAATCATAAATTCACAACCAAAACTGTTGGTTGTAAATATTCATCACAGTCACACTTTAACCTTTTCTTCGTGCTGTAGCCAATGTTTTATAATGGTTTCCCTGTGGACTAATCGGTGGTTTTGGTCTTAGTCGACTAAGATTTCTTTTGACGATAAGTCGTTTTTTATGTTTTTTTCATGCTGAATGACTTATTGACCAAGAAACTTAAGAACACATCTCTATAAGATATAAAGTGGTACTTATGTTTGATTTTTTTATGCAGAAACTCTTCAACTTTTATAGACCTGTCCATCAAATAAACTTATCGATTAGTCAAAAAAATCTTATGAGTGGCAACTAATAATTTCTTTGGTTGGTGGACGGCCCTAATAATTAGCAACATTATGATTGCACTGACTTTTGTTGTTACCTCCAAAATAAATGGTGAGTAATCTGGCAAAACTGTTAGCTTGTTTTCAACCTGTATGATCATCTTACTGGTCATGTGTCTTGGCACATTACGAGTTCTGAGCCTATTACTAGGTTAGTACACCAAAGTAAGAGCTGGATAAAACTAAAGGACAGAGCTACAAAAATACAAACCCAAGTCGGGGTACACTGTGCTTTTTAAAACTTGTTCTGAGTTCTGAGTAAAGAAAGTGGCAACAACTTGGGTCACTGTGGTATAAGGCATAAGACAAAAAGTCAAGGCACAAGAAAACAGGCAAATACCTCTTGGTTGAAGCTGATACACTTCCAGGGCTGTGATTGGCCGAGGATGAGAGGTTGTGCGACCCGCTAGTCAGTTCCTCGTCTTCCTGCCCCACTTCTCCACCTGAAGCTCTGCTCTCCTCCCACCTGAGGGGTTCTGACTGAGCCCCTCCGTCCTGTTGCTCTAGCGACAACCTCCCCTCCTCTCCGAGGCCTCCTGTGGGCGACGGTAACGCAGACTCCTCACCATCTGAACCGCTGTCACCTCCGGGCATCTCCATGCTTTGGTCACACATCATTAGTAGTTTGTCCAGTTAAGGTGGTCAGTAGGGTTCTTCATATGTTCAACAAGGGGAATGGGTTCCATGTGGTGACAATAAATAAGTATTCATTCAATCAGTGCTGAATGTAGAATGTGAGGGTCTGCCGTGAGCACTGTAAGATAAAAAGGAAGTAATGAGAGATGATAAGAAACAGGATCAGCACTGAGTGTGCAGGACTGAATTCACAACATGGAAGAAATAGATAATTTCTTAGGGAATGTCTTAGCTGTGGGATTGAGCCCTGAAAAAATAACAAACAAATCTGAGCGTGCGTATTGAAACTTAATTTTTACAGTGTGAACACATTGAATAGTCTAATCCTCTTAGAATCAGTGTGGCGTACACTGGGACACAGCTATGATATGGACGCAGGCGATCATTTCTATAGCAGGAACAGAACTGGTGTAATTAATAACATTCTATTCAGGTTTGCTAGTTCCAGGCATCGCTTTAACTAGGAATATTGAATGAAACAGAGCTATCATTAATGTAATTAGTTACCAGTGCTGTGCTTTTCATAGTACTGGAAACCCCCTAAATTCAAATGCCAAAAACTTGTGCCAAGTCTGATGCGGCAAAAGCTCCAAATGTAAAAAACAAAACAAAAAATACATATAACCAAATGCAAACTAATTTTTTGTGCAACAAGACCATGTTTTTAATTTCTCAAATATCAACAAACACAATCAACCTTGTTATCTAATGCTATCTGACTATCAAACTGGCTCTTTGCTTTCTGACTCATTCCCATCATCCACGATTCACACATATGGGCACATTTCAACCATCAATACTGTCAACACCAACTCTGCTAAATGCCAACCTTTACACACCACCAGCAACACAATAATAATGTGATACTCTCCAGCATAATAGCTGAGAAATGTTCCTCATCTTTCCTTCCAATCAAATGCAGCTAAAATGCATTTGCCTTCACCATTCAAGTGCCTTTTAACAGCTTTTTACAGCCATCATAATCAGCTGCTAAACAAAACAAAAATTATCAAAAACTGCAGCTACCACCGCATACAGAAATACTGTCTCAAGTCATAGGAGAATGGCTTATGCACTCCGAATTGAGCAAGCTGGTTATGTAATCCTGCAGTGACGACCTGGTCAACGACGCAGGACATTTCCACAGGCTCCTGTTTTTACCTCTCAGTGTGTCTCCCTCCTTATCTGTGTCTCGCTTGTCTTGTCTCAGTGCTTTGTGTATGTGGTGCAGAGTTGTAATGTTGTACCGCTGTATTAAAAATGACAGTTATAATACCGTGTACATTAGCTTGTCTACGGCATTGCAAAAAAAAGAAACAGACAGGAGCAGTGTGGCTGCAATGTGTAAAGTAAAAGCGTGATATTTTCTTAAATGGTTATCATACCATACATTTTTTGTACTTTCCTCCACCACTTCTCAGACGGGAAACGTGTAAGTACATTGTGATACAGAAAAATTGGTGATTGGCACTTTCAGTACTGTTTGTAGACACACAAGTGATATTCATAATTACGGCCAAATGGGGATTTTCTACACCAAAGAAAAGCCATGAGCCATGCAGTGTAGTGCTCAAGTCAACGGAATTGTGTCTCCTGTATGTTTCTAAAATGATTGTTTGATAGCTTGATATGTCCTCTTTTGAGTGTATTTGGATGCCACAATATAGATTTTAAAAAAGCAATTAAGGAGCCAATCTTGTTTCTCAAACACACTCAAATCTCATGATATGAACCATCTCTGGTGGAATGAAAGCTTGCTGAGCCATACTTGCATGCACATGTACACACAACACCAACACCAACACACACACACACACACACACACACACACACACACACACACACACACACACACACACACAACATTCCTGCAAATACGGAAGTAAAAGCTGGATATTCATCCCCAGGGCACCATTTGGTTATGAAATCACATTATTACCTTATATTATTAAAAATGTATGAGTTGAGCTATATGCAGCCGGAAGTAGTATAGAGAGCCTGTAAGGGCATCTATAAAAAGCGCACATCACACACACAAGGTGTTTACTACAATTGTGTCAACACACACGAATATGAAGGAGGATTTAAAGTTAACATTGATAGCCTATCTGCTTTAAATGCTTTCGTCCACTACCAGAAGAAACGTTTCAACAACAACCCACGACCTGTTCCCACTCAAAACAAACACTCACTACCCCTCCTCACGCGAACCCAGTAACCTCAAGAAACCCAGTAACCTCACCACCAGTAACGTGACATCATTCAGGCAGTCACTACTCCACCGAAGACTAAAGCACAACATTATGACGTTATTAATATTACATTATTGTGTATACTGCCATACACCTGGCGAGCTGCAAATTACATTGTATGACCTATTAACATTGTAGTGTAAATATATAATGTGAACATTAGTAAATCCTGGTACTAGTTAGACTGTAAGTAAGCTAACGTTTTTAATTATTATCGTATAAAGTCATCTGCTAGTACAGACCCTAATATGATAACTGAACTTGTTATTCACGCAATGCAAAGCGTGGCAGAGCAACATTAGCTAACGTTACAGTTTGTTATTAACTTGCAAAAGCCCCTGACTTATGGCAGAGATGTCAACGTTATTTAGTTCAAACATTAGCGAAGTCGTACTGTACTGTTTGGAGATGTTGGAGTATCCCACACAAGAGTATTCTGGTACTAAAGACAACGATTAAATATAGTTTGTTTACATCCTCTGTGGTTGGTTCCGTGGGCCAGGTGGCTAGCTGAGCTCGTTAACGACACTTCTGGTGTCACTTTTACCTTTACGACTCCACGTGTGTCTCCGCTTCAATATCCGAGAGATAAAACTCGCCGGGCCGCATTATAGGTGTTTTTAAAATTATGTTCTAGTCATGTATGTTAGCAAAATCGACATCTATTCCGAAGCGCTTGGCACATTTGTGCAACGTGAGACAGGCGCATTATAACTCCGCCCACTGCATGATGATTGGACAGACGAAAATTGCATCTCTCGTGTGATTGGACATCCCACATAACAGTAGGTGTGGTTAATACAGCATGCTCTCATGGCTTGGTGGTTCACGTGGATCTCAATGTTACGCAACAGAGGGACAACAAGCCGTTTATCCACCTCTACTACCACATGAATGAACAGCTATATATGGTCCAACTGATGCACTTCACTTGATGTCTCCGACAAGAAATCTTTTAATTGTTTTTTTCTTTTTACTCATTAAATAATTGTAAGTTAGCTGACATATTAACAATATGAGGACATTTGTTGAGTCAAATGTCAAGAATCACAAGGAGATGGACACAATTAATCATTGTTTTTGATTGTGATCATGTGCAAATGTTTGCTAGTTAGCCATGGCCTGATATAGTTAATATCTTTGGAGATTTTGGAGCATTGATCATTAAAAAAACTAATTGTTAATATTTTCAGACAAACATAGCTGCTTGATTGCTTTAAAAGCAATAATTAATTTCAGCCCTAATTTGGTTCTCTTAAGTTTTACAATCTGGTCATGAAGGAAACTTCTTCTTGGTATCACAAAGAAACTTAAATTGGAAGTTGAAAACAATTTGATACAGTGATGTATGTAATATCTTTTGCATACATGGCAATAGAGCAAGACTGGATCACCAACTGGGCAAAGCCAGCCATTGCCCCAGACCCTCAGGGGGCCCAATAGATCCATCATCATGTGATAGATGTGGGTTATAATAGACCACAACCCTTTTTAATATGGAAAGCAATGACATCACATTAGTTGACAATTGTATTTTGTACAATCTTTCTGGTATCAAGCCCCTTTGAAAAGAGTAAATTCTGACATTTATTCGGTCATGGATCATAAACAGAAAACAGATGAAGCTTTGTGATTTGAATCACATCTGTTTTATTCAAGCAAAAGGCATTTAGGGCCAAAGAGTAGAATTGCACTTATTTCCAAATGCGTGCTCAGTGGTTAGACATGAGCAAGGGTTGGAAGTTACTGGATTTCACATTGCTGGAGTAGATGATGGAGACAATGATGACAATTCCACACAGCTGTGATATAACATTTGGTCTGCAAAAGCATTTTCAGTGGCCTATATACCTGTACTCTAAACATGTCAAAAGAGCCCGTCTTAATGTATAATGCTCATTGTAATTACCAGTTTCACACATACACTGAAGGCCAAACTAAAGACAACTGAAAAATGCAAAAACAGTTGTAATTTCAGCAATGAAATTCCAGGCAAAGTGAAATGAATGTACAAATTAATTCCAAACAGTTGTATTTCCTTAAAACACATTTATTTCAATAGGATGGAGGCCACAGCAGGGAATGCAATCATCCAGTGTTGGTATAAAACACTGTCATTGCCCAACAAAGTCTTTCTCTACAATCAAAACATATGATGCTCAGCAGCAGTGAGACAAAAATACTACAAAAAAAGCTTTTGTTAGAGGAATATTAAAATGTCACACGTGAGAAGTACATCGTTTTGATCAGCTGGGATGGATGCCAGTGTGACTAAACAGAAGACTTTAATACATGTTAATAAGCTCAGCGGAATAAGACAGAAGCACAGTAATTGTTTTGACAGTTCAGAAGGCACTACTCTTTTATTGGCTGGTTTATATGATAAATAAAGCGTGGCTGTGTTTTGGCGGTTCTCCATTGGAGATACCCATTAAGGCATCTGTCTAACACTATATTTTCTTACTTTTAAGGCTTGAATATATCACAAAGGCAAACTTTCTGGCACATCATTGAGAGAGCACCTGATTGAGACAAGTTGCCAATTTTAACCCAGTGTAGCACTTTTTAACTTCATGGCAGCTTGTCTAGCTTCACCTAGCTGTGAGGCTGTAGGTCTTACCGTATAGGCACTTATCTAAACACAGACTCAAACTATTTCTTAATGAAGTCCTACCTGGAAGGTAGACGGACAGGGACAGGTATGATCAGGCGGTTCAACAGTGTGTTACTGGGTTAGCTTATTTGTTGTGAGGTGACCAATGAAATTCGTCTTTATTCAATCCAAAATCAAACCTTTTTTACAGCACTAAACCAAGTGTATAAATAAAATAATGCATCAGATCCCACCATTAACCAGTCCACTGTAACCATCTAATTAAAATAGGAGTTTCTGTCAGTACGTATGCAAGTATGTCATTCGACTTCCTCGACAACTGTTCATTTGATCGACTTCACACTTGGCTGGTTGAGGACCCAAGGAAGCCGTGTCGATGCATTCTCAGTGGGTTAAGTACACAATGTGTAGTGTATTGAGACAAATCCCTATTACCTGTTAAACTGCCGAATGGCATGCTGGGTACAGCTCACTCTCAAGTCTATGGTTGAGTGAGATTTTGCACCCAAATGTTGCGCATACTCAAGCATTCCTTGGGAATGCAACTTTGTCATGGCAGGTGTACTGCTAAGGACCCAAGAAAGTCCAGCGCCAAGAGTGAAATTGTTTGGATGAGTGGTTCTCAAGAAAGGTGAAATACCAGAGGCCAAGCAAACAGGTCTGTTTGGAACTACACTAGTTCATAAAACAAC
Organism: Cebidichthys violaceus; assembly: GCF_023349555.1. Lineage (NCBI taxonomy): Eukaryota > Metazoa > Chordata > Actinopteri > Perciformes > Stichaeidae > Cebidichthys > Cebidichthys violaceus. The sequence continues at coordinate 5,335,500 of NW_027176428.1, read as the reverse complement.
AGCATTTCTTTTTTTAAAAATGAGGACAAATATCTAAATATTGGCGTCTGAGAAGTACAAATGTGTATGTATTAGAAAAGGGCATCTCTTCAATGATATGAAGGAAGACTATTACAATCTAAACTAACACAGAACAGCATATCCTCAAAAGGCACTTATCATAGCCTGGCACACAAAATCAATGGCTATTAATAAAACATAGAAAGTAAATATAAGTTGAGGAGAGTTAACAACATTCTTCACTTCTAGTCCTGAGGTTGGAGAAAGTGTGTATGTGTGTGTAATTTGTCATACAGTCAAAGATAATTCAGTTCATGTTTTTTTTATAGGTTTTAGTTAAGTTTAATTATCAAATTGTTTCTGAATGTATGTTTCTGTTTTCTTTGGCAAGTGGCAGGGAACTCTAATTTAAGTTTAAAGGTGTCTGGTGTAGATGCAGGGTAAAACTATTATGACAATCCTTTACTCAGGCGCGCGCGCGCACACACACACACACACACACACACACACACACACACACACACACACACACACACACACACACACACACACACACACACACACACACACACACACACACACACACACACAGACAAGGAATGAAGACCCCCTGCTAGGAGAAAATTTGTTGTGGAGCTCAGTAGCCGGTTATCACTTGACGTCATCTTCTGAGACTTGAATTATGTGCGTTGCTCTTCTCTTCTTCATTGTTTCCTCCACTCCTCCGCCCGTAGTTGCAGTTTTAGGAGTAACTCCAAACTGTGAATAAAGGAGTTGGAAAGTTTTAGACGAAAATATATTTTTTCTTGGTAAATAAACTTTACCAAGAATATAAACATGAAACCGTTCTAAAGTAAATATAACTCTTTTTATTAAGGGCTATGAGCAGTAACTTATTGAAAATCATATTGATTCTTATGATCATCTGAAGTAACACAAACTGCAAGAACCGTTGATGAAAAGGGTTTTCCAACCACCGGCCTGACACTCACTAATGATGATGATGATGATGATCACGATGACAGCTATCAGGATGGCCCACATCTGCAAGAGGTAATGGTACAGAACATTCAGTGACACACATAAGTGGTATGAATATATAATGTATGTTGTGTAGGCAAACCAAACTATTCATTGAGTGAACATGGCAAGCCAAGGGGTGAGATTTTTTTTTTTTTTTTGGCACCTTGCAGTTTTTCCACCAGTATTTCCTTTTCAGCTTTGCTGCGCTGGTCTCGAACTGGGAGGCTCCAGCCTGCAGTGCATCTGCTCTGTCATCCAGTTCAGAAAGCTTCTGGTCACGTTCCAGCACTTTGTCCACATTGACTCGCATAATATCCACCACCTACACACACACACACACACACACACACACACACACACACACACACACACACACACACACACACACACACACACACACACACACACACACACACACACACACACACACACACACACTTAAATTACTGTACCTTGGTGTACTGGATTTGAATGTTGGGTAATTCTGACTAGACATCATTGGAGAACAAACATTGCCTTGATTAGTTATTTTACAGTTAACAAAAACAATTGGAAATGCACTGATACACCATGCAGAATGCTGACATCAATGCTTAAGTGCTGAGTAACCTCTAACACTTACAGCTTTATGGACAAGGGTTCACCTAAAATCAGTCATGAATGTGCACACACAGAGTATTGCAGACTACACATAACCCATATGTTCCGCTGCTCCACAAACCTCGCAATTGCCCCTCCTCTTAGACAGAGCAGCAGGGTGGAGAGAAGTGTGCAGGGCCATGCAGGTCTTACATAACCATGGAGGAAGTGATTATATAAGCCTCAAGCAGCCAATTGGAGGCTTTGTGTGACATGCTACGGTTAAAGTTCTGTGTAGGAGGGGCCAACATCAACAGGGCCATAATTAAGAAAGAGAGCAGTAAAGACGATTAACAACATAACCACAGGGAGTGTGAGATTTAGCAGCCATTGTATTTCTTGTGGCCTCACCGGCTTGTTTTTGAATATCGTTTTTCTTTGGCATGTAAGCCGACATGTGGAGGTAGAGCATTAGAGAGCAACTGATTCCACGTGGCGGTGATTCATGACACTGCTGCCAAGCGTTACGCAAGTCTCTGCTCCAGAAAGACATTAAAGAGGAGGGGGGGTGGTCAATAATAAGAGTGACACAGGTGAGAGAAATGACGCACATTGTAATTGGACCTCGTAAGCCAGTAATGGCAGACACATCATACCTCATCCACCTGGGCCTGGGTCTGCTGCAAGCGCTTGTTTCCTGGCGCTGCGCCAGAACCTTCTGGACTGGCTGCTGACCTGGCGAAATGATGACAATTGTAGATATTAGCCTTCTGTGGGATTTCACAAAAAAATATTTTGCATAACATGAAACTCAATCTGCACCTCAACTGTTAAGACGCATCGGACTAACAACCGTTTGTGATGGGTAGAAACAAACACCCTCACCACAATGGCAAAAGTCTTATCACACTCATCTTTCGGACTATCCCATAGCTATACAATTCCTGAATCACAGTTAAAGCCATTATAAAAAAAAATGGTAAAATTGTAAATAACTGAACTGATTGGGAATACGCCCATCCGGTCTACATGTGTTTTGTGGACCTGAAGAAGGCGTATGACCGGGTCCCCCGGGAGATACTGTGGGAGGTGCTGCGGGAGTATGGGGTGAGGGGGCCACTTCTAGGGGCCATCCAATCCCTGTACGCCCAAAGCGAGAGCTGTGTCCGGGTCCTCTGCAGTAAGTCGGACTTGTTTCCGGTGAGGGTTGGCCTCCGCCAGGGCTGCGCTTTGTCACCAATCCTGTTTGTGGTATTGATGGACAGGATATCGAGGCGTAGTCGTGGGGAGGAGTGTTTACAGTTCGGTGGGCTGAGGATTGCATCGCTGCTTTTTGCAGATGATGTGGTCCTGATGTCTTCATCGGGCTGTGACCTCCAGCACTCACTGGATTGGTTCGCAGCCGAGTGTGAAGCGGTTGGGAGGAGGATCAGCACCTCTAAATCTGAGGCCATGGTTCTCAGCAGGAAACCGGTGGATTGCCCACTCCGGATAGGGAATGAGTCCTTACCCCAAGTGAAGGAGTTCAAGTACCTCGGGGTCTTGTTCGCGAGTGAGGGAACAATGGAACGTGAGATTGGCCGGAGAATCGGAGCAGCTGGGGCGGTATTGCAGTCGCTCTACCGCACCGTTGTGATGAAAAGAGAGCTGAGCTGCAAGGCAAAGGTCTCTATCTACCGGGCAATCTTCGTTCCTACCCTCACCTATGGTCATGTGGACTGGGTCATGACCGAAAGAATTAGATCGCGGGTACAAGCGGCCAAAATGGGTTTCCTCAGGAGGGTGGCGGGCATCTCCCTTAGAGATAGGGTGAGAAGTTCGGTCATCCGTGAGGGACTCGGAGTAGAGTCGCTGCTCCTTTGAGTGGAAAGGAGCCAGTTGAGGTGGTTCGGGCATCTGGTGAGGATGCCACCTGGGCGCCTCCCTAGGGAGGTGTTCCAGGCACGACCAGCTGGGAGGAGACCCCGAGGGAGGCCCAGGACCAGGTGGAGGGACTATATCTCCAAACTGGCCTGGGAGCGCCTCGGGATCCCCCAGTCAGAGCTGGCTATGTGGCCCGGGAAAGGGAAGTTTGTAGTCCCCTGCTGGAGCTGTTGCCCCCGCGACCCGATCCCAGATAAGCGGTTGAAGATGAGATGAGATGATTTTACACTGATGCTCCATTTTGTCCCTCTGCCAATAACAGCAATCATTAAGCACACCTTCCTTAACATGTAACAACAAGAGTCGGTGCAGGTCTAATGCTTCATATAAGTTAAATAATTGACAACAGATATGCCGCTGAATGAAACACATAATAAAAAACGAACATCTGTGCAATTTGTATTTGAGTTTGTGCACCCAGCCCATCTTTATCTGCAACTCACATTGGTGCCAAGCTGGTACTATTCTACATGTATTTGATTGTAATATAGCATCTTTGTAATTAATAACTAATCATCCAGAAAACTCTTAATGATATTTAATAACATTTAGGAGGGCTAACGTCAGGTGGTGGCATTGATCGTCATATTTATTAAGCTTCTATAAATTTGGACCTTGATACCAGTATGTTATTTTGTCAGCAATATGTCTGTTAGAAGTACCTACATTATTTTGGAAATAAAACTTTAACATTAGTAAGAAATAATCCTTGTGAAGGTGTAAAAGAAAGAAGACAGGGAGCTGCAAGGCATTGAAGCATATGACCAAGTCTGAGTAAAGGATATTTACCAAGCTCTGACGGGCCCTACCATGAGTCCGGCCTGCCAGTTATAATCAGAGCCATTCATAAATTAATCTGGTAATACATTCCAGTCGGGTCAGCGATAATAATTTGGTCATGTGTCATGATGTACCTTTCTTGGACCAAACAGTACATAAAAAAATAAAAAACATGATGTAATGTGTTTATAGTTGTATTTTGTTGAAGCATTTTCTAGTCGAAGGTTAAACAGATATTAAGTGAGACTCGCCATGCCCGCCCATTAACTTTAATAGAAGTGGCAAAAAAGTCTGGCACTAAAGCAAAATCAGAATGCTGTCACATGGCGTAATGTGCCTTCCTTCTTTTAGGGTTAGTCAGTCAGTGGTTAGCTACTGCCACCCTCTGACATGAGACAGCATTGCTCTGCAATGACCAAACTTTCCTTAAAAAAAGACAATAGATAGCGTGGCAGTTTACGCCACATGCTCAGACTCGGTCCACATTAAAAGACAGCTGTAGATGGATCACTCCTTTACCTTTACATACAAAACAGTTATTGCTCTCAGCAAGCAGGCACACCCATGCATACTAGAATTCAAACACAAAACATTTACTATAATGTAAATATCTCAATCCTTATAGCAAAACAGGTTTTATTGTGCCTTTTTGATAAACATAGGCTAATCAAAATAAAATATCAGCTTTATATTAAATCAGGGTATGAAACAAAAGTGACAAATCACAAATGGCTAAAGAAACCGATGGTGAGCAGTAAAAATAAATACATTAACATTTAAATGCAGGTTAGATCAGCTTTGCACCAAATCTCACGAGGCCGACAAACCAAATCATCTCCACCTAAACTGACAAACCCAAACCAGCCCCTGGTTTTATTTCTCCAGGTATTACAGAAAGAGGACCTTTCTTAGTTTCAAGATTAAATCTGGTTATGGTTATGAGGAAGCAGAGTAGGGCAGCAGTAACAGAGGATGTATTTCCATAGATTCTAGACAACTACTTATTCCACTCTCTCCAAACTACCAGTGAATTCGCAAACCTAAGCATTACTTGGGCTAGAGCAAGCATACCATCGGTGTGTTAGCTTAGTATCAATATGTGAACAGTCCTGAAGTACACTAAAATCAGAAAACAAAACCTATTTGTCAAACAGCCAGTGATCCTACAACCTGGCTGTTATGCGAGTGGCTGAGAGTGTAAAAACAATACAGATCAGTGAGAGTGCATTAACCATTTGTGAGCATTTCAGAGGTAACTGCAGCTGGTGCCTCCTTTAACTATAGCATAAGTGTAGGAGTGAGGCTCAACAGCTCACTTACATTCCAACTGTCTAGGTTTGAACAACACAGGAACACATCACAGTATAGTTAATGGAAATTGCACCGACTATGCTAGTAAGTCTGACCTATTTAATTTCCTGCAGAAAAACAATCCATGACGTAACACAACAAACACCAAAGTCAACAATGGAGAATAGGTGGGCTGAATCTAATGTTCCCCCGTGAGACATCCAGGACTCCACTAAGGCAGTACAAGTTTAGTGCAGCACAGGTTGGACTGGAGCTGCACTATTCATATGACATTACAATGCTGCAGATTCAAAACAAACAACCCAACAGCCTGTTTCTCTATCACCGCAGACATTCAGACTTGTCATACCATAAATAGCACAGGTGTATGTAACATGAATGATGACTATTCCATTTAAGATGAGCCAGCTTACACAATAACAAGTCCCTGAAACGGGCTAACATAACATTATTTATTACATTACACCCGAGCCTTGTCAAAATGTATGCCATGTAAAAGGCCTATTCACTGCCACTTTGGTTCCAGTAATTATTGTTAGCAGATTCTTGCGACTACCTCCTATCGCTGATAACCCTACAGTTGTAAGATGTGTTCAAAGTAGTACAACTGTCCAAAGTCAGGGCAATTTCATGAAAAATTGTATTATAGGGCTTAGTTTCACTTTGATGTTTCACTGTTTATTTGTTCATGAAAATGCACAGGAAATGGGTTTAAATGGCTTTATGTTTACTCCCAAATTCTACTACTACTTTATTCCCCTTCATTATTAGAATATAATACGAAATGTGTTAAGTGTCCCAAGTTGTACACTGTTTCACAAAAACACAAAACGCAACATGAAAACAAACAAAACCTTACTTTGAACTTACATCATATTAGGCTTTATGAAAAGTAGATGCAGTGCAACAATGTAATCGCTACGTTTTCTGTGTGATGGCAAAAGCTGATATTCTTTTGATGTAAAGATGAGAGGTCTGATATAATATTACCTTCCAGAGACAACATTATTTTAGTATACACACTTTGAAAACGTAACTCAAGTGTTTGACCGCAATCTTTAAGCAGATCTTCCTGTATCAATTACTACTTATTCATATCCAAATATTGAGATATGTGAATTTCTCTACTGCATTGTAGAAGTGAAAAAAGATTGTAAAGCAATCAAATTAGGTGCTTAAGATCATATGTCATATATCTGTGTAGTGAGATATATGACTGCATTTTATTTAGGCAGAGTCTCCTGTGTAGGGTGGTAGGCTAATTAAAAGTAGGATGGGAATAGACGAGGGGGAAGTTAATGGAAATAGGGTTGAAGGATAATGTTAATGATAAAATAATTAGATATATGGGATACACGGGAATTTGCTTTGGCTTGCGCTGTATTGCTATTGTAACATGACCACTGATCGATAAACAGTGAATGATAAGAATAAAGCAACACTCTGTCCTAACTAGTTAACTTACACCACTTTAGTTAACGTTACCCTCTCTTCCAATTATTGCCTAACGTTTTTAACAAAAGGTTAACTTAAGCATCAATACATTTCCTGTTTTTAATTGACATGTTAACGCTAACGTTAGCGTTACTTTGCTCAAGCCATAAGTGATTCCCAATTACAGCTGAAATACTTAAAAGTTAAACGAAGAACTGTTTTAACGTTAGGGTTAACTGAATGTACGTAGGCTACGTAGGTAGTGGGCAACGTTAGGTCAACCAAAAAGAAAGGCTAAGCTAGCATAAAGCTCATTGTCCTAAATTATAGTTCATGTTAAGCAGATGTGGACGTTATAAAAGCCTGCCATCATTTCCTTAACGTTTCTTCTTAACTAGTAACGTTAAATGGTCGTCGACATGGTTTGTGTTGGGTAAAGCAATCAGGCTCTAATGAAGCAGTAGTTAGCTTAGCCAAATCGCCAAAACTAACGACACCATCCTAGCACTTGTTGCGTGCTAACGTTATTTGCAAAGTTTAGGGCGTTGCTCTTTTTCTGTGATCCTGTTTCACCAAACTACCCGGACGGCCCGTGTGTTAGGCAGGTTTCACAAAGTCGCATTTGGTTTTCTAAAAACGTTTGGTAGAAACATGACAGACTTACATTGTGAAATTAGATTTCTTTGAACGACACCGACGCTGTTTCTGGTATCCGAGCTAAAGCTAAAGTGTCGAGTTGTAACAGTTACTGTCGACGCTCGTTATGTAGTCTTAGAGTGTTGTCGGAAATGGGAGAACAAATATGTATGGCAACGACAGATAATCACTGTACTAAAAAAACAGTAAGGTTGGAATTTTCACTTTGATTCGCTGTACCAAAATGTAATGACAGTTGATATTAAAATATTACTGTCCATAGAATAACTTTTAGCATAGTTAATATATGAAACCTACAATTGTAAAGGCAATTTCTCTATTTGAAGTATTCCTTATTCACGCTGTAATCATGCACAAAGTAATTTTGTGGTACTTGATTACCGAAATAAAATATCATCCAATAACTGGCTCATATTATCTGGCACATATTGTTCATACAGATCAGATAAGGCATTAGTATTTACTACTACAAAGATAAATTGTGATCTTACGAGGAGAACCTGAAGGCAGCATTAAAGAGGCAGTAGCCTGTCACCCTCTGTGCACAGCTACCATTATTGCCGCATAAAATTGGATTATAACATTAAAGCGAACTTGAAAATATGGCAAGATGGAATATAAGTTATAGAAGAGAAACGCCTTAAATCTGTATATTTCCACCCTCCATTCATTATATTAGTTAATTGTTCAGTAGATATGGGGGGAGAAGGCGACCATCAACGCTCGTGATCAGCATGTGACACATGGGAACTAAACTTAACATTGTATGTCTGATGTTGGGAGTATCCCTCGACACAACTTCAAAAAGGAAAAAAACGTTATGCCAAGTAGTCCACATGGACAAACATTTCTTTAGATTTAGTTCTTTAAATGTGAAATATTTGGATCAAGAAACAAAACTACTGGGCCATTTTTGTTGATTGTGTGCATTCCATTGACTTCTAAATAGAAACTCAAGAGAGGACTGTTCTTTGTTCCCAATATGAATTAAAGGCTACAGGTCAGGACACAATGTGCTATTTTTCCTTGCAGTGAGTGCGTTGGTAAAGTATATTAATCTGTGGGTTGAGGATAACTCCCTGGATTTTATTAACCAGTAGATGGACTAATAATACCAACACTACAACAATAACAAAGCATACAACACACAGGTCCAAATAGCAGAGGATAGGACTATACACAGCTTAGTTCACAACCCTCTGAATAAAATGTGAAAGTCCCAAGAACTAATGATACATTTTTTTACACTCCCTGTGACAGCATTTACAGGTCTTCACAGAGCTTTAATAAGGGTGATAAGAGGTGGCTCATTGTGGCCCAACATCTTATTTAGACCCTCAATGTTAAAGTCCTGTAATTAACCCATGAGGAAACAAAATGAGCAAATATGCATACAATATACATTTATTAAATTGTTCATATAAAGCTATTGAGAATGATTAGATGGCACTTAATGTGCTCTTAAGCTTGATGGTAGGTCAAATGTATTTTGAACTATAATTATACACAACAAAATTAATCTAATATTGATGTTCCTTTTAAACTCATGGAAATGATATTGTATGTATTGAAACAGTGTTTACAAGATATTCCTAACTCAATTTTCTGAAAACCTACTTTTTTTCTATTTCTTATGGATTAAGTCACAATTACATTACAGTCATTTAGCAGACGCTTTTATCCAAAGCGACTTACAATAAGTGCATTCAACATTGGTAATCAAAAGAACTACTAGTCACCAGAAGTCATAAGTACATTTCCTTTTCCAAACAAGCATCTAAGAGCATGAAGCAGAGCATAACTCAGAGCCAAAGTACAGGGCAGAAACAAGAAAAACAGTTAGTGCTATAAGTAGTACGAATACAATAAGTGCAACAAGCTAGTATGAAAACAATAAGTGCTAAGTGGAAGGCTCAGGGTAGCACTTCCTGAAGAGGTGGGTTTTCAGCCTGCGCCGAAAGATGGGCAGCGACTCCGCTGTCCTGACGTCAGTGGGAAGTTCATTCCACCACTGTGGGGCCAGGACAGAAAACAGCCGTGACCGGGTCGATCGGCCGCCAGGACCTCTGAGCGACGGGGCAACCAATCACCCCGAGGCAGCAGAGCGAAGTGGTCGGGTGGGGGTGTAAGGCTTGACCATGGCCTAAATCCCTTGTTACTGAACAGTATTGTACAGTACTGCAAGTAACAGTATCAAGTATGAAACTGATAACAAATAAATGTTCTTTATTACCGTTCTTAATATTTGAATAGCTTTATTCATACACTTTGTGTGCAATATGCTTTTTATTTATGAAAAAAAAACATATTGAAGTCAAGATTCAAAACCAAACTACAACATGGTGTATTTCTTTCTGAGCAGCAGCTCCATTATACAGCATGCTGGAACTCTCCTCCTAGAAATAAGTTATATTTATTCCATACAAGAATAGCAGGCTGTGGTTGCGATAGTATCATGAGGTCTCTCTTAAAAACATTTCAAAAATGGTTTATTGCTTGACTTTATGTAAAACAAAGAAACATGTATATAAATGTACATGACAGAAATCCTACTTGATCACATTTCACCTCTCTGCTGACTTTCATAATTGTCACCTGATATCTGTAGCAGGTGACCTATAACAAAGCCAATGTTAATGGCCTGCTTTTACTCTGTCTTCTCATTGCAAGCCTGGTATGTAGGAACACATTAATGGTAAATGCCTCAGTGACTAGCTTGATTGAGTTACACTTTATTTGCCTGTCAAACAGAGGAGTGCTTCTCAAGCCTTGAATCAAGATTCTGGACATGGTCTTTATTCCTACTTCCATGTGGATAGAATATCCCTCTGTACAGAGAGTGATGGCCCACTTTTAATTGAAACCATCCTGTTGACATCGTCTATATGATAACCTTATCAAGAGACGTCTGACCATCTAATCTTGCACTGTATTACAAGTTATGTTGTAGCTTCTCAATGTGAATGTCATAATACCATATCAACTACTGGCAGATAATATAGTTCAGTTAGCCAGGCTACAACAGTAGATGTCCATTTGTTCATAAAAACAAAAAATATCCAATTTATTTTATTTAAAAAGGCATATTATGAAAGTATTCTTAGTTTTATTATTTATTTACCTATGTACAAATGGTTTCAATTCTATATTTTGCTTTTATAGTATACGTAGGCCTAATGTGTGATGAATATTTTACAGGCACGGACGTTGTCTTTTAATAGCTTTGCTTAGTTACACTGACATGCTGTGACTGTTCTTCCTTTTTGTGGGGTTCACCAGAGCTTTGTGTACATTATATAGCCTAAACCTGCTCTGCTATACCAAATTGTGAGAAAACGGAAAATCCAGAAAAAAAGTATTTCCTATATTTTAAATACAAGTATTGTATTTTGTTACATTTTCTGGCACCAGTATTTTATTTTAATACATTTATTTGAGGGGTATTTTGTATCAAAATACATTTTGATGTATTTTTGCCCATCTCTGCTCACGGGTAGACTTTCTTACCACCTCGGGACAGGGGACTGGACAGGAACTTTCACCAGTAGAGGCCCCAGGCGGAGCTGTCGTAGGCACTGCAGAGTGAAGCACTGGGTCCACTTCAGGTGGGACTTTTACTCTGACAGGACAGGGGTCCTTTGGTCCAGTCGCCCTTCCAACCGCCACCCACAGGTCACACTCCCGTGTCAGGCCTTGTTGTAGCTGGGTCAGGTCCAGCTACAGGAATAGGGTGACCACCAGGAACAGATACAAGTTTGATCATAGAACAATGCACGTGACGTACCTCTGTCAGCCTCTGTTGTGGGGCAACAGCATACACTGCACCTCCTTGCTCGGGTGGTCTCACCACCTGGAAAACTTCAGGGGTCCAGATACACTGGATTTTATTCCTTCCTCTATGGGAGTGGTCCTGAAGATAGATGGGTGTAACACTTCCTCCTGCGCCCGTTTGTCTGCTCTCTTTCCGCTGGGCCGCAGCCTGCCTCATTCTTTCTGGGCATTCTCCACTGCCAACTGCAGTCTTCGCTGGTGCTCCCGGACCCAGTTGCAGACTTCACCTGCAGTTGGCTCTTCCACACGGCCTAGCAGGAAATCTACGGGTAGCTGAAGTTCACGGCCAAACATCAAGAAGAAGGGGGACTGACCTGTAGTTTGGTGGGGCGTGGTGTTGTAGCTAAACAAAACCTGTTGAAGGTACTCCGGCCATCTGTGCTTCTGTTCAGCTGACAGGGTGCGAAGGAGGTCATGGAGGGTCCTGTTAAAGCGCTCACACTGGCCATTACCCTGAGGGTGATAGGGGGTGGTTCTAGACTTCTTGATGCCATACAACTCACACAATTGCTGAACAATTGTGCTTTTGAAACTGCGCCCCTGGTCAGAGTGCAGTCGAGCTGGGACCCCAAATTTATAGAACCACTCCTTAGTTAGCACGTCCGCCACTATAGAGGCTCGCTGATCTCTGGTTGGGACAACCTGGGTAAACTTGGAGAAAACATCAGTCAACACTAACACTTGTTCCCTCCCATCTCTAGCAGACTCCAGCAATGAGAAATCAATGGCCAGGATTTCATTAGGTCTGGAGGCCAGCAAATGGCCCATAGGAGCTTGAACCTGTGGTTGCGTATTTTTTGCAACACTGCATCTCCCACATATTTGGCACCAGTCTTTGATCGGTTTCCCCATGCACCAGCTGGTAGACACACTCTCCACTATCAGGCCATTGGAACATCATGTACAGAAGTCCTTTTCTCATGGTGAAGCGATCCCACTGGCGCGGCAATCCTAGTGTTGCAGGATGGAGTCTGTGTCCTTCACGGCCTAGCATCCGCTGTTGCTGACAAAAAAAACAGAACCGCACTAATGGCTTAGTCAGCTCCTTGGTTGATCGCTCTGAAACAGCAGAGATAGCACGTTGGCCAATTTTCCCTATAGTCACAACAGTTCTTTGTACAGTCTCTGGCACAGAAGTCCCGGGGCGAGCCGGAATGGCTACTGCATCGCCGTGAGACAGATGTTTCCTAGACAGGGCATCTGCATTCTGGTTACTACGTCCCGGGCGGTACCGCACGGTGTAATCAAAGACTGCCAGCTCAGCCACCCAGCACTGTTCTGTAGTCCCCAATTTAGCTGTGCTTAAATGACTGAGGGGTTTGTCATCAGTCCATACTGTGCACTTGTGGCCCAGCAAATACTCACAGAACTTGTGTGTCATCACCCACTTCATGGCCAGGAACTCAAGTTTCATGGAGCTGTAGTTTTTCTCTGCAGGGTGAAGGCTCCAGCTGGCATAGGCAATGGGTCTAACCCTGCCATCCTGCTCTTGGGAAAGTATCGCCCCCAGACAGTCATCCACCTCTAAAACGAAAGGAAGGTTGAAGTTAGCATAAGCTAATACAGGTGAAGACACCATCTTTGCCTTGAGTTCTCTGAAGCTGTGTTCACACTGGGGGGGTCCAGGCATCCCTCAGGGCCACCCCTTAGCCTCGGTGTTTTTTCTTCCCCGTCAGATCAGCAACCACTTTGTGGAGGGGGCAGCCAGCTTGGCAAACCCCTCGACAAAACGTCTATAGTAGCTGGCAAAGCCCAGGAATGACCTCAGTTTGGAGACAGTACCTGGGGTCGCCCAGTCGGCAACAGCAGCAATCTTTCTGGGGTCTGTAGAGACACCGGCGGCAGAAACTACATGCCCCAAGTATTGTACCTCTTGTTGGAAGAAATGGCACTTCTCAAGCTTAGCCTTTAATCCCTCCCTCTGTAATCGGCCCAAGACTAGGTCCAGGCGACTGAGGTGCTCATCCACTGTGGAGGAAAACACAACAACGTCATCAAGATAAAGCAGCAGGGAATGGCAATGTTGGTCACCAAACATCCGCTCCATCAGTCGCTGAAACGTACTGGGGGCATTGCATAAGCCAAACAGCATCCTTTGAAACTCAAAGAGGCCAAAGGGGGTGCAGAAAGACGTTTTCATCTTGCTCTGTGACCTGATGGTAACCACTAGCCAAGTCAATGGTGGAGAACCACTGAGCTTCTGACAGGGCGTCCAAGGACTCCTTAATCCCTGGTAGGGGAAAGGCATCCTTCCGTGTTTTACCATTTAGCAGTCTGTAGTCCACGCAGAGTCTTAGGCTACCATCCTTCTTCCTCACTAGGGCAATAGGAGAGGCATAGGGGCTACAGCTTTCCCATATAACCTGGCTGTCTAACAATTGACGTATGTGGGCCTTGACTTCGTCATAGTCAGAGGGGGGAAGTCGCCTGTACCTCTGCCTAATAGGAACACTGTCAAGTAAGGGGATGTCATGTGTCACAAGGTTAGTGCAACCAAGGTCCAAGTCAGAAGCTGCAAACACTGTCTCACGGTCAAGTAGCATGGATCTAACCTTTCTCTGGTCTAGCTCAGAAAGTGCAGATAAATCCATAGCCTCAAGTTGCTCTCTGACTGGGCTTACCTGAACTTCTTGAGTTGAAAGTGTAGATGTAACCCCACTTGACTCATGCTCTACAGTAGAGACCTCCTCTGGCAAACTTACGATCTGAGCCTGACTCAAAAGCCCTATGGGGCGGCGCGGATGTAGAATGACATCTGTCCCACCTACATTTACCACCGGCACGTACACTGTACCTTTAGTCACCGTGACCATTGCTGGGGAGATCAGCACACACTCAGGGAGGGACCGACCATCGTCAAGAGGCTCAATCAATGCAGCACCTGCGGACTCACTAAAGTGAGACGAACATGTAGCAGTAACCCACTTAACTGTACCCCCAGGTATAGTAATGGGACGCCTACCTCTCACCTGGGCCAATCCTGTCTTGGCTTGAGTTGCATGAGACTGAGCATGGTGGCAATGTTGTAGTGCCTGCTGCCACAAAAGGAGGGGCCTGCTGCACTATGGGGAGGTCAAAGAGGTCAGGGCCATGTTGACTGAACTGGCGATAGCACTCCCTAATTACATTCATGCCTAAGACACCGGGAGTGCCTGAGGGGGCATTTTGGCCTTGAGGGTCCTTGATGACCAGAATACGTGGTATGACCTTGCCGAAAACAGTAACATCCCGCTCTAAATATCCCACATAGGGAATTTCTAGCCCGTTGGCAGCACACAACTGAAGCCAGCGGCAGGACTTAAGATCAGTCTGGAAATGCTGAAGGAAGAAACTTTCAACAATAGTTGTAACCATAGAACCTGTATCTAGCAGGAGGTTAACAGGTACATCTCCTAGACTAACAGTTACCTTAGGGCAAGGGGCTACCAAATTGGGGGAAATGGTCTGAGGCACTGGTCCCTGTACCTCTGAGCCAGTGTCCTCCCTTCCTGATGTTTGACTCTTCACATCAGGGGAAAGAAGTTTCCCGAATCCTGAGCAGCAGAGGTTGCTGCTGTGGGATGGGAGGCCCTGGACTGCTGAACCTGGTAGTCAACAAGTTCATTTTTGCACTCTCTGGCACAGTGCTCTGGTTTTTGACAACGCCTACATATAACAGTGTTTGGGCGTGTTGGTTGAGCAGGGGGCCTGGAGGCTGCCTGTAACGCCAATAGACCCTGTGTCAATTGATCAAGCTGCTCTTGCAGTTTCTGCAACATGTGCCTTAACTCCGCCATTTCTGTGCTACCAAAATGAGTGGGTGCCTTACCCTCAGAACACTACATGGCGCTAAAGGAGGGGACTGAATAACTCTTACCCCTAGGCTCATCAGGTCGTCCCTCCCGCTCCCAGCGAATGGCCTCTGCTCTTATATCCAGGAGAGTGTAATCAGGATGTTGCCTTACTGCTCGTTTTAACTCCCTGCGAAGATCAGAGTCAAGAACATGTTCAACAAACTGATCTTTAAGGAGGGTGGGGGCGCTGTTCATTAGCACAACATTCAACCTTTTCCATGAGACAGTACAAAGAATGTGAAAATTCTTGCAATAATTCTCCTTCCTGCTGTTTCCTAGCAAAGAAACTCTGCTGCAAAGAAACATAAGATTTGGCACAATCATTCAAAACTTGGAGAATAGTAAAAATTTTCTCTAGGTCTTCCCCGTCTGCTCTAGGGCGGTACCTAATCTCATCCTTGGCTTCCCCTTCCAGATAATCATATATAAAATAAGCTTGATCAGCGGGTCTCAGCTGCTTGGTTCTCAGAGTGGGTTCTCATCTCTTCGACCCAATCCTCCACTGGGATCCCAGATGTTCCCCTAAAGGTTGGACATTTTCGTTCCCTAGGGATATAAAGCAAACATTCAAAAGGGAAAGGATCATTGGGGACAGGGTGTTGTGAACCAACCGGGCTATCAGGATCTGAATCCGACTGGGGTGAATGGGCTACTGCTCGCACCTGCAGCAGCTGCTCCTTTTCAGCCTGCAGCTGCTGGACCAAGTCAATTCCTGTAGCTCACTGGCCATGGCTGAAATGAGGAGGGGTCAGTAAAAGGCACAGTCAATGGAAGCACTTCAACTTAGTCAGAAGAACCCAAGGAAAGGCAGTACCGCTGCCTCAGCCGGTCCCTCGATGTGCACACTGCTGTTTTGTTTAAACCACACAACAACAACAACAAAACACCTCTGGACTAAATATGAAAACAAATCCTTGTCTCGTAAGCCCACCCATACCACCACTGTACCCTGCCAACAACGCCAGAATGTGACCACGGGCCACGGCAAGGCCCGGATTTGGTTTACAGTTTACTGCACATTTAACACCGGCTCAAACCAACTAAAAGCCAACAGATCCTCTATTGGTACAGGTGGCGGTGAACGACGGACTGAGACAGGATTCCCCCATGATTACAAAGTTTATTGGATCACATATTTTAAACAAAGTATTAAAAACACAGGCAATCCATTAGATCCAATGGCTGCAGCAGTAAAATCTCAAATATACAGGTTATAATAAAAGGGTAATTTAATGACGCAACACAAAATCATACAAAACAAAACTAAGTCAAACAAAACCATGAACACAACTAAATTGGTAACAAACAAAACAGCAGTGGCAGTCCACATCTCTCCTGCCTGCTCACTACATAACCCCCATCCGGAAGGCTCGACAGGGAAGTGATAATGTAAATAGAGCTGGACCTAGAATAAAATGGGACAAAGTGTGAAACCCACGGCAAATATGCCTCAACTTAAAAAAACCTAAAGTCCACACCTACCGAAGCCTGGGAGTCAGAGAGAGGGACAGATGCAGCTCATGGCATGGCTTATATAGTGGCAAACAAATTAAGAACCCGGAAGTAGGAGGGGCCAAGCCCTACGGTATCCAAGGAGGAACACTTCAGCACCGGCTACATTAAGTAACATGTTATTTTAGAAGTATTTGTTTTACGAAGACGGATATGGTTCTTTTGGCGATTATATTTGAGAGGTTGGTGAATTTAGGTTAGCGCATGTCCGAGGATGCAGAATGGCCTGCTATGTGATTTAGCACGAGCTAGCGGCTTTGGCGCCGGTTAGCATAGTTGCGCTGATTGTGAAATACTCTGGCTTCGTCGCTTCCAAAGCAGCGGACCTTCAGTAGAGAACACTCTGCTTGCCAAGCTGCTGCCGCTCAGGCTGCGTGTGTCAATAGCTAACTTCCACCATGTGGCTAGTCACATCATGGTTCGATAGCACTTGCCATCTGGCTCAGCACTAGCTCGAAACACCACGTGAAAGGTGCCCTACTGGTTGTAGGGCAGTACTACTACTGGTCGTAGGGCACTGCGGGGCTTGTCGCAACCCGCATCTGATAGTAGACTTCGTTTCACGATGCCCCGAGGCGAAACGCCCCTCTGCTGCTAATAGTTAGGCTACCACCGTTTATGCTAATGCCGCTCAGGCTGCGTCATTTGCTAATACAGGCTACCTACATTTTAACCGGCTGGCACCTGCTGCTCGAGCTTGGCACTAGCTAAACTGCAGAGAGGTTTACACAGTTGGTTGACATTACAGTATAACTGGCTCAATGTTAATCCTGATTTACTGTTCAAAAACTAATATTGGTTCAACAGGATTTCCTGTGTAGTCAAAATAGAACATGTTGTATGAATATGCTGTGTGACATCATCTCTCGTCTTTTCTCTTAACAGATGCTGTTATTCAAGAGTTTCCCAGACGAGTGCCTCGGACATGCGAGCGGTCATCAGACGGAAGTGTAACAACGAGCAGTTCAACCAAAAGAAAGGAACATAACGTGGAACATGTTTATGTGTTTCTGTCTTTAAAGTTTTAATTTGCAAATTGTTGGACGTACGATGTTAGTAAATTGTATATATTTGCAAATACAACCGGCGCCAAAGCCGCTAGCTCGTGCTAACTCACATAGCAGGCCATTCAGCATCCTCGGACACGTGCTAACCTAAATTCACCAACCTCTCAAATATAATTGTCAAAAGAACCATACCCGTCTTCGTAAAACAAATACTTCTAAAATAACATGTTACTTAAGATGGCAAATGATTGGACTTACCTTATAACTTGGTCCTGCTCGGTCGGTCAGAATCTGATCAGAATGCCAAGTCCACACTCAGTCACGTGTCACGTTGGTGAAGTGACGTTTCCTTACGCAGGGCGTCACATGATGATTCAGTCACATAAAGTTTACTTGATTTGCCTACATTCAGGTTATACATATTTTCAGGTTATTGCATATTTACTTAATGTTTAAGTGTTTGAATGAATAAACTTTTGATTTCATACAATTCAGCTACATTTTACTTAAAATATTATTGAATGATTATGAGTGTAGCTATTTGTGTACTTTATACAATTTTGATAATTTAACCAATTGGAAAGGTTATAAAGGGGCTTTCGGTGCATCATTCTTCTAATACACATAACCAATAATAATTAACATTTTCCTCAAGAAATATACACATAATGTACTGAAATATAAGCATGAATAAGATGTACTAAAACAGCACAATATCAAAATAGTTTAAAAATGTGCATCCGGTGCATTTGTTTCAATGGTAATTTAGAGCATACATTTTGAAATATAAAAAAATATGTTTGAAAACAAAGTTCAAAGAAGTACATTTAAGTAACTGCACAGAACTTTCACTTAAAGTATATTTTTTTATAATATATTTCTTGAAAGTATACTACAGTACAATTACTTTAAAGTGTGTTAAAAGTTGAATTTTGAAAATAGGTGAAAGCGTAACTTTTGTATACTTTTTATATATTTACAGAAAGTACAATTCTTTGATAGTATATTTGCAGTGTACTATTGAAAATGTCAGTATATTTTAAATACAAAAAAAAAGTACATTTTTTTTTCACCTGGGAGTCCACATCTCTCCTGCCTGCTCACTGCATAACCCCCATCCGGAAGGCTCGACGGGGAAGTGATAATGTCAATATAGCTGGACCTAGAATAAAACGGGTGAATGGCACTGAAAAAGTGTGAAACCCACGGCAAATATGCCTCAACTTAAAAAAACCTAAAGTCCACACCTACCGAAGCCTGGGAGTCAGAGAGGGAACTACGCAGCTCATGGCATGGATTATATAGTGGCAAACAAATTAAGAACCAGGAAGTAGGAGGGGCCAAGGCCTACCCAGCCCTACGGTATCCAAGGAGGGACACTTCAGCACCGGCTACATTCTGCCCCAAGGTTCTTAAATTGGCGGCCGACAATTTACTAAGACCAGGCTCAAAAAAGAGCTGGAGTAGAACTACTAAAGCCAAGTATCTGGGAATTTGTAGCCCCGTTTGCACTATTCCTTACCGTCACTGGCAAATGGTGAGGATTTGTGTGATTACCGGCTGTCTCACAGGCAGAGATGGGCAGTATTTCTATTACTTGTATTTGAAATACGTATTTCAATTACTTTTGAGTATTTTGTAATTTGTATTTGATAGGGCCGATACAAAAATCTAACGTAATTTATAACAAAATAATTTAGAGTGGAGTAATTTTGTATTTAAAACACTCAAAATACTTTCTCCACGAATCAAAAAACAGTTCACGAGTTCAGTCTTCAGATCTTCAAGTTCAACGGATTGTCTGTCAAGGTAAATATTGTATCTGAGTGTGACAGATGTCAACTAGCTTGATGTATAATTTATGTCTGGGTCTGGCTACATAGCCTATTGTATATACATGGTGATGGTTATAATATCAAGCTAGCGATCGATGCTAACATGCTAATGACGCTAGCATGCTGTCTAGGCTAGTGCATAGCCAGTGTTTAGAAAGTTAGCTTATCAGTCAAGTAGCTAGCTATAGGAAGAGGGAGATTGGGAGCTTGTAACGTTACAATACTGTTTGTGTTAGACTAAGGCAAGCAACACAAATTGTAGTTGCAATGTCATCTTAAATTTGCCATGTTATGGACCGCAGAAGTGTGTGTTAGAAATTGTCAGTTACTTGCATTTCCCTTAGTAGTGCAGTAATTTATTATTTATATGCTTTTCACATTTTTCAGTTTCCGTCCAAAGAGTGCTGCACCAAAGGGCTCGGCGATAATTCAATATGATAAATATGCTAAGTATATTTAATCTTAGCATACTTGAGTATACTTGAAGCCCTACTAATCATCAGTATACTTTAAGAGTGCTATTTTGGAACAACTCATTTTGTACTTAATATATTTTAGTTGTGATTAAATAGTAGTTAAGCACAATTTGAAGTGTATTTAGTATATTTTTTTTGTGCTGAATTGGAACAACTTAATGTATACTTAGTACAATTTAAGTATATGACTATGTACTAATATACATGCCGATAGCTAACTTAAATTATACATTTTTTGTGTTTTAAGTATATTTGAAATATATTATGAGTGTTTTACAAATATGTAAACATTACAATATTAATATATTGGTAATAGTATAGCAAGAGTTATTGTTTTGGCTTATTCCAATTACTAAGAAAGCACACTTTCTTAATGCTATGCTATATTACTTTGTACACTACATACTATTATACATTACAATATTATAAATGTATTACCAGTATCCTAAATGCTGAATGAACTTCCCAGATAGTAATCAAAAACACTTTATTGAATTTCAAATATATTCTTAATATATATATATATATATATATATATATATATATATATATATATATATAACATTGCAAATACACTGCCAAGAATTTGGCTAAAAAAGTACATTTTTTTTCGCCTGGGATCTAATGGATTGCCTGTGTTTTTAATACTTTGTTTAAAATATGTGATCCAATAAACTTTGTAATCCTGGAGGAATCCTGTCTCAGTCCGTCGTTCACCGCCACCTGTACCAATAGAGGATCTGTTGGCTTTTAGTTGGTTTGAGCTGGTGTTAAAGGTGCAGTAAACTGTAAACTAAATCCGGGCCTTGCCGTGGCCCGTGGTCACATTAAGATGGCAAATGATTGGACTTGCCTTATAACTTAGTCCTGCTCGGTCGGTCAGAATCTGATTAGAATGCCAAGTCCACGCTCAGAGTCACGTGTCACGTTGGTGAAGTGACGTTTCCTTACGCAGAGCATCACGTGATGATTCAGTCACATAAAGTTTACTTGATTTGTCTACATTCAGGTTATACTAAAGCATATTTACGTAATGTTTAAGTATTTGACTGAATAAACTTTTGATTTCATACATTTCAGTTTCATTTTACTTAAAAATATTATTTAATTTTATGAGTGTAGCTATTTGTGTACTTTATACAATTTTGATCATTTAAACAATTGGAAAGGTTATAAAGGGGCTTTCGGTGCATCATTCTAATACACATAATCAATAATTCCTTCAATAATTTCCTCAAATATGCACATAATGTACTGAAATATAAGCATGAACAAGATATACTAAAACGGCAAGTTTTCAAAATGCATTTTTTTTTTTTTTTAAATGTGCTTTTGGTGCATTTTCACAGTAATTCATTTTAACACATTCCAAAAGAATAATACAATTAATATATTAGCATGTATACGTTTACTTACCAATTACACTATTACTTGAATACAATTGCCTGCGCAATTTTCTTTGTTACACATTTCCATTTAGAGCCTGGAGTGTGCCTCCGGAAAACAATTAACAGGGGAAAAAACTGAATTTTTTTAAGGAAAGTAAAACTCTACCACCAACCTTATGGCCATATTATCACTAGATGGCGCCACAGATTTATTCTGAATGTATTGTTTGCTGTAGAGCCTTTAAGACGTTTCTTTGTTGCATTAAATGCCACATAATCTCACAGATTTGGAGCTGGAGGATTTGTTGTTTCAGAAAATTTTGTTTTGATGAATTCACTTGCAGACCAAAATGCACACACTCTTTATTTGCTCCTTCTGGACTCATTTCAAAGGTCAGAGGCAGATTTCTGAATGGGATGCTGGTGTAAGAATGGGCTGATCCACTGATCGCAGGTAGCTGTAGGAGGGAACAAGGGCCGCAGAGAGCAGATAAATTACCAACTGCCCGGGACTATTTTGTTGTTTATCACCTTTGTTTAAATTGACTTACTGTGAATATCAGTTGAATCGGCATCGGTGGAAGTATGAGCATGGAGTGAAAGCCCTACAGTTTTTTTTTCTTCGTGATTTTATCCTTCAGCAGCATAGCGCGTCCGGTCCGGTTCGCCTCTCTGACCCAGAGTCGTCCCATCTCTGTCGGATCATGTGGATTATATTGGCGTTTATTTTGGCAGCGGCGGGTCCTGATGGGAGCTGGGGATGTCAGCTTCCTCGCGACTGGAGACAGCAGACAGAAGCGTGCCGCGCCGAGTTGGCACAGATCATAGTATTTGCCAAGGTGTTAGCACTGCACAAGGAGTTCTACAATGTGTATGATAACTACCTGCCCGTCCAGCCGTCCGACACAGAGCTGCTTTTCTCCGCCGAGATTGAGCTGCTGTGCGACCAGGCGTGGGGCAGCATGCTGGAGGTCCCTGCCGGCTCCAGGTTTAATGTCACCGGCCTGGGCTACTTCACCTGCTTCTCATACAGTGTCACCAAAAACAACAACTACTACTTCTTTCTAAGGTGAGAATCCCGGATATTCTCTACCTGGTGCAGAATGATATACATGTATATATATAAAACGAACTTTTTTTAGAGATTAATTCCCAACAAAAGAAAGAAAGAAACTTTGCTTCGTTCCACAGATGCATCTCTGTTATAATTAGGGTAAGGTTTCTAGAATATGAATATAGTCTCATAGGTTGAACGGTAATTGATGCCTAAAGACAACATGACATGGATGACCCTCTTTCTTTTCCAACTGTGTTTTGTCTTTGCTATTCCATATTTTCTATTTAAGAGAAAAGATAACAGTTGAAAATTTTGCAGAACTGTCTCTGGGTGTTTGAGAGTCAGGCATCAGCTTTGTGAAGACACTTTATAAACTCAGCCAACAAAGATGACAGTACTTATTGGAATGCATTACCATGAATTGCAAAAAGTTAATGATTTGACAATGACTGATTGTAAAAGGAAACTACATACAATATTTAAATCTCTATAAAAACGCTGTAAACAATGTGATGTTAAGTTCTCCCTGGCAGTAAATGTACATACATGCACATACACCATCACTCCCTCCAGCACACTAGAACTATCCAGTGATTAGTTGATTCAACTTATGCATCCAATCAGATTCATCCTTTATTTTTAGAATTTGTTTTGCAAGGATGGCATTGTTGCTGTTATTCAATAGTGAACAGTTGAAAGAAGACAGAAAATAAGGGGGAATGTCACTGATTGAACTGGGTTGATGTTACCATCACAGTATATAGTATGTGTCTTAACCAATAGTCCATCAAGACACCTTGGTAATGTATTGTCTATCCATCAACTCCTCCTGGCCTGTCTAGCCAATGAAAACCAGCAGCTCTTCAGTCCGGTGCAGAGATCTGTTATGGAAGTAAGGACTCTCTGGGGATTCAATCATTGGTCCGCCAGTAAGGAAACATTCAGCAGTCAAAAGTGGAAGATTGGAACCATCCCCACATGTTCTCTTTTAATCAGCATCTGTCCATGTGATACCATATTGATTTCAGGTTAATAACATATTTAATAACCTGCCAAACGTTCCACTCAGATAAAAAAAAAAGTACGCATGTTAATTCTTAAGTGTCTGTGTTGGACAGAAACAACACTGTTACTCAGGAAACGTTGCATTCCTCCCAGTGTAATTACAGAGCCAGACATTTCCCAAAAGCTTGAAGGTAAACCCGGTCGGTATAGGACCACCTTTTGTCCTGCTGAAACACACCAGTTTGTCGCTTGATGAAGGAAACGTGTACTGACAGGCCTTACTGATATTTCTCTCTACTCTGCTTTTTCTCTCAAACAGATGAATAGTTAGATATTCAGAGTGGGGCACTGAAAAGCATTCATGAAGTTTAATGTGTGGGCTTTCCCACATGAGGGTCTGCAGCAGGGCCAACTTTAATAGTATTCTTTATGCATATGTCACACTTCATATGAACAGAATTACACTCGTGTATTGTCTGATGATGGCTAAGATACTTTTAAGACGATATCACTGGCTTTAGTTAAGTAGACCTCCAGCGATGACTTAACGATCCCCTGTTGTGATGGTATCCGGACGTTATCCCCATAATCAGCCAGGGCGACCACCATCGGAAAATTTCCTGAAGCTGAAGTCACAACACAGTTTGTTTAAGTGCAGAACCGAGGATGATTAAGAAGCAACGATTGGTCCAGTAAACCAAAGCAGTGATCTCTTGCCAGTGGTTACCAGTGATATAATGAAGAGAGCAATTCCAAAAAAACCTCACGCTCATTTTCCTTTCCAGTAGACTTTAGCCCACAAGCACGTAGACCTATGGGAAACAAGACCTGGTTCAGATGGGTTTTTGTCCAACTGGAAGTTTTTACACATCAGTTTCTGTTCGGATTCAATAAACGGGATATAACGTGTTTCTAGTGTGATGCAGGAATAATGTATTTTGAAGGCCAACCTGGAAGTTAGCATCGCACTGGTTTTCTCGACCAAAAGCCAAAGGGATTTTTCCAATGGATTTTGGATTTTTGCAGAAAATAAGCTCTTTTGTAAACACACGTTTATTATACTTCAACATTAAGTTCAGCAAGATAATCCTCACAAATAAACACAACTTTTAGGATTTTTGAAGCCTGAATGCAATCACCAGAAGTAAAAAGGTAATATGAGGATACAAACAAACTACAGCATGGTCGCATGAGCATGAGTATACACAAAGAGGAAGTAAAGGCGGACTAGAGGGAGTTATGACGTTTTGTTTTTGCATTAAGCCACCTGTTAGCAACTGCCTTTTTTAAAAACACTAAAAAGCTTCCAAATTCACGAGAGGGTTATTTATTGAGATATTTTATATCGTAGAACAAACTAAATCTCTTAAGCTTGTGTTAACTACATACCTTATTTAAGGCATCTAAACAAAAACACATAAAAAACACCCATTGACTTTGATACGAGGGAACCGGGAAGTGCAAAAATGCTAACTCATATCTGGGTTTTAGGACTCATTCCTGCAGCACTCTATTAGTGAGCTTTAGAGGTGCTGGTAGACAGATTTTGTAACTTTTCAAAAGAGCCAGGCAAGGTGTTTCCCCTGTTTCCAGTCTTTATGCTAAATTAAGCTAATCCGCCTGTTTAAGCCTCATATTTTTTTACAAGAATGGTGATGGCATAAGCCGCCCTACTCTGCCTCTGATTGGCTCCCCCTGATATTCCAACCCTAACCAATTTCACTCCTCCTTACCATGCATGGGAATGATATGATCTTCTCATCTACGTCTTATGAAAAAAGCAAATGAAAGTATTTACTTAAATATCTGAACATTTATTCATTCAAATTCTCATTGAGCTACTGGTATTATACCTTGTAGAGAGGTATCACTATTGAGATTAGATGTCAACTTTCATGAAAATTGAAAGAAATTAGATATAACAATTTATCTTCGCATGTAGCATTCTCGCAAATGTGAGATTCTCCGTCAAAAACCTAAAATGGATCAGTGTAGAGTTTCATAGGAGTGTTGTTGTGGTCGATCCGCAGTCTCAGACACTGTATGAGCAAGCCAAAACTAAAAAGTTCTCATCGCTGTCTCTAGTGAATGCCTATTTCCTGTTGTAAAGGCCCCAACAACACTTATCTCAGACCAGAATAGTCTTGCCAATCAATCATGAGCATAAACTCCCAGGACAGGACAAATCTGAGGCTAGCATGGAGAAAAATGGAGCTCTGGATCTCCCTCAGGACTTTTAAATAAAATAGACTGACTGTTCTGCTTGGGCAATGCGTTTGCTGTAAAAACTTGCGCCTATATCTCCCTGCATCCATAAACTGTCACAATCAAGGTTTTTTAATATGTTGGGGTGTGCATGTGCTGCTTATGTACAGCAATTACATTGTTGCAACAAATTGTAAAAGATAAGTTTATGTCACTATTATTTTTTAGTTATGTTTACATCAAGTTCCTCTGGATCCACAATTCCTTCTGACCTCCTGGTCACTGTGCTTACACCTGACCCTTGACCTCTTCTGTTGAAGCAAAACATCAGCTTTCTTTGTGCTCTCTCAACACGCACACACACACACACACACACACAAAAACACACAAACACACGGTCGCGGAGGGACAACCAAACTTTTGATGTCCCTCGAGGGATGTGAGATGAAATCCAGATGTATGGAAACACGCTGCTTCAGGACTTCCTTCCTCACACACTTCATGTCGTAGGAGAAGATATGAAACATGCACAGTAAATCCCTTTGGCTTGTAGTTTGCTGGCTTGACTCATCCACATAATGGTTGAATTTGCATAAAAATATACCAGGGACTGTAAACAGTTATGTAAATAGTTCACGTTTTCTCTTTTTTTATTATAGACGTATGTGTGTCAACTTTATAGGATGAATAGGTAAAACCTGTCCGTTTGCTTCAATTTGAAATCCTGATGACATGAAAATTAAGTATAACATATTCTCGTTGCTCACGACTTTTGTTTATGTGCATCTGCATCTGCTTCTGTTTTTACACATGCCCAACATTTTACCATATGCTCATTTTTGCCTTTGTTCTCCACTACATGAATACAATCCTCCTTTTCTTCTATGCAGGATGGATGAGAACTACAATATTATCCCTCATGGAGTGAACTTCCAGGACCCCATTTTCCCTGACACTGCGGAGAACCACCGCGCGTTTGCCAGCCTTTTCCAGTTTGCCAACTGCACGTCTGGTACCCAGGTCCACAGCTATGCCCCAGAGTGGGAGGCTCAGGAGGACAGCCGGGTATGTAGCCCATTGGAATCACCACCACAAACTAGTTCTGAGTGTTGTTTAAGATAGTGATAAGGACATCTACTTGAATCAGTTTCTGCGGATTCATGGTGGCTACACAAATGGTTTGGGAAAGAGAGTGGAGTGAGCCACAATAGCCCAAAGTACTGTGGCACACACTTAAAAGAATTCAATATTACATCCTGTTGTTTTCAAAGGAATACCATGAAGCTGGCAATTTAGATATGTTCTTAATGCATGGTAAACCAAACACACATTTCCTGACGTTTTGGCTACGCAAAGAACTCACTATGTTTAAAGGAGAAATCTACTTTAAACAGCATTGTATGCCAGCTCTTTGGCAAATAATTTTGTTGTTTAATGGAGTATCTTCTTATTCCCAAAGACGACAGCTCTAATGAATTAGTGAGGGACATCACATGGTGACATATCCAGTGCAACTACAATGGTTTTTGATAACTCACAAAACACTAAAGTCGGGTTTTGGTGTCAGTCCATGAGAATCAAATACCAAGTGCTGTTTTACATGGATGTTTAATAATTAAGCAAGTTTAAATTCATCACAGATTTATAAAACAGAACACAAGCGTAGCTACAAAATGTGATGAATATTAAGTAGAGAGGATGACATAGATCACTTTTCTTCGGACTGGAAAAAACAACTCTCCACTTCTTCAATTTAGATAATCAATGCAACAATTACATATCCATCTGTTTCCAAGAATTTATGGAAACAAAGAAAATCACGAACTAAAGTAAAACCAGAGAAAGTGGATACATCATGCAAGTTAATGAATCATAAAATAGCTCCTGGAGTACACAGGACAATGCAGATTGACGACTTTTTGCTTATGACAAAATTACCTGAATTAACCAGCTTCAGCTCCACTGTTTAATCAATACAAGCCCATTTTTATCTAAACACCATTGGCAAACACTAACACCTGGTGCTCCTTGACTCTTAAGTTTCTTGCATCTTGCCCCAGAGTCAATGTGTCAGTACATGGTTTCAAGTCACTCAACACTGCTTTATCCTCTTTAATGAATCTAAACCTTTGGCCTAATCCGACTGATTTAGGTCAGTCTTCTGTCTGTTTCCAATCATTTGCTGAGAGAATGAAAACATGGTTTGTATTTCCATTAACTGCAAACTTTTGGGTCAGGCCTGTGATTATAATTCCAGAGCAACATTTAGATATCATTGCTGCTTTCTAACATAATTCCCGTGATTAGATTTCCTCCTCTTCAAAATAAAAACAGACTTTGTTTTTACAAGAACCGTGCAACCATTGTTTAGACAACTGACCTAAGCTCGCATCAGAACAGATAATACCAAACGCATCACGTAATCAAGTGTCATCCAAAGTAAATCAGACTGCATTTAGTCTTCTTGATGGTTAACGCCAAATACTATCAGCAATAAAAACAACCATTATTTAACCGTTATTTCAACCATTTTCCCACACGCAGAAGATAAATTGTTATATCTAATTTCTTTCAATTTTCATGAAAGTTGACATCTAATCTGAATAGTGATAGCTTATGCCATCGCCATCCTAAAAACAATATTGCTTAAATATGAGGCTTAAACTAGCAGGCATATTAACTTTGAAGGGCTACAAACATTGTCCTGACCTGATGGCTGGATATCAAGGCAAAACTGTTCGCCGACCCCCGCTGTAACAACAAGGTTAGCGGTTCGATCCCCGGCTGCTACTATTTGCATGCCGAAGTGTCCTTGAGCGAGACACAAAACCCCAAGTATAGCTCCCCGGGCGCTTCTCAGCACCCCACTGCTCCTAAAATATGCTTAGGATGGGTAAAATGCAGAGGTCAGGTTTTATGTATGTAATGTAAAATGATGATTGTAATAAAAAAAGTTTAAAATTTAAGCTTCAGTTAACATGGTCCAACTAGAAAATGTGTCAGTTTTTCCTATGATGTCAATCATGGTTCCCCTGAGATGGCACTTAGAGAGGCTTCAGTCGTGCATAAAATACAAATTCTTTTGTTTTGTCCATGTTGCAGTTGAGTTTGGATGATATCAGACTGGATGAAACAACTAATTGTCACCCCCAACTCATCAAATACTGACGTTGGCCCTAAGCTTCAAACTATGATGCTCTAGGTACCACTCTAGCATCGGTTTCACCCGAACCTCCTCCCTATGCAAACTTTATCACTCTTTATTCTGTGTAACATAACCCTCCCATCATACGGCCACATAGCGTGAGTTTGATACGTGAGACCACTGACCAATTTGACGATTTGGGGGTGAGAATGGGACGATCTCTGATTCCGTTCTATCAACCACTAAGATATAACAATTCTCTTTTCATACACTGCTCTTAATTATTACATTAGCCTATATCAGTAGTGCAAATAATACAAAATGTATGTTGTTTATGAGGTCCAGAGGTATACCTCCTTTCACACTCTTTAATATTGAGAAAAAAACTAATATCTTGGCAAATCAACATTTAAATGTCACATCAAAAATCTTGTTGGTAAACTGTAACAGAAGCTTAACTTTTTGTATAGAAACATGAAAACAGGAAGCATTATGGAGATATGATTCACATATATATGACTGTGTCCATCAATATTTCTTAGACTATTTTAAAACTATCACTCTTCAGTTTATGACCAGAGGCAATTTAAATACTGACTGCTGCATTGCATATGATAAATAAGATCACTTTTCTTCCCTGACTGAAAGCTGTAATAAGGTCTGGTCTACATTTATCTACAAAAGCCTTGTTGGAGACTCGCTATGTCATATCTCATCTTTGCTGCTCTGGAACTCTGGCCCATACTTAACCTGCCCTAATGATTGATTAATGCTTATGAAACAATATATCAGAACTATTGTAGGAAAGAGTGCTTTCCCTGTAAGTGCTGTCTACAACTACTTTAATGAGCCAGATACATTTGCTTTATCGTCTACTATTCTGTCTGTTTAGGACTAGGACTATGTTGTTATTATGTCTCAATGTAACTGTAATTAGCTTCTTTATCGAGCTCTATCCCAGACATGTGGTGCAAGAAAGTGTTTATTATTACCTCTACATTACACAAGGGTATAATACAACACTGTACCTTTCTTGTCTCTTGGCTTGAAGTGTCACATTGATAAAACTTAAAAGCTTATCATGAACAAAATCTGTCTTCCACACAGAGGCAGGTTTATATTGTATGTGTCTCAGTTTTGACCCCAGACTTTTTCAAGGGCAATTAGCAAAGTATTTGTCCACACTGCAGCTTAGCCTGAAACTCTGTAATCCTTGACATACGAACCGACTGAAGGCGTTTTGTGTTTGAGTGAAAGTTATACCTGGGTGCACAGAAATACAGTGATGAGTCATTTTACACCTCCTGCTTTACATAACTTGATTGTTCTGCTCCTGAACTTCATATTTTGCACTATAACGTTTCATACCCCTTTCAAATCCCTTACGGGACATAAGTAAGAGCACATGGGAAAAATCCACAGCTAATATTATAGCAGGTAATGCACTAAGCAGGGATGTGGGCCGGCAGCCAGCCACACATTTTTAACATTTCCTCAAAACCCTCAGCGGTTGTTATCTGATGGCAGGGAATATACATCAGCGTTTCACGCTGGTCCCATTTGGAATCATTAGGATCTGTGGAGGAAATCCACACTCAGGCAGACAGGCATGCAGTCAGAGGCAGCTGGAGCTCATTTTGTCACAGAGGAAAAGGTCCGGGCGTTTGGATCCTCTGTCGCAGGTTTGCTGGCATGTTGGGTTTCATCTTGCAGTGATGTGCTGCTGAAACAGAGGGAGCAACTTGTGCAACCATTTTACATCAAAGTCCTCTTGGACCCTACCTGGAGCAACATTGTGTGTTGTCTTTGGCTTATGTAAATTGGTCGGTACATAAAGATTAGGGCATGCAGTATGGTAACACTTATAGTGTTTCTATGAATTACCCCATGGCAAGAATAGGTATAAGGTATAATAGGTATAATTTTAAACATACTTAATAATTCATCTCCTGTTCTTTTCCCCTTCCCTTTTCTTTTTCTTTCTAGGCCACAAGCAGCCAAAAACTTTCTTTTACTTTCTTTAACTCACTCATACACAAACAATGCTAAAAGACTTACGAGCTGTTGGCACCATGGTTGTCGGCCCAAAGAGCATGCCAGATGTGTTCTCTCATATGACTTATCTGAAAGAAATCCAGCATAAAAATTGGCATAGTATTATCTGTCAGGTGCTGCATCATAAATGTGTCATAAACATACTAAATCTGACACTATTATTTAGTTATGGGATAAGCCTTTGTATATGATTTAATTCAAAACCAAGAGTGAGATGAAAATCTGTTGGATATCTCACAGTACATAATCTGATACTGGCCTTCCTCGAACAAGTAACCTGAAAGTAATTGATCAATGATTTGACCGTTCAGTGTTCAAATATGTCACAGTTAATCGCGTTTTACCACAGTCCACTTAATCGAATGCCCCTCTCGCTTTTCCTCATATTTCAGTTGTTGTGCTCCGCGGTGCAGAAGGCTCTGTTTGAGGAGGAGGAGAGGGTCTGGACTCTCTCCCAGAAGGTGCGCTCCTTGGAGAAAGCCAACGACCACCTGAGGGAAAAGGTGAAGACCATGAAACGTCTGCTACGCCAGGCCCAACGAGAGACAACGAAGGACCAGCAGACCCTCAGCCTCAAACAGCTCTACGAGTCAAAGACGCCCCAAACTCACCCCGATCAGGACACTACCCTGGACCAGAGGAACCAGCGCCTGAAAAAGGTCCTCTCCGGGACGCTAAAAAACTAGACTACAAATAACAGTGCTGGTCAATTTAGAGTAACACAATTTAATTACATTCTCCATGTCTTCAACCCAATTAAAATACTTATTTACACAGGGCTTTCACTTAGTCACCTAGTTTGTGTTCCCAGATGAACTAAAGGATTAATGGAGATAAAGGATTTAAATGGTTCCACAGGGGTAACAGATTTTCATCCTAATCTCCTCAACTCTGAATAACTTTTACCTTTGTCTTTTGTTAGCTTAATTCTGGACAGAGCTCTCAGCTGGCGGATGCACTGTTGAACAATATGTGGACAATGTTAAAGCATTGCACATTTAATATCTTGTTTCTTTCTGTGCTGGACACACTATGCATTGCATGAATATTAGAAATAGTTTGTTACTTCAGAAATACTATCATCAAAATTCTCCAAATCAACCTGCGTCTTTTGTGGGTCCACTCTTGGACATGAAAGGATATGAACATGTCTCGTCTTTCTCATCATAATGTTTTGACTGTGTAAATGAGCGTATAATTAGCATTGCCAAAGTTTACAAAGCTGCAAGACCTAACATTATGTTAAATCAGTATTGCCTGCTTTTCATCTTGTATCTATTGATACCCAAAAACTATGATTCTTTAAAATCAGTGAATTTTTATATAAGTATGTTCAAACACATTGTACTGAATGAAAGTGTAATTTTTGTATTTGAAAACAGAGTGCTGAGCATTCATTAAGTCCAGCCAGTGAGCCTGGCATGGTTCAGGATTGGCTTTTTCTGTGTCAGAAATTAAAGTTTTGCATTTGTTATATTTTATATATTTGCTTTTATTATAATTGTTGCTTTCCCTAAACTACATATGGTTTGCTTTGCCAATGGCATACTCATTTGTTTAACAGCTACTGTATTGTTTAATTACAAATAAATTAATACAAATTTACCAAACTTCTCATGTGGTTGTTTTTAGTCATCACAGTTGATGTCGTCTTCATAACATGCATTTCAATCAGGAGAGACCAGTTAGATGAAGAAAAGATAATAGTTTATTTACAGATGATATGTGATGATCAAGTCTTGTCAGAGTCTTTGGGCTTGGACTCTACAGGGAGATTTGTAATCGAGGGGCGTCTGCTTGTATGTTTTGCCTCATTGACTTTTTCAGACCTGTCCAATCAGCTACAGTTTCACGTAACAATTCGGACCAGTTTCTTGGTTGAGGTGCAAACAACAGTGTAACATTATTTCCTCTTTTCACCTGAATTCAACTAAAAGTTTCTAACCTCAATTGTTACATTTCCTGCTTTCCATGTATTCAAGTCAGAAATGATACATGCACAGTGTGTTTAGTGTGATTCAGTGCTACTAAATCAAGATCTCAAAGAACTGCTGCAAATTTAAAAGCAACATAAATCCTAAAGATGAATTGGCCCTATTTTGACCTCTTCTTCTTAAGCTTTTGTCCAGTTTTACGTCCGGTGCACTTTCAGAGAAAACAAAGGACCATTTGAGATGCAAAATCATCTTGGCAGATGAAATTTTCAACACAAGCTGAACCAAATTTCTTCCATATGGTGGTGTTGTATAAAACAGGGAACGAGAGGCGGGGCTGGCATGGCATGAGGAGAAACAAAAAAGGACACATTTCAAACATGTTTTATGTCAGTAACTCTCAATGGATTGTTCTGCAGTAAAGCAGACATTGACGAGCTTTCCAGTCGCGCATCATCTGACCTCTTGAACAAAGACAGAAAGTGTTGTAGAGAAAAGCTTCTCGTCTTGTCTCCCCGTTAGTTCGTTCTTCTCCCCGTGAAACTTTTTCATCAGACAAGCTTGCCTGCAGCCAACTGTCAAAATCCCATGGACCTGGGCCAAAGATGATATACACACACTGCTTTCTGAACATAAACCACCATGCAGAGCCAAGCTGCAAAACAGATGTCAGGCAATACGACGGCACAGTGGTGGTCCCTTCCAGAGGACCTGGCTATCTGTGGACATGGTTTATTTATCTAGCCTTGTTTTGTGTTTTCAAATGCTGTTACTTTCTCTGGCTGCTCTGGTTTCCTTTTTATTTTTCTATTGATAATCCCAGAGCATCTGATTAGTTAATACAGTATATATTTTCCCCTTTTAACCCCCCTTTCTGTTCATGTTTTCTCAAACAGTTACACTTGAGTATTTCACTCTGTCTGTCATTAATCGCCCTGCATGAAGAAATCCACCAGAGAGCTTTCTAACTTTGAACTCTCCAGTCTGCCACAAACTCCATTGTTTTTGTTTAGGTTATTGCGTAGGTCTTCACTTGGAGTTCGTCATTCCTGTTACATGAAATAAAATACTAAGACTCTACAACCATGAAAGTGGCTCTGCACAGTGGTGCTTTGAGCTAAATGCTAACGCTTCTGCTTCTTTCTTTCTTCCGATAATCAATTTCTGTTTATTTTATTAAAGATATTTTTTTGGGGGCATTTTGCTCCACAAATGTCAACCTAGTGATGGCGCTAGAGGTCAGGGATATTCATGTTGCACCCCTGTGTGCGAGTCAGCAATACAGTTTAATTCTGTCAGTTTGCACCTTCCTTACAACTCTATCACCTGCTTCACAAAGTTACACCGCACCTCCGTGAACATGGCTTTGATTTGAGTGGAAACGCTTCCTCAGCATCTCTTCACACTTCACCAACTGTACTCCGGCGAGGAGAAGGTGATTTTTCATTGTTGCCTTTCCATGTCTGTATCAATAAGGATGACTGATGTGTGTGTGTGTGTGTGTGTGTGTGTGTGTGTGTGTGTGTGTGTGTGTGTGTGTGTGTGTGTGTGTGTGTTTCCCTCAGAGACCTCTGCTGTTCCAGTCAAACTACAATCACAATACCTTTTAGTCTCAGACCCGTACTGTAAGCTCAATCTTGAGACTCCAGAGAGGGAAATGCAGTATTTTGTGGAGCCAAAAAGACCATAACACAGGATTCAATTTCACAACCCAGTCATGGCATGCAAAAAGGTCATGGTTCACACTTGAGAATTTGGTTTGCACTGTTGTTTTTTCAATCTGGGAAACGATTTCTCATGTCCATAGTTTCTGACTATAGGCCGTGACACACAAACATTATTTGTCAATAGTACCAAGCATGTTTGCATTTAGTTTAGTTATTCTATCATAAAGGTAAACCGCTGTTCTTACTTTTACAAAAAACCTACTTCTTTACCTCCCTCGCCCTCCTTTTCCCATCCCCCTTTCTTTCTCCCTTTATCCTACACTTGTAATTATTCCCTTTTTCGTCTGGGTTGCTGACAAAGTCCACCAGACAAGCAGGAGGAATTTGACTTCATGTGTTTGTTGTTCTGCCAAGCTGTTTTTATATCTAATGGTTAGACTATGGGATGTTGGGTTTATGTTTCTGTATTTTCCACCCTGAATGTTTACAGCGTTTTTGAGTGAATGTGCAGGATCTGAGTTTTTTCTGTGTTCCACTCTGGACTGCATGAAGTATTTGCATAGTTTTGAGAGAATAGTATCATGCCGTGAGGTGACTGTTGTACTTTGTGAATTCACTAGGGCTACTGAATTCACTAGGGCTACTGGTGATTGATGTTGCTATCTTGATAAACAATACGGTGTTGCATGCATCTTAGATGTGAGTATACTATACGTCAGTGCTCCAAATCAGATCATTAGTATCATTAGCTGAGTCAAAGCGGATGATGACACCAGAAGAGTCTAGAGCATCAGATGAAATGATGTTGGTGGAACATTGGTGGAGCTAGACAGATCCTACAGTGAGGTGATGAAGCTCAAATGCTTATAGAGAGTGAAGTGTTGCAGAATATCCATCAAAAA
The DNA here is from genome assembly GCF_023349555.1 of Cebidichthys violaceus. Taxonomy (NCBI): domain Eukaryota; kingdom Metazoa; phylum Chordata; class Actinopteri; order Perciformes; family Stichaeidae; genus Cebidichthys; species Cebidichthys violaceus. The sequence continues at coordinate 5,299,941 of NW_027176428.1, read as the reverse complement.
AGTGTCCAAAAAGTCTCTTCTTGCAGGTTTAAGGTACAGTATCAGTTTGTTGGCAGACAGATAAGCAAAAGCAAATTATTGCATGTGGAGCAGATAGAGAACATTTTTTTACACAAAAAGAAAACACCCAGAGGAAGGGTTCACTCATGAACGGGTTGGCAGTGTATCACAGACAACCATTCACACCTACAGACAATCTCACGAATGAATCACACCTGCATGTCTTTCGACTGCGGGAGACAACTATTTAATAAAAACAGATTTGAAATCGATCCATTTGACATGAGTCACTGGGCAGGTTACAGCAGATTTAATTTGCAGCTCTGTCGATCAACAGCACTCTTTGCACGTTGGTACAATTTAATTTGAGCATAAATTACTGCCTGAACTAAGGATTCAAAAAGCATAGTCCTGCAGTCTGCAGATGCACAGTGTGTGAGCATGTGTGTTTTGCGTGCAAAGGATTGGTAGATAGGGCTTCACTTAATGAAAAATGTTTTTGGTGTTTTTTCTCAAGCTGTTTTTTGTTGAGAAAGGGAAGGACAGACCCGAAGCAGAATTTGTGTAGTGGTAACAAAATCTCAGTTTAAAATAAAGGGTTTAGGGGCCAAGACATTTAGAAGTGGACAATTTTAAGCTTTTAGATGTAAGCAAAAGAAAAATCTGTGAAAATACGAACCGATGTAGAATACTAGCGAAAGTAGCTGCTGTGTTGGACTGGTGACATGATAAGGGTGCATGAACGAATAAATGAATGAATGAATGAAACTAAATTATCACAAAGTCGTTCACATGGACACACACATTTCACACATTCTCTGCTGGGGTCCTCAGCGACGTTGACCTCCAATGAGCTGACCCAGAATTCCATTTGCGTTGATCTTTTGTCCCCACACAAATCTGTCAAATCCCATTCTAGACGGTCAAAGGTGTGGAAACAACACTCTTTCATGATTTAATGTTTTTTTTCTGACGGTGTGTTTCCTTTTCATCTGCCTGCTGTGTCGTCTGATGGACAGAGTTGGGGTTAACTCCCAGCACAGGCCAGTATCAAATGTATGACTAATGCAAGTAAGATGGATGTCAAGTTTCTGACAATGTTTGACCCTAATTGCAGGCTGAATTTTCCAAAAGTGGAAAATTAGTGGCTCTCCTTGTACTGCCAGATATCCTCCATCCTGCTCTCCATCCTGTTTATTATTACCAACTGTGGTTTGCACAGTCATGTAGGACTTTGAGGGTCTGCAACTTTTCATAAACTGTGGTGCTTTGCCTTCAGGAGGTGTTGCACTCTGAGGGTTGATGCTCTGAGAAGGCTCAGAGTTCAGTCCATGCTTTTTAGAAAGAAATCCCTGAACATCTTTTTGGATTTGAACAAACTTTGAAGAGCTAGCCTTTGAAATACTTTCACATCGTCTCTCCCACTCAGATCGGCTAAAATGAGTCATTCCCAGCAAGTGAATTATTCAGAAACTGCACGTCACTCATCAGGGTGAAAAGAGGGAGGGTGAATTCACTGTGTAGTTAAGTCTCTTTCCCTCTGCTGTGCTCCAGCACCTCAGGGACTTTGACTTGCTCAAACTCAAAACAGCCTGCTTCTACTCAGCAACAATGTGAGGCCAAAGGACCAAGGAGAAATGGAACTGGAAAATATTTTAACATTAATGTTTTTTGTCTGTTTTTCGGTGTTTCGGTCCAAAGAAAATATTTGGCCAAGACCCTCTGAGCTATCTGACGCTGCATCCAAAACAAATGTACAAATGAGATGTAAGGAAAAGATTTCAGTGATTAGGTGTAGTAGGAAATATGACTGTTTGGTATTTTGTTCATAAAGCCACTCTTAATCTTCCCAAAGAACTTGCAAATTGTTGGTAAAGGGCTTCGTGCCGTGGTGTGGTGTGTGTTGGCCTGCCCAACACTCAGTCTGTAAGATGTGTGTGTTAGTTTGAGTGTGTGAGGGAGTTTGGTCTTATCAAGAGAAAATAAAAGCTTAATTAAATTTATCGGTAATATTATCATTACTAGCTCCTTCGAAACATCAACTTTTTTTGCAACACACTTTTGTTTAGAATCAAAACACATAAAAGCCTTAGTCTTGTCTTTATGTCATATGGCATCATACACTGCACAGTGTCTATGATGAGCCTAAACTGTGAATGTCCTTATGAAAATAAACAGCACATCAGACTAGATGTGTCATTGAATTAGTTGTTACCTCCAGCAGGAAGGTTATGTTTTCATTTGTTTATTTGTCTGTTTCATCATGGGCCAAAGCACCAGTGATTGGACTTTTCTATTCCCTTTTAATTTTCCCAAAGGGCCTCATAGAAGACCAGTCTAGTACATATTGACCATATAATTACTTAAATAACTTCTGACCGGAAAAAGAGTGGAGAAAAAGTGAAAAGCTCAAAGAACTAGTGAAAACTCTCCACACCTAAGACAGTAGTAATGTTGAAAGACAATATGGATATAATAGGCATATAAACCTCCTGAGAGCACTGACAGACAGACGCACAATAGGTTCCTGCTGACAGACAGGAGGGCAGAGTGTGTGCTCGATATTTCACTGTGCACACAACACATTTCATTTCAAACCTTAACTCAACACTTTGACATAAGGTGAAACAGGTAACCTTGAATCATGCCGGATTATGAAGAGATTTAAAGAGAATATAGTCAGCATATATAGTTGGTTATCTTGGATGGGAGTGACAAAGGTTTGTGGACCTGTGAGACAGCAGCGCTGCTGGTTAGAACTGTGCTTTGGCCTTTTGGCATTGCTTGTAAGGATAGCAATACTGGTCTGTGGGTCGGTCCACCACTTTGCTCCAGACTGAAATATCTCAACAACTAACGGATTGACTGACATGACATTGTGTACATGTCCTCTGACTTTTCCTCTAGCGCCACCATGAAGTTGACATTGTGGGTTTTAAATGAAATGTCTTGACAATTGTTGGATGGATTGCCGTGAGATTTGGTACAAACAATCATGTCCCTATCAGGATGAATTATAATAACTTTGGAATCAGCTATAGGCTACTGTTTGGTGCTAATGTTAGCATGCTAACACACTTGTGTTGATTGTGAACATGCCATGTAAGCACAGTCTTCATCAATGTGCTGCTCCTCTCATCTTGTGGGGGAAATTAAATCGAGGCTTAAAGATATGTGTGTTAGCTTTAGAAATGTCTTTTAGTCCCATCTTTTATTTAGACGTACCTTTCTACACGGTGTCAAGTTTCACTCTTGGCCATGTTTCACATAATTTTTTCCACTATTCCACATCTAAACAGCGCTTGAATCTTTCAGCACTCTCTAAGTTGTGATCCATGCAATTTCTCTCCTATTATTTTAAATCAGTCTCTTGTTCCTGGTATGACCGCATCATTTTTACTCTGTCTACTGTCTCCTGAATGAGGTTGACCATCAGCTCTCTGGTCTCCTCCATCGCAAATGCTCCAGAGAGCCAAACCACAAGCCTCAATTACCCAGTATTCCTCGGAGACGAGAGGGGCCTCATGTAGCAGACTATGAAATTAACATTCATGACAAACCTTGCAAGCCACAAAACTATTTCATGAGAGCAACAGTTGCAGAATTTCACCATTAAGAAAAGTATCACTGCTATTGTATTATTATTCTAACTTTTCTCGCTGGTTTCTTGTTTCTGACAAAGGATGTGAGTAACTTTAAAAAACCCTATCATGATACTATTCTGCCTACAGAGCCAAAACTATATTTAGTCAAAATGTTGACATTTATTTTGCCATATAAAATGTTTATGATGCCATATACATATATTTTCAAAGAAAACAACATGCTAAATGTGCAGTTACAGAGATAAAGCAAATTCAAGATAGCAGCTCGCCCCAGCGAGCCTAGTTTAACTTACAAAGGGCCCCAAAGCATTCAGAAATATGCAACTCACTATATACTACTTACTGTGTACTTCTACTTCAGAGGGAAGCATTTTAAGCTACTAAATTTACCTGACAGGGATATGTTGGTTTACTTACTTTATGGTTACATTGCAGATCCAGATTTGACTAACAAAATATAACATTTATAATATGATGAATCATTAGTCATCAAACTATCCAGCATCATATTGGAATTGAAAGCTCCACCTTGACGTTTAAGTACATTGTGCTGATAATATCTCTCTTGAATGTAGAACTTTTATATGTTGTATTAATAGTTTTACTAATAATAGAAATATATTTACCTCAGAAAAAAAGTTTTGAGTAGCTCTCTTCTTCTACAACTGCCACTTTCAAAAACATTCCCAGTTAGAGAAAGGGGGCCCCTAAAAAACACACCCAGGTTGGGGTTACTTACGGTCAGAAACACCAGTGAAATACTCAGCGATGTAATTTCTGAATAGGTGTATTAGTCACTTATTTTTTCATAAACATCACAATTAGAAATTAGCGCATGGATTTATTTAGCGGAGGTATTTTGCTGGCAGTAACTTTATTGCTGTTTAGTATGAAGTCATACGCCAACACACTCAAGTAATGGTTTACCCACCTTCACTGCTTTACATTAATTATACAGCATTCATGTAATGTATAAGTTTAATATATCCAGCAGTTAAACACAGTTAATGAGTCACTGTCTGCCGGCAGAGATGACATGCTGGACTCAGTCTTCAGAGCTGTGAAGCCCCCCCCCCCCCCCCCCGCTGCTCAGAGCTGTGGTCGGTTGTTTATTAAAAGTTTATTAATATTGAATGTGTTGCGTGTCCAACTTGTACCAAATTCGATTAAAGCACTCCCAGCAATACACACACAAACAGAGATGATTCTTTGCTTTATAGTTAGATACATTTTGGCGAACTAACATCCTGGTAATTTAGTGGCATTCACGATTTGGTGTGACATTTTTAAACCACATGTTTTATATAATATATGTATTAATTGTTCTATCATTTATTAATTATTCATTTATTCATTAGATTAGTTTAAAGGTAATAATTAACAGTAAGTGAAAAGCTAAAAGGACACATTGTGTTTGTTTATGATTTCCCCTTATTCCTTAAAGTTTTTCAGATTGTCTATGTAAATTAATTTTTGTTGAAAAATAAAAAAACGTATATGGTATCATTGCATAAAGACAGCATGCCATCCTATCTATATGTCGGGACAGTATTGGTCACATTATTTCCTGCTCGTGTACAAATAATACATATGCTTAATATCATTGTGTTTCAGTTACATGTTTTGGTATATCATAGTGTTAAACATGTATGTGACATGAAATATAAGCTTACAAAATGTATTTTTTTCTTTACAAATGGACAAACAAATGGACTCAGATTCATAATGCATAGACAGGTATTTTAATGTATGTTTCACTTACAAATCAGTTTTAAGCACAAGTCACTGGCTTTCACACTGAGCAGTAGTCACTTTTCTACAACTCATGATGCATTGCATCTGCGTATACAGTAGGTACTGTAGCCCCAAAAAGCATTTCTTAAAAGGCAACATATTAATGGTACAAATCCTCGTACAACAAATCTTATCACACATTGGTCATTCTTTACAAGCGGTTAATGAGCGTTCAAAGGAGAAATCTTAACACAAATCAGTGGATTATTCTTTGTAATTAATTTTTTGGTTCAGGGTTTGTTGAAAAACATTTTAATTTCAGTACTCTTGGGATTGAGTGTGCTGAACCAAAAGGAGCTGAAGCATGTAAATCTTTATAATCGATAAAATGAATAATCATCAGCAGGCAAATTACAGGAGCTAAATCACACTGCTGGAAATTAAGGACAGTGTTTGTGGCTATATGTCAAAATAAGCAGAGTTGTTTTTATTATCAGGAGATAAATTGTGATATTGTCAGTCTGCCAACTTTAAAAAGACTGCAGACAACAACCACTTCCATGACTCAGCTTTCCTATGCTGGTTTGGGTCTTCCTCTGTCACAGTAATTTATGAAGTACAAACAATTCACACTGAACATCCCAGAGGAATAAATCACTCTATTAACTATGCTTTACAGTTTGGAGTCACCAGTTACATTACCGTCCAAATACATGACAACGTCTATCCAATAGGAATGCAGGAGAAAGCCAGAATTATTTTTAAAGCAGCACATTAAACTTGTTTTGACCTTTTGAAACATTAATACAACTTTTGTTTTTGTCTTTACTCATCTGCATGACAAACATTTGAAGAGGATTCTGAACTTGTTAAAAGTGTAAAACTTCTGACAAAAATATGTCCTTTTCAAAGCACTCATCTCAAGTTGACAAGTTCAAGCCACATCATGCAAATCACATCGGTACAAAATGTCTATAGCATCAGAGAGGGAATGAAACGGTTCAAATGAAACTGCGATCAGAACAGGATGGAGCGATCAGAGGATGGATGAAGCTCATGTTGGTGGAAGATCTCAGCAGGACAGTCCCTCAGTTCCTGACTGTATCAGGCCCTAAAATAATGAACCAAGGATTCGAACAAATGTGCATTAGGCTCCTCTACATCTGATACCCAACATAATTTTCCTCTGAACAAATAAAATTGTAAAAGAGCCAACACTGCTATAAGTTTGTCTATGCACGTTTTTAAAAAGAGTAGGATGAATAAAATGAATACAGAGTATGTACTCTTCATGCACATACAAACATAAAAAACGCCGACGATGGACAGTAAAGATGAAGTAAGTCAATCTGATGCATATTCACATTCTTTAATCCAGGTTTCCTTTCTAAACAGGCTGCATGTGGAGGAAATGTGACTGTAAAAGAATGTACGAAGAGAGGGATGATACAATTACAGTGACAGATGGATATTCAATTTTGGTTGCAGTTTTTGTTTAGATTTTTTGTTTTCACACAACCTACTTAATCCTTCAAAGTCAGCCTAGTCTTGAATATGACTAAGCACACTGATCAATACTTTTTCACTTTTGAAAATACAATTGTTTTTGCACAAAATGTACAGTAGGATTTGTACTGACATACATGAACACAGTACTTTAATCTGCATCATTAAGGAAGTTGGCAAAATATAAATATTTCCGAAAAACATCTATTTAAGGGATAAAAAAAAGAAGTTCGCCAGAAATATTTTGACAATATGATGGTTTCATAATGATGTTATTTCCCCTTAGACTATAATGGCAGTGTACAGCATGTACGCAGGCCTTACAATACTCAAATTTGAGACAAAAAGTATTTCAATACAATTCAATTTCAAAGCATAAAATGTGATACATACAAAAGTCTGTGCTTCAAGAAACAGACCAAAAATTTCAGACGCCATCCGAAAATAAACTCATCATCCTAAAGGCACCTTAGAGAAAGATATATATCCCTGTGCGAGTGGTTAAAGGGGTTCTGGGTCAAGAAAAGAGAAGGGAAAAGCCTTTGCCTTTAAAAAATCCAAACTTCTGCATGGAAACACTACATTGCCTCAAGAAAGGCTACAGTAGATAGATGGATTTTTCATTGCATAAACTATTCTGTACTGATTGTCTAAAAGCTTGACTTAAAAGACATAGAATGCAGAAGATTTGACTCAATTTCATTTCAAATACTGCATCATAGCAAAATGCTCTATGCTTTTCCTCCTTAAACAACTTTGCACACACTTCATTTGCATTGTACTGCGATACTGCATTTCTGCAACAAGGTATATTTCTAAGATAGCAAAACATGCGAGGGGGAAACTCTCTCCTGATCATGCAGATATTGTCTCTGGGTTTGCACTCCACAGCAGGAGGTTAAAAAGACAACAGAGAAATATATAAAACAATAAAACAAACAAACAAAAGAGACAAGTTGAACCAAAAATCATGAGTAAAATCACTGTCCAACAAGCTGTGTCCTGCTTCTGCAAAAACAATCCCCCTGACATGCTTCTTCCAATGTTTCTTCTCCCCATTTCATCTTATCCCAAACTACCAGCCAAGTCTGTAAAAGTAATCCTTCGATGCATCTTTATCCTCAAGTCTCCCTACTCCTCCTCCTTTAATCCCATTTCAGGTCTTCCCTCTCAGGCTGGACAGGCTTGCCCCCCCTGCAGGCGTAAGGTTGGAACTACGCTGTATTCCTAACCAGATAAGGGGGAGATGAGATGGTGCCTCCAGTTCCACCAAAGGGGTTCAAATTGGAAAGTCGCTGGGATTGATCAGGCAAGTAAGTGGATCAGGTGCAGGGATCACACCCTGCTGGTCGGGTGGCAGTGAAAGGTGCTGTTGGACATCGGGTCAGCTCCGCCATCGACGGTCTGGGAGCACCCTCCCTCGCAAGCCTCTGAGAGAGAAAGAGGACGTACTCAGTTCTGTTGCTGTTTTTTCTTTAATCTAATAAATAAGTTATATTAGAAATGATAACAGCTGCAGTCAAACATTTCCCCCGGTGAAAGGCTACAGTAAATTGTTGCTTATTTCATGCTGTAATTACAGTGTGTGTGAGATAAAAAATTACTCAATGGCAATGTAGCAGCACTAGTAACTAAACCACAGATGGTACCTGCATCTTCCTCTGGCAAAGTGGGGTTGGGTCCCTCGTTACTGGTGCCCAGCTGGAGACGCCTCATGTGACGGACTACTGCTGTGGCATTGAATGCTTGCTGCAGTGGAAAAGACGCAAAGGCAATATAAGCCAGAAAACCATAACATCTCATTCATCTGCACCTGAAAGTTGACCAACTCCAAACTTGACAGCAGTCTAAAGCAGTGGTTCCTGACATTTTCTGCTTAATCATGTTTCAAGGTTAATTTACTGTCATTGTACAAAACAGGGTTGCGCAACAAAAATCTGTTGTAGTGCCTTAATGCTCCATTAGAAAAACAACAAAAAGCAAAAAAAATTTGATGGTTGAGTGTGGAAGATGAGTTGATGAGTCTCACAGCCTGAAGAAACAAGCTGCTCTGTAGTCTGGTGATACGACAGCGGATACTTCTGTATCACTACCAGACGGCAGCAGGTTAACACACTGTGGCTGGATTAGGTTGTATTTTTTAATATCTTTTGAGCTCTTCGCTCGGTAGCTGGGTACCAAACAATGTTCTAGACAGAAGCAACTCCTCACAACAGGGTGCAAGTCTGTGAGCTGGGAGCAGTTCATTTAAAGAATGATTTTTACCTTCTCAGAATGTTTCATACCAGTGCAGTGCACTCAGCCAAACACTGCTCAGCCAAACAACTTCACACTTAAAACTGCACAGAAACTGCACAGAGACCGCAGGAGTTAAACAGTATCTGATTAGAAAATCTTTAAAAAATGTACAAAAATCTAGGGAAGCAAAATTTTGTTTTTTCTTATTTCCCACACTGGTAATCATCTCAAGACTTCATGGATTTATCTCGTAACCCTTGAGGGGATCTCGACCAGGTTTGAAACCACTGCCCATGAGATTTGTTGCAGTCCCAAATCTTTAATGTGTCTAGAAATTCAAAAACGTTCCATTCCCAAAAGGTAAAATTAAAAAGGAGTTATTCTTAAAGTTCAGACCAAGACCACACTTTTTATTGTAGCTAAACCATATACTCTCAAAGATCACATGGCATAAATCATGCATGCAAGAAAATCCAAAATAAACTGGAAGTCTGACTTACCTTCCACTTGCTCTTAGCAAAGTTCTTCTTGATCTGAGCACTGACAGACTCGTGGATGTTCTTTTCCAACGCAGTATCCCCAGCAATCCTGACACATAATTAAGGAAACATAAGAGTGTGTGTGCTATAGATAGCAGCCACAGTCATAATCACAATTTGTAAGCACAAAGGGCTCCATGATGTTCTCAATTGGATTAGTTAAAGCAAGTAAATCACTGAAGCTTGAGTATCAAGGTTTTAACTAGACGACAGAATGAGTGCATCGTGTTAGAGGAGTATAGGACCAGTACCAGGGGTGCTGCAGAGCCTGATCACAGGTGTATCGTAGGTTGGGGTCTTTCTGCATCAGCTGGACTATAAAGTCTTTAGCTAAAATGAAAAACAAAAGGTTAAAATGTTAATATTGCAAAGGTCACCAGTTACATTGATGTAACAATATTCCAGTGCTGTAAACAGGAGAACACAAATATTGAGGTAATTCCAATGTGCCAGAAAAATTGGCTGCGACATAAATTGTATAATTTGTTCTAAATGTTGAAGCAATCCTTGCCCAAAGCAGGGAAACAGATTTCAGGAGGTGTTCAAGAGCCAGGACTGGGTGAAAAAATAAAGATGGGTTCATTGCCTTGGCCTGTGGGCTAAACACCTGTGAGGTGGAAGGCAGGGATTGGAGAACATATTTAATAACTTGGAAAACTTGAGACATCACTCTCTCTGTAGGAGAAAGAGCCTAGCTGGCTCTGGAAACACATTCTTGGATAAGAGGTGATCTCTGTCTTGTACTTGGCCTCGCTCAGGGTGAGATGCGTCAGGTTGGTAAGTGGATACTAACAAGTCCTGGCAGCTCACTTCTTTTTCCTCCTGGATGAGAAGGTCTGTGTTTTGCAAAGAGGAAAATTCCACTGTTGTTTGCACATCAATGTGCCAAACAGCTGTTCAGAGTATTTAGTCTATTTAAAGTAGACGGTGCAAGAGAGGACTTCTAATCTAGAATAGTCTAGATTAATGCTTTTTACTGTATAGAAATGAATCCTATTCCAGTATTTATCAAGGCAATATTGCAAACGGAGAAAAGATAATCATAGATAATCAAAGATAATCGTAGTAGAAAAAATTCCCTTAACTTACATCTAATTTCAGATGAAGTGATTATAATTTTGTTGCATGTAAAATTTAGTTTTTTTCTGACATTTGTGCAATTTAATATTCTATGTCATTATCAGGGATGTTTTCATGACTGGAAGCTGCATTAAAGAACACCAGGTTGGTGAGTGTTTATAGGACATGTGTGGACTTTTACAATCTACGTTCTAACACACACATACTGGGTTGTGAGTGAACGAAAGGCATCACTGGTATAAGCAACAGAAATTAAATTTGTCCCATAAAGCGGCTGACCTCACTCTATGTGATAAAGTAAGGAGTTCAGCAAGGAGGGAGAATGATGGTTTTAGGCCACTTCTCAAATAGATCAAGAGGAATTCAGAATGTTTGGGCACTATGAAGTGAAACGACAATGCAAGGGCAGTTTCCAAGCTGACCTGCGGTCAGGAAAATTGTTGACAAAAAGATGTTCTTGCTGCTTTAATAATTGTGTTTCCCTGGTGTCCTATACTAGATCATGCACCTCAAAAAATGACGCTTCTAATGAGGTCTACACATCTAAAGTGAAATATACAGGTTTGCTGAAAAATAGCTTGATAAGAGCTGTACCTGAATCAGAGATATCATCCCAGTAAGGAGAATCAAACTCGTATTCTGCCTTCAGGATCTGTTCAAACAGTTTGGCGTCATTCTCATCGTAGAACGGAGGGTAACCACACAACCTGAGACACACAGTGCAGCACAGATGTCATATTTTCTACTAGGAGCATCCCAGGAGGTTAAAATAACTAGAAAAGAAGTTATAAAAGCAGTCAGCAGGCAAAACAAGGAGATGACTGCATCAATGACAATACATGCTGTGTTGGGCTGGATTCATGTCAGAAAGTGTACTCACAGAATATATGCTATAACACCAATAGACCAGCAGTCCACTGCTTTACTGTAAGGTTTCTGAGCCAACACTTCAGGGGCTGAAAGAACAAAACAAGGTATTACAAGTAAATGAAGATGGATGTTTAATGATGTTTGACACATTAGTATGTAAACTGTATAAGTTATTAATTTAGTAGTTTGGCCTGTGAGTAAAGTGTGACTGAGGCTGCAAAAGTAATTTACAAAAGTAATTTGAATTTCTTTTACTGGGCTAAAATGATTCATAATTTTTAATATCTGTATGAGCTTCCGATAAGCTGTCGATGGTGTTTTATGAAAGACTTTGCATCACAGTATCAGTTAGATAGTGTCATTGGGCTAATATTGCATGACACACTGTTCTCTGCCTTGTATAACTAATTTATTGTAAGTAGATGTTCAAGATGTCTCTGACTTCTTTACCAACATATCCAGGTGTTCCACAAGCCGTCGACATCACACTGTCAGAGCCCTCAATTTTAGACAGACCGAAGTCACTGATCATGATCTTGGAGTCTTCTTCCATGCTGTAGTACAGCAGATTCTCTGGCTACAAAAGGGACAAAAAACAGAAAGTTGATGAGAGTGCCATCACACAAATCCTGCAAACTCTCTCCAACATCTCTGGTATCTCTGGACAGACCTTGAGGTCACGGTGCACGATGCCCATGTCGTGGAGGTATTTGACAGCATCTAGAATCTGCTGAATGAGCTTACTGGCATCTTTCTCCGTGTAGAAGCCCTTCGTTATGATACGATCAAAGAGTTCCCCGCCAGACACCCTGGACAAAGAGAGAGAGAGATTAATTCATTGAAGCAAAGTGAAGCTTGCGGAATATATTGTAAAGGTATAGAGACAACAACCACACAATCAGACTGGACTGGAAATAATGGAAGGAGAGACAGCTAAAGAAGATAGTGATATAAAGTATGAAAAGTGGTGTAAAGAAAAAAAAAACATTTTGAAAATATAGAAAAACAAGAAAAGTGGCAGAGTTTGAGAGGGAAGTACCATTAGGGAAATATAAAATAGGGGCTTTGTTAAATAAATCCCCACTAATCTGAACAAGGAAACTTGCTTTAGGCTTAGAAGCCACTAGATGGAGACCTCGCCCTGTCAACAGTTAATCTGAAGCAGTTTGTTTGAGCCTCCAATATTAACACACCACACACTCAAAACAGACACACCTTGGGAAGGAAAGATGGTAAAATGAAGAAGAAAAACAAGAAATGGAGGAGAAGGAAAATAATAATCCAGTAAGTAAGAACTGAGGTAGTCTGGTCTTGAGCGTTAAGGGGTTTCTCCTTGCAACATATTTTTTGACGTTAGGTCGAGGTAACAATAAATTAGTAGATCCATTACTGTGGGGAAACACTGGGTGTTACATGAAAGAGTGTGCGCCTGTTATTCAGACTGAACACAAAACGTATTGCGAGGACACAAATACTATTATGCGGGAACACAATTATATTACTGGGGAATGGGGAAGTACTTAAAATAATTTCCCACTCGTCCATTCTTTGATAAATGTACTCCCTCCCTCACTTCCTCTGCCTTTTATGCCTCTGATCTGACGTCGACTGTGATTAATGCTTAAATGATTTATGTCTTCTGGAGCCTCACAGTTAACAGTGCCTCTGATCCTGATCTGTTCCGCCTCTCATTCTCTCTCTCTCTGACATTTCAGGAGTTGAGGTAGGTGGGAGGCTGACAGGCTGCAGGTGTGAGGGCGAACTCCCCACTGGTGTTCATGAGTAGGCATAGTACCTAGTAGGGATGTGCGTGTGTGTGTTACAGAGTGCAATTAAATGGCATGTGATGTGCAACGTGTGGGAGAGAGAGTTTGAAACACACATCAACAATCACATTCACACACACGTGAATACTCACAGTTGCATGACAAGGTAGAGGTGTGATTTACTCTCAAATATCTCTTCCAGAGATACAATGTTGGTGTGTTTAAGCCTGTGAAGAAGGAGAGAGGACAACTCTTTTTATTTAGCCATTAGTATTTGACAAGATCTCACAGGCAGTGTAAGTATCCACCACAGAGTTTCATCCAACAGTCACATGTGTTACACTGTGTGGTGGCATTCAGCTCCCTAATTGGCTTAACTCTGTGCTCTGCTGCCCCTTGAGACCCGTCGGTGTGGTGACAGGGATGAAAACATGAATCACCCAAGATCAAAATTGGTATGACAACTGTACATATCTGTACCTGTGTTACACTCAGCGGCCACTTCATTAGGTACACCTGTACAATCTAATGCAATTCCGTACAACTAATCTGCCATAAGTTCTACCTTTACAAAGAACTGTGCATGATAGGAATCATAAAAGTAGACTTTATGGCAGAACAGTTGTATTGGAAAGCACAAGGTTGTAGAGATTTACCTAAAAAAGTGGCCACTGGTGCATGTCAATACACACTGTCTCATACACCCTTATTATTAATGCATGCAAGTTTATTGTAAACTAGGGGTGATGTAAGTGTCTTTTTGCACCATGAAACATTCTTATTCTAGGATATAAGAGGGTGTTATGTCTGTTTAAACCTTTATTTTCCTTTTAAATAATATATATATATTAATAGTTGTTTCACCTTCCACAATAATAATTGTAGGGTTGGGTTTTAAACCTCACTACTTTTTCTGGTATAAACCAATAAGTGTTCATAATGTTGTTTACTTAATCTTCCACCAGGTACTTCCTGTCAATATTTTGCCATTCCTACTTCGACAAATGTATTGCATTGTCACTTTGTGTTTAGTGTGGCTTGTTTAGTTAAACACATGTTTTTATTTCTAAAGGTAAGGCACAGTCTGGTGAAAAGTATTGTTTTGTTATCATGCCAGAACTCAGGTATCATATCAGCATTAGTATCAGAAAGTGTCAGATGATGCCCTAGATACATGTATTCCTACCATGTGACCACTTAAATACTCTCAATTTAAAGGTAACAAACAAAAGTTTAGTTTACATTCAGTGCCTCTCACCACAACACAGTATGTGTAGCCTTGAGGTCTAACAAACTGCATTTCCTTTCTCATGAAATTATCTTGTTATAATATTAATTTGCATGCAACCCTTTCCTTTAATTTACCTCATTATTTGGAATATGAATGTGTGCTTAAAGGTAGGAGGACAAAGACAACACAAAGGCATGTGTCTGAGCTGTACCAGAGGTAACTGTGTACAGTATGAGTCAGCATGAGGTCATGCTGGATTACGGCAACGACTCTTATCCAGATTGTAACAATAGATGGACCCTCATTTATCTGCTTAGCTCAGTGTGGAAGGAGAGATGGACCCAGTGAAGGATGAATGATGGATTAAACCTGCAAAGTGAGCGGACACATGTAAATCATGTGAGCTCAAGCATGCACTTTTACACATAATTACAGAAGGTCAAATACATGCAGTAAAGATGCATTTAATTTGAAGTTCTGTGCAAGTGTGTTTGTGTTGAACTTATAGTGGACAGTGGTCATGGTGATTGTCAGAGAGAAATGTTATTGAGAGCTGGTGAGTCATCTCAACATAGAAGTCGGCGAATTAGAGGACAGAGTTACCAGCTCTGCAGCTAGTAATGACTACATCAGACATCTAGGTGAAATTGGCAGATCTACTGATTATTTAATTCATATTCTGTTGAGTTTCTCAAATAATTACAAAGTTTAATAATGTATTGAAACACATTCTCAGGTCCATTTGAATTACATTAATTCTTTCTTTTAGTTTTGCACATTTGCTTTTGTATTTTCTCACAGCTGTGACACAATTTGTATTTATTGATATATTTTTTTTGTTGGGTCGGCCATAAATTAATTAAGACTTCTTACAATATCGTATGGAGGTGTTTTTTCAATGGGCTTGTGGTCAGAAACACACAATTATTAGGAGTCCAACATTAATTGAAATCGACCCACTTGACATTTCATGTTAAAAAGTCTTCACAGTAACAACGTCACACCAACTCTTCTGGCACGGCTACAAATGAGTTAGCAGCATGTGATTAGTCACTGTATTTGCACATGTCTGTGTTTGAGTAAATATTTGGTCTGGATAAAATGGGGAGAGGATGAACAGCCAGCTAACCAATTTGATGATACCATATGGCCACATTAGCAGTACTCAATCAAACTACTGTTAGGCTTCTGCAAACAGTAATCAGAACAGAGATGAGTTGACTGAGTGTATCCAACACAAACTGGGCTATTAGACACTAAATTGATAATAAATTAACGTATTTTCATATTTAAATCAAAACACTGTGACAAGTGCTTTACACAGGTTGTAAACATTAAGTTAACAACAATAAATTACAGCGAGGGACAACAGGAGCCATTTAAGAAAAATCAAGATAACGGATTTGGCTCATCACAGGAAGGAAGAGCGGATATACTGTAGTGTGGGCCGTATAATGTTCTGCTACCCTTTCAGTCTCAGGCATGTTCATTACAGAACAACATTTTTATGTGCCAACTGTCTCCTGTGGTCAAAAACAAGAGAGCAGGTTTACGTCACTGTAAATCTTCAGAGTTGTGGGGAGGAATAAAAAAGTAGACAGTGCCATTATATGGGACTATTGTACATTGTTGGCATTTTATTTTTAACAATTACGCAGGTACACAATCAATTTAGTGTTATCAATACTACTGATTATTAGTTCGGCTTGGCTGTTTTTCCCCCCAACATTTGGCTGTGATTACACCTTTAACTGGACTGAATGATCCAAAAGGAGGAATATGTTTTTAATCTGATGATTTCCTGCAAACCAAAGGAAATGTTAAGATATAAAAATGTTTTGCTTATAAATACACCTATTCAAAGCATCAGAAAATATCTGGTTCTTAACTCCGAAATGATGCTGAAAATAAGACGGATGAGAGCGGTGAGAGTGAATCCAAAAAGCAAACCGTAAAAAGCAAAACAATGATCTGAAAGATTACAGAGTTGAGGGTGACTTCAGCGTCGGTTGATACATCTCTGTCGGTTTATCACTATGAGCTATGCCTCTCACATTAAGTGTAGTCATTTGATCCACTGTTAATATGAAAATATTGATTAATGAAGCTTTATGGAAATACAACTCAGTCAGACCCTGTCCACATGCTCTGTGTACCGAGGGGGATTTGAGGATGATGTGTTAAAATTACCTTTGTATGAGTCTACACAAAGCAAGCAAACAAAGATTTTTGTCAAAACTGTAACTGCTAACTAACCCCCACCTCTCTCATTCCTTCAGCCTCACCTCAGGATGGATCAGAGCTGTATATTGGCTAGAGTTGTGTCTCCTGTAACCCAGGCAACAAGAGCTCTAAAAATAACTTGGAACGCAACGTAGATCAGTCATTTTCACCATGGTCTGTAATTCCACACATCTGAAGAAAGTACGTTTGAACCACTCCACAAGTACAAGGAGTGTTATTGTCACTTGGAGGTAAATGCTATTGTGTTTAACGTAATGATGGTCACAGCATTGAAAAACTACACGTACACAAACCATTGCAGTATCTTTTTTTCTTTCCAGAAGCTGCAGGTCAGGTTAATCCCATTGATGTATAAAAAGAACTGGATACAGTGTTGGAGGCGGCGCCCTGTTTATTTCTATGAAAGTTCCTCAGTGGCGCAAGAAGCAAAACAAGTTTGACTTCCAAGGATGTAATTCAGATGAAAATACCCGGATCTTCCACCAATCATTTGCATCCATGGTGCCCATAGAGCAAGCGCACTAGCCTTACCTTTAACCATGCCTCCCAGCCCTGGGTCTAGCCTTGGTCTTGGGCTAATTAACTATTAAGCTATTCAAGTTGATTAACCTCAAAACTAATTATCTGCTTAGTTACAGACATCTCTTTCCCAAAGTAAGTATACAGGAAAAAGTCTTTTTGGGCCCAATGGCATCAAATGATTTACCCGGAAATTGTAATCAACGGTTTGGCCACTATGTAAAATTTGCTTCAAATCCCAGCGCTTTTCCTGGGGGCTCGGTTAATCCACAGAACAGGTTTCACAGGGACTATTTCTTCAGTATAAACTAGTTCCAACGAAAGCATTGACGTCAGTTTTTTTCCCTTGATTAACCAGGAAATTGTTTCCTGAAATACAAGTTGGTCGTGAATTTTCTACCAGATGGTTAGATTAATTTGAATGAACTGGCCCTTTCCTCACTGAATATATGAATCCAGATATATGGATCCAATCTTACTGTTATCAAGTGAAAAGAGGATAAACACTCGATATGATGCATATTAGAAGCAGTGTATATCATATACGACATATATGGTATCTAGTAATGTGATACAACTTACATGATGCAGTAATGGAGATACAGTGAGGAAAAATTTACCATTTTTGTGGCTAGTATTTCGGATGCTGGCTAATGCTGCACATCGGCATGTTTATTTTATATGGCATTGTACTTCATTGTTTTTTTGATTACTAAAGAAATACAGGGTCCACTTACTTGTGCAGGACTGCAATCTCATTCTCAATGCTGTTTTCCTTGCCCTCTAAAGCTTTCTTGGGGATACACTTGATAGCCACCAGTCTCTGGGTCCTCTTCTCCTCAGCCAGGACCACCTCAGAGAAAGCTCCCCTGAAACACAAACACACAGGTCAGTCTGTCAGACCTCAGTCCATTTATCTTCGTGTGCAGAGCTCTTCACATGCATCTGTGACATTGTGGAGAAAAAAAAACGAAACTCCTGCTTTGATGTTAAATCGGCCAAACTTTCGTGATAACTTGGCTACTTACATCTAAGTGCTTGTAAAAATTCTAGCCTGCTGATGCCAGATTGTGTTTATTTTTAAATTCGGCCTCCTCCTGAAGTCTTTGGGTTGCTGCTGAGTCAAGTTTTGGAGAAGGGACAAATTGGTGAGATGAATTCAAAGCACCAGTAACAAATGACGAGTTTTATCTTGGTGAGATTTTTTTTATATTGGCCTAAAACTGTTTATAATGTAAAGTTTCACTCATCTGATGCCACATTATCATTTGTGGAACATACTGTATGGTGACAGGCCTCTTTCTTTCTTTTTCTTTCCGTTTTAAGTATTATTACTGAAAAAGTGTCAGCTTAGTTCAGTACTTTGTATGAAGGTATGTGTGGATCATACAGTTCATCATAGCTTCAGATATATAACAACCATAAACATAACAGAGCAGCTAACTCCATGCATTATTCAATTTTAGCATATATGCAAACTAGGAGTAACAATTACCTAACAGGCATTTTAGCGTATATTTATTCATGTTGTCATATGTGCACAGATAATCTTTTGCTAGATTGTGACATGATGAAGTATGCACAGCTACTAGCTCTACCCTGACACCTTTTACAATAAACAATTACATTTCTTCCTCCTTTTCTCTCCACGTGTGTCTCTGCCAACTAAAATCAATAACGGAAAACAGGTTAAGCAACGGAACTCAAACTAGCATTTTGTTTTTGCATTTTCCCATGACCCATTCAACAGTTAAGTCAGACATTTCTTATAACCTCTTGCGACCTCGACGAGGTCCAGAGATTTTATTACACAGACCGAAACCTCTACAATAACTACGTGGAATCCCAGACCACAATTATAGGTTTATAATGAATTTCCCACTAACACAATTAGTAAAATAACTGCAAGGAGACATGGTACAGGAAGGGAATGAGCCTTCTGACATGAATACTGAATCAGTCATGCAAGGTGTGAAAGAAATGCTGCTGTTGAAGTTAAAGCAGCATAACAGTACTCCTTGACAGTGTACGTGTCATATTGTCTTATCTTTTGTGTTTTTGTGTGACATAAAAGATATTTCTCCACGCAGTTCTTTAATGGTAAATAAGGTCTACAGCTGGAGAGCTATGTATGAAGTCGCTGAAGGATTAAGCTAAAAAGTGTCAACGGTATGTTAGTTGAAATAACACAAAATCGCTTTAAATTATTATGCCTTTTGTTACTAAACAATTACTAAATATCCTGCTCTGATGGAGTAAACTGTAGGCTTTACCATGATGCAATTTTACATTTGGTAATATTTCAAATGTTACCACAACAACCATAGAGGAAGAGCTTTCACACACTGGGAGCATGTAATCTATTTTTATTACATACGCTACAGGATATACACACACAAGTGTATATATATATATATATATATATATATATATATATATATATATATATATGCATTCCAGTAATTAGCCCAGATGCAAAACATCTGTGTATCCTACAAACAAGACCATGGTGACTTCACACCACGGATCGATTGTAGGGACGGGAAAGATTCTCATAAGTGTTCACTTCACCAGACAACTCAAGACTGTTGTGTGCTTGCAGTAGAGGCAAAATCTATTTGAGTTGATTAATTCACAGGTATGCTTTGTGATATGAATGTGCTGCTGTGTGTATTTATAGAACTGAGGCATTGTTACAAACCTGGCTGTCACAAAATGTACTTAACTGCAGCAGGTTCAAACTCTTTGTCTCTATTTAACTGCTCAATAGATGGCAGGAATGTCACACAGTAACAAAGACCATTCAAACCTCATCTGAAGAGAGCAACCTTTCTGGATGAAAGTGTTTGCAATTTTACAGGGAAGTTTGCACATCAGATCTTACTCATGCTTCCTCTTATGTTTTACTACCATGCTGTCATTCACTTTTCATCAGCCCATGGCGAACAAATGTTTGTTTTGGAACAGGCTATTATCTAATCTTTGTACTAACAGTGCTGCCAATAAATGTTGGCAGAGTCAGCATCTTCAAACATGTCTCTGTCTCCTCAATGTGGTAGGAAGGTTGAAGAAAAGTTATAAGTCATGCAGATCTCTTGCATCACTTATGGGAATCATACAACGACACAAAGACAAAACAACCTTACACCACTATAGCTGCTAGTGTACTCTTGTAAACTGCTAAATGTAAAAAACATCCTGCATTTACCTCATTAAAGCAAATGTGTGTGTGTATATATGTGTATGTGTTTGTGTGTGTGTGTGTGTGTGTGTGTTGGGGGGGAGGTGAATGTCAGCTATCTTACAGTATCTCCTCAGCCACATATAGCTGTATGTGTGGGCAGAGAGGAACCATAATCATCCAGTCACTAGGTTTGTAGATACTTTATCAGCGTGGCCAACAAGGAAGAACTGCATGATTCCATGCCACAGTGATCAGAAAAGAAAGAGCATGACCTACAGAACACAAGTCCTCTATAAACACCACCCTCTTCAGTGTGAAGCCACTGCTGTCCATGCTTAAACATTTGTAAGAAACACTGAACTGTACTTTAATGATTTTCGTTTCCCCATGACTCAACCTTACAGGTGCTTCACACAATATGAACAAACCTGAATACTGCACCCTGATTGGTGTTTTGATCCACAGTGAGTTTGACTGCTTATATGCAAATCATATTTGTTCTACAACCGTGTTTTTCAGCTCTTAACTGGAAATTGTATATTTTCCTCGGGCAGACCCTCTGGGTGTTTTAACAGGAAATTAAGTGTGTATTTTAGGAAAGTGCACCAAGCAAACAGCATGCAATGTCTGACTTGCTAATGATAATCTTGGTGCTGCTGTATTTCCATTGGCTTCATGACCAAACAACTAAGGTGGATTTGATGATTCCATTTTTAAATGTGGGTACATCTAGACTTGGAAAGATGCAGTGAGCATGGCTTTTAATCTAGAACAGTTTAGCGAGTGCATGGTCTAAGAAATGACAAGAATTACAGAATCTGCACTCACAGATAAGGGGTCATCTTGTTTACTGTGGGAAAAAACATACGTGTTTTAGCTGAAACAAGGGGTCCCAACCCAATGATGGATACGGCAAAAGGTACACTTGTTAAACGAGTAGTAAAAATTACAACTAGTACGTAAAAAACCTAATACTAGTTAATTGCATCTTTCTTACAGTGCTCAAGAAATAGATTTAATCCTTGGTTCCTTCACATACTTTATCCAGAGTGACCTACATAAAACTTCTAGGGTAATATTAACCTCAAAAGCTCAAAGCTAACAGAACACTGAACCCCTTTGCTGATCAAAGTAACAACAACAACAACAGTATCTTGGGAGCAAAGCCTTGTGTTCACATTTCAACAAGAACGTTAAACTGTCACAGAAACGCCATTAGCTTTGGCATAAATCCAGCTGTGTGGAGGAGGTTGTCAGTGCTGCAAATTCCTCTGTATCATCTGGAGGATTTAGTTGACATTCTCCATGCTCCCACCGAGGGCCTCTGGGGAAGTGTCAAACAGTGGTTCACAAAAACATTGGGAAAATCTGAGAACACTAATGTGTTTTGGACTATGGATAGTCCCACTGTCCGGTTCTTTGCAAGCAAACCCCTTCTAGTGGCACATAGTTATCTTGTGAGGTAATGACACACTGCAACACGTTTCCCTTAATTATTTCCCTAATTACAGTCAGTGAAACAGTGACCCTAGTTCCGCTGGACTTCAGACAAAGCCTGTTAGTCAGAAACAAAAGCATTTAACCCTTGACTTCCTGTCATCAAATGGCACGGCACATTGTTTTCATGCAGTCCCAATAAATACTTCCTTCTTTCTAAATGTCAGTGACCTGCAGGGTAACATTTTCATTGTGTTGAGCAACAATCTCTAACACAACACCATTTCAAAACAGGTGAATTCTGTACATTGTGGACTATGCAGTACACTCCATAAAACAAGGCCCTTTCGCCCATGATGATGTTTATTCTGTGCGTGATAGCAATAATTATATTAAGCTATTGGCTGGCAGTGATCTGCTTACTTCTGCTGCCACTTGCTTAAAACAACAGCTCACTATTGTATCATCCAGTGATAAATGGCGAGATAAGAAAGAGGAAAGAGAATGTAATCATGCTCAATTTTAAGTTTGATAGAAATTTTACGTGGGGGAAAAACACTGCTGAAGACAATGCTTCCACACTTAAGCCCTGTCCCTTCTCTCATCCGCTCACTTCTCCAAGTGCCTTTCAACAGACTATATTGTGGAGAGTCACAACATTACTAGAATAAGGATTGAACGATAGATGATGCCTATGTCCAGCTGTGGAACAGAGGTTAGTTGATTAGAGCAAAAATTACCTTACCTAAAAAAGAAGAAAAAAAACCCTGCCCCTTACACAGTGCAGGCCCGTAAAATATGAAGAGCATGATTGTGATGAATATTTGATGGATGCTGAGTAGTGTGCTGAGTTTGCTGCAAGCTTAATCCTAGCGAAGGCTTCAACTGGATTATGAGGTAAACAACTGTGTTTGCTGAGCTGTTCCTGTTCCTTGCAGGACATTCTTATCTCCACCATGGGACATGTGTCCAGGAAAAGGATACCCACACACACACACACACACACACACACACACACACACACACACACACACACACACACACACACACAAGTAACACTTTATAGCTATTAGCCACTAAACCCTCAATAAAGACATGCTTACTGACACTATCCAAACAGTAGGGCGTGTTCTCAGAAACTCACTATGCAAATACATTACACAAGAGTTTAAATATAGACAGGCAGCAACAAAATGTAAATGTCCTCAGCCTCAAACAGAGTAAATATTTACATGCAATTTATATCAGTGATGGGTATTGTGCTATTGTGCAAATTCCAAATCCAAACACTTTGTATCTTGCACAAACAGTGGACAAGAAGCAGCCTCTTAACTTTCACTGATCAAAAAGTTAACATAACTAAATATTAGCATAGTCAAATCACTCAACTCTTTTCTGTCTCTGAGTAAGCTGCTTGCTTAAAATACACACTTGACATTGCTGATTTTCTGTCACTACAAAGAACCTTTTCATGTGTGTATGCCACGATGCCTCACTCTGCACATCAAAGGAATTTAAAACCAAAGAATTATAATCTCACATGCCATCATGCACACATTTGTGCTAATGACTATACAACAGACACACAGACATGTAACAAACATGTACTAGCAGACCATTATAAGATTATGTGGTTAAATTCACACAGAAAAAAACAGCAGAGCTCTGATGATTTTCTATGAAAACAACAATAAAGACCGTATACATATTACTGACACATTTTTAAATGCAATTATCAAAAGACAAAAACAATCTGCCTTGTCTTTTTGCTGGGCCCACTCTCTATGTGCTGTTACAGTCTCTTCTCTTTTAATGAAACAGTTTTTATACTTTGTTACCATCTGCTGTGTTACAAAGGAGTCTGTGCCAATGCAGACATGCACAGTACACATGCCGTGTTAAAGTAAACTCGGTGAGAGACGCTAAACGATAGCACTCTGAGAAACTGCAACACCAGCTCTCAGCAAGTGACTGTGCTTCTGTCTGGAGAGGTCTGAGACAGATAACAAACTACAAGCCTAAAGCTCCCCACTCCATGAACGACCTACGCCTGGCAAACAAGCTGAACGATTTCTACTGTTGTTTGATGGACAATGTGACAGTCCTGACCCCATCCCCCATGACCCCATCCACCCGCTCAAGACCACCAGGTCCCCCTCCCCCAGCTCAGCAGGGGCCCATGCCTCTGTACCACCCATCACAGTGCCCCCCCCATCCTGGGCTCCATCATAACCCAGGACCTCAAGTGGGACCTTAACATCAGCTCCATCACCAAGAAGGCTCAGCGGAGGATGTACTTCCTGAGGCAGCAAAAGAAGTTCAACCTGCCAAAGACAATGATGGTGCACATCTATGCTGCCATCATTGAGTCCATCCTCTGCTCCTCCATCAGTGTCTGCTACGCTGCATCCACGGCCAAGGACAAGGGCAGACTGCAGCGCATCATTCGCTCTGCTGAGAGTGATTGGCTGCAATCTGTCGTCCCTACAGGACTTGTTCGCTTCCAGGACCCTGAAGCGGGCAAGAAAGATTGTAGCCGACCCCTCTCACCCTGGACATAGACTGTTCGAGTCCCTTCCCTCTGACAGGAGGCTGCGGTCCATCAGGACCTCACACCACAAGAACAGTTTCTTTTCATCTGCAGTTGGGTTCATCAACAAAGCCCGGGACCCCCACTGACTCTGACTCTTACATCCCCAGGACAATTTCCTACTGTTACACACCCTTGCATATCCTTTCTATGTTAATTAAATACACTTGTCACTTTTATAATATACTTGTTGTAAATTTCTGTTATCTGTTTGCTTGTTACCACATCGTATTGTACATTTTAATATTTTTCTATTTTAAAATGATGTCTTGATGTTCATTGTAATGCACCATTCACCAGGTCAAATTCCTTGTATGTGTAATGTACTTGGCAATAAATAGTTCTGATTCTGAATTCAAATAATATCAATGTTGATTTTTATTAAGAGACAAACCAAACAAGGATCGTTCTTCTTATGCTGTGGTGTTTTGAGACTACAGACCTTCCTGGACTATCTGCCATGTATTTCTTTCCTATAAATCTCACATTTCTCAAACACCAATTGTGCCATCTGTCCTGCTGAGAAGTTGGTCAAGACAGTATGCAAGCAGATGACAAAATGGTAACTGTGGAAAGGTCAGAGAGACATAGGGAAGGACCATCTGGTCCAATCAGAGCTTAGAGATACCCAACTGTGATTCTGGCCCTGACACATAAAAAGACCATCTTTGCTCTGTGGGCCCTCCAAAATACCTACAAAACCAAACCACAATCGCTCTCCTTATCTGAAAATTAACACAATGCATAACAACTTAGTGTAAGCAAGCACTGCGAGCTAAATTTAATACTCCAATACAATACATTGAGCAATTTAACTTCTAGATATTTATATTTCTATGAAATATGGAAGGGAGATATGTACTTTTAAGAACATGATAATTATGTTTGGATCCCTTAGTGAAAAGGTGAGATCTTAAAGTTGCTATAATACATATTTTTATACCAACAATGGATTAAATAACTTATTATAAACCCGCAGAGAATTATCACCCGATTCAGTTAAAGTCAGCTCTACTGAGCATTTTAGCTCTTTCACACATACACCCGTATATGGCGATGAATAGTTGATGCAGGTTTAAGTCTAATTCTGATATATATCCTGTGGTTTGGGGGTCATGACTGGTATGTTTGTGATACAGTGCGGGAAGCAGGAAATTACATTTCTTGTCATGAATTAAAACAAATATAACACTTTACAGGTCCTGGTTGGCCACAATTCTTATGTTAAAATCCAGCCGCTGGTACTGGTACTGAAGCTTTTTGAGCGTATGCTTGGATTCGGTTTTACTCTGATTAAAGTCACATGTGTGATAAGAAACTATGCTGTTCATTATTGTTTTGGTTGCATACTGAACAGAAAATGTTTCCAGATGAATATATTTCAATTGTAATAAAAAAGGGATCAATTTAGTCTACTTTGATAACAAATATAATCTGCTGGTACCATCATCTTTATAATCCCTTAATATGAGTGTTGCCATGGTGCTGGTATGTTTGACTCACTGCCAGTAACTGTGTCCTTTGGCTGGAGACCTCAGTGCACTACATGCCACACTATGGCTCACCAAGAGGAAATGTCATGACCATATTAAGAAATATAAAATATTAATATTGTGTACTGTCAGTACACAGTTTCCGTAAGGTGTGTGGCAATGGGGACAGTGACACTGGACTTCCACTAGTCCTCCAAATCTTCCTCCCCAACCTGCTTCACAAACATTTCTGTCCATTTGTAAATCCAAAGGTGGGAATGACGAACAATTTTGTCGTGCTTAACATTTCTCAGTAAGTAAAGTGCAAACAACTTGACTTTGTTTATTGCCAGTATGTGATGTACATTGTGGTTGTGTGACGTGATCTTATACATTGCAAAAATACTTTTGAAGTGTCCTGATCGCTCAGGATAGTACATACATGACATAACTTGTGGTGAACAGGTTTAGTTGATTTGGTAGGAACTATTTTTAAGTAGAGAGAGGCTCTAGTACAAACTCTGTATCCCTACACAAATACTCAGTCATGTTTAGCTCATTGTTATTGGTTTTATGGTCTTTTCAGCAAAAAGTCATAAAGCCACTATAAAACTATCTGCCTAACATCAAAGACAGACCAACTAAGCAAGTAACTGCTGAAGCATGCCAAACATCTAGCGAGCTAAACACCAATATTTTGCCCAGGAGACTAAAATGGAGCTAAAAGCAGAGCAAATGTCAGACTGAAAATATGCTAGGCCGCAGGAAACATGATTCCGATAGAGGGATAATGTTGCTCTGCGGTGGAAGCAGGTAATAGTGTCCTTACACATTAGCCGTTTAGTGGCTTAATTAGTGCAACTTAATTCCACTTACTGAAAGGAATTGCTTTGAAACACACACATGTAAAAACAATGTCACTATCCAACTCGTAAAGTGGATTGTAATTTAGCTGCAAAGCAAAGAACGTCCCTCCCTAAGGATTTCTAGGACCAGAGATAAAAAAACACAAAGAAAGTCTTCTCGAGACAGTTTGCTGATATGTGGACAGCTGGTAATGTGGATAGTATCGGCAATAGGGGATTATTAGAATTGTGAAAGACTGTGGGAAGATGTACATGACAAGCCTGCAAGTGTATATATTGCTGTGAGCAGATGGAGATGCATAAGTGGGCCAGACAGTGGGACTGGGCATACGTGTGTGTGTGTTTGTGTGTGTGTATTCCAGGAACTGCAGGCTATGCCATGCTGAGCTGTGCTGTGCTGAGACGCAGGCTTCTGTTTGAATTAGGTCAGGGCAGGGCTGAGGGTGCCATAAGCAGGGATGGATTTTCAGGATTGGGTTGGGAATTGTTTCAAGTTGTCATTTTTCAAAATAAAGGTTAAACTGTAATTGCTATGAATGCTGGAGTGACGGAAAAAATTGATTTAGTCTCAGTAGCTTGCTTTTATATTCCTGTAATGAAGCCTTGGCTCAAAATCTAGTTTAAAACGTCCAGGATGGTATCTGCACACCTTTGGAGCACAAATAATGTCTGAGCACTGAATTAAAAGTATGTATGTCTGAGACAGAATTACAAGGGCAGACACGGTCAAATGTTATCCTGCATGAGCTTTGAGATGCAGGGCACTTTGTATGCCTCCTCCCCTTTGATGAAGGAAGGTCTTAGCTCTGTTCTCATCCTACAGATTGGACACAATCACACCTTATAACAAGAGAGAAGCTAAGCAAGGAAAGGACAAATTATTAACACATTTCTAGAAAGGCAAGGAGGGTGCATGTGGGACACCTTTGTAGAAAAACAGAGACATGTTTCAAGGAAGATAAAGAAGAGTTAAATTGTAATAAGAGATATCACAGGAATACAACGTATATAAAATATATATGTGATATAAATATAATATAAATCATGGGGAGCGAGGAAGAGATAGGACACAGACAGCGAAAGAGAGAGAGACAGAGATGAAAAATAGATGAAGTGGGACAGCTCTCATGCTGGGAGACTCATCTGCTCTATAAAGGTGGCTGTTTCCTTTTGTCAGAGCCACTTTGTTATCATCATTTTGAACTCATTTGAATCTAACTTGGCACACAAACACGTAATAATGAAGATAAAAGTCAATAAAAGAAAAATTGGTCTGGACTAAAATTCCCTCAAGCCCCTTCTCTGGGCTCCTCACTGTGTCTGCACCTCTAAAATTATAGTGTGGTTACAGATGGATCGGTTGTCACAGGCTGCTTTGCCTACTCACTATCTGAAAATCAGGAAGATGGACATCACAGCAATTAGGAAAATTAAGTTCAACAATAGGGATTCAGAATAAGTAAGTGCGGTGCATCTTATTGGTATTAGGCGACAGTTGCAATATGTTGTAATATGTTATTGGTATGAAGATCGATTGAAAAGAATGTGCAACACACTGTACATTGTGGATGATTGCTTGTTAATATCAATGGATAATTATGCATTTTGATTAATGGTGGCCATAATAAACAGTTTCTGATTAAATGTGACAACAACTAAGTTCTGAATGGACAATGTTCATTCTTTATGTAACCTATAGCACAATCCTTAGTTTTGAAAAACTCACTTACTGTCCTCTGCTTTTGAGTTGAAGTGGCACCCTAACTTGTACTCATCTACTGCAATTAATCCAAGTGCATTTGACATTAAGACAGAGTCAAATCCTCACCTCTTGTCACACAATTTGTAGACTTTCACTAATGCCTCTGCAAGCAAAAGTGCACACACAAACACATACACACAGTATTGAGTTATTGAATCTTTCCACTCCACAAGCAGAGAGCCCTCAGCTCGAGTGGTAAATTAGCGTTAAAACCCATGTAATTTAGCCGAGAGGCACAAGTGTGCGGGCACAAGTGGAGCAAAAGGTTCCTCTTTTGACTACCAGATTGTGTCCCAGCCCAGACTATAATTTGTGAATCACAAAACAACAAAAAGCTTTGTGGATCCAAGATTTGAAACATCAGCATATGTGTCTAATGAAACTACAAAGCAATAAAACTATGAGTATTTCACAGTCTTCTATCAACTGAAAATGGATAAAAGGGCAACAACTCTGAAGTCGTGATGCACAACAAATGCCAGGGTAAGGTTTTAATAAGAGATCTTTAGTCTGTCAAATCAAAAATAACAGCCTGTGGGCGAGAGGCATCCTTGCTTTGTAAAAAGAGAAAATGTGGGATGAATGGGTGCTATGCGTTCATTCATAGAGGTGGAGAGAGAGAGCGAGAGAGAGAGAGAGAGAGAGAGAGAGAGAGAGAGAGAGGGAGAGAGAGAGAGAGAGAGATGGGAACACTGGAGGAGGCAAAGGTCATCAAGAAGAAAACACAAAGAGGAAAGATATATAGAACAACTCTGAACCATCCCAGTGTAGAAAAAAACAGACGAACAACATAACTAAAACAAGTGTCTCACCCTCACCCACACGTTAACACAGACAACTTTTTCCCAAATCAATTGTAGCCAACCAGTAGATCATACAGCCAGCGAGCGCATGGGGCTGCTAGGTCACCGTTCGACATGAGTGACAGAAACAGGCGGGGGCCAATCCATCAGCCGTAATGATTTTAGATGATTACACCACGCTCCCCTACCCTTCACTACATACTCCGTCCCTCCATCCCCTCTGTGTTTCGCAATATATTCTGGGCTGAAAATGCAGAGAATTTCCCCTCGCTGCTCTCGGCATTCATTCAAATGTCAGAAAAGACAACATGGCCCATTAGTACAATTTGTCATTAGTAGAGAAACCTCGAAGCTGGCAGCAAAGAAAAACAAAGAGCTGCTTTTTGTGTTATTGAATTCAAGAATCTTTCTAATAACTTATTTGGCAGTATGTTACATCAATATTACAGCACTTACAGATCCTCTGGCATAGACCTGTGAACTGGTAGAGTTGTTTGAGATGGACATGAAAGTAGAATTGGTGCAAAGCTAAAAATAGTTACTGTAGTCATGTAATAGAGTCACAGCGAAATAAAGAAAATATCAATATCACTTTTGCAAATACGTGTCCTGTGAATCCACAAGCATGTTTGAATGCTGACATACTGAACAACGTATGCTGGAGAGTGCAGGATAAGTCAATATTTGATATAAAGCCAAGGGAAGCACTGGGGAAGCCAGAAGGTCTGAATAGGTGGGTATGTATGTGTGACATGGTATTAAAAGGTGTGTTACTTTTTTTAATTTTGAGAGCAAATTCTAACATATAATTGTGACATAAAGGTTTTTAAAGCTACCCACAATTTAACTGTAAGAGTAGATTGATTATACTTTGTCTCATTGAAAACAAATGGTTTGGCCCTGTTGTGTCCTGAGCCCTGTGAAATGAAACTAAAAACAGGGACGCAGGACACACTGGGATTCCTGTTCCAGAGCCAACACAGTGTGAAACCAGGATACAGTTGGAGAGCAGGTGACAGGGATGGGGAGCTGGATTTGTGATGGCAGAGTTTCGGGCTGGGTTGGACAGAGAAAGACACACAGACACACACACACACACAAAAATACCTTTTCCTTTTTTAATCTCATCTCATTATTACTTGACACCTTGGCAATATTGTCTTTGTTACACTCGTGCGAATAAAGCATGAAGGAAATGAACTGAGAGAGAGAGAGAGAGAGAGAGAGAGAGAGAGAGAGAGAGAGAGAGAGAGAGAGAGAGAGAGAGAGAGAGAGAGAGGGGGATAGCTTAACATAAGTAGAAATGAGAAAAGAAGGAAGGCAAAAGAGGATTTGATTTGATTGCAGTGACAGTGCTGTTGCCTGTGTGTGCATTATTAATTCCCATCTGTTTTGATTACAAAAAACATGTGGCAGCAGCTGGGGATTCAGTACCACTATCTGGTTTAAATCCCTGCATAATTACTATTTGTGTCACTAAACTCAGACATTTGAAAGAAATAATCAAATGTAAGAACTATTTGTTATGTTGTAATAGTGTACTTATGATAACACAATCTATTACATCTAAACATAGAAATACAAACATAATCAATTTGATACTTCGTCTGCAGAGGCACAGAAAAATTTTAATATATTCATGTTTTAGACGTGATGAAAATTGTATTCAGTGATGAGGTTATTTGTAGCACCTACAGTGCATTTCCCTCATGGTTGAAATATCAGTGAAGGAGGCTCTAGAAATATGAGCACATTTACAGAGAAATATCTGAACGTGTGTCATCTTTTCTGTGTTTTCATGTAAAAGAGAGAGCGAGTTCATCTCTTGCACAATGCACACATATTGCACCCGTTGGAGGATTATTATTAGCAAATCAAAAAAACTTTGTTTCCATAGTGACTGTTTGAGTCCATTATGGAAAGTGTCTCCTGTTGTTACCAAGACAACAATCCAGCAATTGCGAACAAATGTGGCGCACAGCTGAGTGGTGTGGTGAGCTGGTGATCGCTACATAAACAAGCTCAGCACCAAACCCGGGGCAGGTGGAGGACTGAAGGGAGGACAATGAGAGAGTTGAAAGAACGGGCAAACATTTTCATGTATGCACCCATTCATTGTACTCATACACTAATACAACTTCAATAAGGCTCGATACTGCTATATTGTATTTACCTGTACATAATATCCTACTTGTGTCCAGATACACAGGGTGCCAGCTAAATAATCAAAACATTTCATGGATTAGATTTACAGAAACTAGCCTCATTGGGTTGCATATCATTAAGCATTGCCATTTCAGTCATCCCTTTTAACTTCTTTGAACTGAAGATCACTGTTGCTCTTGCAAGTTTGGCATCAGATTATTTGGTCTTTGCAGCTTTTCTTTTTTGTGGGATTTGTCATTTATTAGAGATAGAGATAGATACCGACAAGAAGGAGGGTAAGTTTCCATCAAGACTTTCATTGCAATCATTGTAACTGTGAAAGTTACTTCAGTCCTTTTCATTAGGTGCTTGCAACATAGTTTCTACTGTCTGTGCATCAATAACTAAAAAGGCTACGGACGGCTTAAACTCACAATGCACGCTTAGGTGTAATCTTGGATTCAGCTTGTGTTCACACATCTTAATCCTGGGCTAACAAGGACGTGGGTGTTTGTAGAAGGCACATTAAGTGAGACACCTTGGATAAACATTCTGTCTCATGACACTCAGCACCCATGATTAAGGATCATAAAACAGAGAAGTAGGATTAAAAAAGTTACACTTAAATGCAGTGTACTCTCAGAGTAATTTGTTCTTCGAGAGCAAACTGGGTTCCAAATTGCTTCTGCCAATTTTGGAAAGCTGGGCAAGTTCTTCATTGTGGGATGGATAGCAGGACCATTTAGACAGGAGGGCCCAGTCAACCCCAGGAGAGGTCAAGAGGACAGAGATGGTCCTGTCTTGGTGATGGAATATGCTCTATTGTTGTGAGCACCAAATTACATTTGGGTTTTGACAAGTGTCCTGTATAGTTATCAGAATTAGGTTCCTGCTCACTTGCGTAAATATAGAATAGACACAGTGTATACTCACACACACTGCCCTCAAAAGTGAAGAGGTCTAAGACAGATTTAAAGGAAAAGCAGAATAAACAGCAGAGTAACAACACAGACACATCCAACATAACTCTAAAATACCCCAAGTGTACTCGACAGTGCAAGACTATTCACAGAAAGCAGACTTCTGTTGATCTGTTAACTTGCAACAAGACATTTACATTTGTACACTTTAACTTTCAGGTCAATCAAAAATTCAGAATAGTGCTGTAAACCTTGCATATCAACAAAAAAAATCTGATTAAAAGAATTTTTGCAACACAAAAATGGACCCATGCCTTTTTTAAGTCCAAAAACACAAACATACAAAGACCTTGTTTACGGCTCTACTGTAGGATGTGAGCGTGAATGGTTGTCTGTCTGTATATGTCAGCCCTGCGAAAGTCTGGTGACTTGTCCCGGGGGACCCTGCCTCCGCCCAATGTCAGCTGGGATCGGCTCCCCCCCCCCCCTGAACAGGGTAAGTGGTTAAAGATAATGGATGGATGTAGAAACACATGTTGGCCTGAAGCAGGACTGATCCCAGCGTACATGTGGTACTGAATTTATTTAATATCAATGTATGTGTTTTAGACAACATCGTCACAGCAAAAAGTCTTATCCTCAAAATAGAAATAAAACTAATGCCTCACAGTACAAAAACATCCCTTCCCCGGCCAAAATGTGTCACACTCACCAGCTATGCAGACATAAACACACGGTGAAAGAATGGGAAGCTAGAATCTAAGGTTGGAACTGATTTTTACATGTAGTTAAGTTGCACTGTGTTGAGCCATTTTTTTTATTATTGTTGATTATTAGATCTAGCTGTATTGTGCCTTTGTAAAGTCCATTGACAGATCCTTGATAATTACCACTTCATTACATAAGTACATTCTGATGTAATCTAATACAGCGGCCCAGCAATAATTCCTACTTTTGTGAATTGTATGAAGTTTTTGTTAACACTGTGTCAGTGGAGGCAATTTATGAGGCTCAATATTAGCGGTGCTGTTTCACTTTGAACTGCATTTCCTTAAGAGGTGTTTCTGATGTTCTGCCTGCAATCATTTACATGAAGGGAGCAGAATATGAGCCCCTCAATGTCATGCTTTGTGGCTGGTTTGTTGACACTGTGACACTGAGAGGAAAATCAACAGGTTTCTGATGACACAGTGTCAACAAAAGTGAGCATTAGAAGCGTCACATAGATAATATTGCAGTACTATTCTATTACTGAAAATCTACCGCAGGGTTATTGTAATCATTTGCATTAGACTGCATACATTGACTACTTCCAAATAAGCCTGTATATTTGATGGAAAATGTCCTTTTGATTAACCAAGAAAATGGTGTTTGGAGTTTTGCCAATATAAAAATGTCACAAGACCTGTAAAAGGTAAAGCATTATTTTACTTGATGAATCTGAAGGAAATAGTTAACAAGCATGGACAGATTGATTGCTTTAAATTTTGTGTTTTACATTTTTTAGAGAGGTTTATATGATTTATAAACCGCTTTATGTGTTTTAATCAAAGCACAAAAATAGCTGTTGCCGTTAATTTTGTAATAAGAAGTGATCTGAGCAGCTGAAAATGCAGGTGCAATTTCATGCCAAAACAAACCAAATTGCACGGCACCACATGATCCGCTTTAAGACCAACTTATCTGTGCCACTCCACCTACATTGACATAAGCAAAGTTGTTAAGAACCATGAAATTACCGAACTGGGAAAAGCTACAAAAATGGCCTGAAAAAAACAGCATTGTTGCTACTGCTGGCTTTGCACTGACACAATTACCGAATGTGTGCTGCTTGCACCACATCAGGTTCCCATTAGAGCCCGTTATGTCCAATTAAGCATCAAGCTGTTTATCTAGGGACACTGACAGGAGCAGCCCAGGATAAATATACTTAGAGCATTGACACATTTACAAGATACAGCCAAACCTTGTCAGGAGTCTTGTTGCGCTGTAATAGATTTATGGCCAGTCCATCCCTACCAAGTACGGTCTATTGAGCAATTACACAGCAATCTGCCCGAATACTTGCATGATAATTTGTAAAATTGAATTCCACACTAAAGGGTCAGAAACAAAAAAAATTAAAATTGTCTGTGCTTTATCAACCTAAGAGAACGGTTAACTGATTTGTATTAAATACAAAAACAAGCACCCTTTATTCAAAGCGTGGTTGTGTTATTGTGAGTGTGACAAAGCCAATCATACAAAGCTGAAACACAAGTGGTTTTGCCGCCGGCACTGACAAACTTACGTTCCCAGGATCTCTTTGAAGTCAAACTGATCCTTCACATCTGTGGTCTTCTTTTTCCAGGCATGGCAATCGTCACCCAGTGGCATCTTCTTGGTGTTACGGTCCGAAACAATACTAGTGAAGAAAAAGAGGATAAGGAGAAGAAGCTCATCAATACCAACAGTTTAACTGTTTCCATCTCCAACCTGCAATAAATATAACACTACACTTATTGTGCTGCTCACTTTTCTTATATGGTTGATTGTATAAAAGTGAATAAACATTTAGATATTTTTATGACTTGGATTAATGACATTCGTGGATTTTTTACAGTGTTTGCCAGTTGAGATGACACACTAAGAGTATGCAATACATGATGTCATGTCTGGAAATACTGACAGGGGCAATTCAAAGTAGTTAATATTAACCAAGTGTAAAAGACACACGTTAGATCAGGTCCTATTGTTGTGTGAGCATTACGTTGTTTTGGGGTTGATGGCTGGGGTTTGCAATAGCTCTGTGGGTTACATAAGGAAGTGAAGTAAACTAATTGTTTAGCACAATCGAATCTCATGATGCCAAAAGGACAACTTCAATTTCAGGTTCAGGCAACGAACTGTCCTAATTTAAGATATTACAAGCAGCTTGACAAACAGACTGTTAGAGAACCAGTCGGTCTGTTACATAGACAATGGCTAGTGTCTCAGTTGAACGTGCTAAATGCTTCCTCACTAAAACAATTTTCACTTCGGCTGCAGTTCAGCCATTATACTGAAATACTTGTCACAATCATTGTTGTTTATGCGAGTTTGGGGTGGTTGCTGCAATGTTGTTACTTTGGAGGTTCAACATGGCAGACAGTGCAATAGATCTGGTTTTTATTCTGACATGTTATGAAAAGTTATGTCCTGCGGTCATGTTCAAAAATCTTTATGATCGGCAAGTGTGGAATTTATGGCCTGGACGGCTAAAAGTCATGGCCAATATCTACTGAGGTAATAATTAAACTATAGTTTCACTCTAGTACCCTGACTCTTGTTGGAGAAGAATGAGTTCAAATATACATTTTTTATACTACAGCCAAGCAGTGTTAGAGCTGCATTATACCCTGGTGCTTACTTTGGTGTTACAATGGTCTCGTCAAACCTACAATGATATGAGTGGCACTTTAAGATGAGCCTCTGTCTGAGGAGGTGCAGATGATTCGAAGAGCCAAAACTCAAATGCTCATCTGTCTATTAAATGTCAGCTTATGTGTAAGGTTTGTGTGTGACCGAGCTTGTGTAATGCTCAAGTTTTAGTGAGGTGATACAAAGCAGCGTCACAAACTGGGGCAAATCAAAAATCCTGCCAAGGTGTAAAGGATAAAAAAAAAAAACACTCCTTTCCTTTAAGAGTCAGGAAAAGACACAAACAATGTTAATTCTACTTTTGTCTCACTTGCTCGTATTTTTTCAGAAGAAGCGAACATTCAGATGTTTGTCCTCACCATGCTCTCAAGAGTGGGAGTGATCAGAGGACCCTGCTGTCACAGCCATCATCATCTAAACCCAGAAAGTGCCTATAACTCTAAGACCTGGAAGACTAAAATAGCCCTGTTCATATCAGCATGCCTCACTCCTCCTCTGTTCCTGCTGCCTGCCTGGCAACTTCACACTCCGTCTGTGTGAGATGATGCAACGTATTGTTCTGGATTGTACAAGAGCAATATCGTTAAAAGACTTTAGATGATGGCACAATGAATCATTCCCATATTGGTTCAGAGTCAACTTATTTAGATGCTGAATTGTTAATGAGTGGCATTAAGCAGTAGACTCCGGTGGGCGTAACACTGCTTTTATCTCAGAATAAATGTTGATCGAACTGGGCCTCTTCTAGTTGCATTGAGGTGCAGTCACTGATTGCTGCATGCACACACACACACACACACACACACACACACACACACACACACACACACACACACACACACACACACACACACACACACACACACACAAATGTGGTGGCCCTCTCGCCGCCTTCACTAATGTCAGAAATCGGCTTCATACATGTCGCCATGGAAACCCAAAAGAGCTGCTACGGTATCTGAGAGACGACATTGCTTTAGTGTCTGATGGCACGTGGCACCTAAGGTGGAAATCATTACGGTCACTTCAATGGATGGCTGGCTGCAGAGTGTTATGTTTAGTTTTAAAAAAAATAACACACACACACACACACACACACACACACACACACACACATAAGCCTCCAGTGTGTGGTTATAGGATATGGATTAGAAGGACAAGACAAGAAGCAGTGAAAAACCATTCAACCTGACCAGGTACACACGACATACAGCATCTGATATAAACTCACGGAACAATGTAACCAAAAGTACTATAGGAACAAAGGGTACAGCTGAACATTTAAACTGATATCATTCATTATTTCCTCCACTGCATTTTGCATGCCATTTAAAGCAACCAAAGTAAAAGGAAGTATCTCTAAACTTGGCATGATGAAACAGCATGCAAAGGCATGTGCTTAGGGGAAGTGGTAAGAGGAAGTCTAGTCTAAAAAGCCGTAAACCGGCTTTTTGGAGGCTCTGTTACTCTAGTACCTACTGTAGGGGACAAACAAACAATACACAGTACTGTAACTCTATTCCTCAGCACATCTTCAACTTGACACCAGATTCTTTGAGAATCGAGGATCCATTACTGAGCATGATTTTTTTTTTTTTATCTTTTCATTGAAAATAGTCTGGAGTAGGTCAATGCGTACTTATCAATGTCTGATAATTCAAAAGGATACATGACAGTTTTTGTCCAAAGAATAGGGGCGATTTTGTATGTTGTGTAATGTTAATCTTTCAAATGTCTGGATTTGAGGTCGAGGACTATGAGATTGTAATGCTTAAACTGACTGACTAGCTTGTCGACACAGAAATATTTTGTGATAATTATGCGAATATTAATTGATTATTTATTAAGCGCAAATATCAATCATTTGCTGATTGCAGCTTATAAATGTGAAGATTTGTGAACATTTTATAGACAAAATTATTATTTGATGCATTGAAAAGACGTATCAACAAGGTTTAAATAAAAACAAAAATAACAGTTGCAGCTCTAACCTTAGTATCATTTTGAAAGGGCATTAAAGTACATCTTTTTAGAGAGTAGTAACCTTGAGGCTAAAAATAACCGAAACAGGATAAAAGCATTTGAAGGAAACACTGAAGTCAGAGAAACAGTGAACACCTCACACAGGCACTGCTTGTTTGTAGCATCTCACCTCGCTCATATGGAGATTCATTGAGATTCATTTTAATTCATGCTCTTAAAATCTATGAATGCATCAACGCTTGCTTGTCACGAGTTTGTATACATTTTAGAAATCGACAAGAAATACCAACATGCAGCCAAATCTCCTTCAAAACAACAACATCTGGATATTATTTTACATTAGGCAACTTCATATAACATTTCAAATAACATATTTCAAGCAATTGGAGCTTTAAGGATAAAGTTGAGCAAGGGAGTCTGTTTTTCAAACAAGCAACTGCTGTAACCAGCAGAATACGGTTTAAGTTTAAGGCATGTAGGGCAAGTTTCAAAATGCGGGATAGAAGAGGAGAGAGACACATGCAGGTATCGTATGAGCATGTAGAAGGCCAAAAACAGCCCCTCCATGTCCACTGATGACATGACTTTTGGCCAACGGGTGAAGATAAGCTGCTCAAAAAAAAAACAAGAAGCGAAAGGATTGAAGAGGCTGGAAATAGGGAGATGCACGATACCAAAATCACAATCCTTGACTAGTATGTGACATGCAGCATTCATCCTTTACAGAAAAGAGTGTCGCTGTACTCACTGGTTTCCCATTCCTGTGATGTGCAGTAGACAGAAGAAACACACACATGTACACACGACCACAATTAAACGTGACGAAATGACAAGTGGGAACTGTGTTAAGAGTGTGAAATTTAGTTTGCAATGGTGTTAGAACGTTTCGCAACACTTGCAGAAATACACACACACACACACACACACACACACACACACACACACACACACACACACACAAACGTATAAACAGAAAAACTCATGGAGTTAACATTAAAACCAGATGTCTAAAAGTTAAGTTAAAACTTGACCGTGTCTCCCCTTTGTCTTTAAACACTGTCAAATATTGGGATTTTTTTAGCTTGCATTTACGACTATTATTTCATATCTCAGCAGGCAATCTACGGCACAGCTCAAAACTGCGAGAAGATTCTGCTGCCAAGTTAAGAACAGAGGCTTAACTCATGTCAACGGATGGCATTCCTGTTACAGTTTTTGTAATCATTTTCATCTTCTTCTTTTCAAGACATCGTTAGGTCAGACACATAGCTACATTTCTGATCTATAAAGCTTTCAAAGCTACAGGAGCAACCCATGTTTGGGATCACATTTCATACAGTATAATGCATTTTTGAAGGACAGTAATCCTTTTAATAACTCCCAACATGTGTTATCTTTATGGCTTTAATAGTCTCTTACACACACAGCGCGAAGAAGTTGGAGCCAGCACAATAAAAACTCCATTCACACATCTAACAACAAAAAATGATTCTTTGTCTCTAATGGTTGAACTGACGAAGAACCCAGGTCTCTGCAGTGGTGGGCAAGTGCTTTTTCCTGCATGCCAACAGTAACTTGTTAAAAAGCATGAACACAGGGAGCAGTTAAGAGGCACTTTGTGATTTCCTGTTTATGATGTCTATTTAAGATGTGCAGTAATTGCTCATATTTAAGCACTTTCACCCTAACTGCTTGGCCTACTTACTTACTTTTGTTTTTTTTAATCTCATGTAGCCTATTTTAACCCATGTCAAAGGAAGTTTTCCAAGTGTATGCATGTCTGTGAAGCCTGAGAAAAATTTCCATGCGAGTCGACAATAAAGATGTCTAATTCTAACACATCGGCCTCATAAACTCATATTGAAATAATAACTCATCAGAGTTGCCATAGTGTCTGTCCAAAACTGCACTGCCCTAGATGGACGAACTCTATGCATTCACTGGCTGAATGGCAACACAGAAAGATTTCTAACAGCAGTCTAATTGGTCAGCTGGTGCCAATGACGCACACCAAATCTCCTCTTAAAGCTTATTAATTGATAGGCAGACAAGATCCCACGGACAGATGAGGTGAGGCGGTGTGTGTATGAGAGAGAGAGAGGGGGGGGGGAATTAGGGAAGGGGTAAAAACTGAAAAATGCAACGTCATGTCAGACCACACTGTATAAACTTGACTTTATTATTACATTGATTCAGAGGATAGTCTTGCCATACTGGTCACTGCAGTTCCTCGCATATTCCATAACAGTATCTGATCCTCGAAAGAGCAGCTTCTGTCACATACAAGTCTCTTCATATGAATTTAAGCAGCCTCCCCTGTAGTAACGCTACTGATAGTTGTAAAGTCACTAAATCTCCCTCAAAGAACAGTTGTTACAACGTCCCTTCAAACGAAAAGTCCCCATTACACGGGGCAAAGGTAAAGCGCCCCGTTAATGTCAGCTAACGTTACTGACAAAATGAGCTGTCAAAAAAACACTGGCAGGAAAGCGCGCTCCAACATCCATGCAGCCTTTGGGGAAATAGTCGGAGTTAAAGTTAGTGTCGTGGCAGTGTAGCGGCAGTCGTTCATACCTGAAATTGAACAGTCGGTAGGTCCAACAGCCGTGTCCAGTGTCCAGTGTCCGTGTCTGTCGGTCTCTACTACTCGGAGCGCTCTCGTACGGAATCTGTACTTGGCAACCTCACCAGCAGCGCTAATCCTGACGTCAACGCATGGTGGGACAGCCAATGGACCAATCGACGCTCGAGCTTTGGCGCAGGTAAACAGCTCTGCGACATTATTGGTCACCTCTCGGCCTCCACCCGTGACACCCGTGCTTTACTATAGGAGGGAATGCTTGGAGGTGTGTAGTCGACGGGCGTGCAGCCTTGGTAAGGCGCGCATAGTTGTTGCAAATAACCCCAACTGAATGCTGACATTGTTTCCACAATCAAACATGGTAGTGATGAGACGGATTAGCCGTGATTTTAGCAAGTAGTAGCCTAATGGCATGAGTAAAGCCACAATTTTAGACTGGAGTTTCTAAAACTCTGGCCCACGTGATCACTTATCGAAGCTCTCGATTTGGTCGAGCTGGT
The DNA here is from genome assembly GCF_023349555.1 of Cebidichthys violaceus. NCBI lineage: Eukaryota > Metazoa > Chordata > Actinopteri > Perciformes > Stichaeidae > Cebidichthys > Cebidichthys violaceus. The sequence continues at coordinate 5,258,967 of NW_027176428.1, read as the reverse complement.
AAAGTGCACAAACACAAAAAGAAAACCTACTGAACTGGTGGCCTGCTAATATCAACATTGTAGATTGGATAGTTGTCATATTAGTACATAAGACGGTTTTCTTAATTAGCTGCTTAACCCTTCATACACCAGGCATTCAAGTACTGGCTCAATCATTTGTTCACCTTGTGTTTTATTCTCTGTCATCCTTTGATTTCTTACACACAATCCTGTCTGTATTGCATGCTATATATTGTGCTTTCATTTCATTACTTTGTTTGTTTTCGCATGTCCATATCCATGCTCAATTGAATCTTTGTTTTGGTTTTGCTTATCCGCGTCTTATGTGAGTGCGTTGTTTGTATATATTTGTATGAATTAAATAAAACCACCAATACCAAACCTAATTAATCTATTTGTGACGTTGTTCTAAAACGAAACCTAGAATGAAGCCCACATGGACTTCTTTGTCTATTCACCCTACCAGATGCAAACAGACCTGGGTCCACTGAATTTGTGTTGTCTAAGCTTGTGGTGGTCTTGTGCTCCATCTAGTGGATTGCATGACCCCAAACAGGCAATGTCAAGTAAATGGTCTACAGAAAAAATCTGGCCAAAAGTAGTAGTAAAGACACTGTGAATCAAATCGAGTGCACTTTTAGGCTAAGCAAACTAATTATTTGTGTTTTAATTTTTTAATAAATACATGATTTGTAGACAGTCATCAATGTTTATAGTGACTATTTGCTTTTTTATTATTGTTTTATTTTTAGATCTTAATTCCCATAAATTTGTTGCATTGTTTATGGCAGACATGGCAGAAAGAGTACAGGTTGAACTCATAACTTTAACACAAGAAATCAATGACCCAAAATTTGGCCCACCAGCAGGGACTGGTATTGTTTGTGCTAGCTAGATAAAACCCATCCTGATTAAAATTATTATTATAATTCCAAGTGAGAAAAGGTACACTAAGAAATGTTGAAACCTGCTTCTAGGATCTGCATCTAGGATCTGTCAAAAATGCAAAAAAAAAAAGAAAGATTTAATTTGTATACTTCTACATTTGTAAATAAAGAATTTCTCAAGTAAAAGCAGGGCATTTATAAGGAATGTCCCTTCTTATATACAGTCTATGGATATTGGTGCAGCGGCTTCTAAATCTTCTTTCTTTTCTGTTCTATTTACTGTGTATATAATGTGCATTTTTTATATAACATCTTTACTATATTATAACTGTATATATTGTGACGTGTATTTTTCTTGTATTTTTCTTTTTCTTTTTATATAATATTAAGATTTTTTACCTGTAACCTATTGCTGCTTGTAACAAAATAATTTCCCCTCGCGGGATCAATAAAGTTAGTATCTATCTATCTATCTATCTATCTATCTATCTATCTATCTATCTATCTATCTATCTATCTATCTATCTATCTATCTATCTATCTATCTAAATGTTCCTCCAGTAAAGCTGTTACCGTTTCTCAATCCAGACGCTGGGGGGCGCTGTGGTGCACACGGTGCTGTGTTCGGTCCAGTCGGACCCTCTCCTCGTCGTTGGCAGTCAGGCTGACAGTTGCCTAGTGACGAAAAACTATCGAACTGCTGCTGATTTCCTGCGTTTTCAAAAATCTCAACACTGGCTCAAAGTGAGCTAGTTAGTGCGAAGTTTTCATATGGTTATCTCTGGAGTATGGGACGAAATAAAACCGTTAGCGTTGCTGGAAAAGTCGCGTAGCAGTTTTCAGCGTTTTCAGGGGTCGCGTTATGAAGCGTTTTGAAGAACGATGAATAATTATATTTTCATCAGGGTCGTTGGTAAAGGGAGCTATGGGGAGGTGAACTTGGTGAAACACAAAACCGACCGAAAACAGGTGAGAAACAAAAACGTGTGTGTGGAATTCAACACAGCCAACAATAGCTCAAATAAACAACGTCACGTTATAGCTTTGATGCTCAAAAGACCCAGCTAAGCTTTAACTAGCTTAAAGTTAGCTAAAGAATGCTAAAACCTCACAGTCAGCGTTACGCTTTTTTACGTTATGTTTGAGATTTATGGAACAAACGCTGTAATGTTAGCAGGAAGACATAACGAAGCAAAGTAATATGTTAGTGAAGGTAATGTTTGTGGTTATTTACAGGCATATAACCAGCATGGTGACTGTTATCCCTCTCCTGTAAAGGACGTTTTTGTAGTTTGGTCTTAAGATGTAGAACAACAAAAAACTACATCAGGTGAAGAAGAGTTGTCATTAACTTCAGCTAAAATCATGTATGTGTGTTAATGTAAATGAAAACTGAGTTCTGTTCATTGTATCTGGTTGGAAATGCTCTTGTAGTGACTTTTAATGTTTGATTCCAAGCGTTTTGATATCTGAAGTTGTTCATTTTCACAAACATAATATGTGTTCCTTTGTTTCCAACTGACTGCATATTTAAATTTTTTGTTACAGTATGTTATAAAAAAGCTGAATTTAACCACCTCCTCCAAGCGGGAACGGTGTGCTGCAGAGCAGGAGGCGCAGCTCCTTTCCCAGCTACGACATCCTAACATTGTGACGTACAGGGAGTCTTGGGAAGGAGATGACTGCCAGCTGTACATTGTGATGGGTTTCTGCGAAGGCGGAGACCTTTATCACCGACTCAAACAGCAAAAAGGCGAACTCTTACCTGAGAGGCAGGTGGTGGAGTGGTTTGTGCAGATAGCCATGGCACTACAGGTGTGATTTGAAAGTGAAAGGCCAAGCAAAAGTCAAACATCATTTATATTCTTTACACAAGTTTGGGACATCTGAAGTCATTTGTGATTTTTGCTTTGCAGTACCTGCATGAGAGAAACATTCTTCACCGGGACCTTAAAACACAGAACATCTTCCTGACCAAGACGAATATCATCAAAGTTGGGGACCTTGGCATTGCACGAGTATTGGAGAACCAGAATGATATGGCCAGCACACTCATAGGGACCCCGTACTACATGAGTCCAGAGCTCTTCTCTAATAAACCCTATAACCACAAGGTAATATGGTTGTTTGCTCATACACTGCATAGTTTATTTGTGACTGGTCATCGTAAATGCTTTACAAATGGATGTTATTTGTTTCTAGTCAGATGTATGGGCCCTGGGCTGCTGTGTGTATGAAATGTCCACACTGAAACACGCCTTCAACGCCAAGGACATGAACTCACTGGTTTATCGCATTGTAGAAGGGAAGGTGGGTTTCATCTTTTTACATATATTTTATTAGATATTCTGTTAAGGTCAAGTTTGAATGGTTTTATTTTTGATACATTGTTATACTTTCCCAGGTGACGGCAATCGTCTTTTTGCAAACAGATACATATTTTAGTATTTGATCTGTGGCTCACATTTGTTTGTCATTTCCTGAGAGTCTCAGAAGAGTTCCTGGACATAATTTTTAGCTCCATAAACTGACTCGAGTTTGGAATAGTCTTAATTTGTCTTAAGCAATCTTGATCGGGAGTTTAGTAATTAATTGTCTTTTATACAGTATGCTATTTTTCCAAAAGCTGATTCTGGAAATGTAATTTATTTCACAATGACTCGTAACTATTTCTCTGGTTTTCTCATCAGCTGCCACAGATGCCTGGTAGGTATGATCTACAGCTGGGAGAACTGATCAAGAGCATGCTGTGTAAGAGACCTGAAGACAGGCCTGATGTCAAGCTTATCCTCAGGCAGCCCTACATCAAACGACAAATTGCTATGTTCCTTGAGGCCACTAAGGAGTAGGTAGCACTGACAGCAGACTGCCCTGCTGTTATTCCTAATGTCTTTAAAGCAATATTTTGTCTGCAAATTGTATTTCTTTCTGTGTATGCTTCAATAGGAACCATTTTCCACTGTCAGATATGTGTTTCTACCCCTTTTTTTGTTCCTTTGCCACAGTGAGCTGCTAGAATTAATCTATATCTTCTCTTATATGTTTCTGTTTGATTTGGTTCTTACCAGAAAAACTGCCAAGTCAAGAAAGAAAGCTGTTGGTGAGTGTAGGGCCAACAGTGGACCACCTGTGGTGTCTTATCTGCCAAAGCCTGAGAGAAGTGCCCAACCTGAACCTCTTGTCCGGGTGAAACGCGTGAGTGACTATAGAATAGTAAGGCTGTAATACCTTAATACTTATATATATATTATAACATTCTAGAATATTGACGTTTATCAGTTGATCAGTTTCTGTGTTTTCATGTATTGAAATGTATTCCATAATTTTCTTATATTTCTTCTATTTTATAATAGACTAATAGTAACATGCAGGTATTTTCTGCATGCTGGTTCAACATGAGGACGAACTTTTTGATTTGTTTAATAACTGGTCTTCATGTCTGTGACCATGTTTTAATGCATTTTATTTTGCCAGCTCTCTCCTCTCTTTATAGTGTTTGTTTGCCACTTGAATATGGCTGGTATGGACAGTAATGTGTTGGCCAAACTTGAACAATGTCGGTTAAAATTAATTCTAACAGTGAGCTGCTGTGCTTGGCAAATACTGGTATGTAAGCTTAATGAATCTGATTACACAAAATCAACAGAAACTGTATCTTGTTCTTGCAGCATTATCTTTAGATTTATAACCTACATGGCATTGCATCCAGATTTCCAAATCCCTTAATTCCGTCCTGAATAAGTTCCATTATTGTGTATTTATTTTCAACATGGTTTTGTGTCGATACATTCAAGTAGTGAGATGTCAAAACCAGTCCAGTGGATTACTCCAGTTGAACCCGTTTACCCAAGCTTCTTCACTTCTGATGTAAGCCAGGGAATCGCCAGTGTTAATTCTGTTTTTCCTCTTCATCCTCAGAAAGAAGAGAAATCACATCAACATAAAGTTCGGGACGGCATTGGAGACGACACTCCGGTCCAAACATCACGGCCAGCAAAACCCTCCTTAGCCGATGCTCTTGAAGCCAGCATCGCATCCCTGGCAACTATCAGCAACGTCGATGTCCAACTGCAGGAAGACGAGGACCCGATGAAGAGACAGGTGCAGGGGCCCCAGTCAGTTGTGTCACACCACCGTCGAGGTAATGAACCTAAGACTCGCAGTGTGTACAAAGACAGCAAGGGGAGAGGAAAACCAGATCCCTCTCCACATCCGTCCCCTGTTAAGCCCCCTCTGAAATCAGTATCGGATGAGAGGAGGACATCCAATGGATTGTTAGACATTAATCCGCAGGCCACGCCGAGCCCCGGGGATACATTTTCTGTCGGTGGGGAGAAACAGAAGTCCGATGTAGATGATAAGGATGATACCATGGAGTTACTTAAAGAGGCGGACATGCAGAACCCAAAGCTGAAAGTGGAGAGCGACGGTACCTTTTCTATCCATGAGACGAGATCTGCACACAAATCCAACATAGAAAATATTGAAGCGGTTGTGGACGTAAATATGGATGGGAAAAGTGACACCATTACCCTTCTCAAGGGAGCTCCGACACAACACCACACCTCAGACACCCAAGTATGTGCTCTTAGTAATAGATTGGTGTTTCTGTTGTTTTCTCAGGGGAAAGTCTTGTCTACTTTTTTAACGTGTAAATTTATGTCTTCATAGGATAGCCTAGAATCTACTGAAAAGCTGTTAGAGCCGTTCCCTCCAACACTGGTGAGCATTAAAATTCTTGGAGTCTTTCTGTGAACTCTAGCCAGAATAAAGCCTATAAGCTGTATTGTGAAAAGATTTTTGCCGCAGTGGAAAAAGTGTAATTGTGTCTGTTTAGGAGCCCGTTCGAGAGGAATCTCCCTTACCAGCCAGTAAGCTGGGTCCGACCACTCCACACCAAACTCCTCTGTACTTGTCATCAGAACCGTCTATAGCGCAGCAGCACAGAGGGAGGGACATCAGACGGACACACGGGGGTCAGGACACGGTAACGACAGATACATTAGCTAACGATGGTCACGTGATACTTTGGATCTTGAAGTGCAAGTTGGGCTCTTAATTAAAATATAAAAGAATCTTAAAGCAGTTCAGTTACATGATTCAATTCATCATTGAGGCTCGTGCCTCATGGGATAACGGGAAAATTGAGAGAAAGACGGTTTTACTCCAGAAAGTGCTTCTGCTTTTTGCTCAACTGCTGTTAAGTCTGCTGTTTTTCTAAAACTAACCATCACATTGCATTTGTGAATGGACAATCACAAGTTCAAGTCAATGATTGTTCAAGTCAATGATTGTTGAAAATAACTTTTTGAAAGTACATTTTTACTATACTACTATAGCCAACCAGTAAATATGACAAATGTAAGACTTAAAACAACACACTGATCAATAGTGAGTTGATTCAGTTAATCGTTTTTACATATTAATTTATATTTCTCTTTTTTTGCCTCTTGTTAGTCCAAGGTGACTGCTCCTAGACCTTTACCTCCTCTTCCTGTTAAGAGCACAGCCATGGACGGCAGGAAGAGGAGCAGCAGGGGCACAGAGGGCAAGAAAGCCAGCGTAGCGGCAACCTCCACATCGGTTAGTTGCTCTACGGATGGATTCCTACCACTGCCACAGGTGAGAGGGCTCATCCACTTGCTCCCTGTCTACAGCTACTTTACTGCAAATACTTGTTTTGAATATCCATTCTGCCTGAAGCATTATTTTTTCAGTCAATATAAAGCATTTGAGGCCATAGTTTGGACTAAAAGATTGAAATATTAAATAATTACAAAAAATATGAAAACATTATTTCTGTCCTGATTCTTTTTGTGCTGCTGACTTTGATATATTGGTCTATTCTTGCTGAAATCAGCAGATGAAGCTTATTAATCACAGAAAATGTGGGTCAATTGTATTTCCAGGATCGTCCTCTGTCTGCCAGAGAGAGAAGACGACTGAGGCAGTCCGGGGAGATTGCCAGCCAACCAGGTACTTCCTATCTTTTCCTAACTGAAGGCTGAGATGTATTACTGGACCCATCACAAAAAACAACAGGAACACTAAAGTTATGGGAGGCTTGAATACAGCAATTAAAAAGCTTTCACATGCTCACATACACACATATACACCTAATCAAACAAACAAATGCACATGTGCACATTTTAGGTTGAATATTCTTTACATTATTCCAAATCTATAAAAACAAAAAAAGAGTAGTTGGTGGTTTACTTTTTTTTTCTTTATTACTTTCCTGCTCTTTCCACAGGTGTTAGTGTTATAAGAAGGGCATCTTATGATGTTTCTTCCACCAAGGATGAGCACTACAATGCTCCAGTAACCAGATCTGTTTCAGACTCTCTCACTGGGACCAACTGTAAGGTACTGACATTGCATCACTGGGACATTCTATTGTACGTCATACAAAGGGAGCTACACTTTTTCACCGTCTTTTTGGTCAACAAAAATGATGTGCCTTGTGATTCTAATGTGATAAGTTTAGAGTTAATTTAAAACAAAGGTCTGTGTCAAAATGGCGGTCACAACAGTGGGATGTTTCAACAAAGCAGGATAAATTGCCGGAGCAAAGGTCGGATGAAGATGAGTGCAGCTCATCCACAAGTTCCACAGAACGTTCGGAGGGAGACTGCAGGGAAAGGTGAAAGACAAGACCAGAGAATGTAGTCACCACACTGATTTCTATTTCTATTATTAGTTCTGGAAAGTCTATATTGACATATTTGCTTTTTTATAAAAATGTGCTGTGTAATCCATGATTTATGCAGGAAAACTGAATCCAGCGACATGCAAGATTTAGTGCACATGATGACCCAGACGTTGAGAATGGATATTGGAGATGGTGTGAGTGAGATGGACAAAGGCAGCTTTGGCTCTACAGCTTTACCAGAATTTAAACTGAACAGGAAGTACAGAGATACCCTGGTGCTTCATGGGAAGGCTAGAGAGGAAGCAGAGAATCTCTCACTGGGTGAAATACCAATCGGTTAGATACTTTTAAACTATTATCATCAGTCAGCCATTCTGGAGCTTTCGTGTGTTTAACCAGCTTTTCTCTCTCCAAAAGGCTCCACATCTGGTCCAGCCAAGATCAGGAGAGCCATAGAACACCTGAGAACAGATGTGGTGAAGGGTCTGGGGGTCAAGCTGCTGGACAGAGTTCTGGAAATCATGGAGGTGGAGGATGACACCAAACGAGAAGTATGCTTTTAAAGAAGTAAATCGCATCACACCAAATCATATACACTTTAACATGTTCAGTAACATTTAGTTAAATACATTATGCACTTCTATACCAGGAAGGGTAAGCGAAGTCACAAAGATGTAAGTTATATACAGAAACTGATGCATTTCTAATGCATTGTTTCGGAGCTTAATTGAATGTTCTCTTCATGTCGAGAGTTCTGACACCCACAGATGCATGGAGCTACAAGTGAAATAAGTTACTAACTTCTTAGTTTAAAATAAGTAAACTTTAAGATAAAATTGTATATTCTAACCATATCAAACCTTAGAATATATTAACTTGCCATGCACAATATAATCAATTGATCTGTGATGTTCAAAACCCAGTTTGTGTATAACTCAAGCAGTTAATTCACCAGTTATTTGTTTTCATAATGATCACAGTTAGCCTCCTTTTTCTCCCTGCAGCTGTGCCTTCGTGACCAGATGGGAGATGAGAAGTACCAAGCTTATGCCGTAATGGTGAGGCAGCTGAAATTATTTGAGGATATTGCCGTCAAGGTTTAGTGAGATTGCTGTGGATACGGGAGCGTACACATTCACATTTCTATGACACCACTTCTTAGAAGAGGTAAGCGTCTCAAACAAGAAACTTTGGGAAGAATTTGACAGTTTAAGTAGAAACAAATGGTTTGACAAACGGTTATTATTGTTCATGAAAATTTGTTTCCTGCCACAAAACCAACCTGCTTCTCTGGCATTGCCACAATGCAGCTGCTCCTGTGCGAGCAATCTTATGTAAATGACTGTAAAGTTGTTGTTTTCCCTCATTCTTCAAACACAGAATTTATTATATAATTTTCAGGATTTCTATGCAAAGATTTTGAGTATGTTAAAGCATTTGTCTTTCTACTTTTGTTAGTAGATACTCGTGATTATTTATAAAGGCAAGCTAGAATTTCAATAACTGTTTTACCCATGTTGTATCTTTGAAGATACTTGATCACTTCTGCTGTATTGTATTTTCTTAAACACAATAATGTGATGTAGATGTTAACATTTAAATCTTTTCTATTAAATCTAATTTTTTTTTTGTTCACACCAATTTTCCATAATGTTGAAGACCTCAATAAAATGTTTAATTGAGAGCAACACGAGCATCATCAAAAAGTCCTGCAAAAAAACAACAACCTCTAAATAAAAATGAAACATCCCATTTATAAAACAGAATGTCAAATGTTTATTATTTGGACACAAGTAATTACTTATCACTTTTACGATGTTTTCTTTCCCAAATGCGAACTGTGAGACAAAAGGATGTATTATCAGGATGTGTTAACAGCCAGGCAGGACCAGATGTGAGTTATTTGTGTTTCTTCTTCTTGAGAGTTTCCTGAGGTTTTTGGCTGGACTCCGCGCTGATGTCTGGAATAATTGGCTGCCAGGACAGAGGATTCTTTCTGTACATGGGCCATGGAGGCAGCGTCAACTACAGCAAAGTACACAAAAAGAGATTATAAAATGCTCTCTGGTAAAGCCTCTCCAGGAAGACGTATTTACATGGTATACAACCACAAGACGGGCAACTATGTGCAATAATTTTGTCAAATTGTACTAATCTATGGCGTTAACGTGTGTAAACAAACTAGTGGCTAGTTCATTATACTGGGCGCACAAAGCTATGTATCGTTCCTTCCCTTAAAAGCACATAAAAATGCTTAAAACAACAACTTACCACACAGGAAACAACAAAGCCAGCCAAGACTATGTACACGGTCCACCCAAATTGTTCAACGATCAAACCATACACGAATCCAATAGCCTGAAAAGAGATCAAAATGATTAGCAGTAAACCTAAAAGGTAAAAACTCAATGACGTACTAGTGCAATGTTTTGCAAGAGTCATGGTTAGTTACCGCTGAGATGAGTATTATTCCTTGGAAAATCTGTTCAGCCAGTTTTTGGCCTTTATAATCCTGTAACACAAGAGAAAGAGAAACAATAACAAAATGAGCACAGATTGATGTTCAGAGGTTGGTGGGTACATCTGTGTAAAATAAATATCTGGTAAAACTTGGCTGTTGCCCACAAGCTTTGTTTACGGCTACACTAACCTTAGGAACACGTTAAATATCGTTAAAGTTCTAAAGAATTAACTGAATGGCTATACTAAAGTTAACGTAGTAGTTCTTTTGATTACCAATGTTGAATCCACTTACTGTAAGTCGCTTTGGATAAAAGCGTCTGCTAAATGACTGTAATGTAATGTAATGTTACAACAAAAATAACGGTAGCATTACTGCGTTAACAATTAGCTATATATATAGTCCAGTCATAGATGTCGATATGTCACTATTAAAACCTAAAACAAATTATAAATACTGGATGGCAGGTTATCTTCTAGCTTTGAAGGATATCACTATTGTAACTAGCAGCTGTTACCACTGTAACGTTAGTTTAACCACTTAGCTAGCTTCCGTTAGCTTGAAATAATAGCATGGATGAATAGCAAGCATAACTATGCAGCTCCACAACAAATACGCCAGTCATCTCTTACCATGTGCGAAGGAATGGATTTGAATATAGACAGCATCTTTCCACTGAAGAGTGAACGAGCAAATACGGACTGAATCAGGCTCAAACGCTGGCAGGTTGGTTGCAAAGCGAATCAGTTTGACTTCCGGTTTCAAAAAGATACGTCGTGTTGTAAAGGACCCCTCCTCCGACTGAAGTGCCCATGTTGTTGACAGATCTGGTTTTATAGTAGGCAAAAGCTTTGCCTGTCTAAATGACTTACCATCAATATGCTTAGTGTCTATTAGATATCCTAGTTTAAGCATGTGATTTTTTTACCTAGCCATTTAATCATGTATACATACCGAATATTATACTATTTAATTTTGTTTTTGCTGGGAACAACAAGCAAATTTAATGTTAAAATCAGGCAAACGCATGGGCATCTATTACTACGTGCGAGTTTGTTGGCGGAGAGCGTTTAACTTGTTGATGTTGAGTTGGCAGTTTGGCTGTAGCCTAAATTATCTTTGCTGTCCTGTCCGACATATTTTAGTAGCTTCCTTCACCTAGTCTGATGGTCCTGTTGTGTTTATGCAGCAGTAATTCTTGGTTTATGTCAGTCTTCAGTAGCTAGCCAGCTAATACAGCTTGGGCTGCGCTCAGATCAAATTTGACACTTTCACCTGTTTTAATTTTTACATTTATCAGGCGTGCAGGAGGAGCAGACAATCCTCCTGTTATCATGACACTGAGGAAAGGTGAGTCAGTCTAGATGCATGTTTGTTATGTCTAGATAGTGCAGTGAGATTGTAAAACAATAGTTAAATAGCAACATTAACATTAATTTACTCCTCAACAGATGTGTGTCTTTCACAGTGTACCACAGCTATCATTGAGATCAGTTCTTCACCGTTTCTTTCAGTAAACGTGGTCATTCTTTTGCTGCTGGCTGTCGCCTTCCTGATCATAGTTCAACGAAATCTCCTCAACCTCGGAGACATTTTACACATGGAAACCCCAGGTATGTTTCTCTTGGTGCTCTGTACCTTCTTCTCGGACTATGAAGTGTGTTGTTGTAAATGTCATCCGACAAAGTCACTGCATTATTTGTGAAATCCTAAATATGTCTTCATTCAGATGCGAGTCTTCCCTTTGAATCCGAGTTGTCTCCGGAGCTTCGACTGGAGTCTGTGCGGAAAGGAGAGGAGATCCCTGTCCTCATTACTGCTGTCGAGGAAAGACTCGGAGCTGTGGTTGCTGCCATGAACAGTGTCTATCAGAACAGTAAAGCCAATGTCGTCTTCACCATCGTCACCCTGAATGACACGGTGGATCACCTAAAGTAAGACAATGGAGCTTGTATACTGCATCATGCATACGATTATATTGCCTTGAAGAAGAGAAATGTGTGAAAAGTAATTCTCATGTGATTTAAATAACCGTTATCTGACATAACTTTATCTCCTTGTTTCACCGACAGTGTTTGGCTTAGTAATACGCGGCTAAAAAATGTCAAATATAAGATTGTTATTTTTAAGCCTGAGCTCCTCAATGGGAAGATAGCGAAAGACACTCAGCCGCTGGAAGCTGCTAAACCGGTGAGATAACAGAATGTTTTCACGGTGCCAGAATAAATATTCATGTTACTGTTTACAAATGGTTGTCAACTTTGTTATGATTGTCTATTTTTCAGTTAACTTTTGCCAGGTTTTATCTACCTGTGTTCATACCCGAAGCAGAGAAAGCGATCTATTTGGATGACGATACCATTGTACAAGGTAAGGCACCACCATAAAGAAAGAGAGTTACTGTGGCCATAAACTAACAGTGAGAGAAAAGGTTCTCTGGAAGGGAATTTACGAATGGACTTAGTCTGTTCTGTTGGATCATAGGGGACATTCAGGAGCTTTATGAAACCAACCTCAAACCAGGACACGCAGCTGCCTTTTCTGATGACTGTGATTCAGCATCTGCTAAGGGCATCATTCGAGGTGCTGGAAATCAGGTAGGCCATCTCTTCCATGAGTTATGAAAAAAATAAAAAATTCATGACGTTAAATGTTTTTATGCAAATGTAGTGACATTTGATTTAAAATAATGAATCTTCTCCAATAGAATAACTATATAGGTTTCCTGGACTTCACAAAGGATGCTATCAAGAAGCTGGGGATGAGGGCCAACACGTGCTCCTTCAACCCCGGGGTCATCATCGCCAACCTGACCGAGTGGAGGAACCAGAACATAACCCGGCAGCTGGAGCACTGGATGGAACTCAACACACAGTATGTTACTCACACTGGTGAAAAAGATGCATGAATATTGAGGCTAGTGGACTCCTTCTGTTAGAATTAAGCTGCATTTGTTGGTTTCCTTTTAGGGAGGATCTGTACAGTAAGACACTAGCAGAGAGTATCACCACCCCTCCACTCCTCATTGTTTTCTACAAACGTCACTCCACGATTGACCCGATGTGGCATGTCAGGCATCTTGGTAAGTTCTGGTTACTTACTGAAGGGAAACTAAAATACATTACATGTTTTTTCTCAATGAACCATTGGCTGTAGATCCAACACATTTTAGACACAACCCTAATTATTGTTTCCCATGAAAGTTATTGTCTTATCGTGTAACTATTGGCAAGATTAGGAATTAGTGTACCTCCCAAAATGTTGAACTATGTCTTTTAACAGACCTTTCAAGGTTTATTGAGGCAGTTTTCTGTTGTAAAAGCATCTAGCCTGTTAAATGATACTAGAAAATCACAACTGACCAAGGAAGCTCTGTTCTTTGTGAAGGATGCAAGTTTTCAGGTTAAAATATTTTAATGTTGACTCAATATATGATGGAAAGTATAAAACTCACATTTGTTTTTCAGGCACTACAGGTGCTGGAAACCGCTACTCCCTACAGTTTGTGAAAGCTGCTAAACTCCTCCATTGGAACGGACACTACAAACCCTGGGGGAGGACATCCTCCTTTTCTGACGTGTGGGAAAAGTGGTTCATTCCCGACCCCACAGGAAAATTTAATCCTGTGCGAAAACACACAGGGTACAACTAGACTGAAAAATTTGGTTTTAGGAACTTTCGAGCAGCCAAGCAGGACCACGCCTCGTGATATCTCAGGATCTAAGTGAAGCCTTTTCACTCGCCACTTCTGTAATCCTCCGAATTTGTAGACTCTCACATTCCCTTGAACAGCTTTTTTCTATACCCAGTGCATCTATCTGACCCACGCTTCTCAAAATGTTTTGTTTAAAGCGGATCGTTTCACTGAAGAGGCCTAGACTGTTTTCCTCCCGATAAGAGCAATGTTTCATCCTGTTGCATTTGAAGAGTATAATCTTAATAGACATGTATGCATCAATCCCAGTCTACTACAATGAGATACCTTGCAACAACATGCCAAGACAACCATGTGCTGAAGAAGCCTTTGTTAAAGTAATGACTTCAGCAGGTTTGTTTACATGCAGCTGAATACTGATGAATTCACTTTATTTGCATACTGGACGATTTTAGTTACCTTAGCTATGATATAGGACAACCAGTCCAGTATTAGCCACACAGGTCATTACCTCAATCTGTACTTTCTGTGGCAAAGTAGCAAGTTTCATACTTAATTACATTTATCAGATCATTTTAACAGTGGTCTGTACACGGTGCAGCATTTGTTACAAAAATGCAGTTTATCTCCCTCTTCCCCTAATTCCATTATTCTGAAACAACGGTGAATTGTTAATACAGGGCAGCTCTTTCATGTTGTGCTGTCATTGTGATTCGTCTTGGATAACATTTGTAACTGCCGTAAATGAACACTAAATCAGTGCTGTACTGCTGCTCATGATAAACTGAAGTGTTTTTTTAATGACATTTTATGCAGACCACTAAGCCAATTGCACCACTGCAGAAATTGAATAACAAAATGTGCACAATATTCTCATGCTTTATAACCCTTCAGTCAGGATTTTTTTTATATACATTGCTTTGCTGATGTTAATATTGGTCATCCTTTGTATGGCACATGAAATTAATATTTTATCATTTCAATTTTTTTTTTTTTTTTTAAGATTTTCCATTTCCAAGATTGTGGCCAGTTTATTGCCTCAAAAAGGAGGAGGGGGGATAGGTTTCAACAGCATGGAACTGCTGTAGTGCAACTTTAAGGTTTTATAAACATAACAAATGAAGGCTTTGTAGAGGGTTTATTACATTTATAGTACATTGTCTATATACAGTATTCTGCATGAACACAAAATTACAAATGACCTCTGGACATTTAAAACAGGCGATTATTCACCAACAACATCTAGAAGTAGAAGTCGGTGGATATATACACATGACCACAGACAAACTATTCAATTAAATTAACTGAAAAATGTCGTCGAGGATAAAGGTCCTTGTCTGGAAACTATCTTCCAGATTCAGAGTTTAAAGGCAGGTCACGGACACCAACGACTGCCCACTCAACTAGGCAGTGCCTTTTAAACTGATTCTGAATCAACTTGGCCTGTCTGAGGTGATCAAAAGGCACCCTGACAGTGATTCTGTATGTCAGCATGTTTGTGTATGCTGACAAATCCACATCTGCATGTCCTCCAGACAAAGAAAGCAGAGCTCATTTAAAATGTGTGTTGAAGTCATAGGTGTCATCTGTTGTCGCTGCAGAGAGGCTGATGTCGATGGGGACAGACTGGAACTGCACATGGCCTGGTTCTTCTGGAAGACAAGTAGAGATGTAAAAATAAGCCCTACTAGGTGGATATTTTAGTAATAAAAGGACATTTTTTAAAAACAAAACTTACTCTTGAGTTGCGCCGTCTGTGGTTTATCTGGTTCTTCTGTTTTATTTGCCTCCTCAGCACTTTGTACAGGCTGCAAGACAAGCAGATGTTTTAACTATTCAAAGTCAAACAACACTCCAGATGAAAAGTGATTTGAATGAGAACGGTCCAGCCAGCAGGATCAGAGTTGGATTAGAAGTCTTCATACACAAATCAAGACATGAATTTTTGTCCTCATTTCCTGGAAACCAGACTGCTAACACTATTTGAAGAATCTGTATCGTCTTGCAGTTAAAAAACTAAAACTTCTATCATTACCTCATTATTCTGCTCTGCTGCTCCCTCTGCAGCAACAGGTGTTTCTTCAGAGGAGTCGAGGACACTCAGCTGACCTGCAGTCGGGCCTTTAGAGATGAAGCCGATGCTGCTGGCCTGGCTTGGGAATTTAACACCTGAAAAGCAAAAGTTGTTTTCAGCAAAGAGTCTAAAAGCACATTAGTGTCACTTGAAAGAAAGTACCATTCACAAATGAACTAAGTTTTTTTTGGTTTGCATTTCAAGTGGCTGAAACTCACCATCTGAATAACACAGCATGCACGTATTGGAAGATACTTCTGGAAAAACACTTATTTTGTTAACAAACACACTACAGATGAGCTCTGCTTGTGACAGAGCGACTTTATAGAGTGGTTTGTGTGTTACTCTTGGAGGTTATAACCAGTTATAACAGCACAGCAAAAGCTGCTCAACCTTCTCAGTCCTCCTCCACATTACAACAACGTGATAACATATTTGTTTTCAATAATAAATCCAAACTATAAGAGGGGAAAAGAACATTTCACATCCCGCCTCAAGTTGAAAAGTTAAAACTGTATTATTGATAGTTGACCCGTCACACATTTGAATTGCAATGAATCTAAATTCAGACTATTAAAAATTCCAATTATTTTGCATAGAGCTGGGATGTGTTAGCCCCTAGCGGCACCAAAAGGCAATGTTGCTCTTTACACAATATGTGAAAAAAGTTAAGTTGGCAAACTTGCCGTTTAAGGAATCAAATCAAAACACCGTTACCTTTCAGAGTTTCCTCGTTGCCCTTCTTCAGATTGTTCAGATCCCAGCCGCTCTGCATCTCTGTGACAACAGCATCGGACATGTAGGCGGGAAGGCCGTGGTTCTCCGGTGCCTTACAGTGGTAGCTTGTCTTGGCTCTGAGGAGACACAGACTTCTGTGAGATCAATGGAGACACAACACTACCTACTTACATAATGCAGTTATTCTGGCACAGTGTTGGGATCAGAGTTGGATTAGAAGTCTTCATTATGAAATCTAGACTTGCGTTTTTGTCCTCATTTCCACACCGACGCTCTACGGCTGCCAAACCTTTGTCTTCATACAAACACTCACCCTGTCCAGTCAGCAAGGAACGCTGTGGCCGCCTGCTCCGTGTTGGGGACGCCACCCTTCTGCAGATAGCCACGCTTTTTGGCGAAAAGGGTTAAAAACTCAAGAGAGTTTCTAAAGTCTGGGACGTTGTACTGAAGCATGATCTGAAACCATGAGAACACATCCTGAAATTATATATTTTTTTAAATCACAAGAGAATAACCAAATTAATCTAACCAGTTCACACATGACTCAACACATGTCTCCTGTGATTGAGCTCCTCCTACCTGGCTGTGGTCACACTGTTTCAGCAGAGTCCTGACGGCTTCCAGCACATTCTGCTGGCCCTCCTCCACCTGCAGGCTCCTCAGAGCCATGGAGGCTGGTGGGTTTGACGCCGACGCCACAACTCCTGGGCTATCTATGAGCTTCACGTTCTTCAAGATGTGCACCTCCTGCATGGATCTGAGGGGTGGCAACAGGCAACATTTGACTATTAGGATGAACTACAAAAAAAAGTATGTAGTTAAAAGTGAGTAAGTAAATTGTTATGTTAATTAGAACTTCAAACAATATGAACTTAATCCCACAGTAATGTGCATAACACTTACAATTTGTAATTGCCAGTTCTGATAACTGCACTAAAACTGATCCCACAGAAAATGCTACAATTGTGTTTGGAGCTACTGTTTTAAGCTTAGTCATCACTCACTTTGTGATGCCTCTCTTAACGCCAGCATTGCATGCAAGGATCCCCTTCATACTGTTGATGAGACTGCTTTTCCCCACATTTGGAAAACCTGAGGGTTTATAAAAAAAAAAAAAATAAAAATAAAAAAAAGAGCATTAAGATTATGTACTTTGAGCAACCAGAATTTACAACTGACAATACAATGTCAAAGTAAATTCTGTTTTATGTAGGGGAACTGCTGTGCTTACCAACTACGCCCACTTTGAGTGAAGCTTCATTCTGTTTGTTAGCAGCAAAACTTGTGAGGAGCTCCGTGAGAATACCGTTTCCAGAACAGGCTGCTGCTCTGGATCGGTCCAGGACTTCATGGGAAGCCACGATCCTGCTCTTCCTTGCTTGCTGAGGAAGACGTTACCAGACAAGTTAAGTTACTTGGAAGAAAGTACCGTCCACAAATGAACAAAGTTTTTTTGGGGGTTTGCATTTCAAGTGGCTGAAACTCTCTCCCACCGTCTGAATAACACAGCATGGATGTATCAGGAAATATTGCTGAAAAACAATTATTTTGTTAACAAACACACTACAGATGAGCTCTGCTTGTGACAGAGCCACTCTATAGAGTGGTTTGTGTGTTACTCTTGGAGGTTATAACCAGTTATAACAGCACAAGCTGCTCAACCTTCTCAGTCCTCCACATTACAACGTGATAACATATTTGTTTTTAATGTAAGAGGGGAGGAGAACGTTTCACTTCCCGCCTCAAGTTGAAAAGTTAAAACTGTATTATTGATAGTTGACCCGTTGCAATGAATCTTAATTCAGACTATTAAAAATTCCAATTATATTGCATAAAGCTGGATAAACATGTATTTATCAAAATAGAGATTGAGGCCCCTAGCCTTGTCGAGACACAGGTTGGTAAATGCATCCAAATGTGTATAAAATGACAGTGCAGTGTCCATATAAACTATTATACTTTTTATAAATCTAAACATGTGTTCTTGATCGTGTCAAATGCACCTCCTACCACTGTTTTGTCCTTGATCTGTGTTGATGCTTTGAATGCCACAACTGGAAACTCCAGTTGTAAGCACTGTAGCCACCGCTCCACATTATCTATTGGTACCAGATCTGCAACACAGAACATCAAACATTTAGAGTCCAGACAAGACATTTTTCATTTAAATCCACAACATGAGTTAACATGATAGTGTCTCGTGTCCACTTACCTATTTTGCTTAAAACCAAGATCAGTTTTTTATTGCCTTCCCTCTGCAGCACCGCCTCCTCCAGCTGTGGACACCTGCACCCCAGTGGGTCCCGAGCATCGAGGACTTCTATTACTACATCAGATGCATCAATTACCTGAAAAGATTATAGAGGGATCACGCTAAAGATTATCAGGTGAAAGCCATTCCTGTAAAACACTGACTGGGATAGGGAAGGTTTACCTTATTTAATTCAGAGCAAAGGTAGTGTTTGGAGTTCTTGTCTGGGGTAGATGGTTTCTCTGACTGCTTTTCAACAACATCCTATGGAAACAAGACACCCCGCAAAAATAAAAGTCAGTCAACCGTAAATTAATATAATTCTGAACGATGGATTATTTTAGTGTTTGCCTTTTACCTGCCGAGCCTTCTTGGCCTTGGGTTCTGATCCTTTACTCGCAGTCTCCTTTTTCCTCTTCTGGGCTCGCTCCACTATCTTAGCTTGTTTCTTTTTCTCTTTTACTTCTTCAATCTGTGAAAGAGGAGAACATGTTCGATGAGTATTAGAGCAGTCCAACACAGCACACTTTTAAAAAAAAAAAAAAAAAAACACTCAAAATGCACATTTAACCAAAAGGTAGGTGTTGTGATAAACTACGTTAGAAGACTAAATGAGGCGGACCTGTAGCCTCCTCTGCTCCGCCTCGCGGAGGACCTCCTCTTTGAAGGGAGCGCTGCTGGGGACGCCGGGATCTTTCTTCACTCGTTTGCTCACTCCGTTCTTCTTTGCCTCTTTTTTTAACTTTCTGTTGTGTTCCCGAACCTAAACGCATACAAAAAAATGTTAACTCGATTTCTTGAAGACATTAAAATGAGTCTAAACGAGTTATAAATTAGCATCAACGTTAGCAGCGTTCACACAGGCCTCATCGACCGAAAAACTGCACACGTTTATCTTTAAAGTGACGTTAATAAGAGTCAAAACACTCACCTTTTTCTGTATTTTATAGCGTTTGGAACATGAGACCCGCTTACTTGCTTTCTTTAACTCTGAAGACAAAATATAGAAGAAAAACCGAATAACAATTAATTAACATTAGCCAAACACGAAGATAAAGCAGACCAATGGTGGCTGTTACCGATGAATACAGGTAGTGTATGGTTCGATGTATTAACCGAACAATAAAGCCCTAAAATATGTTTTTATGAGCTCATATCAGGGCTTACTTACTTGGTCGTTTCATCGTGGAGCTGCGGACCTGCCAATGTGACTGCGCTGGTCTCGCACGTGGAGAAGTGCGCAAGTTTGACGGTTCGTCATTTCCGCTTTTCTGGGCGCATGTTTCGCACATGTAGGTTTCGCCGCCTGCCGAGCTGGAGGATATTCTTCTTTTTCTTCTTCTTCTTTTAAGTTTTATGGCGGATGGCATCCAGTGAAAGGTGCATTTCCGTCACTTACTGTATTGAAGTGTGGACCAGAGTATCTATCCCCTTACAAAAACAAATAAACAAACAAACAAATATAATTTAAAAAAAAAAGTGCTATCATTTCGGTGACTTAAATTATTTTACTCAATCCTGTTTCTTTCACGTATTGTAGTACATTTCCTTCCCCCAAGGTTAATGCATCTTCTAGATTTAGTTCCTCAACTCCCAGCTTCCTCTTCAACCTGTCTTGTTCGAGTGTGAATTTCTGGCAATGACAAATGATATGATCTACAGATTCTGGTATTTGGCAGTGCTCACATAGTCCTGTTGGGTGTTTATTTATTAGTTGCATTGTTTTGTTCAGCCTTGTGTGTCCAATCCTCAGTCTGGTTAGTATGTTTTCTTCTGTGTTGCTTCTTCTGGATGTCCTCCATTTTCCAACTTCTTTCAGAACAGCATACAGATGTCTTCCTGTTTCTCCTACGTCCCAACTATGCTGCCACTCCTTAAGAATGTTTCTTTTGATTATTGATTTAGCTTCTGCTTTGCTGAATAAAATGTCTGACTTATGCTTGTTTTGCTAATTTATCTGCTCTTTCATTTCCTTGTACCCCTCTGTGTGCTGGTACCCACGTAAATGATACAAAAATACCCATATTCTTAAGTCGGATGAGTGTCGTATATTTCATTAATTAAATCCTGCCTGCTGTGGGATGTGAATGATTGTAATGAGGATAATGCTGAACTGGAATCTGAACAGACAATGACCTTTTTTTATCTGAGCCTCCTCTACCCACTGCAGTGCTGTTAAAATGGCCAACGTCTCAACTGTATAAACAGACAGATGATCTGATGTTCTCTTTTTGACTTCATATTGCAAGGTTGGTATGGTGACTGCAAAACCAGTTCTCCCTGTATTAGGATCTTTAGATCCATCTGTGTATGCTAGAGTAAATGTTTGATATGTTGTCTGTAAATCATGATATCAATGTCTTTAAATGCTTGGGTTTTGTCCAAAAAATAATTATCAACTGACACTGATGGAAATAGCCACGGTGGTGTAGTTGATAACGGTACTGTAGGAGTGAATGTTACCTGATTCAATGACATATTTCTTGCTAATTTTCCACTGCTCCATGCAAAACATTCCTGTTTGGCACTTTCTCTTTCCCAACATGGCAGAAGCACTTTTGTGGTCGGATGATCATCTCCAGAATGTCCTTGAAGATTGGCCCAGTAGTTCATAGTTAAGAGCTTGCGTCTCAAATGCAGCGGCATTTCCCCCACCTCCACCTGAAGAGCAGCCACAGGACTTGTCTTAGGATATTAAGTTCATCCGAGAGACTTATACTGACTGAAGTATGGAGGATATTTTGGTCATGATTAAAATAAAAAGTTCAATGCATTAGTGTTCTACTACTCTATTATAAATAATCAGTTCATAATCAAACTAAAAAGCAACGGGTAAAATAAAATTGAAAATATTAAAGGTTTATTTGAAAATGGGAAGTGACATTGGAAATTAATGATATAATCTAAAATGAAAAACAAGACGCTGGCATTTTATCTATTTAGTAAAATCTAATTATTTAAAATAAATAAATCTTTATTTTTTATTAACTTAACATTTAATCAATTGCGAAGAAGCCAGTCCTCCAGGTCACGCCATCTTATTCATTAAATAATTAATTGCTGATAATAAATCATATGACTGAATGTGAAAAGTATTGTAAGACTTGTTATTTAATGATGTAAAATACCAAAAAAAACATAGCTTTAGCAAATGCAAGATATTTTACACTTTCAAGTATATTTTTATTACCATGTTTTATTTCACTACTCATTATATTTAAGTATCGGCTACATAACTTAGATATTCATATCACGATATTTACATATTAATCTTTGTATATTTAGGGTATTAGCTGTTTCCATTGCTTTATTTGTTGTTAAATTTCATATAGCATATTTGGTACTTGTTTTTTTAATTTTGATGATGCACCTGATTGGAGATGTAACTGTAATGACATATAATCCGAACACTGTATACAAACACAATAAGTATAGACTATGTATCATGTAGCTATGCCACTGGGTTGTTTTTTTCTTTTGTTTTGTATTATTTTCGATTATTTTCGACATTTTCCCACAAAGATGCAGAATGCTTTGTTTGGGCTTCATGCAATAATGTCAAAGCTGCTTGTAGAAATGAGAAGTATTCAGCTTGATGACAAACGGTGTCCCCTTTACTCTGTAAATCCATACATTTTACTGATGCTTTTGTAATTATGTAACTGATAAACTATTTTGACAATGTACATAATAATAACATACCAAAACTGCATGTTATACTTTAGATGTGTGGTGACTGGTTTTATTTAAAGGTGTAAGATTGTTTTTGATGCTTTGAGAAAACGGATTGAGGGGTTTGACAGGAAATAGTCAGGAGACAGCTTTTACATTTTATATATGCTGAGCTCAGCTGAGCGTTACTGATTACCTCATTTGAAGATCCATAGAGTTTTCAAAATTTGGACATAGATTAATGTCAAATAAACTGGCGCTTTCACAACATTCAGGCATGTTGTTCTGTCACCTGAGACCCGATTATAAATACTACAGAAAAAGTGGTGTCACAGGAGATTTATGGAGAACGATGTGAAAGGAGGAGGCGAAGAAGAAGACGACTTAACTCCGGGTCACGTGACAGGGTCGAGCATCTTTTTGGTCCATTTTGGATGGTAGCAAGAGCGCTGTGCAACCCAAGAAAAATGACCAAACTTCAGTTTTTAAACGTATTTTTGACTGAGCGTCTCATGCTTGCTGCGCAGGAGATCTACAAATCTGTCGAGGACACGATTTTGGAGTACCAGGAGGAGATAGCGATCAGGGAGCGGGAGAACGACCATTTGAGACGCAGGCTGCGAGACGCTGGAATTGAAATATGGCCAGGTTAGCTCCGCTGAAAGCTAACGGTGCAGTGGCGCCTCTTTATGTCCTATCTGCCAACTCTTTTGGGGCTGGCGTTAGGTAGTGTAATGAGTATGACCGCGTGCAGAAATAATGCAACAACACAACAAATAGTATCAGAGTGATGTTCCGTCACTTCCAAACAAGTTAACTTTAGCCGTTAGCGAGCTAGTTGACTTTAGCTGCTGTTGTTGTGGAGCGGCTAGCGCTTTAGCAACCTTTGTTCGTTAGCCAACCAGCTAGTTTAGCCGACTAGCCTACACCCGGGGTTAGCATATAGCTAACTGTTGTATCTGTACACTAGTGAACGTTTTGACATACTCGGTGTACTAATTCACGATTGATTTGACAGGGCAGGACAGATACACGTGAACACTAACTAAACGGATTCACACTACACTCTTGTCGTGTCTTAGTGTTGGTTTACTTCAATTTTAAAACTCCCTACCCTCACAGAGTAGACCCATGGCTGAAACTGCTGTAAGTATTGCTAAAGGTGCCAAATATTTATTATGAGTATGATAAGTATTGCCCTCTTAACTTCAATCCATTTGTAGAGATTGTGTACGTACAGTAGACAAGTCTTTTTATTCGTTAGCAGTGTTAAATATCCCAGTTACATCCACTGTGAATGAATGGCATAATGCTCACTTAAAGAATCAAGGGAGTGAATACTTTATGTAGGCATCACATACTGTATTATTGCCTATTATACATACTCATGCTTTCCCCGGACTGTTTTGTATCATATTTAAATACGTTAAATAAGAGAGTCTATTGCTTGGGCCATTATTTTGCTTCGTGAACTAAATGTGTCAGTTTGTTGGATACAGTACATATGTTGACCTGCTCAGTTAGTGTATCACCACACAGTTACACTTTTCTACATGGATGTTTCTAAGAATTGTATGACAATGTGGCGAGTTCAGCTCTTTGTGTGTTTGATGGAAAAAGTCTGGTAAAGGGGTGTTTTACCGAAGAACACCACATTACTATTTCCATGTGCTCCGGTTGGCTCTGCCACAGCTTCACGGTCTCTTCTGTAAATGGGCAGCACTATAGATAATTCCCAGAAGCAGTAGCTGGTTCACCTTTCTCTGAAAGTATCAACAAACACACCAAGTGCCATGTAGTTCAACTAACGTTACAATGTGCACTGTTATGTTTACAGCAATGAAGTTAATATTTTTATCTGATCTTCTTCCTCTTGTTATGTTCGCAGATCGTCCGTCCATGGCACTGTTGGACGAGGAGGAGGGTGAGCACCCACGGCGTGAGTGGAGTCCCAGCATGGGGCATGAAGAGCGCATCCCCATTCAGATTAAGGATAAAAGAGATCTCCGGGCCAACCAAGGAGATGATCAGCTCCGCGGCCACGGCTCTTGCAGCACACCAGAGAACTTGTTCACTCCCCCGCGTGTTGTTAACGAGTATCCTCAGGACGGCCCCCACACATCCAACCTCCCTCAGCCTCAGAGTCAAGGCGTGGAGAACAGGGAGAGGGATCCTGCATCTCGAGGCTCCTCGAGGCATGTGAAGGTAGAGAGTGGAGGAGGCCACAGAGGCTCGACTTCTTCCAACAGCGGCGCCCAGCCACTCGCACCAGTCAACCCAAACTGCTCAAATGAGAACAACATTGACATTATCGGGGTAGAGAATGGAGGACAGATGGTTGGTGTTAAGGGAAATGGAAGTGGAGCCAACAGAGGACAGGCCTCTCAAATGCGCAACCAGGGAGCCAATGCCGTGGACTGCCCTCATCAAAAATCTCCCGTTCAAGGCCACATGTCTTCCTTTTGCTGCAAGGTTTGTGGTGAGGCGTTTAGTCACGTTGGCCACCTGCATGTGCATGTACAAGTGCACACTCGAGAAAAACCTTATCGCTGTGGAGTATGCGGGAAATGCTGCAGCTCGTCTGGAAGACTCCAGGAGCACCAGCGTAGCCACACGGGAGAAAAACCATTTCGCTGTCAGATTTGTGGAAAGGGCTTCACACAGATGGCTCACTTGAAGGTTCACATGAGGATCCATACTGGGGAGAAGCCATACAGCTGCCCTGTGTGTGGCAAATGCTTCAGCCGTTCTGACAAAATCAAAAGGCATCTCCAGACCCATAGCCGCGAGGGAACATATTTCTCAGGGCAATGATGATGCTGTTGTTAAACAACCCAGTTTGTGAATCATATTGATGAGGGAAATTTCCCACAAAAAGCTAAAATCGCTGCCAATAAAACAAGGCTTTTTTCTTCCTAATGTCCAAGAACTAGGGATTCTGCAACTTTTGGAGAAAGTTTCTTATCTAACCTAACACTGCTCCATGCCATAGTCCCTCAATAGAATTTGTATTAGCCAGTTTAGTATGTCATTTACTTAATTTTGTACTTGTCACTGAGTATTACATCTCTAAGACACAATTTGAGTTTTTAGCTAGCTTTTCTGAATTATCTAGTCTTTCCATAGTCATATACTTAGCATGACGAAGTCTTCCACACATGCCTTGAAACTGAGATGCATTGAGAAATGCAACAATGTTCAACACGGTCACGGCTTATTATCAACCAGTCGCTTGGTATCCATAAGTTTACACTTGAGTTTGAAATCTGCATACTTGACATCTGTCTTGTAATCGTTATTTTACGACCTAAGATTAAGAGTCAGTGCATGAAGTGATCTACATTTTCTCAATTAACTAGAGAATTGATGGTCTGACAAATGAAGCCTGTGTGTCATCTGCCAGTAACACTGCCAGTAGTCTTTTTTTTTTTCTCCAATTTATTTTATGAAGCAATTAAACATTGACACAAAATGCCACTGAAATGCGCCTATAAACTGTAAGCTTGACTGACTTACCAGGAGAAGTCTAATCTAACACGTGTCTCCATTTTAGTCTTTATTTTAACTTTTTCTTCTGGGTGCTGTTACATTGTTGCAGAGCTGAACACTGCCATCTCACATCGTCAGTGCTTCATGTTGTCCATTTGAAATATGGATGAATCTATTGTGAGACTGCTCCACTATTGTGTGAAGTAATGTGATATTCTGTAAAATACCACTAGTCTCGATCTACCATTAATTTTTGGAATTTTGTGGTGTTTTCTTTTTAATGACATGCACTACGGCATCTGTCTGAAACGGTGCATATTCTCACTCTATAATAGGGCCCTACAGTATTAGCTGAACCTATCTGTGGTTCTTCAGGGGTTTCAGTCTGCACAGATTTCTGTTCACCTGTGGTTCCATCACAATTGTCATTCACATGTGAGGTTATTTTGGAGTGGCCTCGGTTGTGGTTGATTTTCAAGGTGATGGTTTGTTTATTGTGGAATCAGGTAGTCTGCCCATCTTGGACTGACTCCATGAACAGTAGACCCTACAGTCACCTTTCCTCCTCTCAGGACTAATGCTGCATTCATGACATGAGGGCATACCAGAAATACTAACGTCTGACTTGAAACGGCTCTTATAAAAGGTCAGAAACTCAGGGTTTGTGGCTTTTCCCATGGAATTTGTCCCTGCTTGTTGGAGACATTAACATGACATCAATTCAAAAAATATTAAAAACAATTTGTATCTGAACCTCCTGCAAGACGATGAACTAAAATATGACAACTTCAGAGTGTGTCAGAGGTCCGTTGATGCACACTATTGAACCCTCCGTGCGTGATGAATGCAGCATGAGACGACTACAGCACGTCCTCACAGCTGACCAGCAGCCCTTCACTTACAGTCTTCTGGGACACCTTTGCTCCCCCTGCGCACACACACTAATGTACAGTGTTGTATCATTGCGTATTAAATGTTATTTTTTAATAAAGTAGTAATTGAGTATCCTTTGTAAATGTCTTGTATTATATATATATATATATATGCAAAGAGCTAGCTTTAAGAATCTAACATGAAGTGTTTTATAGAGGCTAACCTCCAGCCTTTGCATGAGCAGGTCTTAGCATTCAGATGTTACGCTGGTTAGTCGTTTAAGGGAAAGCTCAGGTGTTGCTTATAACGGTAACGATGCATCTTCATGTACCCCAGTGAGTCGTGACAGGGAGTTGGCATGCATGAGAAGTTTGAACTCCTACATTGAATGTAGACACAGAACTTTTAATAATCATCACCTGATACATATTTTAAGGAAATGTGCCATTTTCATAGATGGCATCTTGATGTCACAGTGTGAAAAGCACAAGTGTAAAAAAAAACCCGACAACATAAAATGACTCCTGTTATTGTGCATGCTGGCTTACTGTCACGGCTTACTGGCGAACTTGAATAGAACAGAGCCATCGTTAATGTTATTAGAAACAGATGTGCCTTTACTACTATGACAAGTCAAAATGCCCTTTGGAGATTACATCTTTTTCTCAATTACAGTATCGCAATTTCAACTCTAAATCCTGCTGCTGTGCATACAAAATATGAATATTAAAATCGTCACACCCATCATGTGATGTAAGCACTTTGACAAACTATATGTAGAAAAAAAAAAAGATTGTTTCATAGTAAAGCATCTGTATTCTATAATTGTAGTAACAGCTATACAACACCTGGTGGGGTACTTTCCATTTCAATGTGTTTAATGCAAGAACTTGACAGTAGTTTTAAAATTGCCACCTGCAAGGGCACATTTTATAGATGTTTATTGTATATTATCCGAGTGATTGATTAAATGCAATAAGTTGCTTTCCAACTATCTACCTAAAATTAAAAGCAATTAAAGAAAATGTTATTAAAGTAACCACTGGAAACTGGAATTTACCTTAACCATCATAAGATCATAAAGCCTTGTATGTTGTCACAGCCTGGCTCTAAACATGTGACACAAACAGTAGTATATTAACCAAAAAATAAATTGATATAAGTTAAATAAATGAATGGGAGGAATCTGTAAAGTCAGTAGTGTAGGGATTGGATGCATGAAAATGTGCTATATGGGTGTTGAGCTGTAAAAACTAAGACAACCAAAAGCCACAACAAGGGTATGACATGAGAGGAGATCTGCCAACAAATGACTTCTGCTGCTCAAGCTTTCATGGATGGGACGCACCGGGTCCAGGTGTGTCAATGACACTGATAACCCCCCATTCAGGGCTCCTCCAATTCAACAATCTCTCTACTCTGTTATTGTTTGATTACATCACCCAATCACAGGCAATCAAATCAAAACCCTGTGGTGTAATCAGCCATCAACACCAAGTTATGACACATGTAAAAGGATTCATGTAAGGATCCTTGACATTCACTCAGTGATGGCTCCAAACCTCTAAATATGTAATGACTTTGCTAACTACCAAATGTACATTAGGCTCAACGCAAAACATGCAGCATCTCATCTCTTAAAACACTTATTGTCGCCATAGAAGTTTGCATACTTACCTCAGCATTTCATTAATAATATCTACCCCTCGCTGATTTGAGTCCGTCATGACGAAAAATGTAATTATATTTCACAGTGAGCTTCACCTGGAGGCTTTCCAGAGGTTAATTAAAAACCGTCAGGTAATTGATATTCATACAATTTGTGATTCAGTTTCAAATTATGGAAAAAATATTCTACTCCCTTACTCGAGTGGTATCTAGCCAAGCAAATAGTTTTGACCTTATTTGCCCCAAGTTTTTACATCTCTGAGATTTCTGCTTCTATCTAAAACAAAAAACCAACTATTTGAATGGAAGTTTGATTGGGATTTTGTAGTACAAAATTAAATAAAAAAAATAAATTTAACAGCAACCTCTCTTTCTAAAGTCTCCATGTTTCTGGATAGTCCACAGACTTTTCACACACTATTCATCTGGACTATTTCTTTGGCTGAAAGTAGCTCAACTTTAAAATGATCACAGCGAACCTGTTTGTCATTTCCACATCACCCTTAGGTCGTAGTTGCACAGCACCGCAACAATACCAACAGAAATACAATGAATTGAATTGCCATGCAGCTAATGAGCTGATATTTCATTGTCTAGCTGATATCTATGGATTTACCTTTGCGAATGCATTCATAGTCTTTTCAGCGGACCTACATCAGACATTTTTATCCAAAATAATATAAGAACTTAAAGGGGACATTTTGAGCAACCGCCATCTCCTTTATACTTAAAATGAGCAGAGAGCATCAATACTTCATGAGCTACAGAGGTTTCAATGTCTGACAGCTGGTTATTGATTGAGTGAGCGGTGAGATGAGAGTGTTCTCCAGGGATCTCATTCAAATGTTGATGGATCTCCAGTTTAAGCATTCGGTGAAGATGTCAGTTTATAGCCCACACTGGCATGAATATTAAGTTTCATGAATATGGTTTGGCTGCATGTAGGTTAGAAGCAGTGGGCAGAGGGCACTGGAGATGGATATCAGTCATTTGCTCTCATATATTTTCTAAACGAGTGTCTACATTACATTTGTAAATAGATCTCTGACCATCAATTAATATATTTCAGCCTTAGTAACAGCAATTCAGCTTTAACAAATGAATCTAAGGTACAAGACAGAATCTGTATGTATGGACATTACACAACACATACTGTACCTGATGTGATGTTGCACATGAGTGTGGTTCTCTGTCCCCTGTTTTCTGAACAAGTATTGACTTTTCTTTCACTCCAGGGGAGCAGCATTCATCTGTTCAGAGTAGCCTGCAGGGAGTCTGTACAGCTTTTTTCTCTTGCCCTGCAGGCAGAGAGTTTATTTGAGCCCAGAATGTGCTGTTATTCACTGGAGAATACTGTGTATGTAAAAACCTCATAGTTGACCAACTTTATGATAAACTTTATGGCCAATCTGCATCCTGTGGCAAATTCAATAAATTACATAAAATGGGAACATAGTTTTGCATAAAGCAAGAATTAGTCATCTACTCTATTTCTTGCAAATATCTTTCTAAGATATCTAATCCTTTAAATAGATGACTGAGAGGAAGCTATGTGTACCAAAGTTTATGGGATTTCATCACAAACACATAAATCATCATTTAAAAGTTTGAGATTTTGGGGAATATGCGTATTCACTTTCTGTGTCGTCACTGTGAGTTTGCCACGCAACCATTTGAGATTCCCAGAAGTCACTGCCTCCTGCCAAGAAATAGTGTGGCAGATAAACCCTTGTTAAAACTACAGCTTTTTGTCTTCATGTACAGATTAAACAAATGAGAGATACAACGTGATAATCAGTGAACTGTGGAGGAGATGGTCGATGAATTGTGTTACATCTGGACAGAGTCAGGCTATTTGTTTCCTCCCCGTTTGCAGTCTTTCTTCTGAGTTAAAGATAGATAGATCAAAACTCATTATATGTATACATGAGGTTTAACAAATATGATTAATGTGTTTCCTTCCTCATAAAATGTTGAACTATTCCTTTAAACTGGCAAAAACTGAACTTCCAGGAAGAAAAACAGTTCAGAGTTGGCACAAAGTTGGCAGAAAACACCTCTTCCTCAGTATGACAACCAAGCATATCACGAGGCTGTAGCCAATCAATCCATAATAAATCTCAAGAAACCACATCATAATATCTTGCGATACTGATTATTTGTCCCATAATCATGAGCCAAATAAAGAACAGTCAGTTATTCAATCCGATGGTGTTCTCGAATCTCTTATTGCGTGATGCTCGCTGATCAGAGTTTAGTTTACCACAATGATAGCAGATGTGTCATGACAATATGTCTGCTGGTAAATATTTATTCAGATGGAGCCAGCAGAGCAGTTTTTATTAGGCGGCTTTGGAATTATGTTTTGTAAATACCAACAAAATGGCATTCTCACATTAAACTGATGCTCACTTGCTCATAATAATGTAATGTATTAAAGTCACTACTTTGTTAGTTATGTTCATTTATGTCAGGGGAATGTTTATTGCAAGATCCCTCTCATAAATGTCAGATAACAGGCTGCTGCTTATGAATTTGACAGTTGGCTGATTCTGAGTTTTTGCAGCTTGACTGGAGCTATCAGTTCTCTGCTGTCAGTTATTGGGCAGACGATTCAGGTCAGCCTGAAAATCTGTTTGACTGAATAGGTGGAACAGGCATAAATCACAAAAGTTCCTCAATATTGCAAGATATTTTACATCATAACAATTCATCATTGTCCAATCGTGAAGCAACTGTGTCCGAAAACTCCTTGATAGAATGATCATGTTAGGGCTCCTCTTTAGACATTACACGTTGACAAAATCCTTGATAGAAAACCATCGTTTTACAGATTACAGTTCTGCTTTTCAACTCTGCTTTTAGGTTCAGGTTGTCTGTGCTTATGATGAGTCATTACCTAGTGAAAACGATTCAATCGATCCAATTGTGGTGGCAAACATGATATCTCTGGGGATTTTTTCATTTTCCTGCTATCTCTGCGCTCTCTCTCTCTCTCTCTCTCTCTCTCTCTCTCTCTCTCTCTCTCTCTCTCTCTCTCTCTCTCTCTCTCACACACACACACACACACATAAACGTCAGCTGAAAAATTAATGATATGTCAATATTTTTCTCACACCTCACATATCCTGCAGCTTCTGTCTGACCCCTCTATGACACATCAATTTGTTTTCTTCACAGAGAGGAGACGGCAGGATTACGCCTGTATCTGTGTTTTATCTCAAGATACAACACAGCCTCTGGAGGACTGTGGAAATTAAAGTATATATTGTATGCTGGCAGGAATTTAAGTGATTTGAGGGCAAGATGTGACCTAACTCTAACTCGAAAAAATGTCGCTGCATGAATAATGCTTTCTCCGTAATTATACAGAGGCGATAGTAAGTCAGTAATGTCTTGTCAGTGTAGTCAGTAACTAATGTGATGCACTGAAGCAAGTTGCTCCAATGTAAAGGGCCAGTGAAAACTGTTGCTGCAGCATTAAAGCTTTTTACATACCTCTGAGTGATAATTTAACAGAATGATGAAGATATAGCCTACTATATATGTTGTGAAATAATTTCATGTATGTTGGATGTTAGATTCAGATTTATCTTTCAAATCTCCCTTAGCTTTCCTGAAAACAAATTGCACAGATGAAAACGTATTACGTTGTCCTCCTTTTTATTTTGACCTCTTAAGTCACTGAGGAAAAGCTCTATGGCATGCTATAAAGAGTTGTGGCTTTACACTAATACGATTTGCCACATGGACTAATTACTATACATAATCTCTTGGAAAACCCATAATAAGCACCACAGAAAATGAATTTGTCCATAATAGGATTACAGATCTCAGGCGCAAATACCATCAACCACATAGTGCCCACTTCCATTTTGTTTTTTCCTCTTACTGCCAGCTTTTGGAAAGAGCTGGAGGGAAATGCTTGGATATAAAATGCTATTCAAAATTGAGTTGTTCAAAGGCTCACTGGGGATCACAGATAAAGAAACAAAAGATAGGAAATTCAGAATGTGTGAAAAAACCAAGTCTAACATTTACGAGTGATTTGGAGAATTATTGTTGTGCAGGAGAGGCTACACAGGACTCTGGCTTCACATCTGTTCATCCCACGTTGGAGTTACTCTGAATTCAAGAACAATGTTGACACCAAATTAAGTTCACCCCATCAGGGATTTAAGAGTGGAATGCAGCCTCAAGCATCTATGCAAGCCAAAATCATTCTTGTGTTTGATCAAATTCATTGTTCATGTGCAAAGTCAAATATCTGTTTTTTCACTCAGATACACTGATGCTTTGCTGAGTCTGGGCCTTATCCTGTCATCCTCCTACATCTGCTCTTCCCCTTCTTTTTCTATTTAACCTCATCACTACCTCTTTACAAAATAACATCCTTTTTTTTATCCTCTCTCCACCTCTCCACCTCTCCACCTCTCCACAACCTCTGTATTTCCCCCTTCTCCTCCCTCCCCAGCCATCACTTTCCTCCTGTCTCTTGCAGCCTAGCTTTCTCTTGGCCCTGCTGTCATATTTCCCAGCAGTCTTTTAATGTTGATGTGCCTAGGTGCACATGCACTACCGTAACTCTCCGGGATTACATGAGCAGCCGTATTTCTGATCCACCTATCCAGGCAAACAGGTAAATCTGTGTATTTTTTCACCTTCTGGCAGTGATCGCCTGTAAGTGGCGAAATAATTCACCCAGCTTCAGAGTTTCATGATGCTGTGAGGGGCAGCAAATCAACAGGGATTGACAATAATAATTATGTCCCATGTTGTTGGCCCGCCTTAGAACCACTGTTTGACAAAACAGATCTAACACACCAGCGGCTTGCAAAACAAAATTCAATATGGTATGCTTTCATTGGGGCAACAAGCTCACTTTGGGGCGACTAGCTCACTAGGCTAAGAGGATTGTCTGGGAACCGAAGGGTCGATCAGTTCGATCCTTGGCTGGGACGTTAGCTGAGTCGAAGTGTCCTTGAGCAAGACACTGTCCCCCTAGCTGCTCCCCGGGCCTGTCATGGGCAGCCCACTACTCCCTGGTACAGGGATGGGTCAATGCAGAGAAGAATTTCCCCCTCAACGGGATAAATATAGTGTAATAAATAAATAAAAAATAAATGCCTACAATATCTTTCACAAGGCATATAAGCTTGTTTGCCAGGCATGCTAACGTTTGCAGTTTACAATAAGAAAAATAAACATGCATGAGAGCAAATAAATACACCTTACAAATCCTAAATGTGTGCTTTTTTGCTCTAATGTAAGTTGCAAAAGTTAACATGGCTAATTAGCATACTACCTACAGTAGCCTTATCTAGCGTTACTTCCAAAGCCAAGGAGCATAATAGTATCTTTATTTAGTTAGGGCACATGTGCTCATCCCTGTTCCAAGTTACAAAGCCATACAATGAGTTATTGAAATACAG
Source organism: Cebidichthys violaceus (assembly GCF_023349555.1). Lineage (NCBI taxonomy): Eukaryota > Metazoa > Chordata > Actinopteri > Perciformes > Stichaeidae > Cebidichthys > Cebidichthys violaceus. The sequence goes on along the minus strand of NW_027176428.1, from coordinate 5,225,115 downwards.
ACACTTTTCAAATATGTGTAAATTTAATAGATGCAAAAAGAAAGAATGAGACTTTTCTGTCCAACACAATTTTGGCTTTACAAACTTTTCTAAACAAATAGTTGCAGACCTTTGGCTGATGCAACATTCACATGTGGATGATAAATAAGTTTACAATGTTTAAATATTTGACTGTTTAAAAGTTTTAACTGACTCAAGGGGGCCTTGTGGGTTTTCTGTGGGCAGCCTAGATTTGGGAAAGCCTTCATTGGGGCCCCAAAGGTCTAAAACTAATGTATGCGCCGCATGGGCTCATCCACAGACATATGGCATTAGTGTGGGGTGCTCACACGGCCCACAGTAAAGCAAGACCTTTCCACAGTGGGCCCGCACGGACCCTTTGAGAAGTATGCTAGCTGGATCCAGGTAAAAAAAAATAGCCAAAAGAAATCTTTGGCTGTTGGCTAGAAATGAGAAGCCTGCTTTTTTTCTCTTCTGGGTGAAATTAAATACCACACATAACACCAATTGTTTAAAAAATACTGTGAATTTCAAGTGGTCAATCTGCCACTGTAAATTGCGTGTGCATTGCAATAATGGTAAGCTTGACAGGCGTATGGTGCTTTTTGCCTCCTGTTGTAATCTAGCAATGTAGGCTATTTATAAATACATTGCATCACATGCTGTTTTATGGCCTTTCTGCTTTACTGGACAGTTTTAAGTGGAGAATGACATGAGGGGTGGACGGATGACATGCAACATATGAGTTACACACGGAAGCATTCTCAGACCTTATATCACCCCTATTGCCTATATCTGGTTTTACCAGAAATATCCATTAAAATTAATATTTAATTGAAGGCACTGCATTTCATTTATCAAGCAATTTTGTGCATCACTTTTCCCAACAACATTGAATTTGGCTTCAGCCACATTGTTTGATGTAAGATGGTTATCAGTTTCAGTCACTACGAGCAATTTCTGGGAAAGTAATTCAACTTAAAAACTTGCCAGTAGCCACAATAACTTATATCAATAGGGTCATCTTTCCTTTTTGGAAATTGCTTGGTTATTCTGAAGTTACTCTAAGTTATTGAAATGCAGGAATTCCTATAATACTGAGGACTTTTTGGCCAGTATCAGAGGGAGAGAAAGGGGGCAAGAGAGAACAAGTGAAAGGATGAGGGAGTCTTGGCTGACTGGGCACTGAGTTTAGTGGGCCTCATTAGAGATGAAGCTTCATAAAGAGGATACTTGCTAACAACCCTGGTGCTTTGACCCAAGTGGGGAAACAGGGTCCAGAGAGAGCAGACTTTTTAGGGGGAGCATTAGGGGTGTCCCACTCAAGTCCCTGGGGCTCCTCTGTTGTTTCCCCTTCTAGAAATAATTTATCCTTATGAAAGAATTACCCTGAAGATCAGTAACATTAATGGACTTGCCCATTAAAGTAATTGGCCTGGCTCCAGGAAAGGATTAAGGGTTTTAGGCAGACAATAAGTGAAGAAAGTGATTTACTGCACTCTTTCTCTAGCATTCTGCCAAAAGCTGGACGGATGATTAAGACAATAAATACACCTTTAAAACCTTCCAGCCAAAAAGACATATCCATCCTCTACATATAGGAATTCATTATTTTTGCCACCATGAACGAAAATTTAAGTCAAATTAGTGGTAGCAGCTATCTTAAAACTTTGTCTGGGAAAAACTTCTGTCTTTTGAAAATCCAACAATACATAGTCCAATTTGAGGCACAGCTTTTTTGAACCATTTTCTTAGAGACTGCAGCTTTTCCACTGACGAGACTTCCTTTAGTCAAGCTTGGAGGGAGGGTTCATTTCAGTCATACATCTGTGGAGAATGAAATGCAATAAGAGGCTGCCCAGGGACAAACAACCGATAAGATCAATAAGCTCCTGAGTGTATCATCAAAGCTCTCCCTCCTTCACCCTACATCAAAACAACCATCTCTATGCGGTTTCAAGGAGCGCTGCATCATTTTCTGGTAGATACTTTATTATACATTACTGTATAAGAGCTCTGGAGAGATTTGTTGTGAAATGATTGAGTTTACAGCGACCTTGGTTCAGGACGGAGCCCTTAGACAACTGGAGTAGATGTCATTCAGTTTGGTTTCACTGTGTGTATTCAGTCTCTCTGAGATCTCTCTTCTTCTTTTTCTTAATGCAAAATGCCTGAAACTTATATAATACAAGTTTCAGTCATTTTGTAATATATACCCCCTATATCCCATTACATGGGTATCTATTTTGTGCTGAGTTTGCATGGGAATGGAATGTTATCCATCATATTTTGTTCTGATTGTATGGAAATTGTCCAGCTGGTAAATCCTTCCTCATTACTTAAGATACATGTTTCATTTTTTTTGCACACAGTCCCTTACAAGGTACATCTAAACATGAGAGATGCATAGTTTACCACTCACATTACAATTCAACATTTAATTTCATTCAATAAACAACACACAGTTGAACAATGACGGGGCTTATGAGAGGAACAGATTAACGTTCTGATTAGTATTTCTTAATAGGACCCACCAAACCCGAAAATCAAAGCTAGCATTTTTATAAAGGACACACAGTGAAAACGTGACAAGCTGGCAAAGTAAAGTCTTGTTAACAGCAAGTCTGGTCACATCCATACATATATCCCTCGGCGTATTTTCAGAGGCAATTGAACATTTTGTCCCGTCAGTCACTGAGATGGTTTATCAAAATGTCAGAGTGAAACACAGGAGTGAGCTGAGACAGAGACACGGAGGCCTGTGGGTCTGAGAGAGTCTCGGCTCGGTTCCTCAGAGAGGAGCAGTCAGTCACGATGTGTTTCTGCATGAATGGTCAGGCTGTTCTTTGAGGCAGTGACGTATCCAACAAATGTCAGAGCACCGACCACCACGTGTACAGCTGTAACACTGCTGGAGCCCACAGCTGTCTAAACCAACAGGATTTCAGCTCACTCTTTTCTCTGTATAATACCACACTCCTCTCTACAAACTACGCATCTGGTGGAATGCACTGCTCTAGAGAGACACAATATGAACAGTGAAGTAGTGCTCACCATTTTCTTGTGATCAATGAGCACTTTTTTGTGTAGTGATAGAAAATGGCATGATTTATTCTTTTTTTTTCTTTGTCAAATCAACCTTTTCAAATCTAAAGGTCAGCTGGATGGATGTTGTGTGTACTATGCCCCCTTCATGTCCTGTTAACATGTTTTCCTGACCTGCAATCTATAACCAACATGGAGCAGAAACCCTAGAGTGCTGATAATTGTCGCTGCAAAAGTGCTGTATCCCAGACACAATGACGTACCTGGGGAGAGTGCTGTGTCGTCGCCCCCCCCCCCCCCCCCCCCCCATGGCTGCTTACGATTAGAATAAAGCAGTAATTGAGCTTCTTGATGGTTTGACTCAACATAGCAATCATAACACATTGAGAGCAAAATTACATTCTCAGTAGAATCTGAGCCGGTGGAGGCTGAGGAAATGAAGGGAAACTCTAACAACAGAAACAATAATAAGGATGAATCAATTTCTTGATAGATTGACATTTTGGGAGTTGGCTTTCTTGCCAAGAGTTTGACAAGAAAGATCAATACCACTCTCACACATGAGAGCTATCAATATTTTCAGAAAGTTAATAGGTGCATTTCCAAATAGTGTAATTACTCCTTTAATGTTAATTCTGTGGGAGCAGGAGGTCAAAATGCCAAAAAAGACACTTAGCTTATGAGCTCTGGGCCTGAGGAGAGACCTTATAGAGTGACATTTAGGTGTCCTTTAAAGTATAAAAACAACAGAAGGCATTTCAGACACCACCAACATGCATAAGGTATGCTGTCAGCAAAGCTCCTTTTAGTGAGTGACATACACATTTTTTTGTTTTTTTGTCTCTAGGATATGCTTTGTCTGTGTGATTCTCAACTTTCATGTGAGGCTGCATCATCTTAATTCAAACCTGGCATCTTATTTGAGTAAATAATTCGGTTGTATGTAAATTTATCCATCTACAGGGAGATCACAAAGCGGTGAATAAGGCTAAAAATAATAAATGACATTCACATATATACCAAAGCTATACAGTACGTGGAGGTCGTTCAGTTAAAGGAGAGACACTGTTCTGTTCCAGTGCTGCGGTGTGTAGCATGACAATGAACTTCAGCTCTCCGTCTGTCTGAGTCGATACTGAGCCACAGGAAAAGAAATAGAGGTAAGAAGAAGGGGGTGTGGGGGGGGGTTCAGGTGAGTGAAGACAAGGTAAATTCGGAGTGAAAACACTGAGAGAGTGAGATTGTTTTATGAGGTTATTGTATCTAGAACATTCTGAGCAACAGAGAGGATAAAACAAAGAAAAGAGATCACTGACATAAAGGACGACATTCTCTATTTTCTATTCATTCTAATATCTTTGGTAACAAATTAACCCATTAAGAAATTATATCTTAAGATTGATGCACTTTATACCTTTTCACCTACAAACAGCCATAACTAAACCTCTAAACTATCTGCTGATAGTAAGGACTTGTGTGGGCATGTTGGCAATTTATAATTAAATTGTGACTCAAGATGCAGTTGCCAGTTTTGATTAAGCAGTTTTCTTAACCTCTTGCACCCGAAACTGACCTTCAACAAATTGTTCAGCTTGCCAGCCCAAAATTTCCTCTGCTTGAATTAAATAAGTTGTTACTTTGGCAGGAAAACTGACTAATGACTTTAGAAGAGAGAGTTGGTGGATGTTAAGACCAAGTTACAATGTCGTAAGTACACTACTGTAACACTAGTCAATCTTCATGTGAGTTAAAGTTATTTGTACAGTTTTAACAATTTCAAACTCTAACGTGTCTAGTCACAGACGCTTATGCATTAGTTACAATGTGAAAAGTAAGACTTCATTTTTTCAAGCCGATGAAAGAAATGCTGGATGACACAATGCATTGGGTTACAGGATAGTGGAACAAAGGCTAGCCTGGATGTGACAGCAGGACTTTGGCTCTCTATAGTTGAGCTTCAGAGGTGCTGGCAGGCACATTTTGTCACCTTAGAACCCAGCCAGGCTAGCTGTTTCCCCTGTTACCAGTCAGGAGTAAGCTAACTGTCTCCTGACTTCAGTTTATAGTTCCCAAAATGTCAAACTTTTCTTTTACAGTCAGAAAATACACAGCCATAAGAACAGTTTTATCAGGTTCCCTTTTGATGGTTTCACTTTGAACTTACATGCATCTAACCCAATTAATCCTATTTGCCCCACAATGGCTATAACTTTCCCAGCATGCCCCCTTTAAAAATCAAAGAGGGATGAGATTCAAAGCTCCAACCAGTAAAAGGTTTGGATGGGAGAACAGCCTTTACAATGATCAAAGTGAATGTGTATTAAAAATATGTAATGCACTGAGGTTGAGCTTATTAAATGTAGAGAGCAATCTAATGGCAAAAGCTTTTTGGTGGGTACCTGATTCATTTATATTCTGAACTTGTGAGGTGTGATTGGATAGAGATGTTATAATGCAAAGCTAGATTTCGTTTGTTAATGCAGAGCTATCTTAATTTGCATACAAATCTGAATAGAATGGAAAGCAAGTGATGTTAGTTTAAACAACAGAGAAGCAAAGACTTGTCTCGATGAAATCAGAAGCTTGTCAGTGTCCAATTTATGATTTATCTTAAAAGATTGTCTTTATGTCTCACATTTGACCAGTTTAACGTCTCTACAATCAAGAAGAGCTTTAAACAACAATCTAGTGTTGTTTTTCTTGCCTTCTTGAGACCCTCTCTGGCCACAAATTACTCTTCAATCACTCTGTTTCAGCAACATCAACAGTCAAGTGACTCAGTAATCATGTCTGTCGTTGTATTCCAGAGGCTTCTCATGAATTCGCAGGCAGACATTACAATTTATTTATTTTTTGTTGTGGAGGGAGAGAGATGTGACACTAAGGAGAAAGGTCGCATCAGGATTTTAATGCTAAACCAGGAGGGAGCAGCAGGGCTATAAAACTACACCACTGAGTGGGAACAATTTTGTTATTTGGTCTTGGGGAGAAGAAAATAGCTATTTTTAACCGCAACTGGTTCTAACAGCAGCCGAAGATGAGAAAGCTTGCCTCTCTTGTTATTACACAGTGATAAGGAGCTTTCCAAAAAAAATAAAAATAATAATGTACAGACTATGTGTCTAAGAAATCTGTGAATTCATCTTCAAGTAGCTGAATTACTTTGTTTATTTGTTTTTCTTGGGATAAAACTGTCTGCTTGGTTTTAATAAACCTAATGTTTATGTTAATTTGAAACTACAAACAAATTATAATGCTGATAATGATAATTTGCCTATCTGTGTGTAAATCATCTAATTGTTGCAAAGGAAAACGATTATTATCATTTTAATTGAAAGGTCTGTGCTGCAAACAATCTTACTCGCTTGGACTGGAACTTCAAATCCTTGCGGCTGACAGTTTGGAGATTAAGACTTTGGAGGGCTCAGTGAAGAAATGAGACAAAATCAATCAGAATATAAATCTATTTACATCCTACCACTAATGCCCAACATCCTTTTATTGTGAACACACTCATTTCCCTGGGGTCTCGTCTAGATGATGGATAGACGGTGCCAAGGTAAACCACAGACTCATAGCTCAATGAGGGTGAAAAAGAGAGAGGACAGAGTAGTACAGAAATCTGACATCTAAGTAATACAAAAGCACAAACTCCTGCCTGGCAGTGAAGGAATATTTCTTATTTTATTGGAATGTTTTTCACACAGTTTTTACTGGCTATGTTGAAATCCTTGTTTTGGTCAAGGGTTGATGTGACGGCATTATCTGTGAGAGCTCGGTAGCTGCAGAGCTCAGTTTGATGTGTGTGTATGATAATTGTGTGTACACTATGCCTCATTGTAGACATGACCCTAGACCCTAAATCCTGATGCTTTCATAACACATTATTGTCTCTTGTTGTAAGCATGGAAACAAAAGTTATCTGAAGGTATCCAAAAATCAATGTAACAATCTATCCAGGGGTTAAGTCTTTTTGATTTATTCAGGCAAGCAAAATAATGTAATGAGGATACAATGAGAAGAAGCTAGAAGGGAAGTTGTGATAATGGATGAAATAAACATGAAACTGCTTTTACAATTTTAATTGTGCACACATGTCATTTTAAAATGTGATAACTAGAGACATTGGAATGTCAAGGCTGAAAAAATGAATGGAAGAACTGAATGTAGAAAACTACTTGAGATATGCTTGAAATCCAAAGCTACACTAAATGCCACAAACAGGCAGAGAGAACAAACATTTATCTCCATACTCATTTACATTTAAAAAAACAATCGCCATCTGCTATGGTTCTTTGAAACAAACAAAACATCATCTGCCTAACTACAAAGCAGACACAGAGAATAACTTCCTCTACAATCTAAACGTTGCTCCAATCCTCAGGTCCTGGATTGCAAAAAAAAAAGAAGCTAATCACAGCTAAAACTGCTGACCAGAAGCAGATGTTGAAGGCATTCAATTTTACAGGACATAGCGCAGGAGCAAACTTTATATTTGCTTCAACTACAAACAAGAAACAAGCTGAAGGGTGCCAGAGAGCCTTTACAAAGCCCAGCAGGGCCGGCTGATTGGCCACAGCCACTTTCCCTTCCCAGTGAGCCAAACATAGATGATGTAATGGGCATCATCAAAACCAGCATTGTTCCAACACTGTCATAGTTTTTTTTTTTCGTTTTAATTGGGGCCCAGAGACATATGCTGGGCAAGTCGCGGGTTCCTCACACATACTCACACCCACAGTTTAGCCATGGGCCTATGTTATAGTTATGCAGGTATCTAACACTTTTTTGGGGAGAAAAGGAACGTTAGCAGGTTTGTGTGTGTGTGTGTGTGTGTGTGTGTGTGTGTGTGTGTGTGTGTGTGTGTGTGTTTTCATGACTTAAGGGGACATGAATCAGTTTACACAGCCACATTGTGGGGACTCGCCTTCCTTTTGGGGACAAAATGCACATCCCCATACCGTGTGTGTGTGTGTGTGTGTGTGTGTGTGTGTGTGTGTGTGTGTGTTACCTTGAACAGCTGTGGCACCATACTGACTCTCTAAATTAAAAGCAATCTGTGCAGTAGATGTGTCTGTGTGAGACATCAACATTTTGACAAAGATTACATTTCATTCTGCGTGCATCAGGATTTAGCTGCTGCTGCATTTTGTATCTGTTTTCACATAAATAATATTTTCCTGGAATGATGTTTCTTATATGACCAAATGGAGACCAAATAATCAGGTTCAGGTCTTAACTTTACAATTCATTGGAAGGAAGTAGTATTTTATGACATCATTGGTGGAATTGATGTGAAGAATCTGTAAATCACACAATGCAATTTTAAAACAATTTAAAGATCAGACATTTCTAATCTGAAGTAGAGATTTTGGTGTTTGTTTGTATCTGAACCCTCTGACAAAGCAATGCTAACAGCCCAACTGTCACAATGAATAACAGCAGCAACTATCTAGATACTTCTTTGTATGTAGCCTGTGAAATCTCAGGTTTAGCGACTATCTCTCTCGTCACATTGATGAGCCCCAACTGCAGTGAGACATCCTACTGTGGTCCTGCTGATGAGACCATCAGAGTCTGATTATTATGTATCCCGCTTCCTCCATCAGAGGTTTATCACTTCCACATGTTTGCTGGCTTGTTGTTAACACGCCATGTGGGACTGAGAGGGTGTAGACTGATGGACAGGTGACCAGAGGTGCTCTGTGCTCAGAGAGAAAAACAACAAAGAAAGGACACACACCTAAAGGCCCCTTGTTATCACCAGGAGAGGAGCAGACAGGTGAAGGCTCAGCTCTCCGACTAGAAAGAGGCTGAAATAGGAAAGAGGCTGACTTTAAAAATAGATGTGTGTTCTGTGAGTATTTGAACAATGAGAATGAGCAGATATGTGTGTTTATATTTCGTATCTTCTATTCACTAGATGAATGAAAACAGATTAAGAGGGATTTAAAGATTCCCTTTTCACAGACCGTTGATCCAAAGCATTAACTTCGTAGCCCAGAGAGAACACTGGTGAATGTCATGAACAAACCAGACTGGACACCAACTCAACCTTGAATGAGAGTTCAGTGTTTACACATCTCTTAAAATGCATGACTTGACTCTTGTTTCGGCAGATTATCTATTCTTTTTTCAAGATAGTCCAATGTGTGAGAAATAAAGTAACGAGTCCTTCTGGATGCTGATTAGCATCTACCTCTCTGGTTATGATGTTTCATTAGCACACCTTCCACCACGGCCACCCAGTCTCCTCAAAACATACTGTGCAAAACACATCAGTAGTATATGAAAGGAGAGAGGGTTGAGAAGAAGCCTGAGGTGCGTGAAGACGTGAGACAAACACACACTCAGACAATTTACTCGGTTTATGTACAAAAAAAGAAAAAAAACGATGAGAAAAGCAAGTTAAAAGCTAGTGTTTGCTCATTATTGTGCTCCCTGTGGGATCTTCTGAAAGAAATACTACCAACACTGCATGGCTCAAAAATGCGCAATTAGCATGTTGTTTACCAGAACCTGAGACGTGAAACTACCTGTTTCATGAGTGTATCTATCTATCTATCTATCTATCTATCTATCTATCTATCTATCTATCTATCTATCTATCTATCTATCTATCTACTGTATCTATCTATCTATCTATCTATCTATCTATCTATCTACTGTATCTATCTATCTATCTATCTATCTATCTATCTATCTATCTATCTATCTATCTATCTACTGTATCTATCTATCTACTGTATCTATCTATCTATCTATCTATCTATCTATCTATCTATCTATCTACTGTATCTATCTATCTATCTATCTATCTATCTATCTATCTACTGTATCTATCTATCTATCTATCTATCTATCTATCTATCTATCTATCTATCTACTGTATCTATCTATCTACTGTATCTATCTATCTATCTATCTATCTATCTATCTATCTATCTATCTATCTACTGTATCTATCTATCTATCTATCTATCTATCTATCTATCTATCTATCTATCTACTGTATCTATCTATCTACTGTATCTATCTATCTATCTATCTATCTATCTATCTATCTATCTATCTACTGTATCTATCTATCTATCTATCTATCTATCTATCTATCTATCTATCTACTGTATCTATCTATCTATCTATCTATCTACTGTATCTATCTATCTATCTATCTATCTATCTATCTATCTATCTATCTATCTATCTACTGTATCTATCTATCTATCTATCTATCTATCTATCTACTGTATCTATCTATCTATCTATCTATCTATCTATCTATCTATCTATCTATCTATCTATCTATCTATCTATCTATCTACTGTATCTATCTATCTATCTATCTATCTATCTATCTATCTATCTATCTATCTACTGTATCTATCTATCTATCTATCTATCTATCTATCTATCTATCTATCTATCTATCTATCTACTGTATCTATCTATCTATCTATCTATCTATCTATCTATCTATCTATCTATCTATCTACTGTATCTATCTATCTATCTATCTATCTATCTATCTATCTATCTATCTACTGTATCTATCTATCTATCTATCTATCTATCTATCTATCTATCTACTGTATCTATCTATCTATCTATCTATCTATCTATCTATCTATCTACTGTATCTATCTATCTATCTATCTATCTATCTATCTACTGTATCTATCTATCTATCTATCTATCTATCTATCTATCTATCTATCTATCTCTCTATCTATCTACTGTATCTACTGTATCTATCTATCTACTGTATCTATCTCTCTATCTCTCTATCTATCTACTGTATCTACTGTATCTATCTATCTACTGTATCTATCTATCTATCTATCTATCTATCTATCTCTCTATCTATCTACTGTATCTACTGTATCTATCTATCTATCTATCTCTCTATCTATCTACTGTATCTATCTATCTATCTATCTATCTATCTATCTATCTATCTATCTATCTATCTACTGTATCTATCTATCTATCTATCTATCTATCTATCTATCTATCTATCTATCTATCTATCTATCTATCTATCTATCTATGTACTCGTGTAAAATGTATTGTTGAAAATGCCACATAGATATCTACAACCAAATATGTTCAAAACCTTAATTAGACGGTGCAGTAAGACAATAGTTAGACTATTATATAGTGTGGTTATATATACAGTATATATATATATATATATATATATATATATTTATATATACTGTATATATACAGTATAATCATTTCACTGTTTCATCCCGTCATGCTCAGCTCTACTGTCAATAACATCTCACCAACAGCTATGTTGAAGTTGCACCAGTATCCTGGTGTTCATTTGCTAAATACACATTATCTAAGGTATAATCAAACATTAACACTTGACCAATATTTTATTGCCATTGGACAGGTTGCTTATCCATCACAGGTTTAACACAAACACAAACAGACAAACTCATTCAAAACACTCGGATGAAACACAGACAGAGGTAGGATATGCAAACACATTAAGGCCCCAGTCAGCTGTTGGTATTGAACTTGAAAGCTAAATTGATTACATGGATTTACATTTATTTTGGCCACACTAGCAGTATGGCTGTCAGTCCACCAATAATCTATACTGAAATATCTCTACAACTATTTGATGGATTGACATGAAATTTTCACATCCATGTCAGAGTTTTCACTTAGTCTAATAATAACAATAAATATCTCAACATCTGAAAGATGCATTGACACAACATTTTGCAAAGACATTCATGGTTCCCAGATGATGAATTTAGACATCCCCTGCCACCATGAGGTTGACATTCATGGTTTTGAGTGACATATCTTAACAATTGCTTAACAATAACTATTGGATAGATTGCCTTGACAATGTACATTTTTTAAAATTTACATTGTTTTGTGAAGCACTTTGAATTGTCTTGTTGTTGAAATATGCTATACAAATAAACTTGCCTTGCCTAATCTCCCTAATTGCATACTAGCAAGCTAAACTAAGACGCTTAACAGACATTATTCCTTCTAAACAGCATGTTTGCATGTTGATAATAGTGTTAAGCTCAAAGCTAATGCTAAAGCTAATGATATGCTTTGGTAAATGAATGTAACACTGAATTGATTTGTTCTTTAATGTCCTCTGCTTGTGAATCCATCAGCACTTCAATGCATCATCAATCGGTCTATAAATCCTTTGCAATCAACATGATCTAATCCATGTTTTACTTACTGTATTTCTCCTTGGAAAACAATCTCATTCACTAATGTACTGATGCAGTATATCATTATTACGTAATAATCATTGAGTGTTTTTTTTACACAAGTATTCTTTGTAAGCTCTGGTATTTGTCTGTCATTATTTGACTGTGGTTTTGTCTGAAATGTTAATCATAGACTTACTGAACGTGAGATATGTGCAAGATGTTAAATAATTGCAGTTGGGCGTTGTACTGCAAAGTCAAACTTTGTAAAGTCATAAGCATGCAGAATTGATTCGAAACCTGATAAAAACTAATTTGATTAAATCATCAGTGTTGTATTGCAACAATGAACTGTTGAGGTTTAGAGAAATTATGAAAAAATCCATTCCCAAACTATCCAAGACCCCTCAGGACTTCTGTATCTTAACTCGAGAATCGACTGATTGTGTAAGAGTTATTAAGATCCTTTTAAACTGATGTGTTATTGATTAAGCCTTGTTAAGTTTTTTTGTCTCCAGATTTAGAGAAAATAAAAGGGTGCACACAACTTAACATCTAATGAAAATGTATAATATACATTGTTTCCTCATCACTTCCATTTAATTGTTTGCCAAATATTCCCAGACATCATCAAAAGCACAGTGGAGTTCTGGGTATCTTACCAGATATTTCTTTGAAGCTTCATTTGAAGTGGAGACTTGAATTGAACTCTCAGACTTGAAAGAAGGTAAAATCTTCTCAGTAATAGTTTAAACCAGTTGGTTCTCCACTCAGCCTTACAAAGAAAGAATGTTTTAGCCTCAGCAAACCTCTCAGGAAACTATAGTGCAGGTATACCTTGCATGTATGGACATTTTCTAAATGCAAACATAACAACCTTTCTCCAGAAAATACAGGTGATTAGTGGGAAAGGACTATGCATGGTTGAAACATCTTTCTAAAAGCCACTGCATCTCAATAACCCTCTTGTTGTTTGTGTCCCACAAGCACAGCTGTGTGACTCTCTCCGTCTATTCTCTCTTTCTTCTTCTCTGGCTTTTCTGTGCTGGACCATCCGCCTTCCTGGGACCTCTCTCTCTCTCACTCCCGGCTGTCGGAGCCTCATTCCAAATGTTGGATCTGGATCTGCGTCCTCCAGGAGATGCAGCCTCTCCTCTTCTATCTCTCTCCCCATCTGATGTTTGTTTGTCTCATTTCCCTATCTGTTCAAATAAACACCATAGTAGAGGAGGCATATTAGAAAGCCCTCTGAATATATTGCAGTAAAACATCATTACTATGACCTCAATGCTAAATAATATAATTTAAACTTCACCTATGTGACAGCATCAACAACAAATGAACATAATGGGTATGATATTAAAAGACTTTATAGCAGAACAGTTGTGTTGGATTGCATTAGATGGTACAGGTGTACCTAATAAAGTGGCTGTTTTCACAGGCTGTGTAGGACTCCCTGTGGATAGTGAAATAAGAGGAGTGCCCTTATGAAATGAATAAAAACATGCTAAATATAAAATACAACTTTACTTGGAGGTATCACCATCCAAGAGTGTTACATGAATCTGATGTTTTGTGCATTTCTATCATGTCAGCAGCATATATTCCTCTCAGGATTATCAAGCCTCCCCTGCCTCAAACATTCACGCATCAATGAACTCTTTGCTCTGTTTCTAATACTTCAGCACACATCTGCCATGTCAGTGTTGTATGGACCATATAACTGTAATGAAAAAAAGTCTTTGTGTTCCCAAAATGAGGAATTAATTAAACCTGATTGAGTTTTTCAGTTATTGTAGCTCTACAGTCTTTGCATGCAGTAAGAGGACACACATTCGTTGTCCATGATCCCTTCACACACCATTAGCCCAAACCAATTCGCTCTTACTCCTGTCCTTGGATAATACATGGCGTTTGCTATGGGCATCTGTGGAACAGTCAAGGTCACACAGTGGCACTTGAGAAATTTCTTTTAAAGTTTCCTATCAGATGAAGTGCGACAGAGACGATGCATTACATCTTAAATGTTTTTTTTTATAACGTGTCAGCATCATAAATAGTGGAAAAAGGGAAACGTGGTGTGACAAATTGAGGAGCGATCCCCTTATTGTCCTTGGTCTGTTCCTCCTGAGGTTATCAGGCTTTCTGGGTTGGTTTATACTTTATTTTAACACGTCCACTTTGTATTTATCTGCGGCTGCATGAAAACGTCATTGGATTTCCTGAGAAGAGGTTAGTTAATGGCAAAATTGATACATATGTACTGAGTCACAGGACATAACTGTTTTGATTTGTTTGAGTACATACCGTGTCGACTGAAGCAAACTTCCAACAGATTTCCGGACAACAAGTGGGTGGAAACACAACTCAATTATGTTAACAGCCACAAGAGACTGAAAAATGTCCCTCTGGAAAACTTAAAATTTTTTAGCAGTTACTATCATTTAGCTCAATCTGCTTGTGAGCTTATCTGGTATGTGTGCCACTATTTCTAGCATTTTCTAGTTTTCATCATGTCAAACAAGTGATGTAAAAACATTCACTCTGAGGCTGAATGATCTGGCATGCTCTCTTTCCATGGAGAAGTTACGCTGTAAAATGACAATTAAAAGGTATGAAAAGAGAAGGGGTTAAATATTGACTTGTGGAAAACAACATCTTGAAGGACTCCCTGATACACGATCATCTGTAATGATAGGTTTGTAGTTTGGACAGTCAGAACTGCATGGAAAGAGAAAGAAGTCAGCTCGATACCCACTGATGCAACACACCTGGGAGGTGGGGAGCAAACAGTGTGGTTGTTGAGCGGTGACGATCCTGTTTAATTTGTCGTTTGGGGCACTTTTTCATCTATCTTTTACACATAAACTAAACTGCTTTCATCAAGAGAAGTGAAAGCTGGCCAAAGCCTAAAGGGGCCTACATGCTGCTATCACCACCAGCGTCACAGGAGAACTCTGTAAGGGTCCAGTCCTGCAGCTACAGGTGAGTCAAACGTGTTCCCACCCCAAGGCCAAAGAAACAGCACTCATTCACAGGAGATAAACGTTGCGTCCGCAGGTTGTCGGTGATTCAAGTGGGGTCTTATAATAATGAGCCGGTCAGAAGGCAGACGCCAGGGAGAGAAGAGGGAAAGTATATATGGACGCATGAGTGTGGCAAAAATAGTCTCACTAGTGGGTCTAATTAGTAGCTGTTTCACACTAACTTCCTCAACAGAGGGAGTTGGCCCAGGTGTCATGGATTTGTGGAACTACTATCATTCTGGATACTTTAAAGGTTCTCTATATTATATTCAGAGCATTAATACATCAGCAAACAACAACTTTCTACCTAAAGATATAGTTGAGTAATGTCTACCGGAGCAGAGGATGAAGTCACTCTCTCACAGCCGCCCATACGGCGTTTACAGCTGATAACGCTCACCCAGAGTTGTTGTCTCTGGTACCCCTCAGGTTAACACTTTTAGCTCTGTCAGCACTGTTGACATTGTTTTGCACTGTTAGTGCCGCCATGCTGAGAGCCGCGTGGAGGTAATGGATATGCTCTAAATTTCAAATTTTGCTCCTTAAGGATTTCTCGTCTATGTTGCCCCTTTACTTACTGCTGTTTCCTAGGTCAAGAATTAACTTTCAATCATTTATGTATTTATGTTTTTTCCTTACTGTGAATGTGAATGAATGTTTATGTTGAATACTAACAAGCCCAAGCAGCTTTAGGTGATTCAGGACTCAGTGTATCCAAACAAATCAGCATTGTTAATAGTCTAAAGATGGGACAGGACAATCTGCTGGAAGGCTTCCTGATGACATATGACATGATATGAGAGAGATGGTGATTCAGTGTCTTGTGGGAACAGCGATGACTGATGATTAAAAAAGGTTTACGCAATAGAACAAAGTTGTGAAGTTGTGGTTCCTGTGAACTAAAGAAGTAGTTGTTTGGTGCAGTACTTTAGCTTCGCAAGACAGACAACCAGCTTCCTCAAAATTCCACACAAGCGATCAGTTATTTGAATAGCAATTTAATAACAAACAACACACAAGTCTTTAGCTACTCACACCCGTGTCTGTCTAAGGAGGTTTGTAGCAAGACTAAATATACAGTGACTTAGCACTTGAGTGTTCATCTCTGTTGAAGTTTTTGTACTCAGACTCTTTTAAAGATTAATCTAAGATAAAGTCAAGTAAAGTGAAAATTCAACATTGTGTTCTATTGCTTCAAAGCCTCAGTGATGTGATGATGAGATTGGCTGAGCGGCAGGAACATCAATTTTAGTCATTGCACAGATTACAGATTTCAACTTCAGCTACTTTTCTGTTGAATCCTGCAGCAGATGAAGTACTCGTAATACGAGGCTCACCCCAGTAAAGTGTCTGAACAATTCCCTCTATTTATGCCGAGCTGGAAAGGGTTGATGAGGAGCTGCACGTTCTCTCCTTAAATTATCATGCTTCAACAGCCGCCGCACAGATTCCACACAATGGGCCTCAAAGCAAGCTGGGAAACATCCAGCAGGCCTTTGAAGGTTCTTTTCTTGGAAAGACAGAAGAAAAGTTGCTCTCAGATAGAATATTGTTTTGATCTGCAGTGCATAGAAAACAGGTGATGAAAACTATCCGCTGTTTGAATTGATGAACTGTAGCTAGTAACACAAAAACAGTCTTACTCATTTTACTCAAAAAGTGCTGATACTCTTTTTATACTTGTTCCCTAAAACAAATATAGAGCAGGTCTTGCTGGGTGACAGAAAGTGACATTTTTAGAAGATTCAGTTCAGTTTTGATAAGTAAAGTACTTGTGAAACAACTGTTTGATTGCAACTTTGCTGGATTTAATGAGTAAAAATTATGTATTGCAGATGTAAATGAATATAATGTTATGAGGCTATAACACAGTGAAGTAATAGTCTTGCCTCTCAAGTTTCAATGTTTATGGACCTGGTGGGTCTCCGTATTTACATTAAGATCGCATTAGCCTTAAGGAGTAGAGCAGTGTGATCATATAGACCGTTAACAGTGTATGGGAGCGTTGTTGCTCTTAGTTTGGTAGTGTAATGCCAAAACGAGGTGATTGCCTATAAATAATACCAGTACAAATATCTAAATACTGTGCATAACAGTAGTTTTTGTTGTTTTTTTACCTGCATGACTTCTGCCCTGTTGCTTGGGTTTAAAGTGGAGTAAAGATATTTACGGCGCTGTCGTATCACTGCAACTTAACTCTGAATGAAGAGAGGACCAATCTGAACCGATGGTCCGCTCCAAGCACAGTCTCCTGCTTCAACACCAGTCCGTGCTCTCATGCTGCCTGCCTGCACCTGCTGTCAGTCAGCCGTGGGGACACAGACTGCATCTGACAGTCTGCAGCTAAAGTGGGCCATTGTGGAAAAATAGTCACCACCTTCATCTGTCTAATTAAAGCAGCTTCCAGACATTGTGTGACACTCCTGGGATTACTGTAGACCCCTGTTTCTATTGTAAAGATTGGACTCCATTGTTACTCCACGCACTGCTGTTGTGCAAAGGCATACAGTATGTGTGTGGAAGAGATTTTCTTTGTTGCTGGAAATAATAAATACTTAATACTTGAAAATAACTTCTCTATGAGAGTTTTCATAATATTTCTGTTGTGACTGATTGCAGATCGCCTGTATGTATCACGTAAAATCATGGTCATGTATCATAAAAATTAGGTTGTTCCAGCAAAGATAAGACCTTTCAAGTCTGTGGAGATAATAACTGAGTAAAAGAGTCCACACTGTCTTTCCATTTGTGCACTCACACACACACGCACACGCACACACACAGACTTTGTCCCACACTGACTTTCATCAGAAGTGGCATGTATGAGGAGGGATGACAGAATCACAATGTTTATGTTATACACTAAGATAGTAAACCAAACATAGCATCAATCAGATGCTTTGCTAATTTTGAGCCAATCTATTCAACATATAAAACCTCAGTAATATAGAAGAGTCATAGTGATGGAGACCGCTGATACAGACCACCCAAAAGTTGCCTGGAAGACAACAGAGCACCTTGTTTATGCAACGTGAATATGAGCCCAAACAGGATTATTACTTGTCCTCATGCGTTTTCCCATTCATTAAGCAAACATTGTATCATGCTTCAAGCTTCAAGCTTTATTATATGAACTAATTTAAGGTTACTTAAAAGTTCTCTATACGATATTCAAAGAATTCACATAGCAGCAAACGACTATTATCCATGTAACGATATAGTGGAGTAATGTCTGAGCAGAGAATGAAGTCTCTCTCCCTCTTGTGTGTGTCGTAATCTGAGTTTCTCTGTGCAGCCAGCCCAGCTATGTCAACAAAGAGCATGCTTTTAGTGCATGTGAGCGTACCTTAATGGCCGCTGCTCTGCACTCCACTCATCTGGCGGTTACAGCTAATGACGGTCCAACAAACGCCATTGTCACGGAAGCGTAGGTAAACACTGTTAACTCTGTCGGCACTGTTGCCGTTGTGTGCACTGTTAGCTCTGTTTGCACTGTTAGCTATGAGCCTCTGACTCAGCCGTCGCCATTATGTGAGCCGTGTGGAGGCAAAGGATATGCTCTGAATTTTGTATTGAGCACCTTTGGTTACAACAACTTGGTAAAAAAAATTCTTTAATGACAAATCGTTGTGTGTAAAATGTGTAATAAGACAGCACTCAGCGTGACTGTGTATGCGTGTGCACTTATAAATTATTACATAAACTCACACATATGTATGTGGATTTTTTAAAACAATATGACAAAATGGGACCCTCTATAGAGAGAAAAAGAAGAAAAAAGGAGTAGACAATTGGCTTATAATGAGCCAAGATGAGGGTTCTTACCACCAATCCATCCAACTTCTCGCCCTTTTGATTAAGTACACTTTTAACAAAATTGCACACTCTTACACTATAAAGGCAAGGCAAGTTTATTTGTATAGCACATTTCAACAACAAGGTAATTCAAAATTAAATTAAAAAGATAAAGATAAATTAAAGCCAAAAGATTAACTCTTTCTTCTGTGAAATTCTTTCCAGCTCAGGAACAAATTGTAGAATTTACCCATCAGCAAGAGGTTGCTAAAAGTCTATAAATTCAATATTGCTAATAGTCTCTATGACTGAAAGTAGTGGAAATTATCCTGTAGGTTTGATGAAGGGTGGAACAGAGTTACAGACGAACGAATGATGACACACACAGATTATTCTCAGACCTTCACTGTAGTCAAGGTAAGTGAGAGGCCTTGACATTGCATTTTATATCTCTGAATAGGTTGTCAGAGTGCTGGTCTGTATTTTTGATATCCAGATTGGGGAAGATGGTAAGTTTGTCCAAAACCTGCAGCATTTGCAATCAAATACATTGCACATAAAGGTGCTACATGTGCTGTATCTGTGTACACTTCCTATCTGTATGCAAAATAATTTCTTTATGCCACTTGTTCATGTGTCTCATTTGCATCTAGATAGGTTTGTTTGTGTGTGTCTGTCTTCCAGCTGAGTCCTGCTGTTTTCCACTGATACCAAGCTGATGTTGTCCTGTATTTGTTATTGTCTCCCTCCAATACAAAAGATGTGCCAATTTGTCTTCCTCCAGCTTTCTCTCTGCGCATCCTCTCTAGAGTGTCAAAGCTTCACGGGCTTGTACTTTTTACCCTCTTCGCCTCGCCTGCAACTACAGTCACAGCCTCCTATATAATAACATGTTTGGGAGCCTTGTGGTCAAAATATGTATTTTTATCACATAAAAGTGTGAGTCTAAATGATGAAAGCATGTGTGATTTGAATATTTAGTGCATCTTTGACAATGTCTGTGAGATGCACCTGTCATATGAGTCAATGTTTGATATTCTCCTCCCCAGTGTGTCCACAAAGAGGGCAAGCTTTCAGCCCAGGTTACCTTGTAAAGAGAAGATCAATGGACAATAATATTTTAAACTCCCATGGTGACATATATAAACTGGGATTATTCCACAAGAAACAATTACCCGGAGGCAAATAAACATTTGAGTGCCTTGGGCCATTTAATTAAATCATGTCCAAATAAAGGAGCTAAACCCTGATAAAGTAGCCCAACTGTAGGAAATGACTCAGCTTCAGCGGAAAATGACACATTGATGAAAGCTACACCGTCAATCCGCGCTTTGGGGAGTTACTTGTGACTCATTCGGTATCTCGGGTCCGTCTTGTCCCTCCGCCAGTAGGACGGCAGGAGCCACTTCATTCTCGGAATCACCGTCTCGGACCATATGGAGCACCAAGTCCTGCGTCTTGCGCGCAGCTCCATGTCCTTTACCAGATCCTAAAATAATTCAGAGCAACAGACACTACGTCTGCCTCTGTGGGGACATTAAACATGCGAAACCTTAGTCGGGGTGTCTCAGTCGGTGCCCACAAACTCAAACAGGGAACTCCCTCGACGCGTTCAGGCTGTTTCTCCGCGGAGCGCACACTCCTCCAGCATCCGTGAACATGCCTTCGGGTGGGCTTTCCTCTAAAGCCCTCTATATCGGGATGGAGGTGGTGATCGCTGTGTCGTCGGTCATCGGTAACGTGATGGTGGTCTGGGCTGTGCGTATTAACCGGTCTCTGAGAGACACCACGTTTTGTTTCATCGTCTCCCTGGCCTTGGCTGACATTGCGGTCGGGGCTCTTGTCATCCCCCTCGCCATTACCATCAGCATCGGACTCAAGACGCACTTTTACAGCTGCTTGCTGGTCGCCTGCACAGTGCTCGTCCTCACTCAAAGTTCCATCCTGGCGCTTCTGGCCATCGCCATTGACCGCTATCTGAGAGTCAAAATACCCATGAGGTAGGCCTAAAGGTGAATTCTTCTACTTCCCAATATCTTGTCTCATTTACAGAAGCCTTTGTGTCTGGACCGCTGCTCGGACCAACGGCACCCACCAGAGCGGCCATGCAGGATTTTAATTTCAGCTACAACCAGAAATAGACTGTAATATGCAGTGAAAAGGTGTGTCTAATCATTTAAATTAGTTTACAGTAACCTTAAAGTAGAGCTACATTAATCTGCTTTGACATATCTGCGGGAAACCACACGGTGTCAGTACCTGATAAAAGTCAGTGATTTTCAAGGCTATGACATTTTATGAACAGTTTTTAATTTAATTTCAAACTATATTTAGACTTATTCATTATTTATTCATGTATTTATTTTCAACTCCTTAAGTGTCACACCTCCAATACATAATTGTATCCAAATTATAAGCTGTGAACTGGAACAAAGTAATGTACATATAAAACATCTTGTATGAACTGCCCTCTTCTCAAAATAAATCAATGATATAAAAATAAATAAATAATTTCGCATTGATTATCTTGATTGCTAAATATTTTCCCTCAAAAAATGATTTGGCTATAGCATTGTTTTTACATGATTTTTTAAATCTGAATATGTATTTTAGCAGCAAACATATTTGTATCAGACAAGGAACATATAGATGGATCTGTGGGAAGGCAGCTGTTTTCCAGTCTGAGCTAAAAATCTACAATGTGCACCTCTTTCTTTACTTCTTCTGATCTGGTTGGTTTATAACTTAATGGTAGACTGCCATTTCTGTTGCATGATAACGGAAGTTTTAACATTTTACATGTCATCAGTTCGAAGGAAAGCTCCTCTTGCCTTACAAATTTTTTCACTCGAAACTGAAGTTACCACTTCAAGTTGCCTAATCGGACAATGATCCTAGCAGAGAATGCATGATTGGTCAATACGCTCATGGTGGCTGGTTGATGGATTACATAATTTGTCAAGCTGACAACCAACGCTCACATAAAAACATGCAAACTGTTACTCAGAGGACATATAGCACACTAGTTGACAGTGCAAAAGAATGATAAATATTATTGACTTAACTGTTATTTATCAGTGCGCTCCAGGGTTTCTCAGCACTTTTCAGCTCACAGTATTGGATGTAACATGTATATTATAAATCACATTCTATATCAGGTCATACAATATTTCGTCTGGTGAAAGCTCTGGCTTTTTATAGTCACAAATCTGAAAAAAACGTGCTTCAATCTCACTGCTGATCCATTATAGCCAGATACTTCCATCTGTTCATCAGATTTTAAACACAAGTGAATTGTATTTTACTGTCTCGTGATAATATGAGCCAGAATTGAGTCCCCCTCCCTAAACCACCCCTGGGACCAGAGGGAAACAATTTACCAGCCGCTGATTTCTTTTTATAGCGGAGGTGGTTTGAAAGCACACTGTCGTGATAAGGGTGGTGTGTCTGAGATTTGAAAATGTCCAAAGTATTGGTAGTGCGCTTAGCTGGAGGATGGAATTTAGAAGGTGGAAATCCCTCAGGTAAAATAGAGATAGATGGAAGGCAGTCAAGTCCAAAAAGTAATTTTTGGCAGAACAGACAGCTGATCTGTATGCAGACAGACAGCCAAGCTTTACAATCAGCTGGAGAGAGCGTTTTTTAACTTGAGATAAAAACTGTCGTCACATATGGGAATACCTACTTCAGACTCTCTTGATCCATTGAGTATTCATTCATAGGTCCTGTGTTGTGTCTGACTCACCCTGCCTGAACTCCCGTGTGTGTGCTTTATATGACAGAGAGTGAAAAGGCAAGGACAAGTGAGAGAGAGCAGATGGGGGGGGCACAAAATGATTGTTTGGCTCTGGCACATATCTCAGTGTGTTTCTATGTTAGCATTATTGTAGGTTAGCCAGGGAGCAGGCACGATAGAAAGAGAGACAAATTGTGCAAGAGGGTGAGAGTAAGAATGACCACCTGAGTTGATTTAGCCCTGTCGTCTAATTGAGTCAGCACCAACTCTTCTGAAATAAAGGCTGAACTACAAAAATCAACAGTCCAGTCGTCCACAGGAATCTCTGATGTCTGCCTGACAATGACTAATTCATGGTCCTGTCCAATAGCAGACCATTGTGTGGGAGAGACAGGATGAGCCGCGTCCAAAGAACTGCAGACAGTTATGTTAGGCAACAACTCCCACAGTCTTCTGAACAGCAGAGATGTCTTGCTTGTGTCTGCTTGACATTTGCTTTGTTTCTGGTAACACAGCAGTGATTTTCAGAGAAAGAAATCAAATTGAAACTATGTCACCTGCTGCCACAGAGCAACAAAGAAAAAAAAACAACAGTTAGGCTACTTTTCATTGTGCTCAATGCAGGACTTGTAATGTGATGTATAACTAAGGTCTTGGCCAATGTTATTTTATAAACATATCCATGAAATTTACAGATTATATGTTATTGTAGAACAGTCAAATCTACAGGTGGATGCCAACAAACTACTTAACCTCACTGCCTATAAACTGGGGCAGTACAGCAAAACACACATATTCTGAACAAGGATTTCACTTTATAAATGTTAAGAAAATGTCAAATTCATAGACAATAAAAAACACCAGTTCTTAAGTCAACACACTCAGGGTTTTGCTGCTAGAGCCTTACATGGTCTGGTATGACCAGTAGCTTATGGTTACAAAATGTTAATGTTACCAAACTTATGCTAGATAGGGCAACTTTGGATACTGTTCAACAAAAGTTACATAGTCTCTCTTTGAGCCCGACTCATTATTGTAGGCTTTAGTGGTTGGCCATCTCTGACCTTTCGTCATTGGTACTTCTGGTACTACTGGTTCTATATAAAGCCATTCTGAGTAAACTGCAATCATCAGATATGGTCTTGTTGTCTGTTCCATGTGCATGGACTGAACTGGGAAAGAAAGCTTTTATGTGCTCTGCTCCCCTCACTTGCAATAGCATTCAAAAAGACTTGAGAATTGTTCTCTCTGTCTAATTTTAAAGCTACAATGGGGAATTAATCGGTTGGTATGTGTTACTGTTTGTAGAAATTTTAATATTTCGACAAGTTAATACATTTCTTGTGGTTATTGTTTTTGTCTGTAACTTTTGATGCTGATGTCTTGGTCTGAACGCTCTTCTAAAGGTGATTGTTGATATCAACAGATCTTAATTGATGAAACATGGGTTTAACAGAAAAAATCACTCCACGATAGAATCTCTAAAGTTATTAGCTTCACAAAGGGAGTATTTGTTGTAAATCTTTTGCAGTGACTTACATGTTGTATTAGACTAAATTAAAAACAAGATCTTCTCCCTTTGCTGCTATAGCTACAAGCGGGTGGTGACTCCTCGACGAGCTGGCACGGCCGTGTTATTGTGTTGGCTGGTGTCCATCATAGTTGGCCTCACACCCATGTTGGGTTGGAATAACCTGCAGCTTCTCCGTGACAATGGTTCCCTGGTCACTGATGACCTCTTGGTGATCTGTGAGTTTGAGACAGTCATCAGCATGGACTACATGGTCTACTTCAACTTCTTTGGCTGGGTGCTGCCCCCTCTGCTCCTCATGCTGGCCATCTATGTCGAGATTTTCTACATGATCCACAAGCAGCTCAACAAGAAGGTGAGGTCTTCCTCTTCTTGTGGTCGCTTTGTTTGCTATGAAAACAGACTTAATGTGAACTAATTAGACTAAATATAAACGTATAAGCTGACAATCTTCTCCTCTATCTCTTTGTAGGTGACGGCTAGCCACACAGACCCTAGCCGTTACTTTGGCAAGGAGCTCAAGTTAGCCAAGTCGCTTGCCCTCGTTCTTTTCCTCTTCGCAGTCAGCTGGCTCCCTCTTCACATCCTCAACTGCATCACCCTCTTTTGCCCTGCCTGTGATAAGCCGATGTTCCTCATTTACATCGCCATCATCCTCACACACGGCAACTCGGCCGTCAACCCCATCGTGTACGCTTTCCGCATCAAGAGATTCCGTACAGCGTTCCAGAAAATCTGGAAACAGTATGTGCTTTGTCAGGATCCAGTCGGGCGGCTTCCTCAGAGAGGGAGTCAGAGAGGACAGAGTCATGAGAGGAGGCTGAGGCAGAATGATGATGATGATGATGATGTGTGACCCTTGGCGACTAATTGGATCGCTGTGTAACTGTTAAGTTTCACCCCACTGGTTCACAGAATGGAAAAAACTCTGGATACTTTTTCATGCTCGAGGGGTTACTGGTCAAAACGGCCTTAATGGCATCGCAGGACTTCAGAGGAATGAAAGAGATGAGCGAACTCCTTCGTGGACTGACTGACTGATTTCTTCCATCCAACACACTCTGAGAGGACAGGATGACAAATCGGCATGGAGACCGGATAAACATCCAAAATCAGACTTTGATTTGAATAAGACTGATTATTTATTTCTACACTTACTGACAAAATGAAGATGATGTCGAATAACACAAGGGGCTTCTCATCAGTATCAACAACAACCTGTTGAACTTGAATCAGTAAGTGTATATCCATAGCACATCTGGTACAAATACTAGAAGTTGTGTATGCTGTATTGTATTTCTGATCTGAATTAAAATTAAAACTCATGACCTAAAAGATCACAAATAGTTATGCATCGTATTGTGTGCTACATTTACATGCTTAGTTCTGTGGCCTTAAGGACAGAAAATGTAATGAAGAGGAACTATTTTAATAGTGTTAATCTGGTAAACCAATGGTGGGCAAGCAGGACGTTTGTGCAACCAGCTTGGTGCTTTGAGATGACTAGGACACAGGATGGTCTGTGGCTGGATGAAAACATGTAAAATTGACTCACTTGGACCAAGGATCTTTGGTACGATGAAGGTGTGGTTTCAATGTGCTACCATTTGACTGTCAGAATGACTAATAATAGCTTATAGTTGTAGCTGAAAAATGACCTGATGGTCCCCTTTAGATATTTGTCAAATGGTCAATTTTAAAAAAACTGTGGAGCCACCTATTATTAACTTTATAACTGTGGCTGCAGGACTGTGAATCTAAAGAATGTTGGAGCTCCTCCAGCCAATAAGCTTCATTTGATCTGGGTGATTGGCAGTTAAACCCTATAATGTACCTCTATACTGTACATATATCTCCATGCCCCTTCCACTACTGGCAAGCATTTTACTTTTTACATTTCCCCCGAAAGTGGGTATACCAATGTAGCATCATCACGTACTGTCTGTCATTTCTGTTAGTAAACTGACCAGTGTTGCCCTTTAAAATGAGTGAGATTGGACATTGAGAATGCTGGCACTTATAATGTGTACTGTATGTAACTTATGTGTATACATGTAAATGAGAGGTACTGTAAAAAATGTACCTTATTGAGCCAACAGCTGTTTATCTCTGGCACATCATCTTACAGCTGTTGATTGAGTCAGCAGACTGGGAAATACACCCTTCAAGCATCACAATAGATTTTTTTTAATGACATAGACAAAGTCAGGAAAGTAACCAAAATATGTAACGGAATACGGTGAGCCCTAATTTAAATTTATAATGCTGAATGTGCATTAGCAGGTGGAAGTTTCAGAATCCATTCTGTTCTTTATGACAGAAATAGCATCTCATTTTCTCTTCATGCTTCTCTGTATTGAGGCTAAAGTCATCAGTGGTGGGAGGCCATTATTTTGCGCACACGTTGATCCTCTGTCACTTAGCAGAGAGAGCTACTCATGTGTGAATAAGGGAGAAGGGTATTAGGGTGGTGAGGTGGGCCAGGGTGGAAGGATTATTCTGTTTACAAGGGAACGAGAAGGCAAGAGTGCAGCTGAGGAACTCATCAGAATGAGAATCACCTTTATTGGCCAAGTATGCGTGCACATACAAGTAGTTTGACTCCCTGGAGTCGAGGAGTAAAAGAGTCAGGAGGTTTCGTCTGTGGAAGTCAACAACAAGGCCACTGCGATCCTTTCCCATCAAATAAACCTGTTTTTTAAGGCCTGTTGATGTGACAGTGTTGATCTCTGTCTTAACCTTAGGTGGCACTGTATTTTACAAGAGTACACACACACACACACACACACACACACACACACACCCTCACATATCTTTGTCAAACAAATGTACTCACTTTATTTTCAATGCTGCTCTTGTAAGAATATTTACAAGTAATACTTTTCTCATTTTTGTGCTCCTGTAAAATGCTTATAAATCTACTATGTGTAGAATGTATTATACACTATATAAAAGATATTAAGCCTATAGCATTTTAAAATTATTTTAGAAATCTATTTTGAAAGGAGACAGTATGCTTGTAATGAGAGGAAACTGACCCACCGTCCGTGACACATCCAAAACTGATGCTAAAGACGGGTACATGGACCGTCATAGCTAGAAGCATAGGGGCACTGACCAAGTGTCGATATTCGATGAATTGGGAGTGACAAATGTGTTGGTCCTCAGGTCAGTATATGCATGGGGGTGGTTTAAAACAGTATCTTTTTTTTACCACCACTGGGGGGCGCCAATGTTGGACATTTGTAATTCTACACATTGTGACTTTAAGTTTTGGTCTGCTTACTTTGTTTACTGTGGTAAATGAAACACAATTTGTACAAAATTTTCAGATGTACATTAATAATATCAAAAGAGAATTCATGACTTATATATTGTACATGTAGAAACTGTTCTGAATCAGAATCATGTGCTGGATGTTTAGAGCAATGCGTGATAATATTATGAGCTGTTTTGTCAAATCTCTAATTATGAAGGAAACATGAATAAATAGGTCAATAGATGGAGTCAAGACACCGAAAGCAGACTCTTAATCTCAGCTGAATGTGAACATTTTGCAAATGTAGTTTATGTTAACTGCTGTGCTGTTGGCAAATACACTTCCATCAAACACTAGAGAAAGAAAATAAAGTTGCTTTTATCGTGGACACTGACTAAGAATTTGATAACAGTTGATGGTTGTTTTGATATTGAACCGAAGTTCTTTGCAGGTCGCAACAACACAACATCATTACTCAAATACCAGGATATCTCTTTCTCTTTCTCAGCTGCTCACTTTTTCTGTCAAATGCACACACTCATACACTCAAGTCAAGTTTATGTATAGCCTGAATTCACAGGTTTGTCCCAAAGGGCTGCGCAGTCATCAAAGTGTATGACACACTGTTGGTCGGTGTCCATTATTAAATACTTTTAGATTTCATTTTATAAATTGATTTAAAATAGATCTTTGTTTTAATAAAACTTGTTAACTGAACAGACTTTTTGACTTGTAATGCACAGGTGTCTCCAATAGCATTGTTCTTTGCTGCACCGCACCACTTTCTGCAACAGCTCCATCGTTAATATAATTACCTGTAACTTTTCTGCACTGACGAGTCAAAATATCTTATGTGAAAAAGGCGCAACAATCTCAACACAACAAAGACACAAGAGTGTGCTGATGTTAGCAAAGTTGTCACGGTCCGGGTATGTTTTTATGGCAATGAATTGAAGCTTCATTCTATGAATAATCTCTTGAAGGTGCTATAATTTTTTTTCCAGGAATTGCTACAAGTGTGTATAGTGTTTGCCATATATGAATGAGGTGTGTTTTTACTTATTCTAAATAAAGCCCCTGGGTTATGATACTTTGAAATGGAAATGCAGCCTCAAAGGCAGTGTCTGTTCGAACTATTCACCTTATAAATAGAGTGAATGGATTTCAGCTCAGTCTGGGGTCAAAGATTATTTTTCCCTTCACCCTGTAAAGCCTTCAGCGGTGGATCTGCTTCCCAGCTGTTTTGGCTTGCCTGGTCCAAAAGTCCCCCGCCATGTCTCACAGAGTTAGTGTGGAGTTGATGCAGACTGCCAAACAGCAGCACAGAGAGGTGTGGCTGTGTAGACAGCTTGACTGTGGGAGTGGTCGTGAATATCTGCTACAGGCCAAGAATGAGATGGCTGTATATTACTTAAAATAAAGCGAATAAACTACATGACAAGCACATTTATGTCACTTTAAATGAATTGTTCTGTTAAGACTGTTTTAGTTGTGTGTTGTGTCAAGACTGTCAGCAAGAATATCTCATATATTTACAGGCACCCTTGACTCTCCATCTTTCTCACAGAGGTGAAAACCTACAGTCAGATACCTTTACATCCCAGTGTGAGCTGCAGGCTCTGTGATCCAGACAAATTTTAAATATGTCCACCCTCCAAGCATACATTCTGCAAAATAGAGGAAAAGTAGCATTGAAACAGCATATCAATTTTGATCCAGGCTTGTTTGGTTCTTCTCTTGGTCCCTTAACATCACTCCATGTAGATTATGTTGCATACAATATGTGGGGCATTTTTCACACTGGCATCTAGTACTTGAAAGTGGTCAGTGCTGCACTCTGCTGGTTACTGCACAATAGTGAAACTGCATATGAGGCAACACTGGGCTGTGACTTAAAAAACGTAAAAAAATAATGCAAACCCATCCTTGTCATACATTCTTATTTGTGTAAATGATTATTGAAGACAATCATCAGTCTTAGAAAGAACTTAGTCCCAATATCCTTTAACCTGTCATCAAAATATTTTCCTAACACTATTTTTTTTGTGATCCAGTATTTGAGAATATAGATTAAATGGATATACAACACGATTGTCTGCAGATCAGATAAAAACATATCTACAGTTCTAATTTCTTACACACACAAGATGAAGTCTTGCTCTCTTCAACACAATGGCATTTTTGTGTGGTGTGTTTCTTCCATTTCTCAAGCTCTATTATAGCAGGTATCAGCACAGAAACCTCCCAAACCAGCACCAACTATTATTCTGAAAATAACATTTGCATAGAACATTTTACTTATTAGCAGTTTGTTTTGTTTATAAAATGCTAAAACATACTTGTTTGAAATCAAACCATAAAACTATCTCAATAATGTTATATCCAGAATTTAATAATTCAGAAATCATTTCAAAGTTTCCCATTTTTATTGAAATCCCAAAAAATAATTAACAAAATATATCAAATGTTCCTTTTAAAAATGTTTCACCCAATGTAAAAATTGCATGCAGTGTGTAAAATGTTGCCAGAAGTATATGCTGAATATGAATGTGATTAAGACACAAAAAACAGGGTTTATTAGCTTAAGACATAATAGAGTACCCGTATCTATTTTGTGCAAAAATAAGGGACAGAAACACTTAAATTACATGAAATCACAGTTTGATTGAGCACCCAAAATGGCATATCCTTAGAGTAGACAGTTTAGACACACATGGATGCCAAAGTGTGAACGTGGTCTGTTTAACAGCTTAATTGTTGAAACTGTACTGCAGATATTACATTGACTCGGCAGAAGCTTTTTTTCTACTGTGATTTGTAACTAAGAAGGCAAGCAAGAAGAGACACATCAGCTAAATTGAATAATTTAAATTAATATTCAATTAATTTAGTTCAGTGATTTATGCAGAAGCTGCATAGATGAACCCACATGCATGAAAATAAATACACAAAACTGGAGCCTTCAGCACTGATCACTCGGAAAACTCCTCCGGAGACAATCAAGCTATTTTTATACTAGTGCAAGCAATGACGTAGTGGAAAAAAATATCACTGAAGTGTTTTCTGATGAAAAACATTTATGAGAATGTAAAAGTGACTTATTTAAATCGTTTTTTGT
This sequence comes from Cebidichthys violaceus, assembly GCF_023349555.1. Lineage (NCBI taxonomy): Eukaryota > Metazoa > Chordata > Actinopteri > Perciformes > Stichaeidae > Cebidichthys > Cebidichthys violaceus. Next base: position 5,194,408 of record NW_027176428.1, on the reverse strand, counting down.
CTGTTTAGAAGAAGTTACACTCCACTAAACGGTCTTAAGACACATGATTGCATTAACCTGTGACGTGCACCTGCATCACTAGCTGGGATTTGAGCAAGATTGTCTAAAACTGAAACAGCGTGAAAGCGCTGAAATTCCAAATGAAGAAGTTTAGTGTGTGATCAGATGTCTGCCTGCATGACAACAGAGTTCAGACTCATACAGTGGCTTCACGAGGTCATCTGTTGAAATATTGTTGTTCAGGTCAGCATACTCCATCGCAGAGAGGCTGGTTTGGCAAGATTCCTTCTCAAAACACTTTCCCCTGAAAAAAAAGAAGAAGAAATACAACTTTACAACCTTACAGAACTCTTCTGAATGACTCATAAATCAGTCAGAACGAAACTGGACATGGGGCTAAAAAACAGAACTACAATGTAAGGAGCTCTGGTTTTAACTGCATGGTTTCTCAATGTGTTGATAAAACTAATTACCTTGTGCAATGGTTTCAAAACACCTAACCTTTGTACGGCATTATTAATTGTATGTTTTTGCTGTGTAATCAAGTAGTAAATGGCGGCAGTATTAATCCAGGATACACGCTCAGTAGACACGTATGCAAAGTCTAACGTAGCATTGTACTTCTGGTTGATCTCAGTTTTTAAAATTACTAAAAATACATGTTTATTGAGCATTCAAACCAAAGAAATTGGTGGTTAGTGGCAGCGTGTTGTTTCAGGTACTGGTGACATAAAGAAATATGATCCACTAAATGTGGTATTAAAACTATGTTACTGCTTTTTCCTGTTAAGTCAATACAGAAAGGTTAGTCAAGTTCAGTGCCGTTTCATTTCACAACAATTAAAGTTGCATCAAGGAAGTTGTATAAAGGCTGCTGGGTAAGCACAATGCTGCACTATTTGATGTTCAGTCAGGCGTGGCACTTTATAAAACTAGAAGAAGACGCACTCTAACTAAAGAATAATAATTTCTTGTAAAATCAGGGACATGACATGAACTATAGTGACTGAAAAACACATCAAATATTGACAAAAAGTAATTTATTTCTGATCGAATTCTTCTCCACTTACTTCATAAGTTGATTGCTTGTAAAAACAGTTGCACCTAAAGGTCAGTGGTGGCAAAATGTGAAAGGAAACTTCCTGTCATTTAGTTTGTGCAGTATTTGAATTGTTTGCACCACTGGGTTTGGTGTCATAAATATTAACACTCTTCAGGTGCAAAGGGCTGGTGTTGTTGTTCAAAACCATAACCCTTGCAAATTAACATCTAATCTCATCAGAAAAACATTCAGTTTTCTGTACCATTTTATATTGTAGTTTTCCACCTGTTCCAACCTGCGCAAGTGATAAATACATAAAACAAATCGCCTTGCGGTTGAATGCCTCCACCAGCCAGTCATGTTGCAGTTTACATCCATGCCTGTTCAAAATGTCATCACTTCATATTTTTATTCTATTAGACATTGGTGGGAAATTGTCATAATTAGCATATGAATTCCTAAGTTATGGACAAAAAAGGTGTTTTGCCAGGTCACAGTGACCTTTGACCACCAACTTCTAAATAATTCAACCTTGAATGCAAGTGGACGTTTGTGACAAATTTGAATAAAATTGCATTTAAGGCATTTAAAAACCTTCTTACCCATCCACCTTGCTGAGTCAGCCATGGGCCCACACGCCTGGTTATGAATGCAGACATGACACTCTGGATTTTCATTTTCAGCTCTGGGGAGGATTTTTGGAGATGAAGTCCGAAGGCCACCGAGGCCCTGATCAGCTGCATCTCTGAAACCACTTCAGGCTGCTGCCAGACCTGAGTCTGGCAGATGGCGTCCACGCCGCGGCTAAACGCTGTTTCTATGGCCTGGGGAAAGATGAGACAGAGGTCCAGATATTATAGAGCCGCAAATTCAATGTAAAGACATCATAGTAGATACACCTACAATGCTCCAGTTAACTTCATTTTAAAATTTGGAAACAGAAAAAAACACATTCTGACTTAATGTTGGATCAATCTTAATGTTTTGTTTGATCTTTTTTTAAACTGTGTGCTGGTTTACAATCATTTTCATTGTACAAAACACAAATCTGTGAGATTTTACAATGTAAGCAGAATTGAGCTACCGGTGATCGAGTTTAGTCAGTCAGAGGGCACTGTAATGAGTCGATAGCCTTCATTGGACACATGTTTACACAGAAGAAATGAATGAAAACTGGTCATAGACAAACAACACCAACATTTACTGCATGGCTAGAAAACACTGGATGCAAATACAATGAGAAAACGTTGTTTCTCGTTGTATTTTGGGCGAACGTAGCATTTGACATGTCGAGTATTTCCACACCAATTTTGTGGTGCATTTGCACAACAAAATATTCAACAATACTTTTAGAAAACTTGTATTATTAGTCTACAAAAATGACACTATTGTACTGTGTGAATGTGTGTACACCCGTGTGTACACCTGGGCTACGACAGGTAGAACGCAAGCAGCAGTGCTTCCTGCACTCATAAGAATGTACATAACCTCTGATCCTGTGAATGCCATTCATGGAGTAATATATAATAAGATAAGATTAGCCTTTATTGATCCACTGAGGGGAAATGTTGGTGTTGCAGCAGCACAAGGACATAGGGGGAAAAAATGTTAAATATAAATAATTAAAAAGTATAGAAAGTAAGAATAGAAATAAATAATTGTCAGTGTGTGTACCTCTTTCGCTACTGCTTGCTTCAGGCCAGCAACTGCAGCTTTAAATTCAACGTTATCCATCATGTCATCACCCACACTCTTCAGTTTTTCAGCTATTATAACTGGGTCAAAAGTGTCTGAAAGAAAAACATACATGTCAAGTTTTAACAGGCTAAACATCAGTATTCATTGTACTGTGTACTGTAGGAGCATAACTAAGAGGGGTTTCTTAATCCACCTACCCTGTCCTCATCAATAACAACAACAAGTTGTAGGTGCTGAGAGAGGTTAACAGTGACGTACAATGGCCTTTACTGAAGTCTACCAGAGTAACATGTCACCTATTTAAAGGGTTGAAAATCTAAACTTGTGAAGCTACAGTCCACCCAAAAGCAATGGAACATAATGATGAAGATACACCATCAGCTGGAGTTATGAAGTCTTAAAAAAGGCCCACTAGGTTGAGACAACAAATAAACCCCGGAGGTCATTCAAGAAGCCTGATCAGCAGAACTAGGAAATAAAGAACTAACGTTAGAGGGCAGGAATAACAGTGAGGTGGAAAATAATTTGAATTATTTTCCGGTTGGAAAGCAAAGCTCTGATGAGTGTTGTATGGTATGCACACATAAAACACACACACACACACACACACACACACACACACACACACACACACACACACACACACACACACACACAGGAACGTATTATTTGTTAGTTATTCAAACCCAAAATATTTGCGGAGCTCACAATGAGCAGTTTGTAAAGCCAAACAACGAAAACAATGCACACTTTATATATTTAGGCTATGGGTGTAACGTATATATATATATATGTATAATGACGCTACATTGTCTTAAACATGATATTGACTGTACCAAAAAAAAAAACAATAACTTGAATATAGTAAAATCTACTGCGTGAAACACTAGCGTCTACCACTTTGACATCTTATTTTCTAATCACCCGAAAATGAAAGTTCACCGAGTGTAGCTGAAGTTAACAGTTAACGTACAACGACTCGGTACAGACACGTATCGCTCCCACTCACACGAGCACATTTTATCTTGAACTAACCGTCGCTCTTTGCGCTGTCAGTCTCCAAACCAGCGTCTAATAAACGACATTGATCGACTTCGTCATCAAACAGATACTTGATTATTTGATCCGTCTGCCACTCGACATCTAAAGGTGTAGTCGGAGCCATTGCTGTTGATCAAATATCTGACATATCGCGCAGACGCAAACGGAGGGTTGATTACTATTGTGCTTCCGGTTTTAAAGAGTACGTCATCACAGCCATATATGGTCACAACTCACCTGGAGTTATTCAGAGGAAAGTACAGAGCCTAAATGCTGGTGATGAAGCTTCATTGAAATCAACAGGCCTATGTGTCTTCTAGTTTGTTTAGATACGTTGTATAGTTGTAGGTTTACAGGTCTGAATATCAGGCTTTTTGACACATTTCCGCACGATTATTGGTCCTTGAACATTACAGAGAGTTTTAGTGTACACAAATTCTAAAGTGTCTCTAGTGGCATCCATCCATGCAGGTAATTTTGTGTTTATTTGTCCAGGTTTTGAGATAACTATTCTGTCTTTTTGAGATCTCTGCCTCCACCTTTAATATAAATGAGGTCAGTGCGATTTAATTGATGATGCTCACAGCATTATTATTATTACTAGTTTGAAATCAACAGCAACATCTCCTGCCCAACACTGAAGAACATTTTTCCATTGAAACAGTGTACTAAGAAATAACCCCTAAACTGTCCTTGGAAATTCAAAACTTGTTTTGGGTTGGAGGCAGAAATCTCAGAGACAGATATCACAATATTGACAAACGGAAAATAACAGACCTTGCATTAAAGCTGCAGCATTTTATAGTGAAGGTGCCTGCCTTGCCTGACATTGGCCTACCTCAACCCTAGTTTATACATTGATTGTGGCATGTGATAAGTAGTATCAGCTCATGGAGGAAATGAAATAGTCGGCCATCTTTTCAAAACTGGATTAAAAGTGGAGGATGTGGAAAGAAGCATCCATCCATCCATTATCTGTAAGCACTTATCGTTTATGGGCTGGAGCTCTCAGCTGACATTGGGCAAGAGGCGGGGTTCACCCTGGACAGGTCACCAGACTATCACAGGGTGGACACAACAAGACAGACAACCATTCACACTCACACCTACTGGACTTGTTGTCAGCTGACATTATTAACCACTGCAGCACTGTGCCGCCCTGAAAAGAAGCAATAACCAAACAACAATGGAACATAATTAAGATAAACCATCAGCTGTGGTTATGGGATCAGAAAGAAGGTCCATATAGGTTGAAAAAAAACTAACAAACCCTGGAGGTCAATAAAGAAGCCTGATCAGCAGGTAATTTGAATGATTTTATGGCCGGAGAGCACATGACTTCATAACAAAGCTCTGATGAGTACGCCAACATACAACACACATACAACACACACAGCAACGTATGATTCGGTAGTTATCCCAACCAGAAATACATTGAGAGCTCACAATGAAAAGCTTGTAAAGCCACTGACACTGCAAAAATTTATTTATGCACGTCTCTTTCCCACTATGTGTTAAATGTATACATCATGCATGCACACAGATTACTGTACAATCAATATTTACCGAACATCAGGAGGTAAAGCTCACTGTTTTTTATTCATGCCATATAATGAGAGATTCATTTACACCTGGGGTACCAGGATAAATAACTGTAATTAACTACTTAGAGGGACAGGCTTCAGTCTGAGGCCTGGGGACGGATAACTACCGCATTGATTAAAACACAACATTTTTGTCATTCAGCAAATTGAGCTCAAATCACAGCTCTGTGCTCATCTCAAAAACTCAAATAAGGTACTTTTGTATGGGTTTATTTTGTTGTTTTAAGATTCTAGACTACTAATGACTTCTCTCATATGCTATTGTTGTTTTTGTTGCTCACATCAGGGGACACCAGTCCGACAGAACACTGGCAACATGATTTTTTGAAAGCCAGACTTGAGATGTAATTAAACTCAAGACTTAGTCATTAGACTATTACCAACATGTACTAACTTACTTTAAATAAAAACTTTGAAAAAATAAATCAGAAGTAAAACAGTTTGACTCAGATTTGACCACTGTTAACCTGAGGGATGGTCAAACACACTGACTCACTAGCTGTTAGTGCATTTTACCTCCAGAAGATGGTGACATTCCCCCACTCATGACGTTCTTTGTTCTGTGCTGCCCCACCCTGGTTCCCATACACTCACACAAACACTGTGACTGAAAAAAATTGAAGTTGATCACCGAAACAATTCTGTTTTTTACCGCAGCACCTACATTATTTACATTTCCAATTATAACAGATATCCAATGATGTTCATGCATATATGTATTAGTTTGGTGTGCACACCTATCAGGAGGATGGCATGCAGAGACAAGCAGCACCATAACACCACAATACCACAAAATGCACACACACCATTAAACTGACTGATTTAATCACCAGCAATGAGGTATTTGTACATCTCCATCCAGCAGTCACTTGTCTTCTAGCTGAATCAACCATGCACATGCATGTATAAGGATGCAGTCATTTTATTGTCATTACACAACATGTTGTGCATGAAAGCAGACGGAATTTAGATCCCAGTGCAGGTAGTAGCAATTTGTTTTTGGTTACCCCTTTCCAGGCAAATTAGCATCTACTTTGTGAACAGCTTTGTGTCTTAGGGTCTGCCACCTCTCTATGCTCCTATCAGTTTTCACAATATTTTGTGTTCCTCTCTCTCTGTCCACAAAGGAGCCAATCACTAATCAGTATGAGCTTTATTAACCCACCTCCGCCTGTAGAAGTCTGCATCCACCTTGTTACACTGACGCCAACATCCAACCAGAACCCCTCGAGCCAACAGCACCAAAGACTAAGGCCAAATAGGGAGGTTATGTTATAGAACAGTTGTGCGGTTTTGGTCTCTTTTGTTTCTTCTCACCAGATCTTACACTCATCTTGGTAACAAAGTCTTGTTTTCGCAGCATCCTGGCAGCTGCCTTGTTTGTGAGGACTGACAGAGAAGATGAAAACAATGAAATACCATACTCTGACATGTCAGAGAAAAGAAATTAAAATTGGGTTGCCCATTCTTGCAATTCCATCTTAAATTAGGAATCGTACACTAGGATAATAAGCGGGGCTGTCACACTCACTTATGTGCTGTCTGATACACTAAAGTCAGTGTGATGTCACAAACACAGAAAATTGGCCGCAGATGAAATAAACATCATCAAAGCTCATTGTTAACCCACACTTCATCCACTGATAGAGGAAGAGATGCTATCCAACAGAACCCATGGGCGTAACCAATTATCAACAAACCATTTAAGATTTACTATCATTCCTATAAAGTTAGTTATTTGGTTTGCTTATTTGCAACGTTTTTGCACAGCACACATATTTTGGAGCCTCTTGAAACATGCAAACCTTCAGAAAACTTTCACAGGAATAAATATGCCAATGTCAGGAGAAACGCCTTTGTTATGGCGTGTTATGATGAAACCGATGACAAAGACCAGAAATAAAATGCATGCAAAAAAACTGATGTGGGGGATGACCTTTACACTAAAATTCTCACAAGCCCAGATGTAACAGGAAATAAAATTGCAACTGTTGTCTCATTAATGCAAATGAGTAATTATGCTGTTTCCTTTCCTCTGACATAATAACTAATATTGTAATTTTAGGCATAAGCATCAGACAAGGCAGTATGAGACCCAACAGAGAAGCTAGTAAGTCAGACAACAAAAGCAAAGAAGAAAAATACAGGCTGATGATCAAAAAACTAAGACAGGCCGCCATGACACACACATATATATATAATGACTGGCTGAGCATCTGAGTAGAACAAGGGAGGTCACTGAGAAGGAAGGAGGGGAAACATAGAAGATACAACATTGACACTAATAATACAAAGGCAATGGTTGCATTGATTTACAGCTAATCAATCAATAGATACACAGAAAGATAGAATTTGCTGTGGTATGGACATGTCAAACGACTCTCTGTATCTGCCACCATTAAATGAGGCTGGTGAGGTTTGACGGTGGATGGTGAGAGCACTGCTGTCAGCAGCATCACCACTTTGTTTTCTGTGTGCGTGATTGTAGAACCAAAGGGAATCATTTCTGCGGCTTTTGAATTAGGAGAAGCCAGAGAAGAGATGCTTTCAATTCTTCTGAGCTTAGCTGGGAACCTCTAGCTCTGTGTAATGACATACCTGATCAATAGTTGCAGGTTTTGATGTTTTTCCTCCATTGCTGGCACCACTAAATGTTCCCAGCATGTCACTCTGAATTGCTCCACATTGTTGCACTTTTGTGCTTGTGATGTTATATTTTTACAAAAGCACAGAGTCCTGAGTTAAAATGGTCCACTTTTGGCTAACATTCTCTCCTAAATTTCTAATTTATTACTTTAAAACAATATATAATGTATGTATGTCTTTGTGTAAATTGCCACTGTCTGTTGTTCATTCAGATTATTAATTATAAGATTAGACTTTTTTGATCCTAGAGATGGAAATCACAAACAGTAGGCTATATTAAGTCATTTAAATTAGCTCCACCTTTACCAGCAGCAACATTAAAGTGATGAACACATTAATGCATTCATAATTAAATTCAGATTATGTAATATATTCTGAAAGGGGCCATTCTGCATTATGAGTACTTTTACATATGCTTCTCTATGTATGCTTTGATGCTAATATTCTTGTGCTTTACTGAGTACAATTTGAAATACATGACTTTTATGAGTTGCTCTGCTAGCTGACCTCTATTGCAAACTCCTGCTACAACTGCTGCAGGCGAAGTCAGCATATCGTTAGCTGGCTAGCTAACCTGCCATCAGTTCACGTAACTTGATGAAGGCTTGAGAAGGAATCGCGGTTGTGCCGCTCCCAGCTGATCTTTAGCTGGTGTTTGACTTGTTTGGCCTCACTTGAAGCCAGAATCTGGAGTTTACTTTGCGACAGATGTTCCCAAAAGACCCAACCTCTGCTCAGATATCCGGGACCACAGCTTCACATCAGCAAAGTTAAGTGCTGTTTTTATGCTAAAATGCATGTCAAGAGTGGACACATTGGCTCTGTTCTGTTGAAATGAGACTGCTGGCTGTGTTATCTGCTTGTGATGTCTTGGCGACGGCTGGCTGCATAGTTTTGCTCACACTGCTGCTAATGCCTTGCATTGGTTGTTGTATTGTATTGCACGACCTTATTTGTTTGTTTGACGCATTTATTATGATACCTCATTGTGGTGTGTCCTCGCTGTTAATTAACCTAATGTTGAGATATGAATATTCACGTTTGGCTATTGTCAGTTATGGGCTGAATTGATTTCCCTTCAGGCTGTTGCCTTTTGTTTTGTGGGATTTTCTATTAGCTCTCTGCAAACCCATGTCCCAGGTAAAGGTTGATATTTAATATCTAGGCCTTAGGGATGTAAACTACTGTCTCGTTGTTAATATTTCAACTTAAAAGCGGTGCGTCTATGTGCCATTTAGCTTTCACAACTCTAAATGTTAACTACTGAGCTTCTGTACATTGCTGTTACACTCACCAGTAGGCTTCCTCATTTCCAAGGTGCCAACACATCAAAGAAGGAATTGTGTGCTGTTTATTCTTGCATTTTTGTGTTTTATTTATATATTTTTTGTAAGTTAATGATTATCTGCTGCATATAGGACATGTTCTTATCCTGCTGCTGCACATCAGATCAATTGCTGAGTTTATATTTACCCATCTGAATTCATTATGGTGTGTTTCCCTTGTTGGAGGTGCTTTGTTGGGATCAGACACATGTCGGCTGGTGTCTGGCCCACACATGAGAGAGTCCATATACTTGAGATCTTTATGTAATGCGGTTTATGTTCATCACTCCCCAGTTTCTGCTGTGCTGAACTTATTTTGGGTAATGATGAGGTCAGGGTCTATACTTCAAATATCTACTCTGTTTTCCATGTGTGTTGGCTGAACTGAACTAATAATGATGGAGTAAGGTGAATGTTCTTTTTTCCTCCTGAATCATTTAGATCCTCTAACCACATATCGTCACAATCATACTCTACTATCTCGTCATTATTGTCTGTGCCTCTGATGGGTATCTTGTCTAATATGTCAAAGGATGAAAGGAACCATATTCTCTGTGTTAAAATCGTGAAATATTTCCTGCATAAATATGTATTTATATACAGTATAACTTTTGTTTTGGTTTCAAAGTCCAATGTAATGATGAGGGTGCAGCTCATGAATTACTGAGCACAGATTGGACTATGACTGACAGCGAGGTTACATCCACATTACCCTTGATGGTAAAGATTGGTGCCCATCTTTTAATTGTGTATTTTGGTTTGTTAATTCTCTGGAGGAAACGTATGTAGACTTTTAAGTACATTCATTAATTCTCAAGGATTATAGACTTAGTTGTCTTCCCTACTTGTTTGCTGTTGCTCTTACTAATTATCCTCTTCTCAACACAGTTTGCATGTCCTTTCCTCTTAAATAACCCACAGTATGGACATCCGCATAATTATGGAAAGCTAGTCAACCGTGTTCTATTGACCAATTAGTGTATTTTTATTCTTTGTGCTTTTAAATTCACAGTGGTGCTCGTGATTTGAACAAATACTAAAAACTCTTTTGTGGAAAATATTTTTTATTAAAAAAAATAAATGTCACTGCCTTTTTTCTGACATGGAAATTTATATGAACATATTGGCTATTTCTGTTGGAGTTTCTTTAGAGTAAGACCATAATGTGTTCCAGCTGAATACCTACAGACACTGTGACCTCTTCATGTCACCCCACATGTAGTACGATGTTTATGATATTCAGTCCCACATGGAGTTAGTAGCCTGATTGGGTGGGTGTCGGGGGGGGGGACGACAAAAGCTACTGCCCTTTTTGTCTGAGAGAGTGCCCTTTTCAAATGGCAAATTCAATTTTTTTTCCTTATTTGTTGGCTGCATCATCTTGCTAAAATAGAAGAAATGTCATGAATGATAAAGATTTCAGCCAAAAACTTTTTCTTTTGCTTGATATTTAAAGGTGATTGTAATACTTTCTCATTTTGAGCTAAGTTTCTGTCTACAGACCATATGAGAGGAATATTTGATAAAATCTTAGTCAAAGTTATTAAAATGAACTTTCTGTTGAGTCCTTTGCAACCATGAGTTGACACAAAGACATTCAGACAAAGGTCACCAGTTAATCTGGCTACCAGCTGATCCATTGTTTTGGAAAGTTGAACACATAAAGAGAAAGCTTTTTGGTCTTGTTTAGAGTTCCCTGTGAAGTGTGATATACAAAACATCCACAAACTAATACTCTGGTACCAACTGACATGTGGTTCCAGTCAGAGGTCCTCTCAATGTCATGCCAGACGCCCATCTAAATGTTGCACATGCTTACCAAGTGTGTGAATCACCTCAGTGGACTTCTCTACTCTCTAAACTCCTGAACTCCCCACTTAATAATGCGCAGAGTGAAGCCAGCTCCCCTACAAAGGAGCCTGACCTAGAAATAGTGTATTTACAGTTTCTTTCACTACCTGCAGGCTATAGTCATAGGGACTAAACTTATAAGTTTGCAGCAGCAACAGCTAAGAACACAGGAGCATAGACTGTGAGGTCTTGTGGTTGCATTGAATGCCATAATTAATGCATCTTTATGCAGAATTGAGCTCCGTCAGGACTGCCAGTTGCCACTTGCCACTTATCCTCATTTGGCGTCCCAGAAGAATTGCCTGTTTTGGGGTCAGCTTTTGCATGTGCAGATACTCTTAAGAGAGACAGGGAGGAATCGTTTTATTGGTGTAAAGAACAAAAGACACAGCAGAAAAAAACGTACTGTCTGTGATGGTTAAAAAAAAAGAATCGATCGCACTTACATAATTCACCTGAGTGTGTTTTACTGGAGTTAGAATCTGTAAAGCCGGACATAAAGCATTTTAAAAACATTGTTATCAGACAGGTAATCAGTAAGGCTTCCATACTTTTGGGTATCGAACAAAGAAATGGCATTTGACATTTGCCCAGCTGATTGATAAAGAAGGGATTAGTTCACTCATGGATTTTAATTCATATCCTCATTGGCTCAGATATTTAGAGGGTTTTTGAGTGAGTTTCCATTCACAGTAAGGTTTTTGTTTAGGTCTCAATTAAGATGCTCGGTGCTTAATTCAGCTGAACATCTGTGATATTAGCCACTCATTTGATGACTCTAGCGACTGCCAAGTCGTATAACTGCTTTTTGGCATTGGGCAGATAATTGTTAACATCCCAGCTGCTTCTGCCATCATCATCTCATTTGTGGGAGACTGTAGAAACTCCAGCAGCCCTTGAGTACGACCACAGAGCTGATGCAGAAAGGTTAAAGGCCAGCCTGCTGTACTGTGCCAAAGCACAGGTGTTGTTTGATGCCATGCATTAGACAACACAGTAAGGGCAAAGAGTGAATGTGGGTGAACTAAAATAGATGTGGCAAACTGTTTGTGGTGTTCATTTCTGTGAAACACTCCAGTGGCTTGAGTGGCTGTACAAAACCTTGTAGAGGAGTTTTATGTTAGGAAGTGCCTTGATGGCGAAATGGGATGTGAGACCCTCAGTTAACATTGTACATTTCTAATCTTCTTGGTTTACAGTAATCAAGTTTTCTACGGCCACAATCTGTCCAATCTGATACATTGACCAGTAGACAAGTATCACATTCAAATCAGACCTGTGAACTTAATTTGGTTTTACGAGCTACTTGATCCAAATACTTAAGGTCCTGGTTCAAAACTTAAAGCTCAAAACATTAATCTGATAAATGACGTTTAAGTTTGAGAATGCGACTCCTGAAAATGACGAAATGATGAGCAATAGAAAGGACGTAGTGATACAAGAATGTCTGATGTAATTTACCTTAAAGGAGCTATATTTAACATTCTGAATATTAAATAACAAATAGTTGTTTGCTGCTGGCTACCTGAGCAGAGAATGAAGTCAATGTGTGCTACCCGAGCTTCTCCTCGCTTTATTGACATAGCCGGATACGTTTATATCTTTTAAAAAACAAAATGAATGAAATTAATTATTTCCCCGCTACTTTCATTTATATTTTTCATGGATTAAATTAATAAAATACAACATGTAATTTGGTTTATGGCTTGTGAATATTTCGACCTGCAGACAAGTGCTCCTGTCTGTGACCACTGGCTGTCGTTTTAGTTGAAAACATAACCGTACATAATATGTTGTAGGAGTAACACGTTGAAGACCATTGGCAGTGAGTGTTTTGCAGATACAGTACAGTTAATATGGACTTCGTCCTTGACATGGGATTTGGTGGCATTATGTTTCCAAAAGTTGATGTTTTTTGCATACCAGTTTGTTCCATTGGTTGTTGTTTGAGAACTTTATTGTGCAAGCATGTGCATGAACTTGGACTGCATGCATTTGACTTTCAACAGCAATGCAGCAAAGGGCTCCTACACAACAAAAAGAACTTTGAGGAGGATGACAGTGGAGAATATACCTTCTTTTTATCTAACCGTTATTTGGCTAGCCTTTCATGCTCATTAGTTTAAGCCTGTCTGAATCATTCTGTCAACCTAGGAATAATACGGTGTAGTAACTTGTACAAATAAAGTCCATCCAAAAACTTTGGAAATCATTATTTTTCCCTGCCTTGTTATTTCCTCTTGACCCAGAAAATAAATATAATCCAGACATCTCTGGAGTGTGTTCAAATGTATTTGTTCAAGACAGTAAATTTCACTTGAAATGTGGCCAGGAAAGCCCAGTTAAATACCATACATTTTAGAAACAAGATGAGTGGATGTTTAATGAAAGAGCATTTTTGAGATGACTGTATATTGTTTTTTTTAGTGGAGCATATTTCACCTGCTGTGTTCAGAGCACCAATACTCTGCTGCTATGAGGCTACTGTCAGCTGAAGTGAATGTTGTTTTTTTTTACATTCAGTTTTGGGTTTGATTCGGTTTTATGACAGGTGTCATCTCTTCCACCACAGTCTGCGGGGACAAGATATGTACACAGAACATAATGCAAACTGAATAATTTAAGATGGCAAAACTGTGTGAGCTGGAAAATAAAGTTTCTTCCCACTCTTGGGAAGGAGAAATGTGGAGGAAACTTCAAACTTAAAAAAAATGACTTTATCGTTGCATACAGTCACAGTGTCTTGCTCAAGGACACATTGACATGCGGCAAGAGGAGCCGGGGATCTAACCACCAACCTGCTGTATCCCTTAGTCGCCCCACATCCACTGCTATTGTTTGTTTTGTACGTCTACAACCTGCAAAGACAAGTGAAGAGCGATGGGAAACAGTGCAATTAAGTGCAAGAAGATATTCGCATTTTCAAAAATTGTGCCTTAGTTTTCTTTTTTATAAAGGAACTTCAATCACCACCTTTTTTAAACCAGATTTAAAAAAAAATGTATTCAGTGAACCATAGGAATTTACTTCATTCTTTACTTACTATATATTCAACACATTGTAATATCCATATCCATAAATGCATACTGAGCACATTGAAGGATGAAAGCATTGGTCCTAACTGTGCACTGCATCATCAAGAGAGTAAATCTACCTGGTATCAGATTACTGATATAAGGACTGATTATGGTAAAGGTAAACATAACCTTTCATTTGGAGATGTTTGCAAATTATAGCTTAGAGCGATAAAGGTTACAACTCTGTGTTCATTCTGCCATTTGAGCATCTTACACTGATTGTAATGACCTATCTGGATTCAAAGTTGCTGTCTCATTATCTAACCCTTTATTTTGATGGAGACTAAAATTGTAGATTAAATCCAGCTTTATCAAGCAACAAGTCAGCCTTTGGTGGCAAATGTAACACTTTCTTGTATGTTACATTCCTACATGGTGACTTAGCCTCTAAAGCAGGGGTCTTCAATGTTTTTCAGGCCAAGGACCCCCAAACTGATAGAGAGATGGAGCAGGGACCCCCTACTATATATATTGTATAAAATAGTGTTTTGTATTTAACTGGGCCTAGTGCCATGTATAAACATACTTTGTTATTGTACATTCAATACTGAGCTATTCAAATAATACACAGGTTCATATAATCATGTTATGATGCCAATATCAACGTTGTCTATCAATTGCATGATAATCATGCATACAAGCTATTCAAATTGACGTTTTTATTTTAAATATAAATATGGAAACGAAATATGAGTGATGGCCTATTAGTGCCACTGATATGCATAAACATACCTGTTATCTTGCATACAATATTGAACTATTAAAATAATGGACAGATTCATATTTTTTGGTTGAGTTACAAAACGATCCATTTTTGCTCATAACAATGTCCATACACTTGGATATGAGCTGCAGTGTTTTAGCCAGGAATATCTTGCAAAAATGATTGCACAAGGATTAGTGGGTGAAGTAAATGTTGTTTTTTAGTTAAAAAAAATATATTTTTACAACGGTATCTTCTTTTCAAATAATATTGCAGCGTGCGTCCTTGTGTCTGGGATCTTAGTCAGCTGGGGACTGAATAGGCTCTTGGTCAATCACAGGGAACCTGACAGAGCCAGCATGTAACATGCGGCCTCGTGATTGGCACAGCAGTGATAGGGGCAGGTCCTCCTCTTTATGTGCAGGAGGCTTGGAGGGACAGGTCCAGGCTAGTCTCGCGCTGTGAGTGAACCAGTGCCCAGCTTGAGAGAGCTCCTGTGTGTCGCTGAATGTGTGCATTTCTGACTGAAAGACAACATCTTGTGCCTCCATTTATCCATTCGTTGGATTCATGTTAATGTGTATTTAAAGATATTTAAATTTGTTAAAATAATTTTTTTTTTAAATAAAAATAATAATTGTCTAATCAACCAAACATTTTGTGGACCCCGTGCAGTACCTCCGCGGACCCCCTAGTAGTTGCGGACCCCCTGTTGAAGACCTCTACTCTAAAACCTACTTTCATGCTCATTAAAGATGATGTCAGTTAACATTTGTATGTTTCCTTTGTTTGTTTGGAGACATTTCAATTGTTTAAAGGACAGAAATTTGACGTAATTCAAACTCTGAACAAAGCATACAAGACTTCGTATCTAACATCAACAAGAGTATAGTAAGCTTCTGAATGATATTGAGTCATTAGAAAATAACCTGTTTGGACCTTAGTTGCAGCCCTCTTCCATAAGGTTTTGTGGAAATTAAAATGAACTGATGATAAAAAACTAATATATATGATGGAACCGACAACATGCAACATTATGTGTTGTAAATGTTGTGAAGTGATGAACAACATGAATGTTTATGAGTAGTTTCCCTCGAGCAGTTGGCACTCTCAGCTAATCAGCGCCAGCAGCCTTACATTTTTTCCTTTTTAAATAACAAATTAGAACACCGTCCACTGAAATCAAAGTATAACGCGCCAATAACTTTTATAAAAGTATTCATTTTTTAATTGATTTTAGTTAAGGCAATCCAATACAAAGCATTTCACAACCCATCATATGACAATAATCATGTACAATAAAAACCCATTTAAAGAAATGTAGGGAATCATGCAAATCAGAAAACTCAAGGTATAAACAATAGAGAGATTGTGGGATTTGACAAAATTAATATAAAAAAGTTTTGACTGTAACACGCTAATTAAGCTACAGTTGTGAGACAAGAAATGTTTGGAGAACCAGGCACAAGAGAGAAGAAATAGCAAACCGTCCACAGAGCTTACTGCCTTGTTTGGCACTGACATGCATGTAATCTGGTTGGGCTGGTTCCTATTATACAGATGGTGGCACTCTTTTATGTACCCCAAGAAAACATGCAGTCAACCCATCACACTAATAAATTGGGATGTTAACAGGTCACCGTAATGACATAATGGACAGGAGCGATGGCTTATCATACAAACTCCAAAAATAGATAAATAAATATCTTCAATACAGTAATATTGCCAAAAATATATCAAACATATACAATGAGCACTCCTCGTGAGGATAAAGTGCTGTTGGGATCTCTTTGCAAACCAGCTGTTCATACACTTTCAATCTAATAGAAGTCAACTCTTATTTTTTCACTGCTAACTAAGAAAAGAACAAGGATTGACAAGCAAATAGCTGTTTTGACCACCATCAAATATTTTTCTCTCCTCCACCCGGGAGCCATACCTTACACCTGAGCTGATTTTCAGTACAGGACTAAATGAGATGTAGTGACTGGCTTTCACATGATTAAGACCTTTAGTTTGCTACATTAGACATTTGAATAGAACCATTTTAGCTCAGATTAATTCTGCCTCTGCCTCGCTATGTCAGTTAAAAAGGAAAGGACCCCTTTTACAGTCTATTATACACATTGTAGCATTTTTTGTTTACTCTCTACAGCAATGAAGGGCACATGAAGGATATTAGAATAGTAAACAAAACCAAGTGAAACTGGAATAATACTAAAAGAAGAACAATGGCCGCTGTGAAAGATTGACACAGATGGAAAAGGTAAGATTAGGATGCAGTTTATGTTCATGTGATGCTAAAAGAAGATGAACAAGATACAGCCATGCTAGCGGCTCTGCGAGGCTGCACGTACACAAAGCGTTGCGTTGAGCTAAATGCTAACATCAAGATGCTCACAGTGACAAGAGGTAAAGTCAGGGAGTCGCCGCAGTCTTTAGAATGCATTTAAAACTATTGTAAAACCATACAATAGTTGTGGAAAATTTGTGGAGAATTTCTGTCAAACCAAAGTGTCCAAAATTTGCATCCCCACAGCCCCACTGCTATTGTGGTTAAACATTCAGTAAAGTCAATAAAAGAAGAATCTGCATCCCATGGAAATACCCATTTTTATTCAATATTTGTATGGCTGCCTTCAAATTGAGCCTTTCTTTGCCTACTGCATGATTTTTAAGTTGGGTGTCCTGTTCCTTTTTTAAGTACAAAGCCTAATGTAGAAAGGTTAATGATGTGGCTAGCAGACTATGTCACTATAAACAATGAGAAACAAAACAAACTGGAAAGAAACATTGTTAGTGCAAATTAAGCAGGAATTCTATGTGATCTGTCCGATGACAGGCATGATGGGAGAAAAGATTTGAGTATTACATTGTATTCTGCACTTTTATCTTCCTTGTTATTGTTATAATCCTCCGTATGAACCCTCATGGATCACATTTCTTAAATTTCCAAATTTTTACAGTATGAGCTCTGCATTTGTTTAAGGCAACACATCATAGGGCTGTCAGGGATTGTTGTTTCATCATTGTGCGAGGACGCATCACAAATGACAAGCTTCGTTACTGATGCGGTGAAATTGGATTTGCCACTTGAAAGCCAGTTTGTTTTGGTTTCTTCACACTAAACTGATGTCACAGATGGTAAGCTACATAAAGCCAAACTAAGATTAGCACAAAAGGATCCCTCTTTACCCTGTGGTATAGACAGATTGTTAATGTGTTTACACATGAGAGAATTACTCATTAAATCTCGCTAGATTTAATGAACATAAATCCTAAAGCTCTGGAGACCACTTGTGAACTGTCTCCCACCAGAGACTTGCACTGCTGCAAGGACTGGGCTGTATGAAATGTAAGAGGAACACTGGCTATGATCGCACGAACGTACAGTGTAAAGTCTATGACGACGGAGGTTTTGTGGCTGCTGATGCATGGCCATTGGGGATTTCTGGATTTCCACTGACATGGTCATCTTTGAGTAGCAGAGGTGGTGTGTTTGCAACCGTATCAGGGCCGGATTAAGCTGCTATTGGTACCTGGGGCAGAAATTACATTACATTACCTAAACCAATAAACATAGCAGTGCTCCTACATTGGAGTGCTACCTGTGCCCGTTTGCTGTGTGTCAGTTCATTATATTTTGATAAAATACACATTTATATCATTAATATGTGACACATAGGAAAGGTATGAAACGAGAATTCAATCTACTAGACTTGGTAATAACCATTGCCTTCAGACCCTTACTGTCCGTGTATATTGTGCTTTAATGATGTATATAATAGTGTATTTTTAGTGGTTGTTGCCCACGTTGCCAGGTTGACGACAGCTATTAATTGTATTTATGACATGTTTAGTTGTATTTTGTGGCCTTTATTTCCTTTTCCTTTTTCATGGTCTGTCTTTTACTTATATGGTAACTTTATTTACGGAATATTACCAAAAAAATAAAAAAAAAATTGTGGATTATGAAGACAGGTTATGACTAATTGGTAAATGGTTCTCTTGTGCAACATCATCCTTTGTGATGGAAGTTTATCCTTACTGAATGAGATCCTTTAAGAAGCCTGAGTCATATTTCCATTATTTTACGTTGAATTGCAGCTGCAAAACAAAGCTATTTGACTTGCATGAATAAATGGGAGACATTCCTCATAAACAATGAATGGCAGCACTCAAAATTATTAAATATGATTCAACCTGGTAGCATCATCATAATACTGTCCTTGGTATAGAGACAAGTTGTGCTTTTTATATGCAATAAATTAAATAATTGGCCCCACTTAAAAACAGATCTATTAAATGCCCATGCCACTCTAAATAACATTGGAGAATAAATATACTGGGATATGGGAATTAACTTCTCATACAACATGCTCTTATAAACATTTACCTAATAAAGAAGAGTGGTGACACCTCAAGGTATGAAAAGCCTGATTAAAGTTGGTAACGTAATAAACCGTAGACTACACACCTGCAATTTCTCCTTAATTATAACCGATGCATTAGCAGATATAGAGATAATCCCCAAATACAAAAACTAATTTCCAGAAGGGAAAAGGTGACTAAAAAATATCACTGCATTAGGCCACACCAAATACTGATGAGCAAGGCTTAGGTCAAAGATCACACGTCCTGATACAATTAGAGAAACAACCACAGACAGGCACAAGTTTAAACCACAACATGACCTTTTTGAACCAACCTGCTGTCAAATTAGACGTGAAACAGTCACTGCCTCAGTGTTGGATTAAAAGTTTGAGCCTCTCTTTAAGAGAAATCATCCAAATGAATATATCACAGAGAAACACCCCCCAAAAAAGCCTCTCCAATAGTCACTGGGAGTATACTGCACAAAATTCAACATCCATTTCCTAGTGCGTCAGCTCCTGTTTGCACCAAAACAGGAGGTAGAGAGTTCCCACTGGACTTTGAGTGGCTGCTGCATGCTGTCAGTACTCAGTGAAAAGCGAAGAGGAGGGCTTCAGATCTGTGTGTGGTGGTGTGTGTGTCCGGGAGGTGTGTAGGGAGGTGGCGCTGGGTTGGGTTTGATCCCCCTGCTCTTCATGTAAGAGATGAACTGGTCTGGGATCTCTGCTAGCACATCTTTAGCGAGCCGAGCCATGCTTAACACATGGTTGCCTGTCCGGTCCATGTAATCTCTGAAGGGAACGAACTGAGGAAAAAGAGCAGAAAGAGGAATATCAATATGCTAATATGCTAACTTCCCAAAATGATCACTTGTGTATCAATTACTCACACTGTATTACCATAAATTTGAGAAGAATCTTTGTCTTGCATGCATCTTAGAACAAAGTATCAAAAAACTGAGAAAGGTCTTGAAGAATTAAATAGGGGTCTCGTTAAACAACAGAAAAACTAAATCAAAACATCCGTTTGAGCGAGTACTGTTTATGTGGAAGTATTTTTAAATAGTAAGGTTTTAGCGACGATGCATGTTTTTTGGGATTCTTCGTTCACCAAGGAGGCATGAGAGGAAAACAAAGTTTTCTTCACAAATTCAATGTAACACTTGGTGAGTAATTGATAAAGCCTACAAGTGATAATTTTGGTGGTGAAATATTCCTTCACTGGACTTGAAAACATATGGTTTCCTCTGTGTAGCATAATTCTATCTAGGGATTTTGGACTACTGTTGTAGTGATTCATGAAAAGCTTTAATACTTTTTGACAATGTACACAAATAGGTTTTGGAAGCAGGTTGGCATACTGAATGGAAAAATCCAGAGGACTCATGTTTAAGCCCCTGTGTTAGTCAACATTTGCCTGATCCTGCAAGCTTTAGTATGCTGATCTGTCACTAATCCTGCACTCTGGCTTCCCTCAGGAGTGAGAGGAAATAAATGAGTCCAAGTGAAAAGATAAGTTTTTGTCCTGATCAAATTTCTTTGGATTCCCTCTTTTGTATTATTTGTCAGAGCACATCAATGTTTCCCCAGGAAGATGTTTAGCAGAGGTGTTAAGCCACCCAAACCCTGACATCTCTGCTATAAATCACTTTAGAAAACCCTGCTCATTTGCCCACTATTCAGTCACTTAAATCTTTAGTTTTGACAAAACAGTCGGTTGAAACACCACTTTCTGTGAAAAAGACACATGCGGTTTCCTAGACTGACATATAATATAAAACTTTAAAACGCGCTTGTCGCCATGGGAATTCACAGGAAGCACGCAGATGTCCTAATCTGTTAGAGAAGCCAGTGCCAACAGATGGTGCTTTGTCAGAAACAGACATTTTAATGTACAAGCACAACTGAGGCAACAGCATGAATTTAAAACGCAAATGTAAAATATGACACATGTACCTACTGTAAATCACTGTTGCCTGTAAGTGGTGATCTGTATCTCATGGCTAGAGACCGCATGAGCCCAAGCTTGATAAATGTTTATTGACTGTATTGTCTGTTATCTGAATGTGGTTGTGCTGACATTTTTGAGTAATTCCCGAAGTTCTGTGAACTTGTTTTTCCAGTTCCTCGTGTCTCAATCTGCAATCAAATTTATTTTCATGCTGTAAAGGGCAGTCACCTGAACAATGTCTCTCTCTGCCAGTTTCCCCCGCGATGAGATCCTGATGTCATCACCATCCAGCTCCACCATAGCTGGAAGACACAAGGTCTCACACACACACACACACACACACACACACACACACACACACACACACACACACACACACACACACACACACACATAGTGTGTGAAGTAAGCAGAGACAGGTGACTTTAGGGCAGAGACAAGTTTGATACACTACCGGTGCACAGGTTTAGTTATCATATACGTCATAGTAATACCACATATTTTTGTTTTAGCATTAGTAAAGTAGAAAGGGTGTTGAGCTGCACAGTTTTAATCTGTCTTCATTGCATGTCTAATTGACTAATAAGTCCTTTATTATAGTCTCTGTACAATTTAGAATCATCTGTACTAAACACTGTAAACCCTGCAATTAACCTCAGCCATTTCTACAGCTATGCCCGCATTCAATTAAATCTGTTTAGCTGCCTTGATTTATGTAGATGGTATGAAAAAAAACATCAGAATATAACACTACTGATGTTTTAAAAGCTGTTTTCTTTTACTGTGGTAAAAGAAAATCGGTATGTGCCTGCCCTAACAAAATGACCAGAACATTTAATGCAGCAGTCAAAAATTAAAGTCACCCTACCGTCAAACTCAGCCTGACCCACTCCAACTATGATGATGGACATGGGAAGCTTGGCACCCTGCAGAGAAATTGAAAAGAAGAAGTGGACAAACATTTTTTTTTTTCTTTGCAAACAAAATAGGAGAGACGCTTGTCCAAAATTGCCACCGACCTGAAGGGCTCATTACATTATATCAGATATCCTAGCCATTACATGCTCACCCACATAGATCACAACCACGCTAATGTTCTGTATCATGCTTTAACTAGCTGAATGACCTTTAAGATAAGGCCTCCAGAGAGAAAAAGAGACAGGAAGTCAGAGAAAGTCAGCAAAATAGGGAGATGCTACAGCAGAAACTTGTTTTTGTCTCTGCTTTCCTTATCCCAGATGTTTTATGTCCCGAATTCCAATTTCGTCGTATGAATGGCTCTTATCTCTGGATGACATGCACTGTATTTGCCCACTGAATGCTGGTTATCAGGCTGGGGAGTGGAGATTAAACTCACTGACAACACTAACAGCATCCCCTGAGATAGTGGGACAACAGGTCATATTAGTACTGAAGCTGTTTCATAGAAAACAAACAATCACATTTGAATTGATGAAATTCTGACCTCCAAAAAGAGCTGTGTTGTGACATTATACACTCTAAGAAGCTGTTTAAGGCTAAAAGGAGACAATAGTTCACAGGGAGGAAAACAAGTGTTAGCAGACACCTTGATGAGGTCTTAATGAAAGGTGTGGCATTTGTGAGCTGGGAGAGGAGGGAGAGGGAGGAGGTGCAAACTTCAATCAGTACAGCGACCATCCTCAGTCACCCGCCCAGCTGCTCCCAAGTCACATCTAAGTCAGATAACTCTGCTGTCAATCTCTCTTCTGTGGAGGGTTACCGTCGCCAAACAAAGGCAACATCTAGATTGAAAATCTGTCAAAAAGCAAAAGATACCAACATTTATGAAACACATAGGACTGGGAAATGAACCATGTTGACCATCTTAGTTGAGCATGTTAGCATGCTAACACTTGCTAATTAGCACTAAAAATAACTTAAAGACAAGATACATCTTGAAACCCAAGGATAAGCCTCCGGGGGCAAGGGGCTAGTTTCTAGGGTTGAGGTGTAGCCAGCGGATAAGCAAAGACTTCTTATTCCGTGCGCTGCTCATTGTTTGCAGTCCAATTAGCAACTTCAGATGCAAGACTGGAGTTGGAGTTGAAAAACGACATGTACTACTGGATTGTTTCACAAGAAGCCAGTTTATAAGCTAATTTTAAACCAATAAAGAACTAAATCTTCATCAGACTATAGCCGGTGGATTCCCAGATTGCATTGCGGCCAATGCGCTTCTCCTCTTTTGCTCCCCACACGGACTATTAACCTGCATTCAACCAAAGCTTTCTCCAACGGGATTAATTAACACTACACGGACTACAAATGGAAACCAGAACGCTTCGATACCAAAATCTTGTCGCGAGATTAAGGCACGACTGATGGAAATGTCATTTGACCTGATGGTGACAATAGGTAAAAAGTTAAGGGAGCACCAAAGTTAATTTTGCCAGAGGGACATAAATACCAAATTTCAAGTCCATCAAATTTTGTTGAGAAATTTCACACCATAGATGTTGAGAGATGTCACTAGATAAGTGAAAGGTTTGAACTGCTGGTGGCATTAGATGAAAAGTTGGGGGATAATCAAAGTCAGCAGAATTCATCCTCCAGGGTACATGAATGTTTGTATAATAATATAATTGGTGGTCTTTGCTTTACATATATGAAGATTTTTTTCTGACATAATGCCTACAAGTTGATCAATCAATCAAATTATTTTTTAATTAAATTGAATAGGTAAATCAGTACACCTATATTAACTTAATCTAAACCAGCTTCTCTTTTTTTATTCATCTTACTGTATTAAATGCTGCTAGAGTTATTTTCTTTACATTCTGCTTGAGTCACTGTGACTGCATTGCATTTTGACAGGCCATGTTAGTTACTGTTATAATTTCCAGATAGATGACAACATAAATACAAAAGCCTCTATTATGTGAAGCAAGTTTTTTCTGGCGTCTCATATTTTCAAAGAGCAGTTATAACAAGTGCAGTTTTATCTCTGGCTAGAGACAAACGCGGCGTAGCAAATCATGGAACTTCTTTTGCCACGGGGGTGAGAGCAGTTTCTGTCGGCACCGCCTCATTCACAGCACATCAGTGCGATTATCAGTGTTCAACACAACTCTTGTCAGTGCCTGTCCTCCTACGCGCACACAAACACTCATACGTGCAGATATAAATGCACACATCAAATGCCACCAAAAATAACCTGGCAATGCACCGTGCCCCACTTTTGCTGTGGAGATCCAGTTTAATGAGACAACAAAACACAGCATCAATCATCACTCATTACCTCAACAACTCAGTATGCATGTGCTGCTAAAATCCACATGTCATGCATGCTTTCATGGGTGTATGTTATTGCATATGTGGCCACGCAAATGTTCACACAAACAGGTTCATGGATACGCGTTTGGAGAGGTGACTGTCCTGTCAGCACAGGGGGTCACCTGAGTCACCGGACCATCTGTCATTGGCTGTGTCAGACCTCAGTTCAGAGAAAGGCTTAAGGCAGCAGATTAAAGACACTTAAAAAGCCAGCCGAGTGCTAATAATACTGCATTAAGAGTAGCTCACCCAGTTGTTAGAAGACTTTTTGTGTATATGACAGTTGCAGGTTTTTCCTGACATTCTATTGAACGACAGATTGAACCGTGTTGAAAAGGACTAAGGATTTAATGAAAATGAAAGCTTTTAATGTTCAGAATACTTGTTACTGTGATGTCGCCACATTCGTTACCTTCCAAGTGTACATTGAAATGATCCATTATAATCTATATTTTTTGTAACTTTGATAACTTTGATCCTGCTTATTTGTGCACTCAGAGAGCACATACTTCTGCCAAGACATGACAGTTCTTTAAACTTATTATTATAACAATGTTAGATATTTTGCTAATTAACGGGACAAAAAATAATAAAAACATTTTAGCGGATGTAACAACTTTCATTAAACAGTAATTGCCAATTACAGTGGTGTATTTAGTCACACATGTCCAGAGGGCCCTTCAATGGTGAAGCCTAACCTTGTTCATGTGGGCAATTGTCTGTGAAAACAGTAGTGTGTGAAAATGGGTGGCTACTGATTTAATTGCAACTCCTTTATGATTGATGCAAGTTACACCTCAGTCTGTTTGCCCAATGTCATGTAGCTGTCAAGTGCATATTAAAAATCACTTTTACAACGTTGTCTATTTTAAAACAGGTCAGTCGAGAGTCATTCAATGATGGCTTTTCCAACTTAGGTTAGCTTAATTAACTAGCTGACAACATCTGATAAACTTCAGCTGGCAAAATTGACAGTTCCTGGTTATAAATGAGAAGTTGCTTTTGTCTACCATTAGCACTGTAAAACTGCATATGCATACACGTGTGCAAGAATGGAAAGCTTGATGGACATAACAACAGTAACGGTGCAAGCCCACAGTAGATGACTAATTTGCATAAACTAGTACTCTTATCGATACTGCTTATCGGTTCAGAGTAAAGAGAGAAAGAGGAGGTTTGCGACGCTGCTATTTTCTGCCGAGATCTCACTCCCTAACTTGTAAAGTATCGATAGCAGAACTGTTAACTACGGACCTTATTGATACTCTGGTATTTTACTAATTTGGAACCGGTTTCCGTTTAGAACGTTTTTTGTCAAATGGATGATTATATGATTATATTAAATGAATAAGTGGCAAATAAAGCTGTTAAAAATATTAAAAATATGCTGCATACTTTAGGCTTTGCTGTTCGAGAGGTGGTATTTTGTCACCATTTTGTCACCATCGGCATGCAGGGTAACCAAGTAGTCAGCGCTTAGCAATTATTGTACGAAATGTTTGAGTCTATTACCTTGAGGAAAGTAGAATGATGACAGGACCATGAAATATGTGAACTATTACCACTGAATAGTTTATCTAGAGCAATGGACTGTGTAGAGGTTTTGTGCAGTAGCTACTTGTTGCTGCTGTATAGGGAGATATTTTTTTTGTTTCCTTCGGTTCATATTACCAGGTATCATTTTATCATTTACCGTTACTTCTTACACAAAAAAATCTTGCATCCAATACAAAGTGAATGGATGTTACGGCTGCACAATATGGGGACATTATTGCAGTTAACAGATATTAAAGTGTAAAGTATACTGCTAAAATGCTAAACATTGCTTGTTGAATACATTTTTTTTACTTTTAATTGAAAAACTGAAAACGAGAGGCACCAATAAAAAAAGAATGATTTAATGGCATTTTAAATGCCATTAAAATAGTGAGTGCAATATCCTGAGTACAATATTGCAGTCTTTTGCATTGTGTTTATTGGTCAATTTGACATTGCAATGATGATAAAAAAAACAACAACTATATATTGTGCAGCCCTAAAATGGTTGTGAAGTGAAGTACTTTTCGTGGTCCCTGGCACTGATAAAGACATGAAGCACAACAAGTTGAGGATGGGAAAAGAGGAAATCAAAGGCAGCAGAGAATTGTTGTTGTTATAGACTGCGTGTGGTGACAAAAGTATGGGGAGAGCAGATGAAGAGATTTAGATCTTTGAGAAGTTACGAAATGGAGACAGACAACAAAATTCTTTGTATTTGTGAGTGAGGCCTCCACAGAGAGAAAGAGAATGAGGCAGCAGAGGGTCCCGATCTGTGAGCAGAGGAGGGGGATGCAGAAAGACTGACAGGTTGGTTTTCTGTAGAATAGCAGATTCTGTTGTGACTGATAATAAATCTCCCTTTTGTTCTACCACATGGGTCATTATTACTGAAAACATGGTGGATACATGTCCACTCCACACAATGACTGAAACGCATAAAAACACCTGCATGCACAAATAAAAACCACCTCCAGATGTAAATATTCATGCACATTCAGGCTATCTCCCACATCGTCTTGCTCTTCCTTGAAGGTACCTTCCAGCATGAATAAGTATGAGGAAAGACTTTTATATAACCTCAGCAGTGTGTTCTCCCTCGCCTAGGATCCATGGAGAGTTAAAGGGAAAGCAGTGGAAGCATCAGTAGACAGAGGCAGTGAGATAGAGCAGCAGGCAAGATCTTAAAAGGAAGGTGTGGCTGTTCTAATGTTTTGACTAACAGTCGCAAATTCCCTTTAAATCCAGTCTGCTGGGTGTTCTGTGCCTGCGGCGGACTGATGATGATGAGAAAAAGGAGGAGGAGATGAGAGGAAGAGACCAAAGAAGAAGAAAAGAGAGGAAGCCAGCCAACTACTATTTAAAGCTGGGAGAAAAAAAGATTTAGGGCACGTTTTGGGGAAAGCTTGGAGGAATAAAGCAAACTGATGTGATTTTTATTTACAGAGGCAGGAGCATCTTTTCAAGTGCTGTATTTTATAAATATGGCCACAACTATATTTTTTTGGTAAAAAGGGGACAACAACTGAGTGTTGAGCTTCTTCTTTGTTGCTGTCAGATAAATCATTAGTTTATATATTGATCTTGCAATTATAGAAGAAAATGTCAGTTATGTGAAGCCATAATGCCAATCATTTTTTTTTATAGATTGCAGAACAACTGCTATTATCATATGCTTCTTTCTATGTCTGAATCAGAGTGACAACTACAATGAACATCTGGGCTAAATATCATCTCAGAGAGAAAGCTAGAGAAAAATCTTAACCAATAATGCAAAACATTGGTTGTTTCAACTCTTCAAATGTAAGGAATTTCTTCTTTTCCCTTTTTTATATCATTGTAAACATAATGTCTTAAGGTACCAGACTGTTCATCAAACAAAACAAACATATTGAATGTGTCTCCTTTTGCTGTAGGAAATTGTGATTGGCATTTTACACTTTTCCTTGATTTTTAATAAAGCAGGTGTTTTCAAAGTCTGAGACTCTGGGCCTCCCTTCAGACAAAGCTTGGAAAAAGGTTCCTCACCAACCTTTAGTTTACCTGCTTAGTTTCCCTCTATTCCTGGATGCTGATGGAATCATGATTACGTTATTGGATCCCATAGACACTCAACAATTGAGCCAAGATAACCTCATATTGCAGTTAGACATAACTTCAAACTACACCAAATACAAAAAAAAAAAGTCTGTCCTATGGCATTTATTGGTAACAGGCCTGCGTTCCACTTTGAAAACCTCTGCACTTAACAATTAATCAATACTGAAAATAATCTTTAGTTTCCTAGTCTTTTGGTGGCCTTTCAATGTTGATTTTGAAGGAACAGTTTTACATTTTGGAAATACACATATTTGTGTTCTTACAGAGAATTATATGAAAAGATACTACTCATGTCTGTACAGTAAATATGAAGCTACAGACAGACAGCTGTTGTTATAGGACAGCTTAGGAAACGTCTAGCTTGGCTCTCACTGAAGATAACAAAATCCACCTACAAGCATCGAAGCAGCTCGATTTGTTTAATCTGTACAACAACTGACGGGTAAATTATGGGGGGTGTTATGGGGGATTATCTGATGGACTATTCCTTGGCTGAAAGCAGTCATTTTCTAAAAGTGTTTTCGCCACCATGAGGTTGCCAAGCATCAGAGATGGTGTTACCCTTGGACAGAGCCAAGCTAGCTATTTTCCACTGTTTCAATGTTTACTCTAAGCTCTGCTAACTGGTTGTAGCTTCATATTCATCCTACAGACATGAGAGTGGTGTCGACCTTCTCATCTAACTCTTGATATAAGAGCAAATGTGCGTATTTCCCAAAATGTCAATTCATTATTGACATCAAAGGTACTTCCTTTTAGTTCATAAAATGTGCATATCTAGCCTTATATAGTGCAGTAAAGCATGGTGTCTCACCCCTTTCCCATTCTTACATTTACAATGGCCTCTTTGGTCTGGGCCATGTCGGAAATGACGCCGTCTGTGATGATGAGGAGCACAAAATACTGAGAGCCGTCCTGCACCGCAGCTGCATACCTGCACACACACAGACACACACAGATACACTTTGTTTTGTTGTTGTTGTACTTCAGGTTCATTAAAATCCCTCACAAATACTCATTGATTAATCAGTCCAAACGATCAAGTTTGATACAAAGCTGGTTTACTCTGTTTGATTCAGGGATTAACACCTTTGTTAAAATTATCTTCATACTTGAGTTCCCCCACTCAAATGCTAAATACCAATACTGGTTGTGTATTCTCACAGCTATGGCTCCCTGCCAAAGTTTCAAAAATGTGACTCCATTTTTTATCAGAATGACATTTTTAATTACAGCAGAGTGTTGGCGTATCAGATGGAGAATTGTTTGGATATGGCTCAAACAATGAGACGGCAAGAGAAGCGGTGACAGTGAGAGGTGGAGGTGGGTGTCGGGGGCATAAGAATCTATACTTGGATCATGTCACAGTTTGCATACGTTATGCTTTATAGCATACTTTTCCGTTATGTGTTATGATATGTGTTATGTGAGTATATTTTAATAGCCTCAGGGCCATGTGTTCCATCAGCTAAATCTGCCACTAGCTGTCTAAATTATCTAAACCCCTATTTAAGCATGTTACATCCTGTCTAATAGAAGATCATATTCTTGATAATCTGTATACTATCATTGTGGCACAAAACTGAACAAAAATTCTGATCATAAACACATCAATTATATCATTGTTAGGTTTGTTGGAAAAGTATTGGACAATGTTTCCTGCTCTCATGAAAACAGACTGACTTATAGAATATATTTTTGAGAAAATCTGTGCAGGAGTCAGTTTTTATCATTGTGTTTTTTAATAATAATTTCACATCCATGAAAGTACGAGTGAAAATAGATTTTCCAAGACTCTTATTGTTTCTTTGGTATAGCAATAAACCTGACAAATGCAAGGGAGTGGTCTTGTTCTATGTAGGCATGTCCCTGTTGCTTTGCCTCTTTGATAGGAGCATTAGCTACTCACCAGCTACATTGTTCTCTCACCTGGCAACATGATTCACCACAGGAGCGAAGTTAGTTGGCCCGTACAGCTGAACTGTCTTCAGACTCTGGTGGTATGCCTCTAAAATGCCCTCAATACCATTGCAGTACGGATTTTCCATGTTTCCATTCTGAGAAGGAAAGAAACTGTGAAAATCAATTTCATGGACTTGGTGAATGCATTTATCAAACAAAGAAACCCCAAGATCTTTATCAAAGTACATTGTTTTCATTAGACTGCAATAACTTGGTTCTCAGGAACCAGGTCATGCTCAAAATCCATAAATTAGAGTAAACACAATAAATTAGAGCGACGATTCAGTGGCATGCTTTTGGAAGTTGAAAATAAAAAGCATGAAATAGATTGATAAAGATCCATTGAACTGATGAATCAAAGGTGATAGAATGAGAGGTAGACTTCACCAGTGGAAACTCATGTGAAACCCGTCCATCAGGGGGCAGTTTGGCTCCAAAGCCCAAAGCGGGGAACATCTTGTCACTGTCGTAGTCCTGAATGATCTCCCCAACAGCCCTCAGGGCCATGGCGTAGGCGTTCAGCTGGTAGGGGTTCATGTAGTGCAGCGAAGTGGATTGAGACGGGTTGCCTGTCGACCAATCAATCAATCTCATGGTCATTGTGGGCAATGAGGGACAAAGATGTCACTTCTAGAATGTAAGATACTGTTTGTGTGCAATGGTATGACAATAAAAAAACATTTTGTTTGCTGCAGCCATGGCTCTCAATTACCTTGATTCCTCTATGGTAGAGCTTTCACATTAAGTCTTTAGAGATGATGAATCAAATCTTTAAATTCAGAAGTTTGTGACACAATGAAGGCCAATCCATTGACAGACAGTGGGAGGAAACCCATCGTGAAGGTAATTGCTAAGCTATGAGTGGACCGTAGCTGTTCGGAGGATATCGTTTGGGAAATTAAAATTTTCATCAAATAACTATGAGTCACACTAAAGAGCTCTTCCTTGCGGATAAACGTTTTGGAGCGCTGTGCGTTCAGGCATTATTAATGCCATAAGTAGTGTAATTAGTCTTAAGTGTGGTCCTTTCACGACAAGCTGGTGGTTTCTACCCCATGTGCTTCATTTAATTCTTAGCTAAAATGCCTGCTATAACCTTTATTTAGAGTGTATTGACAGAGCATCTAGGAGGGCAAGATATCCAGGAAAGGCTATCACTTAGAGTGACAATGTGTGTACAGTATGTGCACCATCTGTTTGATCCTTAGATCGGACATGCCACAGTCAAAGAGCACTACTATCTATTCTTGCCTCCCCATCCACACACTCACACTTTGCCATTCGTATCACTCACCATTAGATGCTGTGAAATCGATGGCCACAGTGAAATTGATCTGTGTCCTACAAGGGGGATGGAGAGGAGGACATGGGGAAAAAAATCAACGACAGAGACCAGCCAGCAATAATAACAAGCCGGGACTCATTAAATGCTCTCTCTCTCTCTCTCACTCACTCACTCACTCACTCACTCACTCACACACACACACACACACACACACACACACACACGTTTCCTGATACGAGAAAAGATGATACCTAAAAGGAAGAAACATCATACAAAAAAACTATTTTTAGTATCATATACTTACAAACATATCAATATTTAATTGCCTTTTTTTTTTTTTTTTTTAATGCGTCTAGACACAAAAGTGCAGTCTTATTATTTGTCAAATAAGATTGCACTTTTAACTGTTTGTCACCTCCCTTGAGAAGGCGTAGTCTCCTTTGAGACATTGAGCTGGGTAACAAGCAATTGATGGAGCACTTAATATCAAATCACAACCCAATTTTCTCTGCTGATGAAGCACTTGCCACTTCTTGCTAATTTATGACATTGAGACAACGCCTTTGGGGGCCTTAATGACAGCCTTCTATTATCTATGAGAGCCATCGCAGAGGAAGGCCAAAGAATAATAAAAAGAGGTAAGCCAGAGCACGGACAAATCAGCGTCCTGTGAGGAGAAACTGGCAGGTGTGCGAGACGACACACTCAAAGGTGACTGTTTGTTCTAAACAACATTGGCAGCTCCCGAAGAGGTATGCTAAAAGCTTCAGTTGTATCTGAACAGCACTGAAGGCTTTTCTCGATGGAAAATAAGTTTTCACTCTTCTACCAACTGGCTTCAGTAAGAGTTTAATTGACAGATGTTTTTTTGAGTATTTTTTGGAAAATTGCCAGGCCTTCTCAGATGGTTCTGTGTAACAAACCATGTGGCGAGTCCATAATCTGAATAAATTGAGATCATGATTCTCTACGATTGTCTGGGAAAGCATTTTCTTCTCTTATCAATGCAAATTATTGCTATTTGCACTATTGAATTTCTTGTAAAAGTGTCCTCAACCACAAAGCCACAATGTGTGTGTGTGTGTGTGTGTGTGTGTGTGTGTGTGTGTGTGTGTGTGTGTGTGTGTGTGTGTGTGTGAAATAAATGTCAGTATTTAAAAAAAGACATAAATTCAAAGCTGACATCTTTTGTAGACTCTTGCCTTTCTGTCGAACTCCTCTAAAAAGAGCCTCACTGACACTTCAAATTGTCTCTGCAGTCTTGTTAAGACTTTAACTGCTACTTTATTAACCTGATAGGAGTGCACTGAACCATAATCAGCGAAGAGAGATGGCCTCTGTCATTATAGTCCAAGCATAACATGCCCTCTCATTCCTTAAGCCTTCCCAGTGCTGCACCCTTGGAGACAAACCTTTGAGTTATTTGAATAGCCACATTTTTCTTGTCTTTTTAGGATTACAGTGGTTGTCAAATGAGACAAAACATCTGCCAGAGTTCCCTTTGCATCATGATGAAAGGTGTAGCAGAAAATTGCTTTAACAGCTAGTGTAGAAATGTCGTGTAGACTTATTATGTGTTATTTCTCAGATTTTAATGCTGCAAAGTGCTTGGACAGTTTAAGTGACACACTTTCTCAACTTTCATCCATTTACTAAAGAGCAGGGGACTCCATATTTGCAAGAACCAACTAATACTATTCAGTAAGTGCCAGAGTAATGTTAGGGGGCAGACTGATAGGGACGATATTTTTGAAGCAAGGCCACTAAACCTTAAGGTTTTTGTATCATAGATCAGCCAAAGCCTGGAACTGTCTGTCAGAGGAATCCGTCACACTTGTCAGCTCTGCCACAGCTCACAAAACCCATGACAGCCTACCCGCTGTGATGGGACAGTGGAGATCAAAGTAGAGCTCAACCTGCCTGAAAGGCACCCTTCACCTGAGACATACTTGATATTCACATGTCAACCTCACGCTCTCAAACTAAACAGAGGTGGAAGGGTTGTACCTGCAGTGAAGACAGTTTAGCCTTAGCTGGTGAATTTACAATATATTTGGAACATTATTACTACAGACAGCAGCTACTGTGAAATATATGGTGCCACATGAAAGATAAGGGGATAGAGATAAGTGCATTTAAATACAATTTTAATGAAGACTCTAGAATATATATTATACTTGTCATTATCAGTCATTTATTATCAATTCAAGTTTCTATGATTAGTTGTGTTTTTTTACAATGTCCGTTCATGTGATTAATGTAGAGTTCTCTGAACTCTGTGTTTTAGCATGTTTCAGCTCATGTTTTAGGTTCTACAGCTTTTAGGTTGTTTCCAGCAAACAGTTGTTTTCCGTAAATGCTCTTATAGACCGACTGTGTGCTACCTGCGTAGCACCAAACGGCAGCCAGGCAATGTTAGCAACTACCTCGTGAACACATAGTGTTGCATTTAGCAGCTAAAGAACCACATATTTTTTTGGGGGGGAACCTGTGGAGAGCAAAATAGAGCTGAAAAATAGAGCTGAAAGAATGCTGCCAGAGACACCACTCCAATGCTAATGTTGCTCAGTGTCTATCAAATGTGTAAACAGGCAATAGTTTGCTAACATGCTAGCCATAACAACTTATCAAAAAGTGATAACATGTCATGCTGTGTTTACAACATGTTGCTCTGCTCCCAAGTCACAATGAATGCAGGTTTAAGCAAATAAATGTAATCCTCAATACCCCATTAAATGGACAGTTTAACTTCATGCAAGCAATCGGTCTTTAATAGTGACCTCAAATAAAATCTGACCACTGCCTTGTCAAATCAACCATAATTTCTTTCTCTAACTGATATACTGAATCATTGGCTTACACTTGAAAATTAAATCTGCACTACTTTGTGTTTAACCGCATTGTTTGTTCATAACAGGAATTGCAAAGATTCCATTTTGCAGAAAGTCATTCCAACTTACCCGCCTTTGATGTAATCTAAAAAAGTGAACTCTGACTCCACTGAGAACGAGAGCAGGGTCACCTGGAATTAAAGACAAGGAGAAACTTTTGATTAAACATGGTGGTAAGGATCTTTTCTTACTAAATTAATAAAAAAAAACCTCCACAGAATGTTGTGGATCTACACTCAATTTAGTAAAAGATGTGAACCGTCTGGTTTCGGATCACTGATTCATTTACATTGCCAAAGGACAAGTTCGAAGAGAGGATGAGATGCATTTGTAGGCATTACGTGCAGATGCCCACACTGCTGTGTAAGTAACTGGTGTCTCAATTGGTCATTTGTGTCGCTCAGTCTGATCTTGCAGATATCACAGTATGACCTTCGTATGGCCCCTTCATCTTTTATTTTGTCCCACCAACATACTTTACAGCTACATCTTGCATATCACTATATACTGTAATATATAATGTTAGTATAATTGTAGTGTGTTTGTGTACAGGAAACGCAAATACACACATATACGTATAACTATTAAATAAGTTATTTAGCTCGAGCTGGATTTCAAAACTACAGCTGCTGGAGCCATACTTACTGTCCCAGAGTTGACATATTTCTTTTTCTTCATTTTCTTCTTCGTATTAATCACCTAAAAAACAAGAGGTACAGTTATTCTAAAATGAAGATATTTTGCTCACAATTTAGCAAAAAAAGCGTAGAATTAACATTGTGGCTTTTAAGCAAAAATATAACCATATAGTAATATACATGATTATTTAATATACAAAGGCACTATTCACATAAATACATAACATACAAATTACTGTATCTACACGCACAAGGTGTGTAAATCAGTGTCTGCAATACAATATTTAAAATATTTTAGTTTTTGCCAAAAATGGTTACAAAATCTTACAATAAACAAGTATTTAAACTATTTATTTAAATAACCTAACCTAATAATTTTACAGGTATGTGAAAATATTTTAAAATTTCATCTTAAAAGAAATCTGTCAATTTTCCCAAGCTAGTCTCTTCAGCTGCAAACATTTTATTCAGACTCAGAAACAAACAGTCAACCTTAAATCCATCCAATCAAAATACTGCATTACTAGCTTATTATTATTATTACTAATAAATTCCCTATAATTTATTGTTTGCGGGATTCTGTCAGCAAGTATCTATTTTTACTTTATAATAGAATTTCCATGATTATTTTTCTCATACTGTCCCGTCTGAATATACCTGTATTTACGCTCTGTGTGAAACGCTCCTTTTTAGCAAACATCTTTTTAAGCCCCCCTCACGAAAAAGGCCAGTCTGTTGTTATTGTTTCGCAAGAAAAAAATGATGCGCCTTTGCAAAAGTAGTTCTCAAGCCGTGGGCGGAGATACTCAGATGGGGGGGGTGGTCTATTCTAATGAGCCTGCATGTGACATTGGAAGGAGAACTGAATCTGAATGGCTTGTTCAATAACATGTTTTCTAGCAGCCCTCAAAAACTGATGTGTGTAAGCACTGAAAAAGTTAATGATAT
Organism: Cebidichthys violaceus; assembly: GCF_023349555.1. Classification (NCBI taxonomy): domain Eukaryota; kingdom Metazoa; phylum Chordata; class Actinopteri; order Perciformes; family Stichaeidae; genus Cebidichthys; species Cebidichthys violaceus. Next base: position 5,158,443 of record NW_027176428.1, on the reverse strand, counting down.
GACCCCTTCAAGGAACGTGAGAAGGTGAGGTTGTGTGTGCACCAAGTAACAGATGTGCATTAGGGGAAATTGTAGCTCATGTAAGAAAATATAAACACTTCACCTTGAATATCTTATACATGTCAATCACACAATTACAGGGGACAAGTTTGGACATTCAAACATAAACCTGAGGCAACAAGAATCAATGGATGAGACAGGCTTAAACTGCAAGACTTACATTTACTGTACCGATATTCTCCCAGCCCCAGAACAAGAGAGAAATGTCAATCCGGAGACCAAAGACGTCTCAGCTCATTACCTCGATCCTCTATGGCTGCTAGGCATGAAAGTGACAGCCCCTAATTTAACATGGAGGGATGGCAATTTGTCTGACACACTGAACAATCTGCTGATGCAAAAACTAAAGGGCCTTTCAGTCTCACTGGGAGGTAGAGAGGAATCAAGAGTAGCATATAATGGAGCTGACATCCAAAAGACAGGTATTTGTCCTTCGGCTGGAGGCCACCAAACCACAGAAGCCTAAAGCAATTGACATGTCCTCCTTTATGGTGAGATTTTGACTTTCAAATGTTTTTATTTTTGCTTTTTTGCTTTTAACAAAGGTTTATGTTCAATGGTAGCCTTCATTCTCAATCTAACAATGGCATATTTCTCATAAACTAAATTCTGCTCTCGACAAAATAAATTGTGATTTCACACAGGACACATCTGTTATTTCCAGGCCTTGCCCATCACCCTTGGATTCTAGGACCATAGTTGGATTTGTAATTTGCATACAAATCTGTATTGTGTGCTGTTAAGGGACATGTTAAGCTATCCCATGAGAAGTACTGAGAAATAGCTGTTATAACATTAAATCCCCGGATTGTTTTTCTATTCATCCTGTTTCACACTGCTGCTAATAGCTCATTTTCCATGTGTGTCAGTGTGCAGGTCATTATAGTTTCAAAATAAATCTAATAACAAAAAAGGATTTGTGCCGAAGAAATATTTAATTGGATGCATAACCATAAATGAATTAGGAATGTAAGGAAGAACTTTTACGTGACGTTTTTTGTAAGTGGAATAAATGCATTGGTTTGCCGCAGGGTTAGAAGATGGAGAGGAATGTGCTAGAGTAATGGAAAACAGTGCAACAGTGATGTCAGAGATAGAAATGTCACTCGTGTCAGAAATGGGATCCAAGACGACGCACTGCGGGGAGAGACTCCAGATCTCAGGAGCCAACAGACAACGTGACAACACTGGCATTACTCACCTCGTAGACATTAAACTGGCTCTGCCCTCGAGCTAGCTCTCGGTAGCTGGTTGTAAAATCCCCAATGAAGTCATGGCTGGGAAAAGGAATAAAAGGAGACAACACCAGTGAGTAGGAAAAAAATTACAGGTACAAATAACAGGACAGATGTCAGGGACGAAATAGAACTTTGTGACAGGAAATGATAGGTTCCTAGGGTAAATATTTCTAAAAAACAGTAAACTTGGCTTGAGTTAATTTTTTTTTGCAATCACACTCACCTGCCATCTCTATCCCAATCGTACACCTCCACCTTGATAGTTCTGGGAAAAATAACAAAACGCACACACGCACACACACACACACACACACACACACACACACACACACACACACACACACACACACACACAAAATCAGGTTAGATTTTAAAGCAGCATGGCAGATGGTAAACAATTCTACAACACGGTCTATTCAGTAGCTCGTTTTGGAGCTTTCAATCACACCAGTCAAGCATGGATGTGCCATCCATCAAAAATAAACTAATTCGAACAAGATGGGCAGAAAATAATCTGTGACAATGTCTGTCTGCTTCAAAATGATCCCTCCACAGCTTTAGTAGTGGTCAAATGGTATCTCTTACATATTGTTTGACATTCGTTGACTCGCTTGATGTAGGAATGTTGTCTTAAAAGATAGAAATTAAAAGAAAAAAATACTTTCGGGGTTTCGTTTCAAACACGAGGCCAACATGTAACATTGTTAGATAATTTAGGGAATACAGTGCATGTCTGATTAGGAGCCACAGTACCATCCTGCTTGGGAAAATGAACCTCTCTCCTCAGCAACAACTTCATTAGCTGCATCAAAGCTCTTATAATTAACAAAGACAGGAGACAGCAGCCCCAAGTGTGTGTTTTTGTTTCATGCCAACCCTTTGAGCCAGTTTGGTGTGTGAATGACTGAATGATTCAATGGGTTCACTGGATCCCAAAGCTACTACTTGGAACTTTCATTATGTGTTGATTTTGATGGTCCCAATGGACAAAGGCGGTAGTTTTTCCGAGCAACAGATTTCCTTTAGAAAACCTCTCATTAACTGCAGCAGGGTCTGACAGTCTGTCCAGCTCATTCCTGGTTCTGGTTCTCTCATGCCTCCCTTCCCTCCAGCGGGCCCAGCGATACGGTCTGGGCCTCGGCACCCAGTGGAGCATTGCTCCTGGCCGGAGGAGCCGCTGTTGTTAAGCCACTGTAGGTGGAAGCAGCAGTGAAGCCATATCTGGGTCTGTCTGGGGTGGGCTGGTCGCTGCTAGAGGGCCCCTGCTGGAGCGCTAGAGTCTAAGCTGGAGGAGTTTCTGGTGAACCTGCATGATTTTGTCCGATTTTGCACGGAATCCGACCCGGTGGCGATGACAAGCATTAAGATTAACTACATCAAAATAGCCAACGGTTTTGCTAAATGTCTCATTTACTTATGTAGGTCATAGGCATCAGTATTAACTTGAGATTGAAATTTCATAACCTGTTAAAGGTTCCCTCACAGTAACTTTAAGTAATTATCGGTCTATTAAAAAACATAGCTGTCTTTAAATATTGTACTGGAGCTCATTGATATATTTTCTTTGAAAAGTAAGTGTTTTGAATGAGTACCATGGGAACCCTGAAATCCATTAAAATTGATGTCACTTTGTTTTGTCAGCTTTAGAAAAAGGCTGAGTAGCTGGTTGCACAGAGAAAAAGTCAACTTGTGTAAAGCGTTCCCTCCAAAAATCGTAGCTTGCAAACTGCAGCACGTGTTATCTTCCACCCTTCACAAGAACATAAGAAAAAAAAAGACACTGATGACATTTTGCACGAATGCAGCTGAAACAATGTCCCTGCAGAGTGCAGAAAAAAACTTTTTTTTTGTGCCACTTTCACTCATGAGTCACATTGATCTCACCCCCATGTCTCCCCTCTCCTCCCCACGTTGTCTTTCACAAGTACTGACACCAGCCCAGATCCAAAGAAAATGGAAGCAAACGGCACATCAGAGACTCTTTCCCCGTCACTGAGGAAATGAAAGATGCCTGAAATAAGCCCAACTTCCTCCCTGCCACCTGTCATTCTGTGGTAACAGTTTGTTCTTTTGAGGTTATCTTCAAGGCTGTGAGAGAAAAAAATGTGCAGGTGGAGGAAACATGATGCTTCTCTTCCAGCGTGGAAAAAGAGGGAATAGGTAGAGATGGATGCAGAAAGCCATCTGCAGTGCAAGTGGTTTGGTTTGGTACTCAAAGTACCAGGAAGCTGTCGTACCGACTCAAGCATGTACCATCATTTTATTTCATATCCTTACTTACAGCTGCATCAAAGGACTCAGATAACTGAGTGGCCCCTTGAATTCTCAGAACAATATACACTCCAAAACTAATCTGCCACAGATATCCTCAGCTACTATTCTAAGGCACCTTTAATAAACATGACTCATCTTTCATAATGGAGCCGCATATAATTAATGGGAAAAAGGAGACTGCATTTGACACGGAACAATTTTTCAGCTCCAATGACGGATCTCTTTGATCTTTTGCCAGAGACGGAAATAGACTACGCTCGAGTCACCTGAGCTGGCATGTTATCGAGAAAGAATTGATCTTTGTTTTTAATGAATTATCGGCATAGGAAAACATACCTTACGTACTACCTACACAGAAGAAACACAGCGTAGAGGTGGGTTTGAAGGATGTATACATACAGTAAAGTGATGAATAATGGAAATTTAGATTTACGTTATTCAACAAGTTGGTAGCACTTATAATTTTCCTGCTCTTTCTTTACACTCTCTCATCCTCCTTAACTTACTTGTCTTGAACAGAGCCTTTGATGTATTGGATTTCTGTTTTTTCTTCGGTTACACTGCAAGTATATCTGCCTTTGCTGTCTGTAATCAGTTTTTTTCCTCTCCTTCATTTCTTCTCCTGCCCTCCTCCCTTATCCTTTTCCCTAGTTTACTTTCCTTCCTTCTAGTTTCCTCTTCTTTGCCAAAATGTAGTTTTCCAGAGGTGTGTGTGTGTGTGTGTGTGTGTGTGTGTGTGTGTGTGTGTGTGTGTGTGTGTGTGTGTGTGTGTGTGTGTGTGTGTGTGTGTGTGGAGAGATGGATTTTGCTCGCTGTCACTAGAGACTCAACTGGATCCTGCCACTTGAAGGACAGTCTGCCTAATCCGTGCGCCACCCAGTCGCCAGCCAACAGGAAGGTGGAGTGTTTTTTCTCCTTGACTGTATTTGCAAGATATTCTAAAAGGTTATCAACGGATTACTGATTCAAATATGGTAGACAGATAGCCTTTGGCGAATCTGGCGTTGATTCAGATCTAGGATTATTGGGTGTTGTTTCCTAGCAATAACAAGCAACACTTTGCTATTGACAGATTTTATACAGCAACAATTGTGCTCGGTCCAGTAGCCTTTAGCCTTTGTTCAGTGTGGCTGCACATTATTATGGATGTTTCCTTCGTCGCAGAACAATTTAACATCATAGAATGATGTTTAACATCAAACATCATTTTTCTCGAACAAAAAAATGTTAATACCCAAATCCTGTTCTTTGTAAAAGTGGTTGTTAGGGATGCACTGGTCCCGAAAAACTTATATTATACAGATATAATCTAAAATTTATATCCTACACCTTACTGTTTGGGATAATTTTATGTGCAGTGAGTGTTAAATGAGGCTGTAACTAGGCTTAACTAAAAGTGGAGAGAACACCTTTATTCCAAAATGACAATATGAATATTATATATTAATATTGTTCTTGATGTTTGGCATATTGTCTTGTTACTGTAAAATTGTCAAGCAACTGTATTTAGTAGGAATTGGTCATGCCTCAGGTACCAATGTGCTGTATTGGATCGATATATTGGTCAAGACGCATAGTGTTTGGATACCTGCTCATTACGTTACCAGGTTGTATACGACAAATGTGCAAGTAATGTTTTGTTTTTTATTTGCTTATAAAGCAGCAGTCCAGTCAGACCAGCATCACACCTAAATCATTGCTGTCAAATAAACGTTTTCAAATGAGTGAAGGACTTGACTTGGAAACAGGTTTGGATGCACATCCTTGTTTTTGTAACAGCACTTTACTTCAGGCACAAGAAAACTGAACATGCAGCGCTTCACTGACCTTAAACAAATGTGAATGGACAAGGCAGACGGTCTGCCAAAATGGAGTGCAGCTGTCAGTGAGATCTCTACAGTTAGTTCCATCCACATCCCATGTGTACCATCCTCTGATTTTCTTTAGAATAGTTCCATACAGGTCTGAAGTGCTTCCCATATAATGAAAGGAATAAAATCAAAAATGGATCCCACATTTGTAGCCTATCAGAGTTAATTGCATTTTTCTCCAGCAGGAAGAATAGAGTGCAGCACTATTTTCAGGTGTTTTAGTGCTTATTGTCGAGAGAGAGAGAGAGAGAGAGAGAGAGAGAGAGAGAGAGAGAGAGAGAGAGAGAGAGAGAGAGAGAGAGAGAGAGAGAGAGAGAGACTTATCTAGTTAGAGAACAGTAAATCAGCAGTAGGTCTCACTCTCAACTCTCAACAGACAGAGGTGCTTCGATGCCTTTCCAACATCTGCTGGCGTGAGAGAGAGTAGAGTGTGTACCAACTCAGATAACGAGTAGTCACTGCCTCTCCACCTAGATACAATAGCAATAAACATAGCAATGTTTCCTTTACAAGTCATCTGCATCTTGTGCAACTCTTGATATTTATTTATCTTTATGTATTTATTCAACCGTTTTTTTTAGATATGGTGCTCCATTTGAGTTTTAAGGTCTCTTTCCAAAGGGGTCCTGGCCAAGATGGCAGCATATAGGATTCACTTATAAAAGTGCATAAAAGCACACATAAAAGACATAAAAAAACTGCTAAAAGTTAAAAAAAACTATGATAGAAACTTCACCCTGAGCTTTTTCAGACAGATTGTCTGCTAGGAAATAAACCCAGGTATTTATAAATTCAATGGCACTTGACTGGAGAACTAGCAGCACCAACTGTTTATATCAATGTGTTCAACTCCTCATCATATTCATGGAAACTTAACTAAACTGTGCGAGTTTTTGAATGAATCCATATTTTCAGACTTTCCCGCTTCCCCTGAAAGTGTCACTGTCGAGGGCTCTCTAAACCCACAATTTACTTGAGTCCACAAGGGGCCTCAGTGGACCTTCTGCAGACTTTTAGACCGACTTTGCGTAATTATTTTTAATCTGTTTGTTATAATCTGCAAAGTTAGTTAGGGGTTGGTTTTCATCCGTCTACAATGTGAGGATTCTCATTTTATGGTTTAATAAGAATATAACATTAGCAGTATTGAACACCACATACTCTTCACACCAACCATACGTTTTATACAATGTAAACTATGTATCTTGCATTAGTTGTCTATCAATACAATGAAGAACCACTTAGAAAAATACTTAAATTCATATCCATGGCAGAAATCAAGGTCTTAAGTTACGTCTTATAGCACTTTTTTTTTCCATTGACATAATGATGTATAGCATGTCACAATATGTATGATTGGAGTCTGTGAGGATGGAAATGGGTCCTGCCGTGGACCAAGAGGACAAAAGGAAACAATATTGTTGCACGGCAGTCTTGGCTCTCTATTTCGTTTGAACTAGACTTCTGATACATGTAATATAAATTGGTCTGAACTGATTAAATATATATTTTTAAGGTACCACATTGGCACTTTTCCAATCACTGAAAGCGCTCCATCAGTTGATGGATGTAAACAATAATTACATACATAAAAAAATTGACAGCTTGGATGATAATGTGCCATCGCAGAGGTTGAAAAAAATCTATTTATTAGTGGGTCCCAAGAAAATGTATAATTAAAAAGAGACACAGACAGACCTTCCCACTCCCCCCAAACACAAAAAAAACACTGACACAAAGTTTATAATTCACCCACGCACAAGTATAAAACCTGTTTATAGCGTTGTCTTGGTGATATTTCAAGACTTGCAGAATTTCAGGCTTTTTCAGCTCGTGGCTTGTCACTTCATATTATACTAAGGTGTGTGTGCGTGTGTGTGTGTGTGTGTGTGTGTGTGTGTGTGTGTGTGTGTGTGTGTGTGTGTGTGTGTGTGTGTGTGTGTGTGTGTGTGTGTGCGCTCGCATGTTATGGCACAGGAAAGAGGTGTATTTGATGCCCTGCTCAGTTCCTTGTGCATGATTGGCTCTGACTGGACAGTGACCCCTTCTTGAGCTTGTGTGTGATTGGCTGGCTCACTCAAATTCACCTAATATTTCCCAAGTATCAAATACTTCTTGAGACAACCCAATCAATACCTCCGTTCTCGTCTGTCTGTTTGGGATTTCTCTCAGCTTTCTGAGCACCCACCAGGTTCTCAGCATTGTCAGTGATTAGGGTTTGCCAAAGAAGATAGGACAGACACCTTTGTGGGAGAGATGAGAGAAGGGGGGGGGAGGCAGAAAAAAGACCCGGTATGCCACATGAAATATTTCCCCTCACATAAGTAATCTGTCTGTCATTGCTTTTTCATCTTCCCTCACAGCTCCTTCATGATTTAGCTTGTTTTCTTCCCCGCACTGTGTTTTAAATTAGAGGCAGACAGATAAGCTGGGGGAGAACTGAATTCATATCCCTTCTGACACAACATGTCTACATTAATTATGTGGCAACTGGGAAGAGCAACCCCTTATTATTTTCAAATATTTATTCAGTAATGTGATCAGAGTTTTCTAAGTATAAAAGCAAAGCAATAATAAATAGACCAAATTATAGGCTACTAAGGGTATTAAATGTTTTTGCTGCCATATTCCCTCATATCATCTTTTTTCTAATATGTTTGTTTTGCACTCCTAACATTAATAATTTCACCAATTCTTCGTAACTTTTGAAACAGCGGGTCCATTTTTTCAGACAGAGGTAGACACCAGCAAGGTTCTCATTTCTTGCCTGCAGCCTTTGATTTTGCTGAAATGAAAACTGTCACAAGTAGCTAGCTAGTTAAGTAAACTAACTACAGCTCCATAAGACGTTTGATTACGCTGTCTCCAACTGACTTATTTTAAAAGGGCACTCTTGTCAACAGGTTTTAAAGATGTAATGCTTGGCTACAGATGATATAATACTAAAGATTGAGGCTAAAGCTCCAGTTTAAAAGTCAGCATCCTCATCAGTTGATCTATGTAAATGGAGATGAACATTGTTCTTGTCATTTCCATGAAGAGCTTGTTAGTACTAACTTCATAGATGACAGGGAAATGTATTGTTTTCTGGATTACAGTTGCTGTTTTAAACTGTGTAAATTGAAACAAAACAATACAACACAAAAACAACGCCACAAAAATACTTTTTCAGGTTCAGTAAAAAACATCATGGTTTGACTTAAAATTACTTTGAAATTGAAATGAAACAAAACAAAAACGCCACAAAAGCACTCGATTAGGTTAAGGCAACAACACTATACTTGTCTACAGTATGTTTAGGCAACAAAACTACTACTTGGTTATGTTAGGGCAGATAATCTGTTCACACAAGACACAAACAGCAGTTTCCTGGGAGAAAGCCCTGTGTTTTTTTTCCCAACACATCCACCACCCTGGCTTGACTCATTTGAAATTTATTTGTGATACGTCAAAAGCGAATTACATTTTTTGGAGACATGGCTATCTAGACATGCCAACGTTTGCAGCCTATAACTAATTGTACGTGTTATAATAGTACATTTATGTGGCTCAGAGATTATATCTGATGAGAACAGTGTTAGAACACCACAAGGAAGTCGTTGGAGATTAGAGAGGCTCATTGTACCTGACCCGTACTTCTCTAGCAAAGATCGATACTAAGGGATGTCCTAAGCACACAGTAGCAGAAATAATGTGACAGTAGAAATAATTGGAGGATTAACACTGCACCATGTTGAATTGTCTTCCACTGGTTAAACGTATTGTTGCACAGGGTGCCATGAAGGCAGTTGATAGATTGAGCCAACAGAAACCAATGAAGGCAGAATCTGTCAAGAGTTCAACATTGTAGACTATTCAAGGTGTGTGCAAGTTTTCCTGAGTGTGTGTGTGTGTGTGTGTGTGTGTGTGTGTGTGTGTGTGTGTGTGTGTGTGTGTGTGTGAGTGAGTGAGTGAGTGAGTGAGTGAGTGAGTGAGTGAGTGAGTGAGTGAGTGAGTGAGTGAGTGAGAGAGAGAGAGAGAGAGAGAGAGAGAGAGAGTATTGAGGGGATCAGAAGGTGTAAAGACCAGGCGGAGGTTGTATTGTACCTGTCGTAGTCTCCATTGCAGAGCGCTCGTACTGGGATAGTGAAAGGCTGCCACACTGGATTTAATGTGTTCTTCACCACCTCTGTTTTATGGCAGATAGTAAACCTAGAGGAGGAGGGAAGTTAGGAAACAATATGGTGAAAAAGAGGCAGAGAAAAGAATCATATTAATATTTGTTAATTACACAAGCCATGAGAGATACATATGCAAATAAGGGGAGGATCAGGCAACTGAAGAGACGGAGGTAATAGGAAAGACAATGTCAAATTCTACAGTGACGGGAGAGATGCTTTAAATAGGGCTGTACCCAGCTTTGTTTACCGCTTGGCCTGTCTCCCAGCTATATTGGGTTTTGGACCACAGAGAATAATTTGATATTTCAGTCTGGCTTTTAAATCCTTTCCCTTGACCTCAAGTATGACAATGATATGTAAATGGTTTTCTCTGATATCCAAAATGCCTTGCAGAGTAGAGCCACATAAATTCCTATCAAATACCCCCCAAATACCCTCTCGAAAAGCAACAAGGCAAAGCCTTGGATTACTTGTGCACCACAAAATGCCTCGAGCCTTTTAAAACCGTGTTAGTCCTTTAGCAGCAGAGGCCTCTAATTTGTAACCCCCTCTGGCACCAACACCAGATACTTGTAGCACATTTGTGGGTATCCATTTCCCACCCTGTTATGTATAAAAAAAAATACTGAGAAAAGCTGGAAGATGGCTAATGAAGCACTTGCTCAAGAATCTCCGGATAGATAGGGCTGACACTGCCACAACTGCACAGCCCCTTGGGGAGGCTGAGCAGCACTCTGAGAAGGCGTGAGGAAACAAGGGAGTGCACCACTATGTGACAGTGCTTTTCCTACGGATGGAAAATGCAGATTGTCTTTTATTATTCTTGCTTTTATGCTTTTAAATTTATTTTAATTTTTTACATTAACTGCCTCTCTTTCCTTTTTGTTCTCCTTGAGTCATTTAAGAAAGGCATAGTCGTGGGAGTTGTGTTGTGATGTGAACAGGATACTTGCCTCTGTATGCAGTCTCTTGTGCATGCCTCAGTAACCACTGCAGCTCTATTCTCACACTGTACATATACTTATCATCCCTCTCTACTGTATCTCCTCTAATGATACCCCTCTTTTTGCCTCCCACTCTTCCCCAGATGATTTCCATAATGTTTCTGTAACTTTTATGATATTAGGATACCAGCACTTGCAGCTGCCTTTCGAACCACTTGAAAAAACTAAATCCCATCAAACACTCACGTTCCATCCTCGTTGCTTCTGTAGAAGACCATGAAAGGGTCCGACTTGCCAAAGAAGTCCTTCTTGTCTAGCTTGTTGGCACAGAACTGCATTGTGGCGCTGTCCTGCAGGGATGCATGGAGATGTGGGGAGAGAAGTGTGAGATAGGGTTGGGGGACGGGTATGTCATAACTTCTTCATGATTAAAGAATGTAAGGTATTATTTATGTGGCCTATTTTGCTCTTCTTCCCAGCTTATAGTGGGACAGCAGATGGAGGAAGCTTTCTGTGCATCACACAATAGGATTGTGTATACTGCATGAATACTGTAATCTGTTATACGTGTATGAGTGTGTATTTATCCATATTTGTATTCCTTGGCACATTGTGAATATCTTGTCACAAATATTAAAAGTTAAGGACCATAACTGTTATAAACATGATTAAGTAGAAGACCTAATGAATGTTCAGTTGGCTGATTATTTAAAATCTTTTTTTGTCAACATGTCACATCACAGCCACCGTGTTTCACCACCTAACTGCTGGAGATGAGCACAATTAGTTTCAGCAGGTGTGTAAGACTAGTAGGACTCCATGTCCTGCCAAGTAGATGCTCACACACAAGCACACAGAGAGTGTTCAACAACACCTCATACAAATACCCACAAATGTATACAAAGCTGCCGGAAAACTCAAAGAAAGGTTCGGAGAACTATTTTATGAATCACGTTACACAAAGGAAAAATGCTCTTTTCTTATTTGTACGAGGATGTAAACATATACTGTATGACTTCATTGTTTTAGTCTGTGTAGTGTGAATGTCACCTGCTTCCACTCTATGAACTACTGGCAGTCAGCCTACCATACACTCTAGCTTTATCTATAACCACAGCCTAATGGCGTGTGTGTTCAAGTATGCAGGCTTTGTAATACCGAACCATAGTCCTGTGTCCACCCACCTGCTAACATTAGTGCCAGCTGCTTACCAAGTCTAATTCTAGCATGAGTAATAGTCATCAAGCTAACTTCTTCTGATATCTGTCACAGCATCTGGAAAGCATCACATGCTTCAAGTATATTTCAGCCTCAGAGAAATATCAAATTTAAAGCACGGTTTCTGCTTCGGGCTTCGGGCTTTGTGTTTTTTTTCTTTTTTCTTTTTTTTTTGCTTCTTGTTTCAACCAAACACACGATGATGAACTTAATGTTGTTCTCATAATGTAGGTACAATATCATGTTGTTAGATATAAATTATAGCCATACATTTTTGTCTTCAGTAGTTATGAAGCAAAGAATTGCAAGATCAATCCATCATGCTGCAAAACAAAAAACAAAAATATTTTTTAAGTAATTATAGGGATAAAAACCAGAGCTGCAGAACCTGAGATAACCTCTGTTTTTATTCCACCCATTCTTCCTCTTTGTGAAATCATCAATCATCAATTAAAAGCATGAGCAAGCAGCCTTTGCAATCTTTTAACGTAGGCCTAGCTTATCATTGTGTTTTCCTTTGAGAAGAGCATGCTTCTTCTCTGCTACTCAGAAAATGCCCTTTACGTGACCACATTCAATCAGAACTATAGATTTTGATCTAATCACCTGGATTCCCAAAATATAAACGACATGTTTGCAGTTATAAACGGCAGATCTGATTTTCACATTTTACCACTAGAATCAGATTGCACCAATTCCATTAGCTTGGCAACAATTAATCAGTCAACAAAATTCTTTATGCACAGTGGAGTATTTATATGAAGAATTAATTGTGTCTGAGGTGACCCTTGGATTCAAAAGATCTCACAAAGACTATAAAAATGTTTTATATTTACCTTCAAATAAATCAAAGGCCAGCAACAGATGCTGGGACATTAATACTCGCTGCAAACCAACTCTTACTCATTCTCCTTAGTACGCCCTCTTTCAACCACAAATGAGCCTGATTGTGCATTTTCTCCCCCAGTTGTTTATCATGAAATGTAGCGCTTTCAACAACCCCAAATATAAATCACTTGGCTGCTGTTGAGGCTTGTACTACTTGTTTACCATTACCCCTCCCTGGTCTTGGCTCTCCTTGTGTGGTGGGAGTGCAGGGAAGGGGTGATTTATCTGTGGTGTATGGACTGTGGCTAATCTCTGAAACATAGTGGGTTCATTACAGTATGTTCAAATGCTACAACAGTAGATTGCGGTTGCTTTCAGGGCTCGAGGCCGTACACTGGGTAGCCATGGTGCCACTAATGATAGCTTAATAGCTTTTTAATGTTGCAGCTTGCACCTTGTGTGCTGGCTGAGGGCAGCGTGGCCAATCAGCAAGAGAATGTGTGCGAGGTTGTGAGTGTTACAGACTGTGTGAGAGAGTGAGAGTAGGAGTGTTTCTGTGTACATGTTCCGATGCCCATTTAAATTCCTGTATGCATCTAACCACAGGGTCCTCACTGTGTCTTTATCGCGCACAGCCAGGCACCATGCAGCATACACTTCCCTCTGACACACTCATGATCACATCCACTCCACTCCGGTAGCAAGAGCAACTTTATCTGTATTCCTGCTCTCATCCCGAGGACACCCACACACACACACACACACACACACACACACACACACACACACACACCACATGTCCGCCGTTTGACCCATCCCTGCTACACATAGACTCACCCTGTTTCATTCTCTTAAAAACACTCTTTTGCTCCTGGGGAATGTTGGCAGTCATGATTGACACACAAGCAGTTACGTATACAATACTTATGTCATCTGAACATGCAACAGTATAAATAATTGCGGTGGCAACCGATTTCATTTGTGTATCTTTCTGCCTTCTATCCCTGGATACTTTGTTTATTTTCAACAAGTAACTTCAACTGGCACTGACTGTGACAGTGTAGTCTCTATACACATGAAGGCAGTGTTCAAGCTTACAATTTGGTGTTCTGGATTGCAGCACCCATAAGTAAAAATAAAAATCTCAAGATGCATATTGTGAATGTCATCTCCCTGCACTGAATAAAAGATATGTAAGAAACATCCCAGCTCCATTTTTTTTCTGGGGCTCAACTATCTACAGATTGACATATACATGACTCCCCAGTGTAAGATACGGTGCAGTAAAGTAGATCGCAGCATCTTCATTCACTCACATATTAAAATCATCTCGGTTTTCCTCTCTAATGAAACATAAAAGGTGGGATGATTAATCCATCCTGCAAAAGATAGTGAATCCATGCAGAGTAAGAAACAAGTTTTTTTTTTTGCTATTCTGATATTCTGCGATTCAGATGTTGATAAATGTCTATAACTACCAGAATTCTGCATGAAGTTTTGCAAGTATAAAGCATGTGCTCACTGGGATTAGCTGTAGATCAGTGACACGTACTACTGCAGAACAAAGGAAGACTGTTGCATGGCCCCATGGTTGGCTCTATAGGAATCAAGTGAACTTGCTGATCAAGTTGCTCACAAAGTAAACGCAGGTTTCGATCTTAAAAGAAGCACAATTTGGCAACATTTCCACTCTGAGGGATGACACACCAGAAAATCTCTGTGGAGCTAATAGGCACATAAAAGCATTTATGGTGATGGAATGTGTTGAGGGTATTAAATATTCATCTGCTCCTGCCTCATTAAGGTTCTATGGCACGAACACAGACTCTTGCAAAGGTCTGTGATCAACAGCCATTTGCTAATATGGAGTGAATCAGAGTATCAATATTTAAAGAGGGGGGATAGGCTGAATAGAGACACGTCCACACCCTCACAGGAGTAATGAAGGAATGTTTGTGACAGAATAGTGTGAGAGTTATAGATGCACTAATTAAGACAGAAGAAATGTGGAGCAGAAAACAGGAGAAGTAGTAAAAATATAGCATAAGGGCCAAACCAGTGCATTTACATTGGAATCACATAAGCATGAGTTGGTGTGAGTCAGTGTGTTTCTCTCTCTTGGGGGCTAAATGTGGAAAAAAGAAATATGGCATGTGCATTCTTTTTTTACGTGTGTTTCTACAAATTGGTAATTCCTTGCCTGGATGAGCTTCCCCCGTTTCTTGCTTGATTTAAAGCCACAGGATATGAAATCTGTGATTCATGTTGTCTTGTAGCATTTAATGAGGATTGCCAAACAGCATACGTGAGTCGAATAGAGTGTCAGCAATTTCTGCTTCCCACCCGCATCTTCTAATCGCTCCACTCCCAGCTGCTCCAGGTTTTCCATTTTCTACATTTGATATTTCATTTATTCCACTTTTTCTCTACTCACTCTAAAGGAAAACCGGTTCCAGTTTGCTCCGTAGCAAATGCGGTGAACGCTGCCTTTAAGATCTATTGCAGAATGCCAAGTGACATTTTGAGGCATCAAAGAAGGCAGTGAATGGAAGCACAGAAAGTAAGGTGAACAGACGTTGATCTGTCGTGTGCAATTTGCTTCAGGAGAAAATTACAATGTTTCATCAACTTTGTTGTATTTTTGATGATATAAATGTGCAATCAAAGGATCAAAAAATGGCCTGGAAGAAAGAAGGGCTAAAAACTGGTGTTCCTGTCACAGACACTCAACACATTTATGCTGTCAGTCGTGGAACATCTCCACTGGTTGTTTGTGGCCAAAAGAGATAGACTGTAAAAAAAAAAAAAACAGTCCAGCGGTTAAATTTGTGCAAATAAAACTGAATGAAATCCCTCTTGGCATTGTTCCAGCTTGTTCGTGTGATGGAGCTTTATCCTGAAGAGAGGGAACACAGAGAGATGCTCCAAGCAGAATCACACTGCTCTGCTATACCCTGTTGCAAATATTTCAGAAAAAAATGCAATAATGCAGCATTATTATTCTAAGGTGGCCCAAAGTAGGCAGTCAATAGTGCCATGAAATTGAATAAATGTAATTATGAGATGCTGTTATCATTAGACTTAACTATAAGGTTGTATCTTCTGCTATAGCAACAACACTTACTTTTTACTTTTCCACTGTTCAAGTTGTATTTGTCAGACATGCTGCAAGATCAGGGTTTTACTGTTGCAGCTGCTTAAGCCCCCCCAAATTTTTTTATATTTTCAAAGAGCCGTAGCCACCCCCGGAAATGTGTTGCTACTGATGTGTTGATAGTTTTGCAAGTGGGAGTTAATCAAATTCATGTAACCCAATATTTTGATGGTAAAGTGTTTGGATAGCTGCCCTAGCTTTTAATAAGCAGCAAATGGAGTTGGAGAAATGTTTTGATATACTTGATTACTAATAATATTATTACTCACGCCTCATAAACTTGATCAAATGGGAGAGCAATATTTTCCTAATTACCAGTTCTGTTCCTCAAGCATGGTATTTTGTCCATATGGTTCACATTTATCAAAATCAAACTGTTGTGAAAATCAGTTAATGCAAAATGATCGGAAAGATTTTCTCCTACTCTACATTTGGTTGCTGAATTGGTTGTAAACTTTGGCATTACACTGAGAAATAAGTAGAGCAAAGTCAGTGGGTTTGTCATCGAGACAAACTCAGTGAGAGTAGGACGTTTGCTGCAATATTCATCTTCAGATTTTGGTTTCCACAAGACCACAAAAATGTCATTGGTCATCTTGATGTGCTTGTTTTTTCTGCAGCAGGTATAGTTTACAGATAGGGGGGACCACATTAGACAAGTTAGAAAAAGACACAGTGAGTCTGGTCTAGCAAAGCTGATTAATTGATGGTATCTGAACTCAGTTTATTAACTTTAGATGCTTTTCTTTTGATTTTTCTAATGATGGGCAGTGAGACACATTTCTAAAAGGTATATAACCATTTAAAGTGTCTCTTTTTCTCTAGACTCTTCATAATAATGTCTCAAGAAACACAAACTGCATACCACACCAGCATGTACAAGTGTATTATATTTTCGTACTGCAGGGTGTGTAAGCACAAAAAAACACCCACATAAACACACAGACTACATCGTGAATGGAAAATGATGAATAATGTCAGTTCATGAGTGCTAAATGTGTGTTAATCTCTTCACCCTGGCCAGACCCACTTCATTACAAACTTATGCTGAGCAGACAAGCGTTTTACATAACCCAGAGAAATTATTTTTGAATTCTAGTCAAGAAGTCTTTCCATAAATATAACATGTAGCAGGCTGCCTTATATAGGAAAATGTTTAAAATCATGCACTAGGAATCTTACACAATGAAATTGAGGCTTCTTTGAGACAAACTGTAAACAACATAATAAGCTATTGCCTTTTGAGATAATATGGTGACTTTTTAGCAAAGATTTTCCTTTTTACACATGCGGCAGTTACGGATCAATCAGCGATCAGCTTTCATTTAGAGTTGTGTATCTGGCCAGCTGGCTTATGTCCAAAACTCACTCTCTTCTTAGCTGTGTTTTAGTCTCCACCAACTTAGGTCTGGAAAGATCTGGCCCTTTAGCTGCTTTGTACGTGCTATGCAGCTTGAACCAGGCTTTCCATGTTAATGCAGGTTTGTTTGTATGTAAATAAGTATCCAGACAAGTTGTTAACAAGTGTGTGAAAGTGGAAGTAAATTTGTTTCAGGCAGAGAGAGTCGGTCTCAACCGCAGTTGTTATATCTAAGAGCTGGTACAGTACATGCCAGGCATGAAATAATCCTCTATTGATTCGCTCCACTGTCTTTGTATCTGTTTCTATCTGTCTGACTTTTTCTCTCTCCTCTACACATCTACAAATCTCTGCTTCTCTCCATCTTATCTCTGCTTGTTTGCTCTTTCATTTTCATTCGGCCATTTTTTCTTTCTCATTTACTCTCTTTCTCTCTCTTTGTGCCAATTGCTCTGTTGCACTCCCTTGCTTTTCAATATCCTCTTCTAATCTGCGTGCTGGGAGCCCACTGAAGCATCCAAGGCTTTAGTTGGTTGTTGAGGGGACGATCAGCACTCACCCCATCGTGTTCCTGGGCCGTTTCATTAGACGACGTGGCTCTCCGCAGAGTGAGAGCAGCTGCCCTGTCTGTTATGCTCAGAGAGGGCAATGTGTGTGTTTGTGTGTGTCTGGGTGTGTAAATAAGTGTGACAGGTATTGAAGGGCGGTAGACAGGTTGGTGGATATATAGACTAAAGATATTATAATTTTAACCGATCAAGCTGTGATGAATGTATTAAAAATGAATATTGGCTGTGATGAATGTATTAAAAATGAATATTGGCTGTGATGAATGTATTAAAAATAAATATTGATATAAATTAAATATAATTCAGGCATTTGCTCCCTGTGGGTCCACATCTGTAAAGGCCTATCCGTCTCTCTTCTCAGCCGCGCTGACTGTGTGCTGAGTTACTGGGACTGCACAAGTCATCCAAACTGATCGAATCATATGGGCACAAAACCCGCTACAGGAGCTGTATCCACCATTATGGATAAAAGGACTTGTTTCATCTAATCAGTCGTGACGTTCTTTCGCCAGAAATGGGTGCTTTCCATAGACTGTAAAAGTACGTTTGTATGAATTGTACCAAAGCGCTCTTTCTGTCCCACACACAGACTCTTTGCTTCTCTCTGTCTTTATCTCGGTTGCGCGCTGTCCAGAGGCAATACACAATTACAACTTTCCAAACCGATAACAATAATTGTTTTGGAATTGCTTGTGACATTGCTTGTTAAATCACGAAGCGGAGCTCAGTGGTCAATGACAGTCAGCCATCACCGATGGATGATGGCATCGTTCATCTGTCGTACCCGATCCTTTTGATTTCTGCCTGGCTTCTCGCCAGAATGTTAAAAAAAAGTGATAGAGAGTGGAGGCGGGGCAAACAGATCAAGTTGGATAATGGAAAAAGCTGATGTTTTGAAGCGCGGAATTGCATTGCACGTGTTCATTCAATGCGACAATAACGCAGGCAAAGCGTTAACCGCCTTTAAGCAGCATCGGCTATCGAAGAACAAACTCCCAAGTATCAGAATACATTTGCATGAGCACGAGTAGGCAAGCATAATTAGGCAATACCCCAAATCTGACAAATCTTGTTCATCACTCAACGTGAACAATGCCAGATAAATTAAACTTAATGCGCGGACCCAACAGGCAGTTTCTTTTGTCTGTAGCTGTGCACTTGCACTTATTTGCCTCTCTAAACTTTCCTCACGCTAAATTCACTTTATGTACGGTTTTAAGACTGTTTAATGAGGCTTCTCTGACAGATGTTTGCCTGCTAATGTGTGTTTGACAGGGGAGATTATTAGGGCTTACTCACTCGACAATTGCTCAGCTCCTCTGCGGACAGGACGATGGTGCCACATTTCTTCCCTTGGATTCCTCTGTGGAGTAAAGAGAGAAAACAATAAGAGCTGAACATAAATTACAGAAAACATCTTCTACTTGTCCACTCTTAGGCGATTATTAAAGCTCACTGCGAGAATAAAAGCATTTAATTTTTTCAACTGAATTAGTCTGTGTGATTATACTCAATAACAAAAAGTAAATTGATGTAACTCATCCTTGACATTCCATGACACTTACAGAAAGTGTTTTTTAAATTGAATTACAATTTTTGATATTACTCAACAGGGCCATGTGATGAACCTGCTTATGAGCTCTCTTACAGGAGCTTTAAGTCTGTTTTGTTACATTGTCCCGATTGTACAGAGCAACTGATTTAAATACTTGGGTGATCAACCAAACAAAAGCAGTCACTACTACTGTACATCTTAAAATACCCTTTGCAAGCATACTTTCATGTATCTTATCTTTCTTTTTTCTTGCAATACTTTTTTCATTATGTGTTACTTTAAGCTCATTGTATTTGTGTTTTACACCAGGGGAGGTGAAGACGGACAGGCATTGCCTAAGGGGAAAGAACAGTGCCAGTGTGTTTGAACCTTGACATCCCTGTTTTGCAGTATTATCATCTAATGCAGATTGAGTTTATGTGCTTATTCATCTGTTTTTAATTCATTTTAATAAAATATTTTTGATCAAATCAATTTCAAAATAAAGAAGAGATTTGAGAATCAGAAAGGCCTAAAATCTCCTCAGTCCTTTCATCCACTTAAAGTGACAGGTGGAATTGAATCTTAATTGTCATGAAATGGAATTTGTATATTAGGACTTGAGACGTTTAAAATGGAAAAGATGTAAAAATCACATACCATTAGGACATACTTTCTACACATTAATGGAAGAAAATCAGTCCACAAGCCAATGCTTTTAACATTATCAAAAAAGAGACCATATTACTTAACTCTATCCCTTTGACACAACTCTCTCCTCCCTGTACTGGCTTCCTCTTAATCATAGAACTAAGTTGAAAAACTTTTTTTTTGTCTGCTTACATTAGTGAACTCCTGTCCTCATACCATGCTGTCACAGACTTGAGATCCTCTTTCCAAAGGCCTGTCAGTCGCTACAGTACGTCCAGGTCTAAATCAGGACCCACTAGCTTCTAACTTTGCCTGGTTTTGTTTGTCTGGAACTGTGTGTCTGTCGTCCACAGTTGGTTGGTTGGCTCTCTCTGAACATTATGCATTTGTGATTTTAGTCTGTAATTCTTTTTCCATATTCTCATTTGTGTCTGTACAGCAAAGCATTTTGGATTAACTGTGTTCTTTAAACATCTTAAGTTATATCCAGTTATATCCAGACGAAATCCATTCAACCTTTTTGTCAATCTGAGACTTCGAGAGTAGAAATTAAATGTGCTCCCACTTAAGGCCCATTGGTCCCATAAGACAAAACGTAAAATGTTTCTCCCTTTTCCCCACAAAATGTATCACATTTCATTCATCTGCCTGATGTCAGTGTGTTCGATCTCCCAGAGCACTAAATGTCTCACCAGAGGACTGTGATGTTTACTGCGGTCATTTTGCATGTGTGTTAATTGCCTCATTCATCAGCTTTGTGCCACAGTAAGAGGAATGTGCCTTATTAGTTTGAAAGGGTTTCGCGTAGGGAGGCATTGTGGTTGTGGGTGACCTGCATTGACTTCCTTTCAGTCCAAAGACATTAGGTGAATTATCTAATGCTGGTTTCAGACCAAAGGAGCGAAAGAGTTTGTGCACTTCCTCACGCAATCTATTCACACTTGCGAGTTTGGATGAGCAAATATATTTAGTATATGCGTTATCTGCAAATGTCTCATTGCCAATGTACGGAGTTACGTACTGCATATGCAAAACATTTTCAGTCAACATATTTCAATTATTTTCTCCAATATTTTTTACTGCCAACTAAAGCTTGATTCATATCTTATGGTTTGTTTAGGCAACTTAAAGCACGTAATTATGTTCAGGGAATGATCAGAATCTTGTCAATGCTAACTTGAAGCATGACACTAGATGCGTCAACTTTTCCCAAATCTAACCAAGTGTTGTAGCTGTCTTAACCTAACAATACGTAAGAAGCAGCAATTCCTCATCAATCCGAAGGCCTTCACCACAACATCTTTACAGAATATGAATGTCTACATTCTTGGATTATATACTTTGTTGCCAGTGTAGTAAATTCTGTTTTGTCCTAAAAGTTTTTAGCAAAGCATAGTAGTACAAAAATATATATATTATATATATATATATATATATATATATATATATATATATATATATATATATAATATAATATATTATATTAATATATACATAGGAAACAGACGTTGTGGGTGACCTAAAATATTTTATTTTGCCAGAGGCTGTATGCTAGAGTTGGATGCTCTTGACATTTCAGCAACAAAGTTGCACAAAAACCAACTACAGTTAAGATTTTTTAATCTGCTGGTATTTCCAGCTGCATTTTTTGACAATTTACACAAAAGATTGATGGACTTGGCTTGATGGTCTCTGGTTTTCACTCAGTATGCTGAGGTCAAAAGCGTTCTCCAGCTGTGTGTATAAGTGCATTCTGCCCTTTGTGTAGAGGTGAGTGTGTTTTTAAGAGGTAGATGGAGACCTTTGATCCACACAGTAAAAGACTTTCATTGATCTTCATGTGGGAAAACCATCCTGGTCGCATGGGCGACTGTGAGAGTGTTTTGTTTTTTTTCTCACCTAAAATCTTGTACACACACATTAATAGACATCTGGTACCCCATCAGCCTCTGCCTCAAAAAACAGCTTTCAAAAGACAAATGACTCCATATCTACTCCACACATTCCTTCCTTCACCTCCTGTAGCCAAATCCATTCCCTCTCAGTTCTTCCCATAAATAACCCATTACCTTAAGGCTACTGAAAAGCTAAAATCAACAAACAAAAAGAGTTTGGGTTACACAAGTAAATCTGCGCTGTGCTGACAAGCTGTGACTGTACAGTAGCTGCAGAGCAAAGCAGTTATGGCTAAAATGAATAACGCGGTGTACAGTCACAGGAACATAAACCTGGGTTTTCTGGTTTAATTTGTTTGTTGAAAAATACTTTTATGCTTTCTACAAGTTGTATCTAAAGAATGTGTGGGTGCAGTAAATGGATCCTACTGAGAATATTAGTTGTGCTACATGTTATCCAAAAATGCAATCACTCTAAAGGAATCTAATAGTATTTTTATTGATTGCTTTTGATTAATAATCTCATCTCATCTTCAACTGCTTATCCGGGATTGGGTCGCGGGGGCAACAGCTCCAGCAGGGGACCCCAAACTTCCCTTTCCCGGGCCACATCAGCCAGCTCTGACTGGGGAATCCTGAGGCACTCCCAGGCAAGTTTGGAGATATAGTCCCTCCACCTGGTCCTGGGCCTCCCTCAGGGTCTCCTCCCAGCTGGTCGTGCCTGGAACACCTCCCTAGGGAGGCGCCCAGGTGGCATCCTTACCAGATGCTCGAACCACCTCAACTGGCTCCTTTCCACGCAAAGGAGCAGTGGCTCTACTCCAAGTCCCTCACGGATGACCGAACGTGTGCCCGCCACCCTCCTGAGGAAACCCATTTTGGCCGCTTGTACCAGCGATCTAATTCTTTCGGTCATGACCCAGTTCACATGACCATAGGTGAGGGTAGGAACGAAGATTGCCCGGTAGATAGAGAGCTTTGCCTTGCGGCTCAGCTCTCTTTTCGTCACAACGGTGCGGTAAAGCGACTGCAATGTTGAAGAGATGTGTCATCCAAGATAGCATTTCTGGACGGATCTCATCAATCCCTGGGGCTTTGCCATTGTGGAGTTGTTTGACTACCTCAGTGACTTCCACCAGGGAAATTGATGATGCTCCCCCTTCAGCCTCCAGCTCTGCCTCTACAGTAGAGGGCATATTAGTCGGATTCAGGAGTTCCTCAAAGTGCTCCTTCCACCGCCCAATTACCCCCTCAGTTGAAGTCAACAGAGTTCCATCCTTACTGTATACAGCTTGGATGCTTCCCCGTTTTCCCCTCCTTAGGTTCCAGACGGTTTTCCAGAAACACCTTGCTGCCAACCAAAAGTCCTTCTCCATGGCTACTCCGAACTCCTTCCCCACCCGCTGCTTTGCCTCCTTCACGGCAGTGGCTGTAGCCCTTCGGGTCTGTCGGTACCTTGCAACTGCCTCAGGAGTCCTCTGGGATAAGAAATCCCGGAAGGCCTCTTTCTTCAGTCGGACGGCTTCCCTGACCACCGGTGTCCACCACGGTGTTCGAGGGTTACCACCCCTTGAGGCACCTAAGCCCCTGAGACCACAGCTCACCGCCGTAGCTTCGGCAATAGAAGCTTTGAACATCATCCATTCCTGTTTGATGCCCCCAACCTCCACAGGGATGCTAGAAAAGCTCCGCCGGAGGTGTGAGTTGAAGATCTCCCGGACAGGGGCCTCCTCGAGACGTTCCCAGTTTGCCTGCACTACCCATTTGGGCTTACCAGGTCTGTCCAGAGTTTTCCCCCACCCTCTGACCCAACTCACAACCAGATGGTGATCAGTTAACAGCTCTGCCCCTCTCTTCACCCGAGTGTCCAAAACGTGTGGCCTCAGATCCGATGACACTATCACAAAATCGATCATCGACCTTCGGCCTAGGGTGTTCTGGTACCAAGTACACTTATGAGCATCCTTATGCTCGAACATGGTGTTCGTTATGGACAATCCATGACTAGCACAGAAGTCCAACAACAAACGACCGCTCGGGTTTAAATCCGGGAGGCCGTTCCTCCCAATCACGCCTCGCCAGGTATCCCCATTGTTGCCCACGTGCGCGTTGAAATCCTCCAGCAGAACTATGGAGTCCCCTACTGGAGCCCCATACAGGACTCCAGTCAGGGTCTCCAAGAAGGCCGAATACTCTGAACTGTTGTTCGGTGCATATGCACAGACAACAGTCAGAGTCCCCCCCCCCCATAACCCGCAGGCGTAGGGAGGCGACCCTCTTGTTCACCGGGGTAAACTCCGACGCAGCGGCACTCAGCCGGGGATTTGTGAGTATCCCCACACCCGCCTGGCGCCTCACACCTTGGACAACTCCAGAGAAGAAAAGAGTCCAACCCCTATCCAGGAGTACGGTTCCAGAACCGATGCAGTGCGTAGAGGTAAGCCCCAACAGATCTAACTGGTAGCGCTCTACCTCCCGCACAAGCTCCGGCTCCTTCCCCCACAGAGAGGTGACGTTCCACGTCCCCAGAGCCAGCCTTTGCCGCCCGGGTCTGGTCCGTCGAGGTTCCTGGCTTTCACTGCCACCCATGGGGCAGCGCACCCAACCCCAGCGACTCCTCCCGCAGGTGGTGAGCCTACAGGATGGAGAGGAGGGGGGTGCCACGTTGCTGCTTTGGGCTGTGCCCGGCCGGGCTCCGTGGCAAACCCGGCCACCAGGCGCTCACTGTCGGGCCCTCCGACTGGGCCTGGCTCCAGACGTGGGCCCCGGGCTTCCTCCGGGCAGGGTCTCCTCGACTCTTCTTTGACTTTCCATTGGGATTTTTTATTTGATTTTGATCAATAATATCTGTTTTAAAGGTGCGTATGTGTATAACTTGTCAGAATATGGGGAAATATGGCCATTAGAATCTCCTAAAGCCCAAGGTTTTTTCTTGAGGTTTTGGGTCCTGTTTTTTCTACTCCAAAACCTGGTGAATTTGCGACCTCAAAAGATGTGTGGCAAATTCTCACAATTCAGAGTCTGGAATTAAATCATATTTACCATTTTTTAGTTGAAAAATTATAAATTTTTCCAAATATGTTTGGAGCGATTTTCTGTCTATTGACTATAATTGTTTCAGCCTTACTAATACAAACATATAAATCTCAACCCAGTGCATAATAAGTATGTGTCTCACCTCAATATCTACAGCAGTATATACTCTATATATCTGTGGGGAATACTCAAGATATTCCAAGTTTGTCAACAAAGATATTTTGCGAATATAATATTCACAATTCTGCTGAGGACTGACAATAAACTGCATTCTATCTACTGCTGGATGTATTTCATGACTCTGCATGAAAAAACCCTACCCATCTCCTTGTTTAAGGAAATATTGGAGGAAGGAGGTGAATGATGTAATAAGATCCTATTTGCACTTTTTCTTTTTTTTTTTTGCAACAGCAAAAAAAAAGATTTGATTTAAAGACTTGATTTATTTGTTGCAGTTACAGAGGATAGCCTTCCTGAAGGTGCCACACAATATACTGCGTCATCATACTGGAAACTTGAAGAAATAGCCTTTTAAATGCTTTAGGCTGGTAGGAAGTTTAATTATTTAATTTAACTGCACCTGTACAAATTAGAAAGCTCTTCTTATAATAACTTGGGACGCCTGAAAATAACAGAATATTTTATAAGCAGTAATGCATGCATAATATAACCTATCTATTAGCACAATGCTTCAAAGACACAGTGTCCACACAGAAGTGCTTCTGAACCTCCGATATTAAAGAAAGGAGAGTTTTGTATTGACAGAGAACACACACACACACACACACACACACACACACACAAACAGGAAGAGACAGAGACATATTATCGCCCAAAGGAACATGTAAACCTAGAAATAACACTTGCACCAAATCCCTCAAAGCATAAAGACCCACTGACACATTCTCTCACACACACACACACCATTTTTTTCAGACTGGTGGAAATCTGTAATTACAGAAATCTTCAGGGAGTCAAGACTACAGGAAACTAATAAACCTGCTGTGAATAAGGAACAGCTAAATTAACTTTGCCAAGAGGCATATGAGAAGGACAAAAAAAGTATGGATGATAACTACTGGGCTAATTTGGAAGCTACTCTTTGTTCTCTTTCTAGCTTACAATGTGAGTCGCTGTGTATGCCATTAAGATCCTATTTTGTAACTTTTCTAGTTTGATTTATGCTACTGTTTCTCAGTATGTGACCACAACAGAGCAGCAAATTTGTTTGTTTTTCACCTGAAATTCCTTTGGACTTGTCCTTCCATGTTTTATCTTGTAGTATCTTCTCATAACAAGAAAAAGATTGGAATATAATATAATATAAAGAGAACCTCTTTGGGTCATGGTTAGAAAAGCACAGACATTGTCTTTCCTGATTTAACTAGACTGGGAGTTTACAGTCATGCTGGCTTTGTGATGCTGTAGACACAGCGGTGCTTTGAGCTAAATACTAACAGCATGCTAACACACAATGACAACATGCTAATACTACTGAAAGCAGGTATAATATTTACCATTTTCACCATCTTAGTTCAGCATGTTAGCACAGCAACATTTTCTAATTAGTATCAAATACAAACTACAGCTGGGAGTGAGGGAAGTGTCCTTAGTTTTGCAGGTAGAGTTATAAACAAAACTATTGGACAAACTTCAAAGTGATTCAAGTTAGATAAAAAATCAGAGGATTACCAAAGTTATGACAAGTTATTCCTGAGTGAGATCTCAATCTCTGAACTAAATATCATGGCAATCAAACAAAAGTTGACAAGACTTTCACTGAAATGTCAAATCATCTCAACTCATCGTGGTGCTACGGGAAAAGTCAGGGGTTCACCAAAGTCCGTTGGGTACATTCTCTGGGAGCCATGAATGTTTGTAGTTCAATTCAAATTTTCTATTCGTTGTTGTCGTCCAGTGACAATTTTGTGGGAAATATGCATGATTTAACTCTAGTCTGACATTCAAAGTTCTGAATTAAAGGGAAATTCAAAGTTTCATATTAATATGAATGAATATATCTGTAACTGTTCCTCTCCAAACAAGGGTTCAAGTAGAAACACAAAAGCATTCAAGTAACACAGAGCACAAAAACTTGTGTCCTGGGCCAAGGGCCATTGTATATAATCAGACTTCTTGAGTGACATTGTGCTGAAGGACTTCCAGAAGAGCACTCTACCAAAGGCATCTACAGTAAAGAATAGGGCCTCATTGATTCACTCTGTGCAACAGCTTGACAGAGAGAGGAAAATCCATGTCATTAACAAAGAAAAATGAAGAAAGAAAGAAAGAAATAAAGAAAGAAAGAAAGAAAGAAAGGAGGGAGGGAAAGGGCATGCAACCAAAGACAGTACAAAAAGGCGTCACACCCCAAAATCAATAAGATCAATGCTTTATTCAGTTTTCAATGTCTAAATTCAGCACAGGGGATGCCTTTTTCAGTGTGTATCAATGAATTGTTTATATATATATATATATGTATATATATATATGCACACACACACTTATACACACACACACACACACACATACACACACACACACACACACACACACACACACACACACACACACACACACACACACACACATACTTAAACAATAGCCATTCACTATACTGTATATGTAAACAAATTCAGTATATAACTGAATTTTTTTTTTTTTTTCTCTACAAATTCACTTGAAACTCAAATTTTACAAAATAGGCTTGGGGGTTGTTTCATATAGACCAATTATTCATTGTATTACCAGAAAACATGCTATATTGTGATATATATATTGTGATATATATATATATATAAATTGTTATCGAGATATGAAATGATCTATATTGTGAAAGAAAATCTTGGCCATATCGCTCAGCCCGAGGCCAGCAGCCCTCATTTCCTTTTTTTGACTGCAGTTTGTCGACACAGAGAATCAGTCTGCAACAGCTGTGGCCTAGATTTCATCTCTGGACACCAGAACATCTCTTGCTCCTGTACAATTGTGTGAACTTCAGATTCACACTCAACACATTATGTCAGAACTATGTCATGGAAAATTGCCCTACTGGCATTTCCTGACAGTTTGAAAGCAATTTATCGAGTTAGAACCTGACATATGCCTTCCACTCTATCTGATCTCACAACAAAATGTGTTTACCACCTCAACTCCTACTACACATTATTTTACATCCTGTCACTCATCCGTTAAATTGCGCGGTACATGGGCAGCTCACTTTACAACAATCGGTGCCTACATCATCTTCACCTGAAGTCTTGTGAAGGTTTTCAGACAGTAATTCACTTCCTGTAGAAAACGTGGGCTAATTTACACCTGAAGAACAGATGTAATGATCATTCAAACATGTAATGACGTTGCCAATGACCACCATCAAACAGAGTGAGAACACCATCTTTACCTAATCAAGAAAAGTATATAAAGGTCATATCACACAATTCATTAGTCTTGTTTAAAATCAGTGATAGAAAGCGTTGTACATTTATAATTAACTCATTGTTGTTCACACTCCTTAGCACGATGTGTACCACTTAACCACAATTAAAGCACGGCAGATCCACTAGTTCAATTTTGTGCAACCAGCCTCACAGTGTCGTAAATTAAATACACAACCCATCTGGGCTAATGTGCACATCAAACTTGTCGTTTTGATCAATAATCCTGCACAGTTTCTTCTGCACATCACAGTTCCCAGAGCTCTGCGAAAAATTGTGAACCACTTAAAACTTTGCTCCGCTTATTATTTCCTTGGGCCCATCCGTTCCTGTCAGTCTATCGCCCAGTGTCTCCATCCTAAACACTGGGTAACTTGGGTAATGGCTGCATTTTAAATAAAGCTGGCCTAAATGTTGCCTAGAGCTCCATATGTTTAATTATAAAACAGGTCGATGTGAGGCTGCAACGGGCAACATGATGTGATGGATTGCTCGGATTCAAAACTAAAGTTTTAAAACAATTTCCGTTCCAAGTCCCAGACAACAATAAGTGTCCTCTGAGGACAACTCTCTAAGGATTCCCAATATGTGTGAGGACGTTTGGCACAGAGCAGCAAATTAGGTATTCAGCCCGTACTTTTGTGTTTAAGTATCTTTTGCTTTTCAGCTTTTTACTGAGTCAGTTATAAATACATTTTTTGTTATGTGTGAAAATGGATGTGTGGTGTGAGAGCATGTAGGCTGGCTAAGATATTTTCGCCAACGTTCTGTGACCATAATACCTGGCTAAAAGTAGGGGGTACAAAACGTCTATGTCCACCCCATTCCAGTGCCGGTGTGCACATAACCATCTGTTGCAAATACTTTCCAGAGGAGACCTGTGCATTGGATTAAGACCATCCTACAGAACCATCTGGAAACAGCTGTTAGCTGATTTATTAGTGCATATCAAACTGCCCCTTTGCTCTGTAATGTATGTGAGGTTTGGGTTGCCTCTGTAGACATGTAGCCATATATGTTATAATGTACAAAATATGCATGTTTTTGTTCCAAAAACTAAACAAATGAAGCACAACCCTTAATAAAGTACTCAGTGAACACAGTCAATTCACGATGCTGCATGTTGGTCAGTGAATTGCATTCCAGCTGCACCAGTGTTTGGGTTTGTCTCATTGCGAGGCTCCCACCCACAGGTCGCCTAATCCATTCCACTCTGCAGCTTTTGTTTAAAATGGTGATCAAGAATATAGAAGGCAGAGTGTTACGCTTCCTGGTTGCTTTTACTGTTTTTCAAGCCACAAACCGCAAACTGTTCCTGAGGTGAGTGGAAGCAGGAAAGCAAAAGCACCATGGGGGAGTGCTTAGGGAGCCTATCGGAGATGGTGATTATCGGCTACCATTAAAACTGACCAAATGATCATCAGTATGTTGTGGGTGAATGAGTGCTAAGCGAGGCTAAAACTTTAGGCACTTACTGATGATGAATACTGCCTGCTGTTGATATAATATCACATAAACTACTTGTGGCAACCTCATTTTATGGACACTTATTTTTACCAATTTTTGCAAACTAGGCTATCTTGTAAAGAAAACAACAAATTGAACACAGGCGTTTATGGCTATGGTTTGTGGAACTGACAAATGAAATACATTTTCTGGTCATTTAGAAATGTGCAAGCAATACGAATGTCAGTTAAACAAAACTTTAAACAGTGAAGGAAAGAGCAAAGCGGTAAGAGTTGGGCAATATTGTAATAAACATGGCAATGAGCACAAAAAGTGGGGTATTGTACAAGGAAACCAGGATGTGTGTGTTGTCGAGTTTTATTTCCAGTTCTGGATGAGGTACTCTTGACACAGATTTTATCATCTGATATTTTCAGGATCACATGCAGGTTCCACTGCTGTCAGCTCAGATTCTCTGTACAATCTAATGAGTCAAACCAAATGTGAACAGCTTGCATTGTGCTGGGCATGATATAAAAGTCATGCTGTGCAGTCAAAGGTTGTTCAGACAAAGAACTTTACTTTAAAGTTGTAGTTTAAAACTCAAACCTTCAAAGATAACAAACATGTGACAATAATTTGGGGAAATTATGTTTAAAAAGATACACAGAACATCTAAAATATATACATTTGATGTAATTGTGCCGCTTTAATTTGTGGTATCTTAGGTATGAATATTTCACTAAGCATTGAGGATTCATAGCTAAAGTGTTGGTACTCATACTGTCATGTATGAGTTAGAAACGGCTATACATTTTAAGACATTAGACAAAGGATTCAAGAGGTAAAGGAGATGGAGAGGTAGAGCAAGAAAATGTTACACATAGAAATTTAAACAATATAACTAATATAAATAATATAATAATTATTCAACTATAGCCAAAGGAGGTGTATAATTTCTGGCTCATTGCAGATTCCTACAGATACAGCGTCAGTGTTAATTTGGACGTAAAAAACTAAAATGTTCCTGAATGTAAGGGTTTGGCAGAACTGAAACGACTTGCTTGTCTGGCGATAGAGTTGGCTCTTCCGAAGGTTTTTTCCAAAATGTGATTCCTTATTGACCTTATTTCCCCTTTCATTTCATCTCATCCCCTTTTGATTGCCTTAGTGATGCACTCTCAGCACAGCACGAGAGTAGAGATTCCATTTGTAAAAGCACAGGGACATTGGCATTAGTGTTTTCAACTCATTTTAGCTTCCATTCAGATTAATGAGCCAAAGAGGAATTAGTAGGGATTAACTTTAAATTAACTTGGAAGCATTAGGATGTGTAACAAAGTCCTGGCCGTATAAGGAACTGCTACCTATGACGTGTGTGAGAAGTATCACCATGATACATGATAATTACCCATCTCATAACACAGTTGTGTTCTTTTCAACTAACTGTTTCTTTGTAAAAAAAAGTTAGTGTCATCAGGTTTGATTTAATAAAGCACATTTGTGAATGGACAAGTGTTGACGAAGTTTAATCTCTACAAGCAATATCTGTTAATGCTTGTGTTTAGCTCTAGTTGGTGCAGCTGTTGGGAACCTTAAACAGGTTACAAACTGTTTTAGTTCTGCCTTCTGAATGGTGGTTCAATGATAATTAAACTACTTAAAAGTGCAGTCATTGCAGGTGGTGTTTTTGCTCTACCAAGGAATCAATTTGAAATGTAAACAGTATTGCAGTGTTCTTTTTCCTCTGTTGATCAAGTTTCTTCTGGTTGCCCTCATTACTTTTGCATGTCAAATGCAAGTACGATTACACATGCATTTACAAATGCAATTGCAGTCCTTCCTCTATTTATTCAAAAGAACAGAGGGGTTATAGTTTTTGTCTAGCATAACACAAAAACTTGAATTATACATTCCAGCTGAAATCCTATAAGGGCTACAAAGAATATAGCAGCAAAAAATGTATAAGCAGTGACTTTACAGGAGCTGTCCGTTCAGTACGCAAATTTACCTCACTGGCTCCCTTAATGATCCTTTTCCCTAGAAGCTCACAGCCGATCCTGTCCAGTGTATAATGAATATTTTAAAAACTGTTTACTGCAATAATGTTGTCATGGGAGTTTTAGAGGTTTAAGGAAATGCCCCGGTTGTCCCAAAGACTCTTCCCTGCTATTAAAACCATTTGGTGGCTTTGACAGTGATTCACAATAATCTACCATGGACACCTCATTACATGACAGTTTCTAAATGTCTTCAGTGTGACAAATGTGTCAAATACTGACACAATAGAACAATAGACAGTAAGTCACAACCTGACTTAGGTTGTGATGTCAGTCCTGACACATTCAAGAATTGCTTTCTCCACTCGTGCGTGTGTATGTGGTGAGGGGGGGTCTTGTTTCTAAAGAATGGAGTGAATTTGAACCAAAGCGGGGGGAATAGGGTTAGCCTATTCCCAGTAGGAAGGGAGTGCTCTGCTACACCTACTACTCATCAAAATAGCCTTTTTGCTTTCGCAGACAATTTCATACAAAACAAAATATCTCCACACACAAGAGTAAAGTCTTGCCTGGTAAAAGGAGATACTGAGGATTACCAGGCTTCAGGCAGGATTTCTCTGGAAACCCCTGCGACAGTTTTCAGCGTGGGAAGCCAAACATGTCTCTATGACAAAGGAACATCACTGTTGGTTAAAGAAGATACTGTGGAATACAACGTTTCAATTATCTCTCCTCTGCCGCTGTTTTATTCAGGAGACAAACTGAGAACACTTTGATGCATTCAGGGAGGAGGCATGTTTCTTCCACGCCATCAGCTCTGTAACCTTTAAAACCGAACACAAGCACAACCATCCAAACATACAACACTGTGCAGTGAAGCAAGGCCTCTCTAACACAATTACTGACTTCACTAACTCTGCCAAAGGGAAAAGTGAAACACTATTTCATTGCCGTAAGGACAGAGAACAGACACACACCCCCACCTGAGACATCCACCTCCTCAATTACCCACTGCTGATTCTACAAAGCCTCAGCCATTCGAGACCTCATTTGACTTTATTACAGCAGCCACCAGAGAGACTGTGCCATTAATCAAATAGAATAGGGAAAGAGTGAGCAGCCACCCAGGAGAGCAAAGAAATGAACTGATATGGCTGCTACAATTTCTCTGTTCAGCTTCTGTCTGAGAGAGTGACCCAGCATCCATCGTGGCTCAAATGAAGCATGCACTGCATCAGAAGGCAGCACTGCATTGCCTTTCAAGGTAGAGGAGCTGCGGTACCTGGAAATAAAGGTAGTTAGAGACAGATAAGATGTGGGCAATGGAACTTGATTGATGAGTGTTATTTTTCAGTTTGTGGTTAATATTGCATTTCCTTCTTAAGACTTGTCAACTGCCAGAGCAGAAGCTGTCAAGCAAACATCTGGAAATGTGATTTCAAAACAAGCCGGTTGAGGAAAAGTCTGTGGAAAACAAGTCAATATGCAAAGAGGAACAAATGAAACGGGCTTTACAAATTTCATAACATGTGTTTTCTCTCTTCTGCTTTGTTTATTGTCACAAACACAGTGACAGTGAGTGTAAAATTGGGGAAAAAAAGCCTTTTCCCCTCTTTCTGTTGGGGAACAAATGACACCTCAGGCAATTAACATTGTAACAATGGCAGCCAATCTCTCTAATGCTTTGTTTGCCATCGATGCTGCTGAGTCCTCTAATTCGTTTTGGAGGAAAATCGATGCCATTTGCCAAAATAGCTGTCTCCAAATGTTTAAACAGGCTGAGCTTAGTGCAGGAGTTCTGTGTTTTGTGGATTTCAAACCAGATGACTGTGAAATTTAGGTTCACTATAACCTAATAAAACGGTTAATCCTCAACAGCGCTCCTGAATTCGTTAATTCAGCGCAGGAAACCTCATCTGTCAAGTTGATTGATCGCTGCAATTCAACCACATTGACAGAAAAATTGTTGTCCTAACAGATGGCTTGGCTCAGAAAAAGAGTGATCAATTGCTGCCTGCACGGGGAGGAAACTGAGTTTTGCTCAGAGATATTAGACTCACGGGTATCAATACTGGATGAGCTCTCATACTGACAACAAACACCCTTTTCTCTCCAAAGCAACGGTGCAGGGAAAGCCTGTTTGCCATTCGCTGTGAATGGGTCTGCTGGGGTTATCAGTCCTGCTTCAGGATCCGGTTTACAACCAGGATACACACAAACAACCGTGTGGAATAATTAAATCCTGTTATTCATTTCAATGAGACACTGGCACAGCGGGGGTGCCAATGCAGGGTCACCCGATACAAAGTTGAATCTGGCTTTTGATATAGATGCAGACAGCTGCTCTGTTTATACTATATTGACATCTGCCAGGGCTGGATTACCAACTGGGCAAAGTGGGCAACTGCCCCATGGCGTTACGGGCCACAGGTGCCACGTATCAATTTTTTATTTAATATGTGGTAATTTGGTTAATTGTAATTTTGTTTGGAGAATGTACATTACTAATACTAGGTACTTTGTGTACTTTTCAGTTTTTGCCTCGCAGTTTTGTCCTTAAGTGGATTGATTAAGCCATATCGTCTTCATATGCAGACGTGGTCCCCCATGTGCAGACAACATGCAGACTACATTTTGGGCTTCATGTAGATAGATTGCACGGACTCTTGCGGGTATGTTAATGGTTGACAGGGAGGATTAAATCTACATAACGTGGACCCTCGCAGCTATGCAGCTGAACGTTTAAATTGAGCTGTAGTTACTGACAGCTATCTCAGCTCTGATTTTAACTCTATCACAGCTATTCTTGTTCATGATTGTAGAACACAGGTTGTAATTAGTGCATTAACATTAATGATTAATTAACATTGTGATTTGAGATGATATTTTGATGACATTTTGAACTTGACATGGCGGCATGCAGGAAATTATTATCTAGATGCTATCAATATACTGCAGTATAAACATAAACTAAAAGCTTCTGTGTTTATTGAGAAGACAACACACATTGTCCTTACTTGTTATTAGGTTTCCTTGCTTTTAATGAAGTTCGAGCCAATTCTGCATTGACTTAAACAAATCAAACGAATCAAACTCTAACCCAAGAAAACAAATGAAACTGAGCAGCCAGACAGAAACAGTTATTATTTTGTTATAATCTTGTTATCTTTCCAGATCAAATGGTCTATTTTTTTTATCACAAAAAGGAAATATGTTTTCTTTTTTTAACATCTTATCATGTTCTGTTAATTTATTTTCTCAATTTCAGTAATTTGTTTTTCTATAAACAATTAGTTTTGCCTCTGTTTTAAAGGCTGAAAGATACATTATGATACTAACTAAATTGCAAAAATGTGAAAAATATATACCTGGTGAAGAGC
The DNA here is from genome assembly GCF_023349555.1 of Cebidichthys violaceus. Classification (NCBI taxonomy): domain Eukaryota; kingdom Metazoa; phylum Chordata; class Actinopteri; order Perciformes; family Stichaeidae; genus Cebidichthys; species Cebidichthys violaceus. Next base: position 5,123,388 of record NW_027176428.1, on the reverse strand, counting down.
TGATCTCTTAATGAATGGAGAGATGGATCAGTCACACAGGATTGTTTTCTCTGCTACTTTCCTTCTCTACACGCCATGTGTTTAATTTGTTTGATATAGGCTCTAATTTATTTAATGTAAGCTAATTATTGAATTTTGTCATTTTACTTAAGCCAAGTTACATAAACATTTGCATAATAAACAATACACCAACACTATGTTGCAGGAGTGCAGGAGGAGAACTTGTAATTCTGATATATAAAATCAATTACAGCATCTGTTATTTTCCACTATCGAATCACTTAATGAGCAGTTTGTGATGCAGCCATCAGCTCTTACATGCACATTAAACCTTTACATTCATAATTATACAATGTAAATGAAACGATTTGTGTGGGTCAGCTATCTTTAGATTAACTAAGCCAAGATTTTGCTCAGGTGAGACAACATTTGAAGCTTAAAGCATGTGACTTTGAATTATTCTTCTAAAAATTCCAAACAAAAGAGTTAATTTGTATAAACCCAAGTTTAACCCACTCTATAAAAGATCTGTATTTGAGCTGTGTCTGATTTGAGCAAATCCAGGCAATTAAGATGTGGAATATGCCTCACTTATAAATGTGTTTTTAAAGTATCTGTAGCCTGTGTAGGAAGTTTGATCAAGACATTATCATCAAATTATGTTTAGAAATAATATGTATAGTGCAATATGGCTTGGAACATGAACATTTACAAAGCATTGCTTAACATTTTCCCTTTTGATTTCAGTCTTTGCTATCAGAGAGGTTTCTTTATCAAGCTGGTGATGCTCCTGAAGGGCAAACCCCCTCTCTGGCGAGCACATTTCCATGGAGCTCAGCACCCCTGAACCATCCGTTTCACTTCACCTAGACCTTCAAACATGAGCTGCCTTGGGCATTACAACCATCATTTTTCATCACAGCATCAAAGACTTCCCTGTCAGTTGCAAAGGAGGAGCTGGAGGGTGTAGTGGAAAACATGTCTTCCCTTTCCCTTTCTTCCTTCCATTCCTTCCTTCCTTCACGGAAACACTGGTTTGATTGCACACCAAAGATTAAAAGAACATTAACTAATTTATGAGAGCAGCAATTAAGGAGCAACAAGTAGAAATTGCAGTCACACTGAGAAATGGTCTCCTTCTTCCACAGCCATCAGCTAACTGCTGGATCCTTTGATGCTAACATAGCCTGTGATTGACACAAACAACAAAGTCAAAGTACTGTTTCACAAAAGAGACCTGGGGTTTAGAGAATGGTCAATTGGTCAGAGCCTTTTGTTTCAAAACAGTATAAATCCAAAAGTGTTAAAAGCCCGAGATCCCGGCATCTCGAGAATCAATAAAAAAGTGATAAATAACACTTTTTTGTCAACCTCCTTCAAATTATCTTATTGCCTATACAAAAACATGTAATACCCCTAAGCTGAGGTGATCCTGACTTCCTACCAATTTTGCCTTTAATCATAACTTTGTGACCCAATTTGCAAAGGGCTATCTATAGCCCCCTTTCCCTTGATCAAATAGCTGCAGCATCCATATTCAATATAGACCTCCCAGAAGACAGAAAGGCAGCTGCAACCTAAGAAAAAACCCTCCGCTTCCCTTTAGCTGAGACCTTAAAGAGAGACACATAGAGCGTGAGAAGAGGAAGAGGTTAGGTGCTCATGTGGAAAAGGAGCCCTCTAGTAATTACGCTCTTGGCCATTACTCTTTTCTGACCACCAAAATCCCCCCAAAGGAAATAAGCCTTACACCACATATTTACTGTATGATCTTTGTCTCAAAGGAAACCTCCTATTCCCCGGTCAGACATTGCGTGTGGAGCACGTCTGTGTGTATGCATGTGTTAGCAGACAGAAGTCTCTTTGTGGAAGTCATGCCATTGGAGAGACTTGATTTATCACTCTGTGTTAGAGAAAGAAAGAAGCAGAGAGGGAGGCAATATGACAGCTTTATCAGTCCGCTGGTCCAGACCACCATTAGCACACCATGCCAGAGGAGGAAAACACAGATGGATGGACGTGTGTGTGTGTGTGTGTGTGTGTGTGTGTGTGTGTGTGTGTGTGTGTGTGTGTGTGTGTGTGTGTGTGTGTGTGTGTGTTTAGCCAAGTTTTGGAATGAATCCTTACAGATGGGATTGTATTGTCCACAAACTGATGCCTACATTTGCTCATTGTGGATTCCTGTTTGGATTTCTTTCTCATCTTCTTTTTATTTTTTCTATATATGTTGTCTACTATGACGTCTGCTAACGGAGTCATTGCTGTGTGCCTATGTGAATTTTAGCTTTGTAGACAGATAATCTTGGTTACATCTAGCCAGATAATCAGACTGAATTGCCATTTTTCTTTTATTTAATTCACTAAGCTTGGCATGTTCATGTTAGCTGATAAGATAGCTGTTGGGAAAAAGGAGGTATTCTTGGTGTTTGTTTTTTGTGTGCCCTAACTAGTTAAGGGGCAAATGGCCCACTTCACTTCAGTGGTATTCAGCCATGCAGATGTTGTTGATTTTATGTGTTTTGAGATATCAACCTCTAAAACGTATGGCACAACCAATGATGAACTTATACCCAAAAGCAATTCAGGGGATAGTTTTGCTTGTGGCATTATGATAAGTAATAAGTATTATGAAATTACATTTGACATTTGCAGTTGAGTTTCATTTGAGCTACTTTCTCCTAAAGAAATAATCCAAATGAGATGTGATTTACATTTTTTTTGCAACTGCCAAGACACAAAAACTGGTAATTGTAGCACAGTTATTGAAACCAGTAACTCATGTAGCCTATCTTTTGACCAGGTAAACCATAAGCACATTGTCTGTTTGAAATTCTAAAACACACTTTTTCAATTAACTACACATGATTATTCACATTAGACTTATTATCATTCACCTGCACTGCACACGTGAAAACTGTAACCAATTGGATCCCTTAGCAATCAAATCAACACTATAAATAGGATCCAGATTTGTTCTTTGATGTGTATAAGGACTGTAATCGCAAAATACTATATTCTGGTTATAGTGCAATGCAGTAACTATGTTGCATGCTAAAAATGAAAATGCCAAAGACTTTAGATAATAGTGTTTTATACTACTTAACTATACTTAGCACATCAGTGTGCAGTTGGCATTTGAGAAGAGCTATTTATTTGGTGTTTGTGTGTAAAGTTTGGATGATGATGATGTGTCTCATTCCCCACACATAAAACTCTGATTGTTCACCCGCTTCCCCAACAGAGAGAAGTAAGTCACTAAGGTGTTGGTGACTACTAGCTTGTTTCAGAGTAGTGATTTACCTAAATAAAGTCACACCATAAGAACTTGAAAACTAGCTAAGGAATGTCTTAGCTAGCAAAGTCCTTAGAAGTGTGAATTGGTTGCTAAGAAACATCTGTAGTTCTGTCTAATCAAAAGCAATCAATTATGTAAACCAGAAGTCACTGCATCATCACAAGCCGCAACATAACTTCCAAATATTACAGTTTTATGGGGGCAACCAATAACTTCAATTTAACTACTGTACAGTAGGTATGGCTTTGTGTTATTTATAGCATACATGGAGAAATGTATGCTATAAATAACTATCTAGTGCAGGGGTGCCCACACTTTTCCGGCTTGCGAACTACTTTTAAAATGACCAAGTCGAAATGATCTACCTACATTCAAAATGCTAAATATCTATTTATTTATATATATATATATTGTAACGGACTGAGTGTAATGTTAACCTGTTATGTTATAATTTTTTTTTAATGGCATGCGATCTACCCCCACTACCTCCGTACTACCTCTGATCGACGTATTGGGCACCCCTGATCTAGTGTTTGAAACTGCCCCTGCACCTGTTACAAGCAAAATAATTCAATCACACAGGCAGCCAACAACATAAAATGTCTTCACAAAGCTGAAAACCCAATTGTCATAAACAGAACCAAATGTCCCACTTTTTTTTCCAGAGGAGCCAAAAATACACGAGAGTCTAAACACACAAACATGTCACCCAAAGTATACGCCAACTGGAGCTGTTACAGCAGCCATTTTGTTTCAGGGCCTGTGTTCGTGTGCATCTGCATATCTGATAGCTAATGATGAGGCGCAGTGGAGCACGGCTCACTCGAAGTGGGTGTTAGAAATAGCTGTTGGCCATATCAACAGAAAGTGATGTGTGGTTTTATGACAGGTGAGGTGAGGGGGGAATAGAGAAAGCAGAAATGAGAAGCAGAAAATGGTAAAAGATGAGTATAAAGATATAGAGTCTGTCAGATACACCTGGCCTGCAGAGAGAATCCAATTGTTACATTTTTAAACCTGCTGGAGAAGTCTGAACAGATAAGATGAATGAGCACCTCCCTCCCCAACAACTATCACTGAGCTGCTCTTAAGCAAGGCACATGAGCAGCAAATAATTGAGGAGTATGATTGAGCTGGATGACGCACAGCAGGTGTCAGTGTGTATTACGGCATCTGTGTGAGTAATGAAGCAGTGTTTTGCTGACAGAGGCATCTGCTCCACTGACAGAAAAAAACAACAACAACAAGAAGTGTCAGAAACACGTAGCTTCGACGGCACTGTATGTCTGAACTGAATCTTACAGTGGCAATGTGCCCTTTAAGAACGCATAAATCAATTGTGTTAAACTGGGAAGAAAGCCAGTACAATCCATTATTCTGAATAATGTAAGTGGATCTCGAGCAAAGCTCAAAGATAAGATTAGGTCAGAGAGAAGTTAAGGTGGCAAAGAGGAGAGAATCCAACCCTGGCGGCTATGATGATAATTATTTCAGGAGTAAAAGGATCCATCAGCGATCAGGGTTGTCACAATAATATAGAAAAATAAAAATATCCATTTCAAGGGCAAATTCAGTGTAAATATCCCTAGCATCTGATATTATACTGTTTTAGTATCAAAGGTCAGGTTCTGATACATTGCCCCTTACACCTCTCTCTCGTAAACATTGCCTATGGCCATTTGAAATCTTGTAATGAGTTTTTCAATTTCTCACCTTCTCTGATGAGCTCAAACACATCTCCAACACAGGCGGCAGGCACCATTACATTGCGGTACTAAGGCATGGCTTAAAGCCATATTTGCAGCCTCCGCTCCCAGTATGGCTTCCCGGGACACAGCTCAGTATAATTCACATTTCACAATTATCTGAGCAGCCCACAATTTAACACTAAAAGTATGTGATAGTTGCTTGTATTTTTGTTTTGTACTATCATAGGTGATTTATGATATATCACTTTCTAAGAGGTGAGGAGACATATTTTGATAGCATGTGGGATTGAAGATTTGGAAGAAAACAGAAACATCAGACCTGCTTGTCTTGTGTTTTTGCAGGAGAGGTTGGAGACAGCTTACTGAGAACTAAAATAATTTTGAGAGTATTTTTATTTTGATTGCACCCATGGCCGCTTTCCCAGCCCTGAGCCCATTCATGCATCTGTATACTAAAGGTTGGTTTGGCCAGTGTTTACTAAAATGCCCTCACATTTCAAGTATTTATTACATTGCAGTACAGCTATATTCAGGACATCTACATAAATGAACAATCTAGCATCCAGTGCTGTGACACAGACACATTATAGCATCACATACTGTCATTAAGACTGGGATTTAGGCAGGGCTTGCCTTCGTAACTGTGTCTGGTAATGTTATGGGTATTGAAAAAAAACAAATGTGTTGGTTTACCTATTGCATTTGTGTTCATAGTCTATATTTACGGCACGCTACAAAGGAAAATGCCAAAGACTCTAGCTAATAATCTTTTATACTTGGCACATCAGCATGTAGTGTGTAATGTGATATTTGGTAATATTTGGTGTTTGGGTGTAAAATTGTGATGCAAAAATATCACTTTAGAAGAGTTAATATAGTTATAGTGTTTGCTTTTGCAAGAGCAGTGGGATATTATGTATTGTGTCTGTATCTGGGTCTGTGCACGAAGTATAATTCATTTGACATTGTTCACGTTGTGTAATGAACAATGTCAGTTTAGGGGTATTACCTAATCTCATTGGTCTACTTGCGAGTTCGTTGTTTGATAGCCGATGCTGCCTAAACATTTTGCCTGTTATTGTTCAGGAGTAATTCATTATTCATTCAAAGTTGTTGAATGAAACCCAGAACCTGTTTATCAACTACAGTGTATTGAACATTTGAAATGACTATATAGCATGAAACTTGTTGTGCTTTGACAAGCTTTGACACATGCATTTGAGGACAAATACTGAGGTCATAGAACCAGCCGATCTAATTTTTCTCTCATAAAGTTATTGCACAACTCAATTTTGCTTTTCATGTGTGCAGTATCTCAGTGTAGCCTACACTGAATTAATCAAAGTTTTATTTAACAATGAACCTGTAATAATAATGAATAGTACTACTTCATAATTCATTTATTTTATTTTATGTAGAATAGTTAAAAGTGCAAACACTAAATAAACCTGAAAGATTTTACATGGGATAGCATAGTGGCGTTATTGTCATGACAACAGAGCCAGCAATAAAGTCAAAGTTCGGGGTAAATCAACGCTTTTTACAGTCAGACTCATCACAAGTCTCAATACTGTAGCCTGAAACATTCACCCAAATAGTTTAACAAGCCTCTTTTAAATAAATAAATTGATAATATAATGAATCATAACACAAAAATTCAGTGTTTGCGCCCATTGGCTGTTTTTTCACATTCAATTTGGAGAAAGTGGCAGAAATATGACTTTATCAGAGTTATATATTATGTCCATTATTTAGGTTATTTGTTTATTTATTTAATTTAGCTCTCCTTAAATTGATCGCGGAGCAAACACGTTTGAAATCGCACAACTTTTACTTTGAAGGTGAGCTGTCTCTGTTTCCGACTCTCGACTTCCTTGACTCAATTTTCATTATTAAAGTTGGATAATGGAACAAGCTGATGTTTCGCATCGGCTATCGAACAACAAACTCACACGTAGCAGAATACATTTGCATTTGCAAAAGTAGACCAATGAGATTAGTTAATACCCCTAAACTGACATTTTTCATTATACAATGTGAACAATGGCAAATTAATTATAGTTTGTGCACGGACTGTATCTGTATCTGTTGTGCTGGTTTTTGTGTGGAGTTTCAACAAAGAGGGCCCTAGTTTCAGAAATTGTGTTTTAGCAATTGCAGAAAACTGTAAGCGGGACAGTGTTTCTGGAAAGACAGGTTGCTTTTGAGTTTTCTAAAAGTTGTGCTTTGAAGTTGTGACACAAGTTTCAGTGGCTGATTTTGCAGAAAACAAAGTGAGAAAATGTTTTCTTGTAAAAAATAAATAAAAGAACAGCTACATGAAAGAGAACAAATGTGGTTTCTTACAGATGATCTCTTATCTCTGAAAGCGAAATAGATAGCAACACTGAGCTATCTGTTGCAGTTAGCTATATGACTAGATGACCGTGATAATCCCAATACTTTCTATGAACAGAATAATATCCCATCTCAGAGGTTCTTATGGTTGCAGCTCTTACAGTATTGTTCACTTCATCCAAGAGCACCTGGGGCAAACTGTTGGAGATAGGGAGACTTGGTGTCAGGATTGGTTTGTCATCATACCCAGCTGGGTATCCCGCCTCTGCACACATGCCTCTATTCACATTCACAAATAATTTCCTTCCATTTTGCTGCTATGCTCTAGTAATCCGCGCTGACACTCAGGCAATATTGAAACGGTTAAAGGCCAAGCATGCTCAAATATACTTCCTCCTCCTCGTCTCCCCCCAACATCTTTCTAATGTCCTATTTAAGCTAATATAACTCTACTGTCCTCTTCTCTACTCTATGTCCTTCTTACTAATTAAACTTCCTTTCATTTCTCTTCTCTCCCTCATGGTTTCTAATAACAAGGTGTGCACATCTGTACACTATTCCTCAATATGCCATTTACTGAGTATTCTGTCTACATAATGCAACACAGCGATCATACACTGCATCGACCTAAGGTTCCATTTTCTGAACCAGTAGTGTCACATGGATAAAACATAGCCAGCAATTAGTGGGCATTGCAGTACCGTTTCAGTGGAATACGGTGCATAAACTTGATCTAAAAACAAGAGTACTCTGCAGTGGCTGACTGTAGTTGGCCTGAAGGTTAGAGAAAAGCAAACATGCGGTCTGAATGTTTTAACTTTGAGTGATGCTGTGAAGAAAAACTGAAGAGGATGACAACAGTTATCCTCCGGCTGCTTGTCTATCATCAGTGTGGCCCAGAGTGAGTCATTTAACTCCCATCTGCTGCAGTGGAGCACCTCCATGGGTTTCTGTTGAAAACCTGGTGATTTATGGTCAGCTCCAGGATGCTAACTGTGCAGGTGCAAGGAGTGCCTTGCAGTAAAACAGTAGTATACACAGTAAAACAGTCCTGAATAAATGAATGCAATAAAGCACTCAATATTCTGCCTCTTTGAATTGCTCTGCCTAAGGTTTCATCCATTTATTTTCACTCATAAGGTGTTTCCAGTTGTTTCTTGTCTTTGCTGAGGGTTTGATGTGGGTGGTTAAGCTTGGCTGGGATTAAATAGGAGAGGTAGGTTTGTTATATCTTTCCATCGTGTGGTGTGATTTGCCCTGTGCCTTTTTTATTTAATCTTGTTTAATTATATCCTTGCGTTGTCTTGTTTGTTTTATACTGTATTGCAGCATATGGTTTTGTAGCTGATTTGTGATTGTTGTGCTGTCTTCCTTCAGGCATGCTTTGTGAGGAAGAGCTCTGAATAAATACTGTATAATGAAGTGCGGTTCAAAGTAGTTTTGGGCAATTGAGGAGAAAAGATGAAATATGATACAATTGGAGATCAATCTTAAGAAATGTAACATAATTATTTTAAAGTCTTGTTGTTTAGTTTTGAGTGTTCAAATGTGAGTGTTTAGCACAGCTTCAAAGTGTGACATGAAAAATAAGGCTAGAGAAAGCACATAATAAAGGCAGAGACTGGACCAGGTTGCCTGGAGTTACTATAAAATGATGATGGGAACGTCATCAGTTTTTTCAGATATTTGGTCATAAACCAAAATATTAATTACAATTTCTTCTGATGGGGCCAAGTCATTGCAATTTACACATTTGATAAAGACGTGAATGTTTGTCTGTCTGTGTGTGTCCATAACCTGTGTATTTCAGATGTTTTGTGAATTACTAATACAACTCTCCGCTAAAGACACAGCTGAGCAACCATGCTGTAGTGTCCTTAATTCATAAGGCATGCATCTGTAAATAATCAGCAGCAGTCATTGCAATGCTTAAAAATAAAAGATAGAAATAAAATAGACATAATGGTGTCCAAGTACTAATGACTAATTACAAAAAAGAATAATGTCATTGAGCTCACATATAATAATAAGAATAATTCTGCATAACACATTACATCTCTTCTAATGCATGAGATGTGCACATTTTCACTGCATGCTCTATTCTTTTTTATAAATACCAGTTTACGTGTAGAAAATTGTTTATATTTTCTGAAATATGAAGGAGTAAAAAAACAAACGTCATTATGCAGCTGGCTTCGTCAGTTTAAATGTTTTTTTCTGTGTTAACATAAATGACAAGAGAATGTTAATCTCTTTAATAAATATGCTTTTGAGGCCTGTGGCAAGAGAGGACTGTAAAATCTGAAGCAATCATAAAAGAGCAGAGCGCCTTTGATGTTCAGATGAAACAAATGTCTTGTTTGGCGGAAGCGCTCTGTTTCTTTCTTTCTTTCTAGCTCAAACACACACACACACACACACACTATGAATTTGTTTCATTTTAGGAAGTGGATAAGTCACGTGTTACCTCACGTCTTGAACACAAATCCCTGTAAATTAGAGAAAGGTGCATCATATTATCATTAAACAACACAGTGTTTGTGTCTGTATGTGTACTGGAGGATACATGTCAATAAAATTTCTTGCCGCCATTTTTACTTGTCACAAAAAAACACAGGTGCAACAAATAATATTAATTATGGCTCAGTTCCATTAAAGTGACCCACTAAACCTTTCAGTAAGCCAGTCTAAAAGGTCTGTTGGTGTGTTATTCAAACCCTAGTCTTAGGTTCTGTTGCCTTTTCTTTGGAGTCAAAAGAACCATGTTGCACAGGTACGATGAAGTTAAACATATTAACCGTAATGGTTCCATTTTATTACTGATCAGGTTCTGTACCATCAAATATGATCAGTTGAACAAGTTTTTCCAATCTAACAAACCCTCTGTGTGACGTTAATGACGGTCAATCATGATTGTCTTAATAATCAAACTACACCTGTTGAGTGAATGAGAGGGTAGTTGACATTGTCAAGGAAACAGTCATTACTGATGGTGCTCAGACGTTGTTTACAGGCCACAGACGGACCGCCTGGCTCGACTTTTAAGTATTAACCCATTTGTGCCCAGAGGCTATATTTAATATGATAAGGAAAAACGCCACATTTGTTTTGATTGGTCTAAAGTCTTGAAATCAGGTCCGGACATACACTGGGCAAGTATCTAACAGTACAACCTTGAAATTTCAAGAAATCGCATGAAAAATTGCACTTCACATCAATGATCAAAGTGGGGTTTTTTTTCATAGCTTCAGCGAGAGACGTTCCTTATGTGGCTTTTGTGTTTGTAGTCTTTTTACTTATATATTTTCACATTCTTATACTATAAGTTATATGACTAAAAGCATCTTTATTGATAAACAAAATTATCTTTTTTAATAGACAAACATATGTATAACTCCTTGCACAACTCAAACTGGATCAAAAATGTATTTGTTGTTGATGACCCTACATGTTTTTTCCCATGGTGGTCCACCGGAAAGGGCGAGACTTTGCCTCTCTCTCTATATAGGAACGTCCTTTTCCAAAGGATATTGAAAATGTCAGTTGCGGGAACAAAGGGGTCAACATAATTGGACCTAATGCCTGTACATACACTGGTTTCATACTCATATGTAAATATATATGCAGACACACACACACACACACACACACACACACACACACACACACACACACACACACACGTACACTAAATTAGTTTGACTGTGTTTGCATGGCTTTGTGTGTATTTCCTGTGTGCTTCTGCTGCCTCAAAGGGAATCTGTAAATAATACAGTGCAGTAAACAGACTGACGAGGGCCTTAGAGGCTGCACAATTTTATACATTCATTACTGGCCAATGTTAATTACTGTGTGCCTTAGAATTTAATTCAACCTTCTCAAGATTGTGATATCAGAATACGCAAACTAATAAGCAACAGCAAAATCAATCAACATGGCGGACTCTGCTTACATCAAGACCCCACGGAATAACACTGATCTGTGCAACTAGTATGTTGCCATTGAGGGAAAAGCCTCTTCAGCACCCCTTACGAAATAAAGGGTTGTGGAAACATTCTTTAGTATCAAATTAAACAAATAAATAATAAATTGATAAAAACCCTTAAGAGTAATGCCAACACATTATGTTTACATCATTCATGTGTTAGTTAGCTTAGCAAAATATGCATAAAGAAGGTGTGTATTTGTAGTGACCAATTTTCACTGTCATGAGTAGGACCCGTGTTTGAATATTTCATGTAGTTTTACTGCATATTTTCTACTGTCTTCTACTCTAATGCTTTTTGTTTGTGCTTCTGTGTACAATCTAGTACTTAGGGGTTCTTTTGACTGTCCTCATCTTCGTCTGCGTTTCTTTCTCTGCCGACAAACAAACTCTCCGGATAGTCATTGATGTCACCTTTCTATCTCTCTCACTCTTTCTTTTCCTTCTGGAGCCATTTTTTTTCCATAATGAAAATCGGCTGCTGCCTAATTAAACAAGCTCTAATTTCAGGAACATTAAAGTCATTACAATTAAGCAGAGAAAAGAGAGCAGGAAGAACAATGAAATACACTCTCATGCAGTCATACGCCGTTTAACTAAGGAACAGGATTTATGAAATCAATTACTAAAATATGTATAACTGTGCTTGTGTGTGTGTGTGTGTGTGTGTGTGTGTGTGTGTGTGTGTGTGTGTGTGAGTGAGAGTGAGAGTGAGAGTGAGAGTGAGAGTGAGTGTGAGAGTGAGAGTGAGTGTGTGTGTGTGTGTGTGTGTGTGTGTGTGTGTGTGTGTGTGTGTGTGTGTGTGTGTTTATGCTTAGAGGCCAAAAGAAGGGAAGACAAGTCAAGGTTGTTGAGAATTTGTGTCAGAGTGACCAATAGGTCAACAGGCTAATGTTACCTAACATCCCTTCTCTCACGTCTTAGTGATAATATCATATTATATTATTGTGAAAATGCAGGTGAAGAGAGAAGCAGAGAAATGGTTGAGACAAACATGAAAAACAAACAGATGCTCTTAGACATTCTCCCATTGGCTCAGCGCAGCTTAGACAAATGCCTTTGACATTTCCAAGCAATGAAATATAAATCACTCTTCATTTCCAAAGAAACACGAAAACAAACTCCACTGGGTAGCACATCTACCAGGGCAATGCATCACTTGTATTGCTAGAAAAGTTGCTGAACGTAATCACACTGGAGGTTAATATGTGACAGTGTATAAATTATTCTGCATATCCACCAAAACCACTTAATGGAACTGATCCCAGTATGATTCAGGAAACCATGTCAAAAAGAAACACATTACATTTTATGATTAATCATCAACGGCCATAAAATAAATACCATGTGAAACAAATAGATGATGTACTGTCTGCATGCTACACCCAGTGTTGTGCTAGTTTGGTGACTTTATTTTTTCTTTAAAGAAAGACTAAAGGCTACCTTAAGAATACAATGTGGCAAGCAGTTATGTTATCTCTCAGCTGCAGATTGTGTCAAATTAAAAATTAATAATTTGGCAAGATTTCTATTTCCTTTTCCCACCGTGCCATATAAGTTATCAGCTGAGAAGAAATGGTTTGATATTAAAGTTGTAATAACATTATTAAGGTTTATGCTCTCAATATAGAGGCTCAAGGCACACTTATATTTGCACCGCTAAAGTGCACCCTTAAGTAAGCATCATCAATAGTACAAGCACTGCAGTGTCACAAAAATGTTTTTGCAACAGATTTGCAACTGTGTCATCACCAGGGGTGTGCTGGAGGGCGAGACAGATATTTCTGGTAAGCTCCATGTGCAATTTGCCAATATGATATACATTATTTTTATTGCGTACATCTGAAATGTGATGCAATGCCTGCATCATGAAACATTAATATATATGCTTTACAATGGTTTCCAAGAAGAGGAGAACTGTTGCAAACCAAATACTCAAATTAATAAGATAAGCAACAATCATAAAAGGAATAAATGAATCAGTCAGAGCTTTCTATTTTAAACATGTTGCGTGTGGGTGTTGACACAATCCCATTATTATTATTATTATTATATCCTCCAGGAGGATCATGCGATTGCTCCTGTGTGTGTGTGTGTGTGTGTGTGTGTGTGTGTGTGTGTGTGTGTGTGTGTGTGTGTGTGTGTGTGTGTGTGTGTGTGTGCGTGTCTCTATGAGTAAGTGTGCTCTGTGTCTGTCCACAGCTAATCTCGCATTCTGCTGCAGCAAACCACATAATATTTTGGGTGGTCAGTTATGGCTCACACTTTTTCAAAACACCTTTTATTACCTGTGTTATTCTGCCACTGACTACCTGGTGCCCTGAAGTTACCCAGATATCCTTTTATTTATCCCTGCACATAAAGCAATCAGTATCTAGGTATAACATATCTTGTCTGTGTGCTTTCCCATACTGTTGCTCCAAAATCACTTTAGTTTACAGTTTTTTTTTGTAATTATATAAGTGTCACATGTACACAATGCAAGTACATGGCAATTACATCACTTTTCAATATTTGAAGTTGAATATTAATACTCAAGTATTCCATCTTAATGTTCTCCACGGTAACTCGGTATCTCACTGACTGCAACATTTAAATGACTTCACCTGAATTACACAAGAGCCTAGCACACTGATAATGATGATGATGATGATGGATGATAGATCTTTAAAGACAGATTAAAGGCTCTCCCATTAACACTACATTTTGCTCAGCCAGTGTGAGAGCACAAGCTGAGGAGACGGGCTGTAATTTAAATAATTTCGCTGAGTTTTGCTTCCACCTTTTTCTTTAATGGCAATAATTATCTGAGGAAAACATCTGTAGGATGTGTTGCTTCCCCCTCTCATATGTTCCTCCTTTGTCTGATCAATGTTTTGCTAAATCACCAATGTGTTTCCTATTCTTCTTCCTCCTCTTCATCCTCCTGCTATTTCACTCACACTGTCTCTGTATCCCTAACTCAGTTTTTCTCAGTATAAATTAAGCTAAATTCATGAACCTGAGCATGGTCATTGTATTTGGGTACAAAGCATCTTTCGTGTGTCTTAATTCCCCACTTGGCACAGTATGTTGTTCCTCAATCGTATTTGGATTCAGGGGTATTTAGATCTTACTCACCCCAGTGGTTTCTCCAGTCGACTGGCTGGTGATCCAACAATCTCCCCAAGAGTACAGAACGTCTGACCCAAAAAGTCCTGGAGGGAAGAAAGGAGGAGGGGAGGAAGGGGGACAGGGTGACATATATGAAGTGAAAAGACAAGAAATCAAAGTCATTCTACTGCTACTGGAACTCATGAAAATTTGAAATTTAAGAATTTCTTTTTGCCAAAGACTATACTTGTTCATGCTCCTGTGCATCAACACATTTCATTTTTTGTACAACATATTAGGTTTAACATTGGGTAAGTCATAGATTGTAGTTGTGTCTGCAAAACTTGGTAAATTGCCGTCAGCTATGAAAAAATCGTTGTGATCAAAAACACCATTACTGTGATCTGCTCAACAATGTGACATCGTTTCCAGTTTTGGGTGTGAAATGTAAAGTTTGTTGAACTGCAATCAAAGTTGTCAATGTATGCAAGGTAAGCATTGTTTGATGCAGTGGTTCCCAACGGGTCTAGCCTCTAGAATTCTAAGTCAACATGCATTTATCTGCATTGTCGTTAAAGAGTGCAAGTAGGGTTTTAAACTAACATTTCAAAAATAAAGTATTGTGATAGCAGTTCCTACTAATTCAGGCTTATTCAGGTAAATACGATTTAAAGCATAAAATGCCAAACTACAACCACACCTAACTACAATGCTAACAGGAGGGATGTACAATTCAAAGGCAGAACATACTTCGACACTAACCTGACCCGTCAGATGGTTTGTTACACAGAACCATCTGAGAAGTCATCATTGGAAACTGTTCGGAAAAGGGCAGGCACTTTCAAAAAATACATGGTGATTGGACAAACCATCTCTCAATCAAACTCTTACGGAAACAAGTCCAGAGAAGAGCAAAAACATCTTCATCGAGAAAAGCCTTCAGAGACATTCTTTTCTCTTCTTTCAAAGGAGAAATAATTAGCTTGTTCTGATATAACTGATGCTATTGGAGCATCTACGCTAACCTCTTTGGGAGCTGCCATTGTTGTTTAGAATGAACAGTCGCCTCTTTGTGTAGTCTCGCACACACCTAGCTCCTCACAGGACGCTGATTGGTCCGTGCTCTGTCTTACTAGACACAAAGTCATTACTTGAAGCCCGACAAGATAGATTTTTGTGTCATATGTGATTCTTGCGGGATCACATCACAAAAATCTGTTACATGCATGGTAACTTTGACAAAAGACTGGCATCAATAAGCTACTTGTACTACAGACATGCATGTCGTAGTGCTTCTACTCACTAGGAAGTGGGAAATGGTACTTCAAAATAAAAGCGCTTATCTAGAAGTCAATTTGAAAACTAAAATTGCGACCCACTCAGAACAGACTCCACTTGTGGACCCGTAACCCACCCGTTGGGAACCACTGACTTGATGAGTTGTGGAGGATTACAGACAAATGGGTGAAGTTGGAAGGGTTAACAGCACCATGAACAATGACATCAAACATGATTTATAGTTTAGGGCATCAATGTGGAGCCTTTTTAGAGACAGAGTGACATATTTTCAGTCATACTCATGTCTCTAATTGGACAAAGTCTCTAAGTATCACAAAAGCATTGATCAGGTACATTAGACTCCCAAAGACAGATTAAAAAAAAGTCATATTGTGTATTTGGTTTCAAGTTTCACCACGATCATTTTTTTTTTAATAATTTTTTTATCACAGCAAGGATGTGGGACAATCCGAACCAAAGACTCCTTTACTCTGGCCTTGACAGACAGGTGCACACTAAATAATTCAGCATCAGGCTATGGTGTGTTTCATTTCAGTGAGTCTTTGGTCTTTTGTGCACACTGATTTCGCTTTCTGTTACATGAGATTTCGCAGGCTGTGAAATCTCACCGTTTTCATAATGTTACAAAAAAATACTACAAAAGCTGCTGAAATTATTCATTTTCATAATGTGGCTGCTGTGGAGCCCTTTGAGACTGCAACAGAGCTGCACAGATAGGTTGGCCTGTCCTCTCAGTTTATAGTTCTGATTAGTGTCGCCATCCTTCCTCCTGAGGAAAGGATCATTAATGTGAGACAGCAGCCATGCAGTGTCAGCAGTGAGAGGGATGCTGGGACCTACGTTGAGTTCTGCAGGCTTCCAGAAAGGTTGAGCAGCAGCAGCAACAACGGCAATGACAACAACAACAATAACAACAGACATCATATACCAACACTTTACCGAATAACTAGCACTCCTGGCACTGCTCAAGATGGCGAGGTGAGAGTGTAAAGACAACATGCTGTGCCAGAAGTAAAACCCAACGCACAATTATTAAACCTAGTGATGAAAAAATGCAAACCCCGCTTATCCAAATACATCAAATAATCATCAAAACTGATTATTTTGTACTTTTAACAAATGCTCTCTGTCACCATATATTTCCAGCCTTATAGATAAAATCAACCTATCTTTCTCTAGTGAAACAGAAAATATCATTCTAATGTAATATAGTGCGGAAAATTGAATATTGCGGTTTAAAGCATTGCATGATCCAAGCTTTGATAGTAAGGCAAGTTTTTGCACAATGCCTATCACTGCAGAACCACAACTAGAATAAATACAAAAAAGACCATATATGACTCATCATAGCTAAATAGAAATAGCATTAGCATATCTGTAGTGCAATGCAGCATTTAGAACACATGTTAAAGTCTAAAAACAAAGAATAAACAACATTGAATAAAGAGAATAATAAACATTTGCATTTGGATACTTCTGTGATCAGGCAATAAAAAAGAGTTTGCTTTATTTCATCAAGAAGAAACCATGCAGCAGGCAACACCCAATTTACACAAACAGAAAAACATAAACATCACCACCATTAGACCACTGATAAAAAGTTCGGCCAATCTTAAGTCACTTTGAACCCCGTTTTGTATCAAGCAATATTGTTTATTTTTCAGAGCCATTTAAGCCAATAATTTAGATTTGACTCAAAACGGGCCTCCATTTATCTGTGGTTCAATGTTAAATATGTGCACTCACATGTTTGGACAGGTCTGGGCTTTTGGAGTCAACATCATACCTGTAAGTAAACACAATAAAAGCCATTTTACTTCAAAAGCTGTAGAGGACACTCTTATCTACAATTTTAAACAATCCCTGGTGATATGTCATCACTGGGAGCAGAAAAGAAATACTCTCACAACACTTGTCTTATTTTGACTTTTCAGATGTTTTTGTTTATTTGTTTGTCAGTTTGAGGACAGAGTGTCAAAGTCTATAAGCGAAATGGTATGAGAGTAGTTTGAAGAAAGAAATTTGAGAAATAGAACAGAGTAAAAAAGCACAAGAGAAATGAAGATACACTTTTTATTTGATCATTTGAAAACCACAGTATGTAAACAGGTGGGTAGACTCATGAGAGATAAAAAAAAAAAAAAAAAAGACAAAGGCTCTCACATTAAACATCACACAAATTCAAAATGAGCCAAGATAAAAAAAAAGATCTTAGTTTCTTTTCAGATGTTACTAAAGGTGGGGCAGAGTAATTGGGGAAGGGTTCAACAAGACCTTTTTTCCTCTTTTATGATAATGAGTGGTGGACCTGATCTTATTTGCATGTGAATAAAAAGCTATGAAAGTGAAGGGAATGGAGGCTATTATGTGGTATGCCAATATTAAACATCCAATGAAACGATAGATCATGTTTGCCTGGACATTAGAACAATGTTTATGCGTTTCTCTCACTATTCATTTAAATAATAGATCAAATGATATACTGTAGAGTTGTCAAATAGCATCTAATGTATTTTTATATTGTGTGGTGGTGTAGCTGGGGAGGATATAAAGACAGGTAGTGCTAAGGGTCAATCTTTTGAAGGACCTTGAAGGATGGTTGTTTTTTGTGATTTTAAATGGAGATTATTTGTATCCATGAAAGAGCATAACCACAGCAAGTGCTGAGGCAGCATTCTTTCTTCTTTGTGTGTCCAGCCTGTAAAGAGCTGGCAGTTAACCCTTCAACTTGGCCAGCATCATGTTACATATGCAAGAATGATGACCCCTTTTGTGTAAGAAAGAGATTTAATTTCACTGAGAAATCCTCTGAGAGACAGAGAAAGAGACTTGATTAAAACTGTGAATGGTTATAATGAATATAAAAATCCCATATATGTCAAAAACGAAAGATGAGTTCAATTGACTGTTGCTAAAGCGCTCCCCTTTGTTACTCTTAAACCCATCAAGCTTTCAGTTCTCAAACAGTACATATGCAGCTTACAATGGCAGATTTTCATCTCAAAATTCTTTATATTTTTTTAACTACTTGTCTTTGATTTCACACAGAAGTAGACAAAAGCAGGCTCCTTATTTCAGGCCAACAACTGGATTTTGTTGGCTGACTGTCTATAGCTTATTTTATCATCTGTGGGTAGCTAACATAAGCTTCTGCTAACTCAATTGCTAAAACACCATGAGTTGGGATAAACCTCCATGTTCAGCTGACAAATGTTTCCAGCTGACATGTTTTAAGATAAGAATCTCCATAAAGCCTCTCTTAAACATGCATTTGTTGGCTATGTGATATTGTGCTAAAAGGCTGAGGCTGAAAAACATGTCCCAAGCATGAACGTCAATTGATGATCCATGTAGACGACATGAATATAAAGCAGCAGCATTGATTGTCTATTGCAGTGTAAAGCTAGTTGGGCCCAATATTATAGTAATACGAATGTAATTAGAATGTTGTTCATCTAACCCCAGTTTGATGGTTTGGATGCTTATCATAGAAAAATAGAATTGGCCAAGCAACACAGAGATATGATTTATGCTTTGATGTTTGTATTGTATGCTTTGTTTTACAGAACAGACAGATTTGATGCTGCAATAACCGAGGAGTTTGATAAATGTAACTCTCTGACACATACTTTGCTAGCTGCTGTTATTTTTCTGAACTCTGTTATAGCATCACAATGAAACCTGTGACCCCTGTGCCCCTTGCTTACCTGTAGGTAGCAAGCTAATTAGCCAGGCGTGCTAATGCTTGCCTACTTTAGAGCAGATAAACATGCAGGGCTTCATTCCTCAAACGTTTTTGCTTTTGTAAAGGATGAAAACAATGAAACAACACCCTCCAAACTCTTGATATATTGCTCTTATTATAGCCCCATGCAAACCATTACGGTGAGCATCGCTGTTCGGGGGCGGAGTTACCTAACGGTCAATTTCTTAAGGGTGTAACAATTGAAGGGCTCTCAATGAGATAGAGCGGAGGGTGTGAAAATAGAAAAATACATCACAGGGAATGAGGACAGAGGGCAGGAGAGCAAAAACAATTCGGATACACCTTCAAAGGAAATTACTCACAAGTCAAAGCGAAGATTCTGCTTCTCCTCAAAAAAGTAGTCCAGGATGTACTTTCGAACAAAGTCTGGATTTAGGGTGTTGTCTATCACCTCTGTTCTTCCAAACTGTGGAAAGAGAAAGACAGATGAGACAGGTGAGGGGAGAAATTTGATTAAATGAAAAGAAGACAACAACACATTGTTTAATAAACAAATACAGTTAGTACTGTTGTCACCTTGCATCTTTATCATTTAGATTTTTTTTCTTCTCTTTCTCAGACTCTTGCTTATCACACATGCATACACACACACACACACACACACACACACACACACAGGCCTGATTAATGGAGGGGCTTTCACACGCTGCTGCTGTGCAGAGGAAGCCAGGGGTTTGTTTCCTGGTTCCTTGATCCTCACTCCTCCCCCACATTAATTACACCAGGATAACCCACGCATCAACCCCACAGAGAGAAAGAGATAAGGGAAGAGGTAAGTGTGTAGGGAGAGACACACACAGAGAGAAACAACTTTGAGAGGAAAAGAGAGGGTGAGAAAAATGGCTGTAGATGTATGAAGAAAAAGGGGCAAAAGTGGAGGGTGTGTACAGGAAAGGAGGGGGAGAGTGGGAGCGGGAAAAGAGTGGGAAGGGAGAGGGGGAGAAAAGAAGTGATTAAGACCTCCTAATTAGTGCAATTCTCACTCCCAAAGCAGGGAAATATGCCAGATAAAAGGCTGGCAAAGACCCAGCAATGCCACATGCTTATACTGTAATAAAAAGTGGATGAGTTTCAAATATGAGATACCGTATACTGTACATAAATCATTTAAAAGCCTCCTGGAATTACACTATTTAATCAAATAGTCCAACATTTCAGATGGTAGCAGTTGGTGTATGCAAGGAGGAAGTCAACATTTGTGATAGCATATGCTGAAGGCATAAATATGCTTCCTCAGTTCTTATTCGTTCTTTGGCAACTGCTTAAGGCTTTGAGTGACTTATTGTAAAGTAAGTGTAATGCACACATAGACCAACAAGTAGCCCAATGTATTCAGTGTGTTAATCAATCAGAAATATGAACTGATTTCCTTACTAACCACAGCACTGCATGAGTGAACTTCTTCATTATGACATTTAGTTTAATTTATATTTCCCAAAAAATAAAAAAAACTCTAACTCTAATTCCAGTCATCATAACTAGTTACATGTTCTTCATTAATCTAATGTAATTAATCAAATCCATCATTAATTTGGTTACAACTGCTTGAGTGGGGATTCAATTCAGGCACTCATTGGAATCAGAGTATTGCTGTTTTATGTATGTCTCTTGCCTGCAGTGTACAATAAAGATCTAATCATACAGCTGAACTACAACTGTGTTAGAGCCCGACTTTATTGGAAAGCTGACAAACTCTACAATTTCAATCAATGTCACGGAAGCCATTTGCAAGTAGGAATCGATCTTGTTTTTCCATAATGTAGACAGCAGGTACTGTAGGTGGATGTGTGAGTAAACCTTTCCATTTTAATCAATACGGTGAACACAACAAATACAATACAATGTGGACAAAACAACTGCTACAAAACCATACATTTCAACATTGTTACACAATGTTGAACACCTCTTTGAACTCTGTTTTTTAAAGGTATATCTTTTTCTGTGTGAACTCACTGACTGAACATCTAAATTTAACATCAACAACGAAGAAAAGTAGAGAAGAGGACACTGATGTTAAATCCATGAGCCACCCATACTTTCTAAGAGAACTCGAGGTGTTGATGAGGCTGTGAGCGCATGCTAGTAAAGAGGCGGGTGATAGCAGATGAGCTCCATAATGTGATTTCCCTGCTGAGTGAAAGAGACAATGCCGTGCTGCAGAGTTCATTAGGTACTGCTGGGCTGCTGGAGCTGGCTAATGAGAATCTGGCATGAAGTCCCTGACCCACACCCTCAACATGTACAGATGCAGAGCAGCTCACACACGTAGTCTACATATGGCAAATTGAACTCTTCAGGGTAGCAACAGCTACAGTACAGACCTGCAGCGTCTGATATTGAAATGTTAACATGTCAGTAAAATACAGACACAGTGGGAAATAGAGGCGACAACAGGACATGAGTCTAATCCCAAACCTAACGATTTCATTATCTTCTTTCCTAGAGCACACATGAATCACCTCTGGGGATTTGTGCTGTATGAATGTCCTGTAGCTCTTTGGCCAAGATGGATTTGTATTCTCCTCGCACCATGTACAGCCAACAACATGGTGCTGATAAAATGAGCTTGGCGGAGTCTTTTGTTCATAGAGAGAAGTAGATGATGATGGTGTGAATTAGTAGAGAGAGGGGGGGGGGATGTGGAATAATGAACAGCCTTCCAGGAATGATAGAGCGTTAAGGGTACTTCAGTTTTTTCCCTCACACTTTATGTGGCTTCATGGTAAAAATACAGTACATCCCAAAATTTGTTAGAGCTTTGAGCTCTGAGGTTTTTAAGTTACTCTTTATTCATTAACCAATACTAATTTGTCATAACTGACTTCCAAGATTACAGGGCTTTGTTTGATTCCACTCCTGGTTTCATTAGTTCTTCTCTTTTGATAAAACAGAAGGTGCTGAAGCTTTAGAGAGGGATATACTGAGGAGAGGAGACTGGTCCAGGAGTGTGCTTTATTTAGTGTGTATTTATGACAGTGCTCTCAGCACTCTACTGAGGTTGTGTTGGTCAATAATACTTAGCAAGAGAGCAGCTCTACCTGACGCCTGGTAAACATCTCCTATGACCTAAGAGTGTTTTCACACACGGTCATACTTGAGTCCATACCGGAGTCATTACTGAGGATCATTTCCTGATATAATAAAAAAATGTATCAACAAATGAAGTATTGTACTCAATGATGGACAAAGTTCACTGAATGTACTGAACTCTGCACCACAAAAAAGAAATCTCCAATCAGACCAAGTGTAAAATCACCCTGAAATTAGTTTCCCACCAGAGTGAAGCATTGTACCTAGCAGGAGGATCAAATTTTTGCATCCAAAAACTGTAATTTGCACAAATAATTTAGTTCTGTCATCTTGCATAGTTGCTGCTTAAATAATGGAGACATTCTCCATCTAATCAAGAAGCTGCATTGAGAGCACCAACATTAACATGACACACAACAACTTGTGGAAGAGATGGAAATAATCATCAAATGTGATCCAAGCCTAACCCGCCTGCTAGAGGGTCCTGTCTGAAAATGTTATTTAGAAGTTATTGGTGAGTGTTTGGTCTCACTTTTTCAGTCTGAGGTTTGGGAGAGTGTGGTCTCACACAGCGTTACCTGGAGCCGCATCAACACCCACCACCTCTTAAAAATATGATTTCCGAATGTGATGGCTTATGTCCGCAAGGAAATCACAACTTTGAATGAAGAATGAAGTAAAATTTGACTTGAAAATTAACTAAAGTGAAATGTTCGTTATAGTAATTATGTTTTGTACTTGATTGAATTAACAGCCTGTCTTACAATCAGCAGTTGTCAACTTGGAAAACAAAGTGTCTTTTGTGAGAAGTGTGAAAGAAGGTTTTATGATAGAAAGATCTTAACATATGCATACGCAAATGCTTTAAGTATGTACACATACGCATACACATTTTCACATGCATACAACAGAGTTCCCCGCAGTCACTAAACTATATTTCAATGAAAGCCCACACAGCCATCTGCTTTGACTGGATGAACACACACGCAGGAGATGAGGGTCATCTGACTATAAATACATATGACATACATATGAATTCCATTAAATTATGATCTATTATACATTCACAGTTGCCCAGGTCTGTGAAAAATGTTAAATTATTGACTATTTGCATTGTGTGGTGAGTATGGCTGTCAAATATGGAGGCTGACATTAAAGACAACTACTCTGTTGTGTGTGCATAAGCATGCACAGAAATATATTTTGGCTGTAATACAATTTACAGGGATATGCAGAAAAAAAACTACTTCAGAGTTGCAATTATTCATAAATGCATAAAGGGTCATAAACACAAGGCGCAGGAATTGGAAACATCAACTTAAAAAAACATGAAACACAAGCAAAGCAAATATCACTCTCTGGGTATTTATTTTGGTCTTTCTCCATTCTCTGCTACGGAGAAATGTTGTCCTAGTTGATAATAACGAGCAACTGTGGTCAAAATGGAGCCATGGCAGCATTTGACACCATGCCACACCAAATCTACTAAAGTAGTATCACCACTTTGCTATTTCAAGCCAGAAACTTCACTAACAACTTTTGAATAACTTGAAATGGCTCCGCGCTGACAACAGCCAAGGCCTGAGGCGTTGTGTTTTTGGGTTCAGACTTATTTTACTTAACCTACTTACACCTACTTGATCCTACAGATGCAAGACTGTTTGTGTTATTATAATATCACTTTAATGTTCTGTGTCCTAAACTTTTATCGCCACTGTACTTACCGTATGTCCTATTTGATTCTGTATTTAACAGCACTCTGTAGCTCAGTTTTCCAAGGATGGTGGTGTTCTACTGTATATTTCTGTTATTATCAACTAATCCCATGAAAACACCAAAACCAACAATGAGTAAGTCCATGTCTCAATTCTTTCAGACGTCCTTGCGTAAATCATTCAAATATATAGTAAACACATTTTTTAAAGGCTCAGTCATTTCCTAAAACAGCTGGCCACTGTACTTTGTAGCAATCATTACTGAAACAACATTGTGTGGGGCTATTTTCAACTGTGGATTTGTTGTTCTAGTGAGTATTGACAGCAGCAAAATGAACTACAGTATCCATGTTTAAAATAATCTAAAAAAATGCCAGTGCAAAGCTGTTTCTCACTGGTGTGTTATTAATAGTTTTTGGACAACAGTGGAGCTCTATGGATCAATGCATTGTTGGTTGTGTTCTTTTCATGAGATTTATGCATCATATGAAAAATGTAGAATACCACCAGTCTTATTCTTAAAAGTGCCACATTTGAGTTACCCCTGACTGCTGGGGAGGGCAGTAATGTAAATAAATAGATTTCAGCTTTAATAGTGAATTAATTAGTGCTAATATTCAATTGATTTGCTCATCGGCTATCGTTAAATGTTTTTTACTTGCAAAAAAAATGAATGGGCAAACAGACAAACATAATGGTCAGATAATAAGTAGAGAGAGTGCACAGTAATGCTGCATTGACTGCATAAAGGCACAGTAAGAGCTGCCTTAAAGTTTCCCCAGCATGCTGTCTTGTCCCCAAAGTGTCAACATTGATCATTACATTGTGAGGTTTTTCTTTGTTGGCTGAAGCGTCCAATTAGAGAATATTTCCATGGCATTTCAGACAACTGATGGCTGAACAGCTTTAATGAAGAGTTTAAGCCAACTACTGCATGCTCAAAGTGAAAGGAAAATAGCAGAACTTAAATGTCTTCACTGGAGCCCCACTCTACACACAAACTTACTCAATTATGACAAACCCACAGTGAGCACAGCAAGAACTTAATTGGACATAAGTAATTTCCTTCCTTTTAATGTGTGTGTGTACACTCACCTCTCTCCACTGTTTGGTTTCAACACCTTGCGTATAAAGCACACATACTGTGGAAACAAAGAGACAGATAGAGACAGTAAGAGACGAAATGTTGTGAAAGAAAAAAAAAGAAGGGCAAAGAGAGAGAAAAGAAGAGAGATAATTAGAGAATTGCAGGCAGATTCCAAATAGGAAATCAATGTGAGGGGTTTAGCTCCAGTACAGTGAACAAACAACCGTGGCACTCTGAGCAAAACAAAGATTTTCCAAATCGGCTACATATCCACAAAAAACAGAAGAAAAAGGCAGAGATTGGCTACTGTTAGAAAAATACCTGCACAGTAGTGCACAGACAAACATTCAAACACAGAGTCTCTACAACGTACTCACATGGATCTGACTTTGAGAATGTGTCTTTATCCAGCAGATTTCTGGAAAACAATGAAAAAGAATAGAAACAGTTAAATGATTATATCGAGCCCCTCTCCTTCTGAAAGATATATCCCCAACATGTTTGGCATCAAAGGCTACCCATAGCAACTGGCAAATAGCTCAAGGAAAAACATACAGTAGTAGATGGCAGTATGACTTGAAATTAAACACTATAGGAAGACAAACAATGGTCCTTCACACCCTCAGCATTAATCTATAATATTGCTGTTCTGCCGTCACCTTCTGATCAGTTGTTCAAGTTAAGAGTTTTGTTTTTTTGTGGGCGTTTGTTCAATCATGAAAGCAGATTAGATGTTGCTCTGGTTGAATTTGGGAGTATGTCGGGAATTTCACAACAAATCCTTAAAAATAAAAGACAAAGTAGGTTGTTTCATCATGTGTCTCTAGGACAACACGTAGTGGTGTACGTTGTCCCACCCAAAGCCTTGGTTTTACTCCCAAACGGACACAGACAGCTATGGGCACCACAGACGCGTAGTAGTTCTGTTTACATTGTCCGCTTGGAGGTCACATTCCACACATGGTTAGAGGTAAAGGGCTAAAAGATCTTAAGCAGGGCTCACTAATAGGTGGATTGCGGAAACAAGTGGTTTCAGACACAGATAAAGTACATGCACACAAATTTCTCTTATTAGAAGATGAGAAAAATATAATAATATGTTTTTTTTGGTTGACATCACTTCACACCTGAATGAACTGAATTCTTAAAGCTGCAGGGCAATTCAGTGAAATTCATTTTTCTAAAATGAAGTACTTTATTTTAAGATTCACATCAAGCTTTCTGTTATGTAATTTATTCTTTAATCCAGCCCTTATTTTACTTGAAGCGAGATAAGAACATGTATTTATTATTAGAGTATATATTATTTATAATTCATCCAGTTCAATTTCAAATCTGACAATAAGTATTGTTGAGATATTATTCAATTAAATTTTCTTTACTTGATTTGACAGTCAGTTGTTACATACAGACATTAATACAACTGTTGGCTAATTCAATATACAGTATATGGGACTAAGTCATAGAACAATTTAGACATTGTTGTGATGTTCCAGACCTTTGCATGAGCAAATTCTCTCTAACTGGACCTCGTTGAACTTTAATTGAATACCCCTGATCTAAAGGTGCCTTGTGCACTGGTATCAGATGTTGAGGGGTTTGACAAAGCGTTGGTATTTGGCGTCCTGGGAAGGAGAATGCGCTGGATGACTATCCTACAGTGTTGGTGCACTTTCAAACCAAATTCAAATCAATATACCCATTTGGTTCTAGTTTAAATCAATATGTCTCTATGTGCTACTTAAAGGTAGTTTTACTGTGTGGCTGGAGATAATAGCATAGATCAAGTTGTTGTGCTGTATGTCTAAGATAAGAGATCACAGAGGACAGGGGATCTTTAGGGGTAGATAGTATGTCAACAGTATATGCCACAGAGTAGTGGTATAAATCCTATAAAAGCTTGGGACCTGTAGATTTCTTTGAGATTCATCACAGCAGTGTTGTCAAGTTGTTCTAGTCATAAATCAGAAAAAAATTGATAAAGAGATTTCTGCAAGAATTGCATTTTCTGAGATTGAATGGCAACGGTTCTTTTCTGGATACTGCTCTGGAACCCCCTTATTGTCAACATACCTTGAAAAGCCATACATCCTCTGAATGCCCTAGGTCTCTAGTTTGTGGTTATAAAGTTTCACGAGGCTGTGTATCCTTTAGGTCACAACAGGTCATTTTACACAGTGACTGCACGTTTTGAAAAATGGTCTAACTTAAAATGTCCACTTTGGGGACTAACATCATCACACAGGAATACAATTGAAAACTTTCAATAAGACTTATTGAAAAAACAGCTGGCTAGTCTGCATATCAGCACAGATAAGTGTTGGGTTTGGTATCTCGTACAATAACTGCCTGATTACCAGGTTGTCTGTTTACTGAATGCGCATCTCTTTCTCTGGCCTCCAAACGCCCACCACGCCTCCCGCTTTGTGATAGCATTCACTTTGTAACCCCACACTCCTTGTATTAAAGTAAAATTAGGTCCAGGGCAACAGACCTTTGGGTAAGATTTGAACTGCATTAGACTATTTTTTCATCCTGTGGATTTTAGTGGCAAATTTGTTTAAAACTATGTCTGTCTGTTTGCCTAAATTGTAATTAATACCATGAATTCCCTGACTGATGATATTTAGTTATTAATTAGTAAAAGTAAGTAAATAAGTAAGTGGTAACTATGACAGTTAATGCCAGAAGTCATCATTTCGGTGGTTACCCCATCAGAGACCACAAATTAAATGAATCCTCTGAACCTGAGCTTGATTAGTGCCTGCAGCATTGATTTGCAACAAAGGTTAGAGACAGAAAATTATATGCTTGTGCTATGCGAGGACAAAGACCAAAAGGTTCATTGTCAAGGGTCTCTTTCAAACTGGGTGCTTCTCCGCCCATCTGTCCTCCAGCATTCTGTCTCTGTCTGTAATCTGTGAAGTGCTGTCTTTCTCTAAACGCTAATAATTATGTGGTACAATTGTGAATGGACAAGACAAGACAAATATCTCAACCATATTATCATATATCGTCATATAGTATATCATAATCTCACATAGGAATATCAACAATAAAGTATTTTGTGGGACTAAGTTTTATTCATTCATTTGACATAACACTTTTTTGGGGTTATGCCTCTCATTAAATGTTATTAATCGTATTATTATTCTTTTTATTCTTATTATATCTGCCTTACATGCCCATAGATACACCATAGTAATTATCTAAAAGACTTGTGAGCTCAAAGACTTTTATCTGAGAAAACACTAAACATTTTATCACTATTTGTCTCCTGACAGTGAGATGTTCAAATGTCTTCATGTCAAGTGTTTGTCAAGTGTGTGTGCCCATGAGTATGACTTTCATTAGGAGACAATGTCTCCAAGTGTTTCTTTCATATTGTGTGGTTTTTGAGCTCAACATTTTTATTATTATTGTTAAGATTTGGGAGGTGTATAAAATCCTTCTCTGCTTAGACCTGCAATGGCATTAATGTGTATCTTTTAAGAACCATATCTTACAGTGCCGCCTATAACTAAAATAGATGCTAGATTGAGATTGACTTTCCAACTCGGCATGGATTTTAATAGACTTTCAAATAATATGTTAGTCCAAGTGTATACCCCGCTTGGCAAATTAAGGTATTCTTTGGAGTCAAGTCAAGTAACCTGGATGTTAAAGAATGAATCTAATCGAACTGACAATGCAAATAAAGTCCTTTCATACCAGAGCCAGTTCACAGGAAACAACATGTACAACTGTATATAGTTTCCAACACAGACCCCAAATTCATTCACTGAAAATTGCTCATCCAATGCCCTCCTTTATAAATGTTTCTTTTTTTTCTCTCTATAACTTAATCTATCAACCACCGCTCATGTTCGAGTGTCTGTGTTACACCTCCATCATGCTTGCTTGACCTTTTTCATTATGCCTGCCAGAGGCTACTGTGAACCCAACTCTATTACCCTCCTTGTTTTCTTTTGCTCGCTCAGTCACTGCAGTGACATGAGAGTCCTCACTCGAGATGCCAAAGCCCGCTGACATCTCTTGATTTTTGTTTTGTTTTCTTTCTTGTTTCATTTTCCTCTACAATCTCTCTTGTAATAAATCTTCAGCTGTGTTCTTTCATCGCCATCAATCTATTTTGATCTTTTCTCTGCCTCTGTATTTCTTCCTCCCTCATTTTTATAGCTCTCAAGAGCAGGTTGAGAAGACAAGTGAAAAATATGAAATCTTGAAATCACATGTTTTTCATCCCATGTTCAAAGTTACAAAGATGATACTTTCTGATGTTCTGAGATTGAAGGGTTGCGGCATTTCAATTTCGAGCCACAGAGTACACGGTTCCAGGCAAAAGTGCTTTTTATTGCAATTTGATCTAAATTAAAAAGATTTGATGATACTAAAGCAGGATGATCAAATACGCAAAATGGAGCATACACTTCACAGACATTAAAAGTACTTTTATCCTTATCAGAAATATTACATGGCTACAACTCCAGTAGAGGAAAAAACATCTTGCCATTTTCAGTCCTTGCATACAAAATATCTCAGAAATGTTTTGTCTCTAAGAAATGGATGCTGTGTTTACTTTAATTTATTCAGCCCTTATCCAAATACACATTCACTTATTGGTCCCTTTCCATCCACCAACACATCCTAGTAACCCTCAAAGGCTACATTAGCACATAACGTGATGCAACAATCTCTATTTATTTCTTCTTTAGTGTGAATCCTCAGGTAAATACAACATTACACATTATAAATATTATAAACTTTCATCCAGTATGATGATCTCTAAAACTTTGAGACCAATAAGTCAGTGATTGCCGATCAGATCACCAGAATGAACAAATCAGATTTTGTTCAGTGAGCAGTGTATGATTTAAATTTAAATTTAAATTAGAAACTTTCTCCAAAAATAAGAGTACTGTACATGATTTTTCCTTGTAAAAGAGAGAACTGTGGAGGCTGTGGAGGGGGTTGCTTTTTTTCTTACTTCATATAAAAATCATACATTCCTCCTAATACAGATAGTATGGGAGTCTACCTGACCTTTCATTTATTCCATTTTTATTTGAAGAGCTGCTCTGAGTGCATCACATTGTTTCATATATCCTGTCTTCACAAATTAGAAAATAACCAAAGCCAGTGTGTATAAAGGTTGACACCTACTGCCATTATTTTTTTGTGTGTGTTTATAGAATAATCACGCAAGAAGAAATAAGTAAATGTCAAAGACATTTTTTACTGTGTGGGAGCCAACTGGAAAACCTTTTTTAACGTTGTGTTTATGGCCTCAATCGCTCGTTTCAAGTCTTCACAGCATGATGTTCATTAAGTAAATTATGGTCCCATTTAGAGGAAAATAGACCATGAACCAGCGTATTCTTTAGGAAGTGGCTACCTTGTGATTGACAGGTCGCTACCACAGTGTTGTTGTTGTCTGGGTGTTGTCTGTGTTTTTGTCTCAGATTTTTAACCCTTTCACAGTGTGTTTTAAGTAGTGCTGGGCAACGATTACAGTTTTTAATCGCAATTAATCGCATGATTTTCTGCGATTAATCGCGATTGTTATGCGCAAAGTTCAATAATGAATTTGAAAGTAGTGCACTTTTATTTTAAAAGTACTGCTATATGAACAAAAGTGCAATAACATTTGGTTTGCAAACACTTTAAGCAAATAAGGTGCTTTTTAACAGCAGTATTCCCTTTACACAGTAGCAGTTATATTTCTTGTGCTCAGTTAATTAATGCATGAACGCGATAACGCATTAAATTGCCCAGCACTAGTTTTAAGTTATGAAAGTTAATTGAAACATTTTGGTTGCCTAAAATGCCTTATTAAGCATTTGACTGTACTTAGCTCCACCCTCTTCTGTCACTTTAGCTTGCATAAAGCCAAAATGGCGACGGCCCAAATGCCGAACTTGAGGCTTCAAAGTGGCAGTCTAAAAAAATAGTGGTTGACATCACGGTGACAACGTCCACTTATTATATATACAGTATAGATCATGACACTGATGTCAAGCATTGTGCACTGGTTAGTTGCCTTGCTCAGTAATGCAACAGCAAGTTAACAATCAACAGCATATTTCTGTGTGTGTGTGTGTGTGTGTGTGTGTGTGTGTGTGTGTGTGTGTGTGTGTGTGTGTGTGTGTGTGTGTGCGTGCGTGTGTGTGTGTTTTGTACGTGTGCATGCCCAGAAACAATCAACCAAGAATGCAAACATCCAACTAATTATTGTAGTATACCCTCCCTTTCTCCCTTTCTTCCCTAATTTAGTTCATTGTTTTCCTGCAAACTGGCCCAAAATGAATCTGCTCATATGTCATCCACCACTGCCTCCTCTACATTTTTGTTATTTCCACCTCCTGTTTATCTGTCGGCTGTGTATTATCCCTCTAATGCTCTCTCTATTGTCTCTTATGTTAAACGTGTAGCATCAAATAGCTTTCATCCCTGTGCCACTGCTCGTTATTTTTCTACATTCACTCAGTCAACGCATATATATTTTAAATCACTCAATCCCAGGCGATAATTACATGCAGGGCTCAAATCTATAAAAAAAAATACAGCAGATGGTGTATAAAAGAAAAACAGTTTCATCTCTGCCCGTAATGCATTATTGAAGCAAACGTTTTCACTTATGATTAATAATACAGTGTTACGTTGATGCGATAAAGGATTTTCTGGAAACAAAATCACGTTGCAACTAAGTCAATGTTGATGTATTCTAGTTGATGTTCAGTGACTCTTACTGTCCTATGAAAACATCTCAGGACAACAGTAACTTTATTAGGACTGATATCTTCGTGATCTCATGTAAGCTTTTTAGCAGAAGCCATCTTTTATAGTCAGAGCGTCCGAAGTGTGAAGATGACCAGCAAACGCCATATCATACAATATATTATATTTCTAATCTGATAAATTATGATGGAAAGCCAACTATGTCTGCCACTCTGTAAACCATGTTGCTCTGTGTATAACACAATTTAATTGTTCAATTGACACATTATTATACTGGATGTCACAAAGATCAAATTGTGATTTGCAAACATCAATGGCCATCATGATGTTTGCCATCATCAAAGAAAAGCCTTTCGCTAAAATTAAAAGAATTAAAGCTAAAAAACAAGCATCAAAAAGAGAGGCGCTTGGGGTGTATCCATTAGCAAACAACGCAATCGAAAGAAAACACTCAAAAAAGTGAAAAGGCCAACAGAATACAGTTTTACGTATTTACTAAGAGGGGGGTCATTTTCTGCTCCAATTAAATAATTAAAAGTATTTGGTGCCATTATATTATTAAAAGCTTCTACTTTCTAACACTTGAAAACCTGTGCTCTAGTCCTCAGACTAAACCAATTTCATATCAGCACTCTTGATTTCCAGTGAATGATAATTGCAGTCTGCTATACACATAAATGATAATTGTCTTTTGGTTTTACATGTTATAAATACAATGGAGGACTAAATCTTTGTCATAGCCAACTCTCTTGTCTGTCTAGAAATATGAGGGAAGGATGAACTGCAAGATTTGGTGGAGGAGCAGCAATTTGTAAGCTGCAAATATTCATAATATGTGCATTTGATAGAAAAAGGTATTACGAATAATATGAATTAGTGTTGCTACGGAAAGAGAGAGTAACCTTGGCGTAAGAGCGGGGCAGGTTCGATACACAGTGTGTCTGAATAAGGATGCTATGACCTGTGCAATCCTGTGTGCAATATATTGAATTTTCATTTTTGATTCTGGAGGGAGTGTTGAGTTTCATTCATGAAAGCTTAATGTTGTTCTAGGAACAAGGCAAAATGAAACACCTCACGTACTCTTGATGTACTGATGCAATTAGTACTGTGGAAATGAATATCATACAAAATTAACCATAAGCTGTTGTAGTATAGGCTACAGGTCATTTCAACCATCCAGGTACAGGTGGAGGAAAAATATATAAATTGTTGGATATATATAATATATATATTTCCTCTTGAAAGATTATATCCCAATGCAGAACAATCAATAATCAGAAAATTAAAACCAAAGTCTTGATTATATGATCACCTGTGTTATAAGAGCATTTGGAGAATAGCACAGCCGGTGTGGGCGTAGGGAGTGTGTGGTGGAGTATTAAAGAGAGACAGAGTGGCGGTGAATGTTGTGTGAGTGGACAGTGAAGATATCAGGGGAATGTACAGTAGAGTTTGCAGTTTGTCCATAAATAAACACTGCAGCTCCTCAAGACCAGTAGAGTGTCCTTGTCTTGTTTTCCGGCTGCTGGGTGAAGTGACAGAGCTTACAGTAGCTCAGGAGTGGGTATCGGCTCCAGCCCTACCACAAAGTGTCTCCCCTGTGCTTCGAAGCAGCAAAAGCTAACACCTGTAACAATTGTGTAAGCCTTGGCTCTGTAAGACCTCTGAATTGGAATCGAAGCAAATCCTGAGGTGCCTTGAGCTTCACATCCATAATGTATAGCACAGCACATGCATAAACATAGTGTGTATGAAAAAACTCAACCAGGAAGTGGGACAGAAGCACAGCAATAGGCTGCATTATCTGCAGCTTCAAACACCGATACCCAGCCTGCAGGAGCTCAACCTGAGCATATTCAAATCGAGGTCTGCTGAAACAAAAGCAGCTCATCAAAGCGTTCCTTTTATTACCCTGTATCAAGAGCACCCCCACAGCATATGCCTTCCTCTCCATAAGCCCCAAGTCAACAACGGTCCTGCCCTAAATTTTGAAGTAAACATCACCCAAAATTCATCATCTTTGGTGCACATCTACAAAAGTATACTCTACAGCCATGTCAGACTTCGAAAATGGTCCTAAAGAGTGAATGTCTTCAGGGTTTTAGACTTTGGCAATAATTGTAACTAAAAGTCAAAGCAGTGAACGGAAAAAGCAAGAAAAGAAAGACATATAGTAGCTCAGAAAATAAATTGGAAAAGATTGCTCCAACATTTCCTCGTGATGATTTCAAGTACATGTGATTTAACCTTAAATGCCTTTAAGAACAAGAATAAACTTTTCACCGGGGCATCATAACAACTACCGCTATGACAGGAAATATATAAAATGTGTCACCAGATTTGCATTTGTGTGTTACATAATCCATTTCAAAGGTAATGGCAATACTAAAGGGGTTTCAAACTAACTTCCTGAAACACAACTTCCCTTATGTAAATGAGGTTATGAAAAGATTTGAGATGCACAGGGGCAGGGTTTGGGTATGTATGTCTCTGTGCACAGGGGAATTTGTGAAATCAAGAGAGCAGGAATGTAAGAAATAAATCAAATGTAAGAACAAAAAAAGCAGAGGAGAAAATGTGTCAGAGAACGTGTGTGTGTGTGTGTGTGTCTGAGAGAGAGAGAGAGAGAGAGAGAGAGAGAGAGAGAGAGAGAGAGAGAGAGAGAGAGAGAGAGAGAGAGAGATGAAGTCCTCAGAGATTAGATCAGAAATAGACCGAGTATAATGGAGTTCCTCTTGCACAGGGAGAAAACAAGCCCCTGTTAGACAGACACACAGACATAGTATAGCTGACTTTATTTACAGAGATCTGACACAAACCACAATAATTAGATATAGCTCTTTCCTCTAACCTGCGCTGATAATAGGGTGATAAATATTAAGCGTTGAGTGGTTCTCTTTGAAGAAGTGTTTCAAGACATGAAAATTGAGCTGATGAGATTCTTAAATTGGAATTAAGTACAAGTCAGCATAAATAGGCTGCCACAGGCTACTACAGTAAGTAAAACTCTGGGAGCTTAAAGTCTCAGTGAAACAGAAGTTAAAGGATCTGTAGCTTCTGTAGTATGACATATTCCCCAAATGTAATATTTTAGAGGTATACTGCTGCTTGAAATCTTTTGCATTTGATTGGACCGCCAAAAAATGGGCGGGCTTAGAATGTAGCACGATACAAAGCACCATTGTCAATGTCATAATTATCAATGGATAGATCTCTAGTCATGATATTATTGGTTGAAATTGGTTGGTACTAGCTTGTGAAAACTATATTTTGTTTTACAGAAGGAGAAGATGATTAGATTTTGATATACATTTACAAAGAAATGTTTTTTCATCATTTTGTTGCATTTGTTAAATAAATGCACAATATGACCGGGGATGTGTTCCATTTCATATTGACTTTGACAGAGGACTCCTTACTAACATTGCTCACTTGTAAAACAGTATTCCCTGGAAATGTACATCCAAGAAAAGACTGTGATATGCGTGTGCATAAAGGGTGAAAGGTTCCCATCGAGGGTGTATTTTCCTGGTGCAAGGAGGACAACGTGTGGGTGTAGACTGAATCTATATTGTATTCACACAGCACAGGTTTTGTGCTTGACCTCTTTCTTGCACACAATACAACACAACTCAAGACTTGACGGGACAGTGTGTCAGTGTTTCTGTTGAAAATATGAAAACAATACTGAATATTTATCACCTGTAGAACTGAATAGATAATGAAATGCTAAACAGGTTTTGCAAAATGTAATGCTAGTTTGTAAGCAAATAAATGTTTTTTTTAACAGCAGACAAAGTTAGAGATCTGGTGAACATAGTGGAGCATTTAGCAGCTGAAGAGCTGCTTAACAACTGTTATATACACTACTGTACTTAGGGTTTATTATATGCCTAAATGTCACTGTTGGAGATATCCATACACTTTGAAGCTCCAATATTGGTTATATTTTTGTTGTTCAACAAATCCTAGGCTTACAAACCTCTTTAAAATTAATTTGGGTTAAAACAATTGGCATGACGGTGAGGTTAAAAGAGTAAAGATTTTTTATCTCTTAAAAGCCTGATGTTTTTAAAATATGAGATTTTCATCCAGCAATGACAATTTGTCACTGAAGAAAAGCAGAAAAAGGCCTGGCTGTTTTTCGCAAGAGCATTTAGCTAGGAAGGATTGTCAGCAGAAGGCTATCCTCACACTCTTGAATGAATAAACCTTGCCGGTGAGACAAAATGAAAGAGACGGGTGGATGGTAGCGATGGATGACAGAGGAAAAAGGAGTTAATGAGGAATCAGAATGGAAGAACGTCGTAAAAAAAAAGAAGTGAGCTTAGAGAGAGGAGTTATAGTGGAAGATGGCACACAGATGGGGGATGTGAGAAAAGAGGTAACGAAAAGGAAGCAATAGAGAAAAGTGTGTGGGTGGAAGAAGGAGGGTAATCTGTTTATAAAAGCCAGAGAGGAGCGTTGGGTAAAGCCTTATGCACCAGTGTTATTAAAGCTTTCAATGGCCCTTCATCACTGTCTCTCATCTTATCATCGCCCTGTGATTTGCATTTTCTTATTACTTGGTTGCCTTATAATTTTGCTGATAGCAATATTTAATTATTATCATTAATGTGCTTTATGTGCTTTAATAGTAACATAAACAAATATGGGAGAAGCTCCTCTAAAACTATATCTTCTAATCCATCTTTCTATAACAAAACAAGCAGCAGCGATTCATAAATAAATCTCTCTTCATTGCCTCGATCATCTGAGTCCAAACTAGTGCTGGCATTGCGTTAGTCGGATCGATGGCAGAACCAAGCAGGATCGTTTTTCCCACCAGCTGTTGAATTATTCAGGCCAGGACTTCCTTTGGGGAGATTCCTGCTCAGTCTGCCAGGCAGACACAGCAAGCTTTGCAGCATGGCAGAGAAGCTCGGGACCATCACAAAATTCCCAACAGCATTGATTGTGCTATTGCAGGAGTCAACAGAGGTCAGGTAACGAGAAACATTCCAAACTGCATGGTTAGGACCCTGACAAACTGCAGTTCATTGACCATTTATAGTTTTTCTGTGAGCTGCAGAATATGTGATGTAGTACAGCTTTTTGTTTTCAAAGTTGTCATGCAAAAGTGACTGATGCTGTCACACAACAGCATTTGTATTTTGTAGGTACAGTATAACATTACATTACGGTCATTTAGCAGACGCTTTTATCCAAAGCGACTTACAATTCAGTATCTATCTACACACCGTAGACGCAGCTACGGGAGCAATTTTGGGGTTAAGTGTCTTGCTCAAGGACACATTGACATGAGACTAGTAGAGCAGGAGCCGGGGATCAAACCGCCGACCCTTTGATTGAAAGGCTGCGCTGCTCTCCACTTAGCCACGGTCAACCCACCGTAACAGGAAACGGTATCATACTGTGTGTCCCTCTCAGACTGAAAGCTTGCCAAGAAATTTCCAGCTCGCTGCCTTAAATTTCCAGCTCTCTGCTTCAAATGTAATGCTGGAAGCGAATACACCGACATTTTTAAGATGAAAAGCAAAATGGAAAATAAAGAGAACCCATACTGTAAAGATAAGACCTGAAGAGAAAACGTTGTGGAACTGCTTCAAAGGAGGTCAGTGTAAAATGTGTGATTGTTTTAGTGATCTGGGTTACTGTAGAGAGAGGATCTCGTTGTTGGATTTCCCTCCTCTGCCTGCCACTAAGACTTGATCCTTTAACTACTAGCTCTCACAAAAACTGTGGCTCAAATCATTCACTAGCACACACAAGATGCAACAGTCTGGAACAAACTTGAGACTGAAGGGCGAATTTACAAAGAACGGATTGCAGCTGCTGATAGCACCATGAATCGTGTATCATTTGAAACCGCTATCTGCTCCGTCTCAAGGTCCCATTCACAAAAGGTATTCAGCTAATGATATTACAGCACAACGTCCGTCTGTTGGTCCACCAACAGACGGACATTGTCCCTAGAGCCACACTGTTATGGCAAAACATGACTAAAAACTGCATAAATCCACAAATACATTTAAAAAGGTTTCAGCCAAAACTATCAGGATTAGAAAATGCTAGTACTGCAGTAATATCTTGATAATAGGACTAAGTTGTTTTGAGAGCTGACAGAAAAGTGTACACACAGCTTTATTTACAGTCATTTGTTTGAATTAAAATGCTCAACAATCACTGTCCTAAACCATCCTGAATGCAATTACATCCTTATGAATGCAGCCAGGAGAACAAGTAATGTCCTGACACACACACACACACACACACACACACACACACACACACACACACACACACACACACATACATACATACATACACATCCGTTATCTATTTTCCCTCAGGGCAATGGTAGCTCCATAATCAAATCCAGTTATCTCACCCACACACTTTCCACACATCTCCAGCCTCGCTGCACCACACAGGACGATCATGCCCAATCATCCTGTCCTGCACTGGGAGGGGCCAGAGCCAGAGCTGAAATAGCACCACAGGCTGAGAATAGGCAAACAATCTCACATCTACTCCTCGGAGTGAACTCAATCATGTGTCACTCACTACGAGATGCTGACTGGCCCACAGTTTGTAAAAGTGGCATTATAAACGACGACAACATTAGACTGTTCATTCACTTCCCAGTCACATTTGCGTAAGAAAAGTTTGATGAATTTATTTTGACTTATTTTTGTAGTGACAAGATATCAGGTTTCACAGGTACAGTATGTGTATGATTGGTAAATTAGCTGTCATCTCAAATTAACTGCACCCATTCTCTGTTTTGACAAATAAAGCCATAGCCGCTGCAACGATTCCTCAAATGAACATTGTGCTTTCTGTTTCTAAATAATGCTCAGTTTCTCTTCGACCGCAAATCCTACAAAACATCTTATACAATGTTCACATTTGACACATGATTATACTTCTTGCTAAATAGCTCAGGGACTTTGTTGGCGAACCGCAATGTTTCTGCTCAATGGCTCCATCAGATGCAGATAGGGAGAAATACTGGCAGATCCAAACCCGAGGCCACATACCTGGAGCAAGCTGAGCTCATTAGCTGAAGAGTACCAGGTATTGTTTCTAATTTTAAGCTCCGCAGACTCAAATTACCATCACCTTGTCAGGAAAATTTGTTCAAATAAGCATGGTATTTTTCTTGGAATATGTCAGAACAAGCATATAATTAATTATACACTGCAACATGTGCAGATAAGTTACTGGGCATTTTTAGGACCAGCCAGCTCACTGAGTGACTAATCTTGAAAGTCCTGACACCAATAAGCATTCTTGCTGTTGCTTCACCAACGACTGGAAGCGTCCATTCACCTGAATACGCCAGCATGTCATTCAAAACAAATTAGTTCATTTTGTTCCATTAGGATGCACCACTTGTAGTGTATGTGGTCCCAGTGAGGATAAAAAAGCCCCATCTTTCTAATTGCCAGGTGATGGTAGCTTTCCACAGCTGTGACTCACTTTCCTCTATACCTCTGAATGAGAGAGCTTTAAGCTCCCATTACTCCATCACATATGCCGAGGACAGATGCTTCACCCGCTGCACAATGTGTCCAATTCACGCAGCCAAATATTAGTTTTGCAGGGGTTTTGATGCTCAGAGTTTTAGTCTGTTGTATTTTTTAGACTCCAGGTAAAAAAAAAAAAAGAATTGGCAGGTGCATCCAAATACTGCATCCATTTCCTCCACAGTCTGCATTTATTTCCTATAAGCTCTATGATGTTACGTTCTTGCAGTTTTCAGCTTAGTTGGGTTTGTCAGTAGCGCCAACTGAAAAGCTAAATGATCCAATTACGCAATGAGACTCATGAGATAGCAATCCCTCAGCCCAGAGTAACGTTGATAAAATGCTAATCAGGGAGCCGAGAGAAGCAAGTCGTAGACCCCGGTCAGATGTTAATAAGGACCTCTCCAATTAGAGAGATGACTCGAGTGACCCATGATTCCCCACTAGCAGATAAACATGTATAAACACTCGTCCATCCCTGACCTGAGGGAAGTTTGAGAAACAATGTTTGTCAGGGCAGTATATATGCAAATGTGCGTGTTTGAATGTGTTTATCATGTGAAATAGAAACAGATTGCATTCTGTATTATTCCAACACATTGCTGCTAATCAAGATTTGAAAAATGATTGTCCTTTGATCATGATTTAACTTGTTACTATATAGATTATGCCAATTGGGCTTTTCCAAAACCTTTTGCCATCATGGAAACATCACTCCTATAGTGACAATGGAGCCCCAAACAATGGAGCTTTCAGCCATCACAATAAAGCTTGCTGTAACATCGCTGATAGCATGGGACTTGAAAAGAGAGGTGATACAATTTTGATGCCACACTTAAATGATAAAAAATGAAATGGAAACTGTCTGGCTGACTTTCACAAACAGAAAAATAACTTTTAAGGTTGGCCTTTTACGATGTAAAAAATGAAACATGGCAGCCGAATACCGAATAAATGATGCACAATATTGAAAAGCTTCCTTTTTTGGAGAATCAATTTCAACACAAATCCTTGCTAAGAAGTATTCTGGAGTGGAGAATAATTTCAGGGAGCCTGCACGTTCTTTTAGCAAATTAATATAGCTATGTGAAAAGACATCTTTAACGTTATTAGTTGTATGTATGTTCCTCAGAAAAAAACTGTACTTGACTGGCAGTTGTTTGGAGATTTCTGCTTCACATAAAAACTTACATTTTGTACCAAATAGAGGCAATAGACTCTCACTCTGAAATTCATTTGAACCGTCTAACATGTTTGCCGGTCACAGCTTTTTTTAGCTATTTGGGACACAGATAGAAGTAGAGTGTGTGTGTGTGTGTGTGTGTGTTTAGGTGGTCCTCCGTTTCCGCAGTCCTTCCCCGATACATTTGACTTTGACTTCCCATGACTCCTCTGCTCTTGCCAATCAGCCAGCAAGCCTGTCAGTTAGAGGGCACTGATCAAAGC
Source organism: Cebidichthys violaceus (assembly GCF_023349555.1). Classification (NCBI taxonomy): domain Eukaryota; kingdom Metazoa; phylum Chordata; class Actinopteri; order Perciformes; family Stichaeidae; genus Cebidichthys; species Cebidichthys violaceus. The sequence continues at coordinate 5,082,353 of NW_027176428.1, read as the reverse complement.
CCCATTTCGGCCACTCAGCGAGTAAAGCCAGCATGACAGTGAACCATCATTAACACACGCACAGAGCGTTACCCTTCTTCTTTCTTTTGGACTTAACATCTCTTATGTCTAGCTGCTGACGACCACAGCCTCACCAGGCCTCGTTTGTATTCCAGGAGAGTCTGTCACTCAGGCGTAAGAGCCAAAAGATACAAGCTTGTTACAAGTGTGTAGGATTGAAGAATTTGATGGGTACAGGAATGAGACAGTTAATTCTCAGCTCACAGAGCTGATTATAGCCATGGCGTTGTTAAGATGCTGACAACTGAACAGTGCTGCTGTCAGGGCCAGGGGGAATTACTGGGTGTCGTGTGAGGAGTGACAGATACAAAACAGAATCTTTATAATATCATGGTAATGAGAAGATGGCAATAATTTACAGGTAACATTTAGTTTTTTTAGTGATATAAATATATAATCTTTTCAGCATGCTCACACTCCACTTTATTGATTTAGTGAATGCATTAGACACAGTTTGTCCATCAGTGTCCAGAAGGCGCTGAAAGAAAAGCCTTTAAAGAGGCAAACAGCACTGAACTGTGAAAGATAGTAACTCTGGTGGTAGTAAGTAAGCAAGAGGGTAGAAAAATAATTGATTGGTCCTGCCAGGTCAAGACAAGAGAGTGCTTTATGCCGTAAAAGCATCCGCATGTCTTCATGCAAACAGTTCCAAAAACAAGCCAACATATAATATGCTATCTGTAGATCAATGCAGTCTTGAAAGCAGAGGGAAAAACTGTTTTGTAAGCAGAAACAACAACTCTGATGAATGATAAATATGCACTGCTTCCAATCTTCATAAAGTCTTTTAATTTGTCTCCCTAATGAACCGTGTTGCTGTTATCACGCACAGTGACCTCACACAGCTGTCTGCACGACAGAGCTACCAGCACAGCACAAGAGGTGGAATAGAAAGGTTGTGAGCTGCTATCTCCAGATTGTGTGTAATGTCTCCCAAGAGGCCAGGCCTGTGTAGAAGATGGTTGGAGTCAGAGAGAGGCAGACTGATTAGTGTTGCAGGTTTAGAGTGCCATGATGCAGCTCCAGCTTACAGTAATAACACTGCAGCTTATACAGAGTGACACTTGAGATGTAAAAGGAACAAGATCTTTGTGGCCTCAACAAGAAAAGAAAATCTTATAAATGAATACTGTTCCATTAAAAGCGTAATGCATACACTCTAATCTGATGATTTCAACAGCTGAAACTCATAATGGCTTAATGAAATATGAATGCTTTGGGAATTATGCTTTAGAATTGAATGTAAAATGTATATATCTTGTGCATTAATTTCACAGTTTTTGGAAGCCAATATCATTCAATTGACTGTCAAACCCTCCCCTGTACAGCGATGATCAAATCATAGCTCAGCAACCATAATTAGGTACGGCAGCAGCTTCTGAGTTTTCAACATGAGTTTCAAGGCTTATCTTTTCCAAAAACTAAAGTATAAGAACTAAAGACTTGAGAATAGATTTCACAGCATGTTTGTTCTAAAGCAGTGTTTCCTGAACTTTTTTTTTCTGGCGACCCACTTTTTAAAATGACAAACTATTGCAACCCAATTCACAATAGGCTTTATCTATAAATCGTGACAGGAGTAATTTTGTGCATAAATAAACGTTCCTGACCATCTTTACTGCCATTCCCAAATCACCTAATAATATATATATTGTTTTGAATAGGTCAACCAGCCGAAGAGATATACTTTTTATTCATCACAACTTAATTTTATGCAAGTGTGACTTAAAGCAAATACTCATGTTAAATACTTTATAAATGAGACCAAATATCTGCATTTAGGTAGAGTTAACAAGCTATCTCATTCTTTCCTTTTTTTTATCTCATTAGTTAAACAAACGGAATTTTAGTTGGATTTTATAATTAGATTCAATGTTAGAAGTGGGCAACAACTATCAGAACAGTACGAACATACAGGGTCCTTTGTGTGGCTCAAAGGTGTGCTGCACAAATGAATGTTAAGTAAAATACGATGGAAGAAATTCTGCTAATTTATTTGGCGACCCAAATAAATCTCCTGTCACCAACCAGTCTTTGGGAATGACTGCAGTAAAGTAAGCTGCTTGCATTAGCTAGCTTACTACCTACATAAGGCAACACACATTACTTCCAATGCCGTGGGGCGATTAGTTGACTACATAATTTTCTGGAGCTACATTACAAAATCATGACTGGCACATCCACTAAGTGAGAGCCCATCAAGCTTCAGTTTGATAATATGTTTCCCTTTAAAAGCCATTTTTATTGTATAAGCAAAATGGTCCGATCTTACATGTTTCTGTATGATAGTGTCGTAAAACCGTCTGTAACACAAGAACAACGCTTACTGCTTTATTGCTTTGTCTTCTATTTATAAATTATTATCAGCTGACCTTTAGAGTGGAACTTGTAAAAATATAGTCTTTTTCATTTATATTTGAGACCCTTTGTAGGTTTCTCTTAACATGATTCCTTCTCATGATATAGCAGTTGTGAGAAGACATTTTTGCTAGTACCCTGTTTGTACCTCAATTAAATCAATTAATAAAAAAGTACCTCATTCTAGGTCCCCCCTAAACTCTAATTTATTTGTTTCCTGTACTGCTTTCCATGTCCCTAAAGGTAACCAGTAAAAGCATTTCCTTGCTACCACTTATGTACAATATATGTGCACTGTAACTTGCAGGGTGTTATCTAAAGTGTTAAAGCTGGAAGTGTCAGTGAATTTAAATTGTGCTTTCCCTCCAACACTTGGGTTTATTTTGAAAGATCTTCATTCTTCTCATTTACTTCTTATGCTCACATTTCACAGAAGTGTTGCATCACATAAATGACTGAGACTCACCTGCAGCATCTGTGCTGTTGGTGATAATAAAATGCAATCACCTGCCAACAACAGAGATTTAAGGTTACTGTCACTTCGTCTGTAGGTTTCTCTTGAAACATGCCGGCCTTTCATTTGCATTTCTTAATGAATTCATGTTCCCTGTCCTCAAGTAACTGTGCAATGGACTACCTCCATGTTTCTCATCTCAGTCTGTCTTAGTTTATCTGGTGTAGTACGTATTCACACCAAAAGTGCTCAAACCTAGAGAGATGCGATGTGAAAGAGCATGGGAAATCAGAGTGATGATACGCTGTGGCGTCTGATCTCCCGAGGGCTTTGCCACACTGTGTGAGATGCTTTCATATCTGTCCCAGATCCGTAAAGGAACCTATCAGATGCTGAAACCAGAGTTCTCATAAGCTCAAAGCCATATGCAAATGCAGACTATCCTGACATTCAGCAGAGGAATTTAATCATAGCAACACATGCAATGCAATGCCCTGTACTCAGGAAACTCAGAAATCACCGCTGTTAAGGAGCCATGCACTAACTACAGGAATAGAAACATTATAGCACGACCTCAAGCCACCACTTAGCGTTAAATTGAACAGCTGCATGGTCTATCTTCACCCTACTGAAGATCTTAGATTAGGTATCACTCTCACGAAAAGGACAATCCATTAATGGTGGGATTAGTTCTCTCTGCTCTCAGTTCTGTCGATGTGAAGTTTGACCCGGTGCTCGTTGACAATCACACCTCTGCCTTCCTGACCCCTATTTGTTTCTCTTTAGCCTCTTCCACATACATGTAAGGACCGAGATGAATTCAGTAAAATTCTTATACAACTAGCAGATATAGGCTTTTTTTGGGTCTCAAATCCTGGTCTGTAATTATTCAGTACCAAGTGGGTTCAGTTGGGTCAGGTCTCAAAGGCGTGTATGTGTGGCCTTGGTTTGGATCTTAGTTTTAGACCTGTGCAGAACTCTAGAGCAAGGATATATGTCAATAGTTGCATAAAAAAATAAATACATTGGTCAGAATATTTCATCCAAATGGTACAATTAATCTTTGAGGATTCTGAAAATACCTTCAGAACAACAGTGCTGTTAAACTACCTTCTGGGTTATTTAAAATGATTGGCTTTAGAAGCTATGTTAAGTGGATTTCTGCATTGGTTGTGCAGGATCCAGCACACCTGTCATGCTAGGTGAGCTCATTGCTTATCAATATTACTCTCAGCAGCTGGTTCTCCTCCATTGACTGACCTCTTCCATACACAAGCCAGTCTCTCTTCGGCTGACTGGAGAGACTGTTTAATCGCTGTGGGCCACATTATACAAGTCCTTCTTTATGATGTTTGAAATGGAAGAACAGGCTTGCTTGTGAAAGGCAATGGACCGATAGAACAAAGGGCGGAACAAGAAGGCATTGTGGCTGTAGGATTTACGCCTCCTCTTCCTGTCCACATGCCAATTGTACCCCTCCTTTTTCATTAATTTCACCCCAGGAATCAAACTGTTGACTGACAAGCCCCTTGAGAGTTTAAACACCCCTTTAAAAAAAAAAAAAAAACACAGGTTGGATTTTGGCCCTGCCTACTCCCAATTCTTTTTTTTCTTTTTTTTTTCTTTTTTTTTTTGTATCAAACTGTTTTACCGGTTTTCTATTTCTGACACAACAGTAGCTCCTGAAGGCCAAGCTTTCCCACAAAACAAATGTGTTGGAAATTGTGGAGTGAGAGACGTGAGTAGGATGACAGACGTATCCCAATGACTGCCTGTTCATATATAAAGGAAGGTTGTGGTTAGGCAACTACTTCATATGAATATAACACTGTTTGGAACTTCCTGTTACCAAATCTGTCAGTCTTCTAACCACCCTAAATGAAAGACAAACCAATTCTTGGCATTTCCCCCCTTCTTTCACAGATCCAACACCCACCCACCCCTGTCCATTTGTCATTGGTCCTGATAATAATCCGTTGTCAAAAGCAGGGAGTGTAGCCTGTAATAAGGGGTATTAACCCCAGAGGGAACAGCTATCATCATGGCTTGGAGGTTTTACAGAGTACATGTACATGATGACAAAGGAAAATAGCAAAGAAGAAGACCCAGCCTTTTCTCTTGAATAGGAATCTCACACAACATAGGGTTTGTGAGACACTGAACTTCTGTTTGAAGTGTTTGAATGTGACTTTACGATTTAGCTGTTTCATGAGAGCCTGATCCAGTAGCCTATTATTGAATATTTGTTACAGCACCACAACAGTGCTTGTAGGAAAATTGGAAGTACGGTTATGAGAACAACCTTAAGCATGCTTCAGTTGTCTTTAAAGCTCGTCAAGCCACAATCTATTACAATCCTACATCAATCACGATCACAGCAAACCCACCTATTAATCGGTAAACTTGTTTAGAGTATCTTATATTCCATACAAATTACAGCAAAATGATTAATATTTCATAAAAAGTTTGAATCTTGCCTGCATCAAACGTGTGCTTGTCTAAGATCTTTCTCAGCTTTTCTGGCTCTTGCTGGCTTTTCATTCTCACTCACCAAGTCTCTCTTTTTCTCTCTCTCTCTCTCTCTCTCTCTCTCTCTCTCTCTTTCTCTCTCTCTCTCTCTCTCTCTCTCTGTCTCTCACGCACACACATACACTTACACACACAAAGAGCAGTGAAGCAGGAGGGAAAAGCAACAACCTTCCCCTTACGATTAATGGTTTCCTCTTCCCAAACTCCTCTTGTAGGAGGTGGCATCTGCACCGCTACTCTGCCTGTCTCCCTCTTTTCCCCCACATACATACACACACACACACACACACACACACACACACACACACACATAGACATCGAAGAAATAATTTGCATAAATGCAGTGAGTTATCAGAATAGGACTCATCATTTACCTGAATGTTGCTTGATTGCACATATCTATATGCAACATTTAGCTAGCCATCCTTTCTGCCTGAAACTAAACAGATTATCCACTGCCGCCCACCATCTCCTACACAACATTCTCTACAAGCAAACGGTTATTCATTCAGTAAATTGAAACGCACTAATTTCTTGCCAGGGTGTTTGTTCATTTATTTATTTTTCTCCGAGCTGAGAGATGTGGCAGTGAGCTTCTCTGAACGTCAGAAAGCCCATCAATAATGCACACACAGCTTGTTATAGCTCACACTTACTCTGCTTCGATGGCTCACCAACCTAAATCCCAGCATCAAAGACTAGATAGATGTTGTCTCTGTGTGTGTGTGTGTGTGTGTGTGTGTGTGTGTGTGTGTGTGTGTGTGTGTGTGTGTGTGTGTGTGTGTGTGTGTAGGTCTGTGTGTGGAATGCAAACACATGCCAGCACTAGAGTGTATGTCTGAAAGGCAAAAGGCGTTGAAAGCCTTGACTTAAAAACCTTTCCTAATGGGAAGATGAGTGAACACTGAACAAGCGCTGTGGGGAGAGACATTTGGCGCAGGAGGATTTATTCTCCTGAAAGTACTTTCTGAAAAGGAAAATAATGACAATATAATAATAAAGAATGTGACTAAGTTTGAGTTCAGGGACACGTAAATGTAAGGTAAACCTTTTCATTTTGAACATGTTCTACTTTGTAAAGCATGCTCAGAGGCACTGAAACCAGCCAGTGGTTATAATGGGTACAGCATGGGCTTCACTATGAAGAAGGCTTCTTTCTGAGAAGATGTTACAGCAAACGATGTGTACAGTATAAGCACCACTATGCAAATGTAGTATATCCACAAAGAAGGAAGATAAACGAGTCTCAACCAGAGTTCAAATGTTCAAATGAGTTCAAATGACTTTTGTATAGCACAAAAGGGCATTCTGCATCACCCAACATAAAAAATGTATGTCAAACTTAACTGATGTCCCAGTAGCTTACATGGCACATTCCTTGTAAAACGTCAGCATGCATGACTTGTAAAGTTCTGCACATCTTCACACCTCTTTTGTGATGACACAGGTCGTGAGAGGTGTTTTTAAACTGAATATCACAGAAATGGACACAAATCAATCAATTTATCAAAATAAAAATAAAAAATGCTTCCCGTAAAGAGTCTTGTTAGAACAATTGGATAAAACTCCTGATAAGTAAATTAAACCATATGCAGACTGGTAGCCTCTGTCCACACCCAAAACCTGCAGCTCATTATGCGTTTGCGCATTTGATAAGTTGTCTCCATTTATTACAAATCACCTTCTCATTCAACAATCTTGACTTAATCCCATATAAAGGGTGGGGCGTTGTCACAACTTTTCCACCACGCAGTACTCACAACGAACTTTTCTGACCCTTGGTTGCGCTCTCCGCTCTCTGCAGACGCTTCAACTCACCTGCAGGAGACGGTGATTTCTACTTTGGTGGCGGGGATGTTGCCAGTGATCGGGTCGAAGTCGTACACCGATGACACGTCTTCCAGTTTGTCCATAACGTCTCCCTCCATCATCTCCATCGTCAGAGCTCGAGGTGGCTCGGGTCTGTTCCGGGAGCCGCACAGCCTGGCCCCGACGGAGCGCGTCGAGTCTCCGGTGACTCCAGAGACCAGATCAGAGACCAGTCGGCCTCCGGTCCGAGCGGGAGAGGAAGCCACTTCACAAATGTTGAAGCTGAAGAGGAGGGAGGGGGAGCACTGAGTGAGTGGACACCCGCAAATAAACGCAGAGGCGCACTTGGTTAGTCGTCCATGCAGCGTAAATAAAAAATTACCAAAAAAGAATAATGCGGGGAAAGTATATGAGATTACTGGTGCGCCTTCACCGACCCGCTGCACATCACATGGAGAGGCGGACTTCTTTCGCGCTTTGTCTTCAGTCTGTGCGCACAGCAGAACGTGTGAAGAGAAAAGGCTAGATACACTCCAACACACCCATCCTTCCTCCTCCCACACGGAATTACACTCAAGTGCTGGCAACCCTGCCCATGCCCCGTCGCTGCTGCGGTCGCCCTGCAACAGCCTCTGTGCTGCTCACTGAGAATGTGTGAGTGAGCGAGTGTCATGGCAATTCAATTTCCCACTTTTGTACTTTAACGTGTATGACTTTATTTGGTTTTGTGGGGAAATGTAGCGCTAAATCCATAAAAACAGATCCCTGTGAGACCCTTCTGTTAAAGCACATGGTGCTAAACGGTGTTTGCAAAACTGGTGGACGGGATTATATGTATCGTCTTATCTCCTCATCGCAAAAAGTGTTCATATGGATGAGTCTGAGAGGGAAGAATCACTTGAACTGCTCTCAGCCAATGACAAGATGTCTCTTGCAGACTGCTTTATTTCAAAGGGTCGGGGGAAATATTTCAGCACCACAGCAATGGACAGCTCCTAGAACAAAATAAACAATAATCCAGTAGTGGAAAACTAGAAACTTTAGCCCTGAATGCTCGCTGTCGAAATTAATTTGGATTTACAGTTAGATATTGCTCAGAAGTGCAACTATTTTTCCGTCCTATTGTGTGGACTTTAGTAATTTTCTCTGGTGGAAGGAAGCATGTGCAAGACATTTTAGGAAATGCAGTTACCAATTAAAATGTGTTCATGCTGGCTGATTTAAAATCTATATTAATTACAAGGAGGGAATTACATAGAGATTGAATGGCCACCATCCATCATTGGCCTGTTGTATGCAGCTAAAACCTGTAAACCACATTGTAATAAATATGCTAAACTGGTACAACTGCCTGCCAAAAAAGTGATGGGTTTGTCATTTGTGGATAACTACAGTCTCTCCACCGCCTTACTGTTTATCACACTTGGTCTGACCCTCCACATCTCTCTCTCTCTCTCTTTTCGTGCATAAACAAAGGACTTACACACATACAAAATGCACAAAAACACCAGTAGTCATGATAAACCAAATAACCAGCTGTTTCCCACAGATTGCTGGTTGCATAAGGAAACAAAAAAACGTTTTACCAACTTGGGAAACTGCAGTACAGTTTATCGTTGCTGCTGCCCATTTGTAAGAAACAAATGGTGTCATGCTTGTTTCTGAATAATTTAAGGAGCCAGCTTGTTGAGCAAAGTCTTAATAAACAATCTATATCATTTTTAAATGCTATTGCAATCCACTTGTGATGGACCAGGAGGTGGTCAATGCTTTGTTGGTTACATTAATAACACCATATGGGATTCAAATATCCCTTTCCCTCCTGTGTCCTGTTCTCTCGGCATCAGGAAGGAAATCACTTTTGACCATTTTTTGGTCAAAATGAAAACAGAGACGTCATATATCTGGTATCTTTCTGTCTCTCTCTTACCCTCTTACACACTCTCACAAGCACATTTCACACACACACACACACACACACACACACACACACACACACACACAGCTATAAGCATTTTTGTCTTTCATAAAATCTGTGCAGAAGAGCACCTTGCATCTGGATTCTGGAAATCAATTTACACCGACACAGGATGCTTCTGCCCACACAGCCCTCCAGCTCAGGATCAGGAACACACACACGTGCGCGCACACACACACACACAGACCCAAAATCATTCTTTCAGAGGTATGCACCAATGTGCACATATAAAGACAAATTATTTTCTCATATGTCTCTGAACCACCCATAAACAGAGATAAAGAGGCACACACATACACATACACAACCTTTTCTCTGCCAGGATGATTCATGTATTTTAAGGGCTCGCTGTTTAGTGTGGGTGAACACAATTGCAGATGTTCCAAGAAGTGGGTTGGCAGGAGCAGGGCCAGAGGACAAAAAAAAGAAAGAAGCAGAAGGCCTTCACAATAGCCTTGAGAAGCCATCTGAGCTATTGCAAATGCACACAAACTGGGATTCCAGAAACCAAATTGAATTAATAAAAACAGGTGTATATTTCCATCCCTTCTTCTGCTTTGATCAGCAAAGGTTGTTGAAATTTGTTGATATTTTTCCCCCTAGATATTTTTGGAATTAGGTAATTTTGTAGACGAATGTAATCTCTTTATACAGAACACATTTTTCATGTACTCATTTTGAGTGTTTTCAGATGACTGAATGTGCATTTTCAGTGTTATTACAATTCCAATGCTTCAGACACGCCACACTGTATGTCACGTCGTGAAGTTCAAAGTGAATCTTAACGATGTGATACTGAACGACTTTAGCTATACAGAACAACCTGGTTTAGGAGAATATCATGGTTTGGTTACAATAATGTTTGTTACATAACTGGCATTAAGTATGTAAGTACAAAAATATGGTAAAATAAGTCAACAAGTATCTGTATCTGTCAGCCTGCAACGGCCAGGAGGTTGTCAGTGCTTTGTACTGCTGGTCACATTAATAACACCATAGGGGATTCAAGTGTCCCTTCCCCTAGGCTTCCTGCAGTTTCCTAAGCACTAATTACTGTGTTTATGCCTACTTGCGTCACGCTGTCCAAAAATATCGCCTTTCTTGAAGCAATTGTGCAAAAACAGACAAATGCCCTTTCAAGCAAGTGAAGCTAACAATAAAGGGATTTTATTGTGGGGAGTGATTTTTCCCCCCACAACTTTGAAATTGAAGACATTTGTTTTCTCCGTTAATCACATTCCTCAGTTGTTTTACCATAACATAACTAATTAATATGTGTTGGATGAAGAGCTATTCTTAAATGCAGGGGGTGGTCAGGAAATACTTGAGCCAGCCTCTGACGCACACTTTTAAAATGCAGTCCTCTCCTTCAAATTTGACACCATCTAGTTTGTCAACCCTTATTTTGTGGCTGTTAGAGGAAGTAATAAAAATAATCAGAAAATGTGATATTCCAGTTTTACCTTGATAATACTGCAATACCGGATTGAAAATTGTATTGTACTTCAATTCTTAAGGAAGAATTCTCCCACAGCATAATTATTTTTCATTTCTGGAGCCCATTTTGGTGTTTTTATAGAGAATCTTTATTATTTTCAGTGAAATTATTTCATGCAAAGGTATTTCCAAAACACTACACAACAATGCAAATACACATTCTAAAATATTAACAGTGAACTTCAGATTTTGCTGTTTTTACCTTGCAATCAAAGAACCAATGATTTTCTCATTGATAAACACAGAGAAAGATACATCACAGTGGAAGAAAAGTTACATGACACCAAACCTTAATCCAGCTCAGTATAAAGAACGATAACACATTTTAAATTAAGGAAAAGCGCTAAGTCTGCTTCATGCATCAAGCTCATGGCAAATATTCAATTTAAATTCCGTCACTTCTGATGCATACAAGACTTTTACCAGTAACCATACCTAAATGTATTACTGGAATATTATTTAAGCTAATACAATAACTCTTTTGGAATTCAAAACAGACTTTATCATGTAGAAATGTTGAGAGTGGCAAATTCAATCATAAAGGTGCAGTGTGTAGGATTTGGTGGCATCTAGTGGTGAAGTTGCAGTTTGCTACCAACTGAAATTTCCCCCCTGTGCCCAGCGTGTTGGACCATTACAGTGGTTGACGCAAAAACGTGAAAATGCAAATGGCCTAATCGAGAGTCAGTGTTAAGTTTCCATTCTGGGCTACAGTAGAAACATGGCGGTCGGCTCTGGGAAGAAGACTCGTTCTGTATCTAGCTATATATAAGGGCTCATTGTAAGGTAACAAAAACACAATCATTATTTTCAGATGATTGTACACTAACTAAAATATACTTATTAATATTATATTCCATTTCTGCCAATAGATTCTCCTAAATGCTAAATAGTACTGTTTGTTTGAGCAAACTGATGATTTATGATTCCGCTGGATTAAATCTGACCGCTGAGACTTTGTCTGTCTCTCTGCTTGCTGTAAAAGCAAGTGGGTACCTTACTTCTCCCCTGTAGAGTAGTAGGGGGTTTAATAAACCCCAGTTCAAAAGGGCCACATGTTCCCTCCCAGAGTGTAATCCTGCTCTGTGGCCCAGTGGTGATGTTACAAACATCCCAGTGAAGCCTTTTATGAATGATTGCTCGGAGATTAACAAGCAAACAGACAGAAGGACCCATGGAATGACAAGCGCTCATTAGGTATTTATGGAAGGCTACAGCAGCCTGGGTGGCTGATTGACTGACTAATGGCCCAACACTCCCTCAGGCAGCAGCAGTGGGGATTCAAAGAGCTGGCTGTTGAATTGCAGCTGCAAAACAATAATAGTAAAAATAACCACACTTTCCTGAGCAGGTCTACAGTTGATACACAAATGTTCAAACTAATTATGAACTCCTTGACTCAACACTTACTGCTGCCCTTGATCAGATGAGCTACTCATCCAGAAGTTGTAATGGTGCAGTATTTTCTCTGCTGTAGCATTTAACATTTCACTGTTGAGTCCTACAGGGATGCCTCTTTGGTGCTCTTCTACTCTATTTTTACCAAAGGAGCATAATGTTGAGTTGGTTTAACTCCAGATTAATACCAGACTGAGCAGTGAAGAACTCTCACAGGCAAAGGTTCCATCAGGGACTTTTTAAAGTAATCAAAAGAGGAGGAGGAGAAATCTGCCCACTGGCTTTTTTATTTGGATTTTTATTAGTACATATACTAATATGAATATTAGTACATATTACAGGTGTTAATTTTGTCCTCAAACTGATCTGTAATGTAGTTCAAAATATTTTCCCCTCTAATGTGTTTGAAAGCACTTATTTCAGATCACAAGAAATTAAGCAAAATAAAGTCAAAATTAAGGCTTTGGCTGTATTGAAAACTGCCTACGACATGCTACTCCAACACAGCTCATGTGAAATAAGACATCGAGAGGATATACTGTTACATCAAACATTGCTCGACAAAAGTTGCTCAAATTGCTTTTTCAGACACAGCAACAAAACAGTGGAATGCTATCCCGACAAATTTCAGAGTGTATTAGTTTTAGTCAGTTAAAAACGTTAAAATTGTAAAAACCTTGCCATTTTTAGCCACTGTTGTTGTGAACAAATATTGTTTCAGCATTTTAGATACAATAGACTGGTCCGATGCATACTAGAGTTTTTAAACTGACTCAGTACGACATCCGGGTCATTTTGGCATACTGCAGATTTTGCCTTTGTTTGCATACTGCGTACTCTACATGCTACATTCTGGCTGCTTGTATAGTATATGGTTTTAAATACAACCCATGTGAAGGTAAAGTTCAGGTTTTTACAACATAATGAATTTATGATAAATAAATTCACATGTCAATTTGGTGTACTATGAGAATAGTTTAATTGAAGAACAGCCTACTGTCTGTGGCTTCTTTATGAAAACACTATGATTGGTTTTGTTGTTATTTAAAAAGCTTATTTAAGGAGAGCTTTATTTTTAAAGGAAACAGTTGATTATGTTAGGTGGTAAGAACTGCCAAGTGTCCCGATAAAGAGGTAGATAATGTTTAACAGAGCTGTTGTGACGGATCAAAGGTTCAAGTCTGTTTTTCTGTCAGATCCACCTTCACACTTCAGAGGGAATTCTGTCCGCGATTGAGTGTAAATCTGAACCGGGTGAGTGTCTCTCTAAAAATACTCTTACTCAATACTTCAGTAGATTTTACAACCTACTTTCCATCACATGTGCACATGTTAGGTCTTCTAGTGCGCGGGAGCATCCTGTCTTCGGCATGATGGTGGAATTGGCTTTCTACCCGGCGGTGGCACTGATGTATTTTTTTGGAGTACTGAAAGCAACACAGGATGATCGGGTGGAGCTGGATGAACGTGCGTCGGTGAACGTGTTCTGTCTGTTTGTGTTGGCACAGCCACTATGTCTTGTACTGGGAGAGTACACTGGCATGGCTACATACCTCCTCACAGCTCTGGTCTCCTACAACTTCCTGCCTTGGAGGACGACAAAACAGCCTGCAAAGGGAAAAGAATCAATAAAGAAGACAGAGTGAGAGCAAGAAATATACACTGAATGAAGATGAAAACACAGTGAATTTAAACAGTTTGCAAAAGAAACAAATATTTATGTAAAGAATAAGCATTCAATGTGAAAATGTTATTTGTATAAATAAATGAATGTGTTGCTCAACCATGCAGTAGTAAGTGCTTTTCATCTGCAGTTGTAAACATCTGTGAGAAACTATATCCAGGGACATGCAGTTCTCTTCCAGAAGTGAGGACGTGACTCATTCTATGATTCCTGATGCAGCAATAGGGTGTATTATAGATAAATGGATGGATAGCCATAAGACGTAATAGCCATAATAGAGAAACTGACTAACAGAAGAGCCCCAAATACAAAAGAAATTCATCAACTAAAAATCGATGGAATTCTCGATATTAATATATTGATGGATGTACACAGAAAGATTCACAAATGTATTTCGATATATATATATATATGTAAATCAATGCTAACATAATAAATAATAAGAGACATCCACAAATATATGTAATTAAAAGTATTTGCATCAAAAACGTATTTGGATGTTGTTAAATATTTTTGAAAAGGCAATTATTTGTTCAGAACGAGTCAGAGCGATCAGATGTGTCTTTCCATTTCAGCTAACAAGAAATATTTGTTTTATTTCTATATTTATGAACCGTCTTCCTTATTATCCTTATCCTTCCTTATTACTATTACTTGGGGAAAAAAATCAGCACTGTGTTTAATTATCCACCCATATTCATGAATGACTGTGTGTCCCTCTGATGTGCCTAAATCTAGTAGTGTACAGAGAGTATGTGTGTGCTTTGTAAAGCTGGGCTCAAAGAGCGAGTGTATAATGGGATTAAACCATGCTATTTAGTTGAGTCCAAGGCTTTGTTCAGTAGTTGTGCTCGCTGTGTGTGTATCTGAGAAACAGTGGGAATTTTTTATTGAAGATGCTCATTGGTTTCCATAGCATTAAAATCCTTTTAGAGTTCATGTTGTATGAAGTCATTTTCCAGGTTCACGCAGTGTCTCTCCCTTATTTCTTCTCTTGTAAGTGAATTTATGTAGAGTAAAGTTGATAACCTATAGTGTCAAGCTTTAGCTACAAAGGTTGCATTTCCATTGTTATTAGTCTTTATATGTTTCGAGGTTATATGCGAAAATCCACAAGAAATTGTTTGTTCCATCTCCTATACCTGGCTGTATATGAGCAGTATGTTCTCAGCTCACCTCACTTATTGTCAGGTCAGTGGTGCTGCCTTCTGCATCCTCCATTAGACATAAATATCATTACTAGTCTGCCCTTCTTGAACTTCTATTGCTCATTTATTGCATATTTAGAGCTTTCTTCATATTCCCCAGCCAGTCCTCTTGAATGAATTACTTCTTCTTGTCGTTGTTCTTCTATCCATTGCAATAATTCTCTACGTTCAACTTTGTTTCCAAGAGGCTGCTAATTATCAGTCTAATTTATTTCCTGGTTTCAGTTCCTTTGCATCATCTGATCTGACTCCTATTATCATAGACAAGGGCTGTATTCACCAATCAACCGAAAAAAAACCTTTTACATCCATAAAGTTACAGCTTGAATAGTTTTAATGTCTGTTTTTCCCTTTCTATGGCCACTACATCAAAAGTTCAGATACCCATACCCGAGGTAACAAAGCACAATCATGTCTTTTCATGATTTGAATACGTCTAGTTTTTTTAATAGATGGACGTATACAAATATTTTACTGATAATTAGTTGGAGTCTGA
Source organism: Cebidichthys violaceus (assembly GCF_023349555.1). NCBI lineage: Eukaryota > Metazoa > Chordata > Actinopteri > Perciformes > Stichaeidae > Cebidichthys > Cebidichthys violaceus. Next base: position 5,066,882 of record NW_027176428.1, on the reverse strand, counting down.
TTATCAAGGCATGTGGTCTGGACTAAGAACCATCGCAGACTACAAGCGTAAAAGCAGCAGTGCTGAAGTAGTCTTAGTTGAACTGAACACATTCTATGCACGCTTTGAGAACAACTGCCAGGCTGAACAGGTACAAAAGGCCCATGACCAATGGCCACTAGTAATATTGAGGGCAGTTGTGTGCAGATCTGTCAATAGGATAAACCTAGACAAGGCACCTGATCCTGAGGGCATTACTACTCTCATTACATGTATAATTCCTGTCATATGGATTGAATATGTTTTAATTATGTTTTTCATTCTGTACACATTATTTTGCAGTTCTACGCATCCTAGGAGCACTTTCTTATCTAAAGTGAAGTCCAAGGACAGAAGTTGTCGTATGCTGTACAGATTGTATAACTGAGGCATAATTGTTTGTATTCATTTGTAATATGATCTATTTAAATAAATTAAAATGTAATTGAATTATATCATGACTTTTTATATAAAGTACTATATTTTGACATTTTTTCAACATACTATACGATGACTTTCTAATGAAATTCCAATTTCAATTTTGGACACACTGTAACATTTGTATGACGTACTATGCGATGACATTTTTATGACGTATTTTCCTATTACTTTACATGGCAGACAATACTATGACCTTTTGTGGCACACTACTATTACTTGTCATGACATGCTATACAATGACTTCTTTTAGATACTATACTATGATTTTTTTCAACATACTATCCTTTAGCTTTTTATGACTTTTTCATCAAACAATACTGACATTTTTTTAAATTGAATACTTGTTTGCTTGTTTGACATGCTATAAAATGCATGTTTTGTATACTTTTGATTAATTTATTTTATTAATGCTTTTTTATTACACACAATACTATAACTGATTTAATCTACTATACTTTGACCTTTTTTTGACAAACTATACTATGACTTTCAGCATTCTATACTTTGCCTTTTTTGAGATGCTGTACAATGGGTTTTATTACATACCAGACTATGAAACTAAGATTTTTTTCGACATACTATACTATGACTCTTTGTGTCTTTTTAGACACGTTATTTAAGAATCTGAACTATCGAATTTAGTTATTGACTTATTCATTCAGCGATGGAGTAGTACAATGGTGAGAGAAGTTTTAAAGAGATGGGACATCTCATACTAGTCTATGACTTCTAATTGATTTTTCTTGGACATGCCATGACTTTTTTCGACTTACTAAACTATGACTTTTTCATGACTTTTTTTGACATACTGTACTATGACTTTTCTGTGACTTTTTTCGACTTCCTAAACTGACTGTCATTTTTGATTTGGCATGGGTTTTACACTGGATGTCCTTCGTTATGCAACCCTTCCCATTTATCCGGGCTTGGGACTGGCATAAAGAATGCACTGACTTTAGCATCCCCAGAGGATGGGTTAAAAAGTCATCGTCCTATAGACCTGACCTACTATTATTGTAAAATTGGTTTTAAAAAATTTAATTCTGAGTGGCATTAAAAAGTCTTAAAAGTAAACTTTCAGAACTCTGACCTAGTAAATTACAGTATTTTTATTTGTAATATTGGAGTTAAATTAATTTTAGTTTACCCACTTGTAAGCATAATCAATATGGAACAGTTCCTATTTTCTCAGGGCATTTGGCTAAATTTCAAATAGATTTTCCCAGTTACAGGATGATGGATAGAGTAGGACAGAGATTGATGGATCAGCAAGTAAGAACAGACTTACAAGTACGTTGTTGTGTAATGAAACAGACAAATGCATTCAAATGAAATTTGGAGTTTGTTATAGAGAGAGTGCAGATGGAGCACGTACTGCTGGGACGTGACAGGGTTTGTGAATGGATGTTTTTTTGTTTGTGACTGGCATCTTCAAATGGTTTTTGCCTCCTCGGAGGCGTTAATGGCCGTCGTACATCACAGTGCTGGCGTCTCCCATTGCGGCTGGGACAAGCGCAGCCTGACATGAGTTAATGATCAGAGTTTGCAAAGGAAATGAAGATGTATGAGTTCTGAGTCTGTATCTCTAGTCCTGAAGTAGAAAGAAATGCATCAGGATGAAAAACATCTCCCCAAACCTACATCTCATCCCTTACAACCTCTTTGCCTGTTTATCTCAATATGATAAATAAACTCCACGTCCATCTGCAAGGTGAAGGATCTTTGTTTTTCTTAGCAACTTTGGTCTTTACCTAAAACAGAGGAGATCAAGAGCTAAATGTAATCTGCAGACAAAAAAAACCCCCAATCAATGTGATCTTGTAAAAAATCTTTCTTAATATTTATTCATGATCCAAAGAAGAAAGAAGACAATATACAATATTCATACCAGAAGACTCAAAAGAGTGTTGTTTTTAACTTATTTATTTCCTTGAGGGAATGTTGGATCCGTCATTAAATATTTATTTACATTATTTACAGTAGATATTTTACATGGCTCGGTCACATGCACATTGTCATATAAAAAAAAAAACTGTACACACATTTACACTCATTTAAGAGGGAGTAGTCTGTGCAATAAAAGGCACAAATTACCTTTGACCCTGCATTTATGACCCATGAGTACATATTTCACAGACACTGCCACATATTGTATTACCATGAGCTCAACATGACAACACACGCCTGGAGAAAAATAACTTGAGTAGCTGCAGAGAAGACCTGTGTTGGTGTATGATAGCAATCCACCGACGAGCAGCAAAGCAGTAGAGTGCCCTCTTGATTGTGTCTAAATGCGATTCCAACCCGTCAGCAGCCTGAGGCAAAGTCTTTTCAGCCATACTGATAAAGTGAGCTGAGACGTCGTCTGACTTAGAGCAGAGTTCCACAATCTATAGGACAATCTACAATCCTCAGAATAAGTCTGTTACAGACTCAGGATATAAAGTGAATGTTTATCAATGTCCTACGTACGCATTCTGCTTCTTTAAGGCAGTAAGGCCGGTTGGCTGAGGCAAAAGGCTGAAGCTGAGCTGTACTCTTGGGTTTCACGTCCTAGTGGTCATAAGATGGTTGGGCCAAACTATGCTACAGGTGGTAATCACATAACCAGCTCTCCCACTGTATCCGTCCTGTGGTGCTATACCTAATACCAGACGGACTGGTTACAGACACTACACATTATTTTTTTGTTTGCTTGGGAAAATTGGTGCTATGTTTTGCTTCCAGCCAATTGACCATTTGCTTAATTAACCATTTGCTAAACCCCGCCCCCAAGCAGCAATTGTCCAATCATGGCTTAGCAACCGTAATGGTCGATATGGCTAATTCATTCTGTGTCACCAGGTGAGATCCATGGGTGCATTGTTTTTTGGCACAAGATTATTTAATACTACCCCCAGGGGGGGCACCAAAGTCAGAAATTTTCAATTACACACATAGTGGCTTTAAATAGTGATCAAGGCTGCTGAACAGTTTTCCAATTTAAACTAGATCCTATTAGCGGTTAACAGGTACCTACAACTGATTTTTTTAATTTTTTGACATTTGGCTACAGAACATTGGCTTCAGCTGGTGTACCAATTTGGGATGGTACATTTGGTGTGATAATAACCCTTTGTGAACGGACATTTCATCAGGTAGAATTTTTCCGCAATTGAATGTTGCAGGAGAAATAGATTAAGGTTAGCTCTTATCATCCTGTATAGCCTGTTTGTGGTCAGTAGTGTTAATAGGAAAAATGTCAGAATATCAGCAGACAGTGAACATAAGGAAGGAGATGGGCTCCCAAGTGTCTACAAAGGTGTGCATGCTGCTCTGTCAAAGAGAAAATTCTCACTCTCCAGAAATATTTGCTTGAAAAGAGGACTTTAAAGGCAAGGACATACTGGGGACTGGGGGTCTTTCTACTTCTTGACTGTTATCTTACATACTGCATCAGCACAAACATTAATATAATTGATTTCTAAACCTACTGTAGAGCTAAACAGGTTATTTTTCAGTACAATTTCAGTGCTTTAAGCCTCGTTTGGACTTATAAACTGTCTTTGTAAACTAAGTCTAAAAATAGGCTTAATACATATCTGAAAAACAATTCACAGAGTATTCACAGCCATGTTCATTATCCAAAGTGCATGTAAATCCTAACTTGCAGAGATTATTCTGAGGCCATCTGATGATGAAGACGTCAGTTAACCTCAACTAAATCTCTGTAATATCAAAAAAGGTATGACACACCTATTTACACATCATCAAGTAATGAATTGGCGCTGACCTGACATTGGCAGAATAAAGTAACTTTGGGTGGGGCTGATACAAGGCCAGATAATAAGGTAGTTTAGGTAATTAGGGCTTCACTGCTTATATATGCGTATACATAAATCCTCCAAGCAAGCTTCTTTTGTGAAGCACGCATGAATTCTTTGCTAAATTTTTTACGCATAATTCATTGACTGTCAATGCTTCAGAATCCAAACAAATGGCCAAATCCCTCTAAGATTTTGATAAATCCACACAGGTATTAAACATTAAGGTTAACAATAGCAGGGGGAATTAATTGACTACTAAATTGCTATGTTTTGAGGTGACCAATCAATCGATGAGCACCACTAACCTCATGCATCCTTCAGCAAATGTACAAGCACAGGGCACCCAAGAGAGTGCCTAAAGCTACTGTACTACAAGATCTTCTCCAGCATTAAGTAGGAGTCTGGAGAAGGGAAAAACTGAGATAAAGGCTGTCTTAGCATTACTATCACATGAAATCCACCAAAGAGCTGGTGAGCAGGGTCAGTGTGGCTAATGAGCAAAGATAAATACATAGTGTACAGTGGAGGGCCCAGTGGAGTTTGACTCAAGGTCTATAGTATAAAAGCCATTATGTTGTGGAGGTTAATTTCCCTACTGACCACAGTCTGTACCGCTTACTCCAGTTTAACTATTATACAATTATATTTTATGCATATTTTAAACAAGTAATCATGGTCAAAAATCTGTGCACATCCTCTCAGAGTTACAAGACTTTGGCCAGATTGGAAGATAAGATGTGTACATTTTGTACAGGAAAGCACAGTATATAGATAATAAGTAAAGGGAATCAAATGCAAAAGCAAAACATGGAAATGAGTCTTTTACAAAAAAGGGATGATACATAATAGTACCTTTGTCCAAAAGTAAAAAATAAATCTCTCAAACAATGCATTTGGTCAATTCAAAGAGCTACCAAAATTCACACGGTCAAGTAATGACTTGAGCTTGACAAACAATATCCTTCAACCTTTACCTGAGTTTCTAAGAATGGCAAAATATTAAAACCGACAACGCTTTTAATAACCCTCATCCACACATTTGCATTCAATGCACTCCCCAACAATATAAAACCAAAACCCATATCATTACTTTTGGAGAATGTAAGCAGCTTCAACCTCATCTTGGCTACATCAACAATCAGCAGTACATACTCCTGCTTAGAGGAGAATTTGCAGAAAGTATGTCAACAGTATTAATTAACTTCAGCACCTGTGACTGCTATTTTATGATCCAAGCTTTGTTGAATTAAACTACATGTTTCTTTTATAAGGAAAAATGTACTAGATGACCAAAGTATTCATTTTTTTCAACAGAAGGAGTGATATTTCAGAGCTGAACAAAACGATTCTGTGCTGTGGTATTTTGACACCATGACATGACTTGCTCTTAAATGCTGCATGTCATTTTGAACCGATAAAAAAAGCTCAAGTTTATAAATGAAAGGGATGTGAATGCTTGCTACTATCCATTCAACAAAAAGATAATTGAATTGAGGTGTAAGACTTGGGTTACTACTGTTGCCTGTAGGAGTGTGTGTGTTATGTGCATACAGTATGTGTGTGTCAGTGCAGTGCTGAATGTTTTTGATTAGAGAGACACTAAATCAACACAGTGAGGGATGCCACGATCTATCAAGCAAGTCGAATAACCAAAACATCCACTGAAAGCTTGTGTTTAGTGTGTCCACGGTTAGCGCATGTGTGTTGCCCACACATATAATCTACCACAAAAACAGATTTGTACATCAGTGCAGGGGTACAGGAAGTTTCTCCCACTCTTTAAATGTAGCAGCAAACAGTGGGTGGAAGAAAATTGGGATTCTAATAAGAAATCCCTCTCAGTTATGACCTACTTCCCCCCCAAGTAATCTTGCCTGAAAAGCAGCCTGAGCTTAGAGACCTCTAATTAAATTGGCTTCCCAGAGAAGTTCAGTAGCTGAGAAGGAGGTACACTCTTTAGTAAGGCTGGTCAGTCTGATACAGTCGCTAACCTTAAAGATCAGAGTGGAGCTGAAAGCAGGCAGGGGGGAACTGATAGGGCTCCTATTACCATTTGTGTGGAGGATAAATGGCAGGAATGGGCCACATACTGTAGGATGGTTGAGATAATGATCTGGCACTTTGGCCTCAACGAAGTACCCGGCTCACAAATGTCTTAGGAGTGTGTGCAGTAGGTACGTACTGTGTCATGTGCATCTGCAGGGGTGGGTTGTTTTTTTTTGCCGCAGTTAGCAGTTTTCAGAGCCGATATTACAGTCCTGTCAGATCCTCCGGGGCCAGTGCTACCTTAGTTGCACTGCTGGTCGTGTGCTTTCCTGTTTGCAGGGTCAGCAGCTAGACAGTCTTATAGCCAGAGAGCCACAGAGGACACATCCACATAGAGATGAAGAGACAGGCATAAAATAAAGACTTCAAAATGTCAAGCACCAGGTGTTTGCACAGAGACCTGTAAAAATGTTCCCTCCCACCTCACGCCTAAGTCCAAAACAACTGAGGTAGGGAAAATAATAAATTAGTAAAAGTCATTAAAAAAAAATAACGACTTGTGGAATACAATAAAGTTCAGTGATATACCGAGAGCGACTTGAAATAAAAGGATTGGAGGGCGTTTCTGTTGTGATAAACAATGGTGTTTTGTCAGTCCAGTGATGTCTTACCCAACATCAACAATAATCTATTGATCACCACAATGAGCCCATAGCATGACCCTCCAATGTGTTCATCATCAGAACAATGCTAATGGACACGGTCAGTCTTGAAAGGAGGAACGGGGGGGAAACTGTCAGAGGTCCAAGTTGTTAGTTAACGTCCCTCTGGGATTTAAATTCAGCCCGCGTCATGACTTTGAGACAAGGTAGATAGATACATGAATACACACGTATTTAAGCAAATTCCTCTGTCACTGTTCCACAAGGATATGGAAACCTTGGTGAAAGAACAGAAGGACACTTTTTCTTTTCCTTCTAACACCAGGCTGTGGTAGTTTTCATGTCAGGAGAGAGAAATTGTTCTGCCTGATGAATCCACGGCTGGAAAGATGCGGTTCATATTGTCCAAGCGTCACACCTGAATGGCTCTTTAAAATTGGCAGTAAAAAAATCTGAAAGGCAAATAGTTTTTTGCCTTTGAATACATATTCCGCCTCTGCTTTGTCATTTTGCACCCTGACAAAGAAAAAAACACCTTGATTGCCTTGGAAACGGTGTTTGCAGTTCCACATCTCATTGATAGAAGGGAGCAGGTCACAGATCAGGAGCTGAAGTTGCAGCAAGATGGGCGACAAAAGAACCACCTCTGTTATCACCTCTTCCTCCACACCTTCGAAGACCAGATCTTCACTGTCTTGTCGCTAAAGAGAGAGAGAGACAAAAAGAGAAGGGTGGGATGATGAGCAAAGGGAAGCGAGGAGAACACAACAAAGGGAGAAAATAACAAGACATCAATAAGACAGTCTTCCCTTTTAAAACGAACCATTTACATCAGTACATCAGACACAGCACAAAGAGATGGACTTAATAGTGCACTTCACACACCAACTTCATTATAGACCCCTCTCATGGTTTCAGTAAAAAAGAAAACATCTCTCCAACTTCCCAGAAAAGAGGACAAACAAGTATGATTCATAACTCTGCAACAAGTAAATCTAATCAACTCTACTCTCAACTGACCAGGAAATTTAATTTTAATTTTCCAGGACATTCCCGGGGTGCTAATCATAACACCTTGCACTGGTCAATTAAGCATTACCCAGGACAGCTTTGTGTTTTCCATTAACACTAGCTAAAGAGGCTAGCTGTGCTCTTTGGTTGGTGTTAGGAGAAGCTAAATGTCAACTGAGTGGATTATGTCTGAAAGGATAATGCTGAAGGTGTTAAATAAAAAGTTCCACTTGCGGAGAAATACCCTTCTCGTCCAGAGTTTGATGAGAACATTGACATCCCTCTCATGTCTGTACGATAAATATGAAGCTACAGCTAGCAAGTATTTAGCTTAGCTTAGCATAAAGACTGGCGACAGGGGAAATAGCTAGCATGGCGTTGTTCAAAGGTGACCTACCAGCACCTCTAAACCTCACAAATTATAAAGAAATATATCTTGTTTGGTTAATGTACAAATGTCATGCTGGGGTTTTACAGGGGGTTACATGCCAGACTAGATAGTGCTAGGTTAGCTATTTCACGCATTTCAGTGCTATTGAAATTGGCAGAAAAATGTAATACGCGTATTTTCAAAAAGGACCACCAGGCTAATTTGCACACAATAAAAAAACATGCATTTAAAAAAATTGTAATATATAAAGAAAGTTAAAAAAAATATTCTGGGCATAACTATGAGTCACTTTTTTAGTCACTGATTAGCTATTTGTCCTAGCGGAGGCAAGGATCAGCAAATGAACCAGTAACCACAATAAAAAAAAAGTAGAAGTCAAACAGAAGCATGTCAAAAAACAAAAGAACAAAAAAACTGCAGAAAAGAATGATAGAAGAATTGGTTGAAGCAAAATTTAACAAATGGATAAAAACAGAACAGGAGCAAACAGAAAAGCGCAGGGACCACCCAGATAAAGAAATACAAGGAACACGTTATGGAAAAGAAGGTGGAAATTAGTTAAGAGAATACCAGAGGAAGGGAGGGTTGGTGAGCGGAGAAGAGGCAATCATGGGAGGCTGGTAGCTCGGCCCTTGATGGCAAGGACCCGTCGAGGAAGACACGGGGTCAAGCCTGGCACATAGCTCCACAACTTCACCCTGCAGTCACTGGGGTGGAGGGGGGGGGGGAGGGGGGCGGCAAAGTTTAAGAGACAAATAGGAAATATCCGTCCACAGAAAAGAAGACGAAAGAGCATTAAGAGGTATGATAACAATAAAAGAAGTTGCGAACGGGAGTGAGAAGAGGAGAAGACAGGAAGAAGAGGAAGTAGAAAGTTAGTCAACTTCAGTGATAGCCCACCAGCTGAAAAAAAAATTAACACAAAATGTTGTGCTGTGACTGATGTGAAAAAAGTTCCCTCGCCAAATTTGTAGAAATCCACTCCACTCAGATACACACAAACAGTAAACAAGCATTATCTGACGCAGCTATGAGCTCAGCAAAACACAGATTTGGAGAAAAACAGGATGTAGCACCCCACTCTCTGAGCTACAGAAGCTGACACACAACTGCAGATTATTGCTTGGGATGAAAAGAGTATGAATCATTCTACAGTGTTTCACTCTCACTCTCTCGATCTCTATAACTCTCTCTCTCTCTCTCTCTCTCTCTCTCTCCCTCAAATATAAACATTATGTGTCATGTTCTCAACCTCCAAACCCTCCTGATAAGGCTGGCATTATTATATATCCTTGCTATTGTCAACAAATACCACGAAAACAAAAACTAACTAATGCATTATAGTTAATCTCTCAGTAGTTTCTGACTTCCCTCCCTCATCTATGGCTCTGAGCTCCAAGCCCATTTGGTGATACTGATGATTTAAATATTAACAATTGTATCCTTAAAGTAAAGTTTCATTTTTAAAGAAGGCCCTGTGATATCCTTAAACAGCAGGGCACTGTAAAGTATCCATCTATCTATATATCTATATATCTGTAGTTTTAAGCAAACCTTATTCAAAAAGGAGTAAACTGTATATTTGTTGGGGGCTATTTTCAGCAGCGGATTAACACACATGTTGTGCTCTAGTCAGTATTTACAGTAGTAAAAGGTATAGGTGGGATTGATAAATAATGTTAAATAGTTTTTGGACAACAATCAAGCTCTATGGCACAGAGAAATGAGACATATCAGGCAGGCAATACATGTTAGCAGGATTAATTCATTCAAATAATACAATTTGGACACTTCTATTTCACAGTACTACAACAGGAAACATTTTTAGATTAGTGGTAGTGTATTTCTTTTGTTTTTACCTGGACGCAGTGAAGATCTGTCTTGAGTTGGTACAAATGGCGTTAATGGGGCTTTCATGACCCCTGACCTCTCCTATGGGGGTGAAGTTGTCTACGTTCCACACCTTCAGCATGCCGCCCCTACAGGCGCTCAGCAGCATGGGCCGGCCCGGGACATATGCCAGAGCGCACACCCAGTCCTTATGGGCGTTGGGGATTTGCTGTGGAGTCAAAGCAGAGACAAAGTCAGAGAGAGATACTTATATTAGCCTAAATCTCCTGTTTCTACATATAAAAATAAAAATCAGGAATGTGAGTCATCCGAGTAATTGCATTCCTAAAAAAGCACCAGTATCATTATATAAGTATTTCATTAATAATGGATGTAAATCATCGTCAGTAAAGAAGTTTATTTCTTGAATTAAAAATGCACATATCACTTGTACTGTATTTAGACTCAATACCTTAGTCATTCTTAGTTTATGTGTCTGCATGTATTTTATTTTGCAATAAAATAAACATGATTCATCTGTCTTATGTTTACTAAGATAATAACTCTGACATGAGCCGCTCCTTCATAAAGCAACAGGAGAGAAATAGCAAAGAAAGGGTCCAAACGTGTGTGTTCATTTCAAATTACTGAGCAAGTATTTGGCAAAGTGTGAAGGTTCATTTATGAGTAATGTCAACCTAATGTCTACATGACTTAAGAAATTCTGATTTTATTGGATTAGTTGTTCCTGCAGCTCATCTTCACACTTCTGCTGCGAGGAACAAACTGTAACACACTGACAAAAACGTCTGACAATTTCTGGTTTTACACAAGGCTTTAAAACTTTTTGGTTTGGGTGTTGTTGTTTTCATTTTAGTCCGTTTATCTCAACCAACTGGGCAGCAGATTCATTTAGGTCCAAACAGAGGAACACATGCACAGGGAGATAACTTTTATTACATTAATCTACTTTTTCATGTTGTGTTTGATTAGCTTCTGTCACTCATTATTTTCATATAGCATTTGAGATTAGCTTTCCACCAAAATAACACTGCAAATGAAGTACCTTTTGATTATTGTTGTTCCATTATTAGCTCACATACTAATTTGTTTTTCTTTGTTTTCCACACTGCAGTTTGCAGTTAGAAAGCATATGTTTTTCCTCTTCAGCTTTCTGAGCCTAATGATAAATCAGTATTATTATTACTGAAGGGGATTTACCTTGAAACACAGCTCTAAGTTGTTTTTCTGTTCAGCTTTTCTTACAGAACAATAGTCCAAGCAAAGAACAAAACACATGTTGTGAGAAACATTATCCAAATAGCTATAATTTGCAACGCACCAAATAATGTAGTGCAGATTTCACGTTGCTTTGTATAAAGAAAGGTGTATATTTAAAAACACCATGAGTAGCTCTCAATAAGTTATCATGATTCACAATACAACACAGAAACTGTTGACACAAATAAATAGAGATAGACAGAAACAATGTTTGTTTACAATGCACAGACAACATAGTAGACAACAGGTAGGTAGAATGAAATCCTGGATTCATGCTGCTTACCCAAAAATCTACTTCAAGGTTTGAAAGTGTATGTCCTTTGGCAGAAAACTGATGTGTTTAACTGTGAAGTGTTTGTTAAATATGTTTATGTGGCCTTCCTCTTTGCCCAAAATAGTATTTCACTGTAAAAAACAAGGATGTATTGACCACTGACATAATAGGTTTTGTCCATTCTCTATTAGAGCTAGACTGAAAAACTGGCTGGCTGATAAATCGTCTGATATTAGTTTTTCGTCAATACACAAGTATTGAATTATATGTCGGACAATAAGTAAACAAGAAATGTCAGTACAGAAGTGCCAAAGATATATTTGAGGTAATTTAGAAGCAGTGACTCCATTACATAGTTTGTCAAACAGAGAGCACCGACAAGTTTATTGTTCAACTGTAAAATATCACATATTTAGGGGATCCATTGAGATTCTTTAACTCTCAGAGATCGATGCCATTGACCCTGAAAATCCAGTATGGCTTCGGCTCTCTCTTCTCTTGTCATCAATGCTGTTTTCATAGATACTAGATCTGGCATCAGTCATTCCTGTATGCCATGTTCAATGCTGTTAATTTATGTGTTCAACTAGATGAGGTAGATTACTTTTTCTTAGCGCCTATAAATCAAAAATCATCTGCAATTCCATCTTGTCAAAAATTAATATAAATATTGATATACATGTATTTTAAAGTAATTGCATGAATATTAAATGGGTTTAAAATATAGCACCATTTCAGTATAATCTATTTGAAGCTCCCACCATGACAGCTGACTGGACAACTTCCTGATTCCAGGTGTCAGCAGTTTGTCATTTTTAGTTTGGATCTATAGCCAGAAAAGTTGAGAAATTAGAAATCTTTCCTTAACGCTAAGGGAAAGGAATCCTGCCCTGCCCCGGAATCCACGGGTAATTGGGAGTGTGATAAGAGCTGTAGAAGGGGAATAGAAAGTACCAAAAAAAGGGAGAAAGTTCTCACATATATTACTTCTACCTCGCTATCTCTAACAACTTTACACCAGTGGGTAAAAACGTGTCAGTGCTTTCCAACACCTCATAGAGAGCAACATCACACTGCAGCAACAGTTGCATAGGCATGTCGACAAACCAGCAAAACACACACAAACTTGAAATTGTTTTTGGGAGGTATATTTTTATAAAGCAATTGGGAATCACTAAACTAGAGTTGAGTAATTATAAATAAATTGCTTCCCATATTCTCCCAAGAAACACACTATGGCGTGTGCATTTTAACAGAAGGGCTGGAGCAGCAGAAGTCCTGGAGGAGGCAGGGTCTATTGTAATATATTCTATTGTACCCTAAGCCACAATTTGATCCTATTACATAATTAGACAGAGACTACAGAGTTAGAGAGGCTGTAAAATGGATTGTGTTGGCTGCTTCACAAATGAGGTTAAGGTTATATGCCGCAGACCACAGCACTAACTGAGTTGATATAATTCAGCCTTTGAATGGAAACTGTAATGTCTTATGTTCTTGTTTTCTCTGTTCAGATCAACAAAGGCTAAATAGAACTTATGCAAATAACAAGAACGTGCTGATTAATATGCATTTTACAGTGTATGCAAATGAGTAAGCCACATCCACCCACAAGGTGCATTATAATGCACTAATAACATATGCAGCACCAATGTGGGATGCACTAGAGACATCACAGGAGTCAACACATGAATACATACGCACGCACACATGAATACATACGCACGCACACACGCACGCACACGCGCGCACACACACACACACACACACAAAAAACTTTTCTCTCTGGTACCTGTGGCTATGATGCGTGTGTGCTCCAACACCCTGACATAACAACACTCTGTTGACCTTCTCCACAGAGAGAACCCTCTGGGGAAAGGAAGACACGAAGGGAGCTGTCCACCAACTAAACGCTCAGCAGGCAGCACATTTTTTTTAACAGCAAAGCCAGTGTCAGATAACAAGTAAAATACAATCTCTACTGGGACTGTATGGGCACAGACGGTGTGTGCGTGTTTTGTAATGTCTGTGTCATGACTGTGATTTATTTTCTTCTAATAAATGTCTGCAACTAATGGTTATTTTTACTCTCAATTATTCAGTTCTTCAATAATCATTTAAATAATCATGTAGTCTACAGAATAGTAAGAAAAACATTTTCAACCAATGGTTATTTCATAATGGAATAAAACAAGAAAAGTAGCAAACCCTCACATTAGAGAAGCTTGACCCAGAAACATGTTAAGCGAGTGGCCGGGATGGCAATATCAGTCTGTCTGATACATCTCAACAGTTATTGGATGGATTGCCATTAAAGACATCCATGCCTGTGATGGCTAATTTCCACTATGACGTATCTATCTGTTTTTATTGTCTGACCACTCAGTGTTTTGGCCCTTTTTGCATTGGTAAAGTTAATCAATGTCAGACATGGTCAGTAAGGGTCCTCTTATGGAGCTAAATCCAGGTCAAAAGTTTTGATCATTTGAAAAAATAATTTGAACCTGAAAGTTCAAGTTATGGTCTTGAACATTGAAAAATACAGCAATGTATTCAAAATAAAAATAAGTGAATGAAAATTTTTGGGTTGAATATAATTTTGATTCAGTTCTGGAATTTTTTTGAATACATTTATTTTTTTCATTTTTCACTTTCTTATACATTTTGATATTTGAGGTCTAGTATTTTTCAGGTTCAGATTTTATATTTTCAGATTCAAATTTTTAGTTTTTTCGGTTTCAAATCTTTTTTTCACTTTCAGATAATTTTTTTCAGTTCAGACTTTTGACCCCAATCTAGCGTGGGGGCGTGGCTTCAACTGAGAGGGGCGTGTCATCATGAGTGACAGCATCACAAATAAGGCTGAGGACCTTCCTCAACAATGTTGCCTTCAGGTAACGTGGGCACCACGAGAATTATGATTGAACACTTTCTATACACGATAGGAAGGTCCTCAGCCTTCTTTGTGATGCTGTCACTCATGATGACGCGCCCGTCTCAGTTGAAGCCACGCCCCCACGCTAGATCGGGGTCAAAAGTCTGAACTGAAAAAAACGATCTGAAAGTGAAAAAAATATTTGAAACTGAAAAAAAAAATATTTGAATCTGAAAATATAAAATCTGAAACTGAAAAATACAAAACCTCAAATATCAAAATATATATGAAAGTGAAAAATGAAAAAAATAAATGTATTCAAAAAAATTCCAGAACTTAATCAAAATTATATTCAACCCAAAAAAACTTTTCATTCACTTATTTTTATTTTGAATACATTGCTGTATTTTTCAATGTTCAAGACCATAACTTTCAGGTTCAAATTATTTTTTCAAATAATCAAAACTTTTGACCTGGATTTAGCTCCATATCCTCTCAGGTTGAGTAATATTGGATGTGTGTCTTAATCAGGGGCATGATACTGTCAACTTAGATAGGGGGCTGAATGGGGATGCAATCAGTGGACCATTGAATGGTTAATCAGTGAATGATCACTGTTGTCCAGATGTCCTAGTGATGAACTCCTCCTACCCCACCATGTACTCAAGGCCTTTATAAGTCGTACACAACCAACACTCTGGGTGCCTTCCTCCTTCAGACCGCATTGCGGTCTGTATGACGATTGAACCTTCTCTACACAGAGAATAAAGTCTTTAAGGACAAACTTCTTTTCTCAATGTTTCTTAATTTCGGTATCATAGGATTCACTCGGTACTCTGTAGTTTTTTCCACCACATGCCCCCCTCAGGATAGATTGTAGAGACTTTAGTGATCCCCTGACTTTTCAACTGGCATCACTCTGAGGGCAAAATTTGAATTTCTCTAATACTTTTGGTATAAACTAAAGGCATCCCCATCAGCCTCAGCTGTACTTTATGTTGTTTTTTTGGGTCTAATGACCAAATGTTCGCATGCTTACACTCTAAACTAAGATAAACATTATACCTGCTAAACATCAGCATATTATCTCTGTCACTGTGAGCATGTTATCATTATCATTTAGCTCAAAGTGCTGCTTGACTAAACACAGCCTAACAGAGCTGCTAGCTTAGCTGCAAAATAATTTATTTAATTTTCAATCAATTAAATGTTTAATTACTTAAACAATCAATTGATTATCAAAACCACGACTCCACATTCAAATTTGGTATCCTCACCAAAAGGAATAATTTCCCCACAATAATCTCCCAAAGCCCCTTTGTACTGTGTTGGCACTCTATCTGCACTTCATGCACCGTATATAGAAAGTCTGGCTTTGAGCGCAAGTTAAGGGTCAAAATGTCATGAATTAATAGCCTCAGAGAACGATGGACTTCTTCTACCTGCAGGCTTGCAGCCCATAACGTCAGGATTTTAAACTTTGATGTATAAACTCTACATCCACATGAATATAAAATAATTCTGTTGCCTGCTGAACTCAACCCCGTTGACCTCACATACTGTGTAGGAACAGACAACACATGCAGTCTTGATTTCAGATAACCCTTAGCGAGGGTCTGTTCGTCTTCAGCATAGTAAAAGAGACGTGTTTTATGCTTAAATAAAAAGCCTCTTCTTCAGCAATAACACATATCTTGACAAAAACACATGCTCTACATGCAGACACACACCTGAGTGAGTTCCTGCGGCTCTAGATCCCATTTTTTGATGCCGTTGTCTCTAGACCCACTGAACAGCACATCTCCCTGTACAGCCAAACACTCGATGCCGTCATAATGGGGCGGCTCAAAGTTATGAGCTGGACCTATATTACCCAGCATTCCCTCTGCCACATCAAACACCTGAGGAGAGAAGAGGGAGCAGAAGATTAGATGTGTCTGCATCTGTGACACTCGGGTATGGTCTGAATGTGTGTGGTGTGTGTGTGTGTGTGTGTGTGTGGTACCTTGATATAATGGTCTTTGGAGCCAGTGATTACTTGGTCTTTGCCAAGCAGAGACTGTCCTACTGTCAGGCACATGACAGAGCCGATGTGGCCTGTCAGCTTCCCCATTCCTTGCATCCTACACGCACACACACACGCACACACACACACACACACACACACACACACACACACACACACACACACACACACACACACACACACACACACACACACACACCAAAATTGGTGAACCAAACATCAGTGAAATACATTTTCAAGGTTTCACTGAATGAAATCGCTTTCCATCTCGCTAGTGAAGCAAAACTACTGAGACACAGCAATGCCATAGGCAGAGATGATACTAAAGAAATGTTTAATACATTCATTTTTCATTTCTGGTGGTGGTTATGCATCATTAATTGGGTCTGAGCCCCTCAGCGTAAACTGTCTGGTCCAATCTGTTAATCATTTCCCTCTAGATGCATAAAAAGACAGCGAAGCTGTTGGATTTCAGAAAGAGGTGCCTTGTAGAGAACATACTCAAGCACACGTTAGTGCTGAGGTTGTGCACTTTCATTTGACAGCCTTTTTAATTTCTTAAGTCAGATGTTAATTAACTCTCTGGTTGATTAACATCTGACAAGTGAATATATACATCCACGTCAAAAATAATTTAAGGCTGGTGGTCGAACTGAACCAACAAAGGTGGGGGTGACTAAGAATAGTAATCAGTGAAGAAGTTCATGAATACATACATACATACATACATGAATGAATGACTGACTTCATACTGTAACAAACAATTGAATGAGTAGTTCAATGAAAAAATTAATCTATGTCTAAATTGATTATTGAACAAATATACCTGTTGAGGTCCCACATGCGAACAGTGTTCCCAGCAGCAGCGTAGAGCACAGATCCTGACGGGTTGAGGGCTATCTGGTTAATCTGACACTCACCCTGAGCAAATGTTATTGTGCGGGTGGTGGTGCCCGCACATACATCCCCCGAAATCACCTGCCCCGATGAACTGTTTGGGTTAAAGAGAAGACAAAAGGTTTAAGAGAGATGGACAAAACATTAAAAAGGGGGAGACATGAGGTGGAAAAACAAATGGGAGAAACAGAGTCAAAAAACAAGTGCAATGAGCAGAATTTTACAGTTGTCATATCCTCTGGATGCATTTTACATAAACATTTAGTTTGTCACTTTTCTGCAACTTGATAGATCACTGAACTGAAAAAGCATACCCCTAAATCGCTTCTAAAAAATATCTTGTGAGCTGCAATTACTTTGTTTCACTGCTCCAAACCGTTTCATGTGGCTGGTTGCAGGGGGGAAACTTACGTAAGCGTGCGGACACACTTGGCAGAGTCGCGGATGTCCCACACCTTGATGTAGGAGGTGGAGACGGAGAAGACCAGACACGAGGAAGGAGAATATTTGACTGAAACCACGTTGTTTGGGTGGCCTTTGAGGGTGACGATCTCTTGACCCGTTACCAGGTTCCACATCTTACAGGTGCGATCTGCACAAGGAAAAAAGGCAGTTAAAATTCTTTCTTTGGGTACTTGCATTCATATCTTGCATTCATATCATACATCAGACAGGTACTTACATACACACTTTAAGTCATCATGTTATTTGTTTCAACATGAATCCACTTAAAAGAGTTTTGTAATATGAATAGTATAGTATAGTATGTGTACCTTTAGATCCAGTAAATAGCAGCTCATCTGTGGCATCCACACACAGGACTGGCTTCGAATGGCCCTCGGCTACAGAAACACACTGCAGGGGCGCTGTCCGACCCCCCTTCACACCCCCGATGGAATTGATCACACCCCTAAAGATCACACACACACACACACACACACACACACACACACACACACACACACACACACACACACACACACACACACACACACACACACACACACGGTGTCACAGTGTCTTCCAAAGTCATCAGTGAGGATGATTTCTTTCCACATATCTACAGGTGTACGCACTTTAAAACACAGGCCGATCACAAACATGCACACAAATATAACACAAAAATAAGACACAAATATTCTTCCCATTATACAGTGACAATACAAACCTCAATAGATACAGAGGTATAATGTGCTCCCCTAAAAACTATGCAAATATGCCATCACACAACTTTATGTTGGTTTTCAGAGCCCACCCACTCCATCTCTCTGGCCTGCCTTTACTCCCCCTCCCCGCTTTCCTGTTGTTGTGGAACATACCAATTAAGGCATTATAAGAGTTGCTTTCCTATAGAATCTCGTTCTCTCTCCTTCCTTCTCTCCCTCCTATGTTGTGTGCAGTCAGTCTCTCTAGCTGAACCTCTGCAACCCCCCCCAAATCTATGGAGAGCAGTCAGCAAAGTGAAAAGAATAAGAGGGAGGAATGTGGGAAAATTGGTCCCCAGTGGACTTCATTAATACCTGTGGTGGTTAGTGTGTATGCGAGTGCAAATGCTGGTGAGAGAGAGTGAGGTGGAGAGCAAAACAGTGAGGGAGAGCCAGAGGATGTGAGTAGGGAAAAGAGAATCTGTGATCACACACAAAACTTGGGACAGATTTTGTTTCTGCATACAGTGAGAAAAACACAGAAGGGTGTGTTTAAAAATAAAGATAGCAACATGCTCCTCTTCTGTGCCTGCACGTACGCCGATGTCCCAGCGTGAAAGCACACGCACACAAACAAATACACACGTCAAATAAAAAATTAAATACCACACACCATACTTTCTGTGCATCTTTTTTTACGACGTAAAAATGCCAACCAAAATGAAAAACCATCAGTGAAAAAAGATTGCATGCATGTCTACCAAGTCTCATGAAACACAAAAGAGCACCGACTTGTGCAGAATAAGCTCAAAACAATTGTTTATGACAGCCACAGCCTGAAAGACCAACTACACAACAGCCTACAACTCAAAAATAAACCACAGAACAACGTCCTAAGACGTCGCCACCATCACCACATGCAGCATCCATTCTCCGCCAGTCAGGTGGGAGCTGACTCAATTCAGCATCCCCACAGCCAATCGTCTTTCAGGGCCCAGGGAAAAGGGTAAGTGGAACATGTGGGTAAGTAGAGGAATGTAACAAGTTGATAACATAGTCAGATAATCCGCTTCCGCTCCTCTGCAGAGCTGCAAAACCTGACTGTACATTCAATCTGTCCCACCCACTTTTTTGGTCTAATTCCATTTTTGGAAAGACTTTGGAAAGGTATTTGATCAAATAATGGGGAGAACCATACATGTGACTGATATATTAACATGATTTTTTTAGTAAATGGAAAAGAGAAGGGAAGGAAGATTTTAAAAAATAGGAGAAGAATTTGAGGTGCAGTTTTCATTTGAATAAACCTCGTCACTCTGAAGGCTGTTATTGTGTTGTCTGAGGAAGGCCTTATGCTGGATCCTCATTGGTAAATGGGAAGTCAGGTGAAGTAAGATGTTAAAGCTTTTTAAAGTAATTTTTTACTTTGAAATTAATAAAAACATAATTTCTCTATTTTACCAGAGCCCCTATATTTACAACCACATTTTACCTGCCAGGGAACCATTATGCTGCCATATTTTGAGGGCTTTTTTTAGAGTTTGTCTTCTGTTTTCTCTATAAAGGACATATTGTACACTGCACATACTATAATATTGCTTAATGCAGCACTCTGTTTCTCACAGCACGGCGCTGGTCCAAATGGCAGAAAGTGTTCCAATTCTATCAGCGCCTGTGAAAGATATCATAGTGTGCCGTGTTATGCACTATGTGAGGGCTGTTAATGGCTGTTGCAGGGCCAAGCACCAAGAGACCAGCAGACTAATGAAAACATGGAGGGAGATCAGTGTGTGCTCTTTGCAATACACAGAAAAACAGACAGAAGAGCCTTGGTGAGAGGTGCAGCTAAAAACACAGAAATAGATCAGAATAAAAGGAGAACATTATTTATTATATCAGTTTTTTCTATTTGTCTAAAAGGAGTAGTTTGCCATTTTTCCTGGCTCTGTCCAATAGTAAAAACACTAACTAACTCATTAACTTGTTGTATTGCATTTAATATGTGCAAAGAAAGAAGTAGAAAACTAGAGCCTCTGTCGGTTGCCTGGCAAATTCACAGTGATGACAAGAAGCCACTGTATCTGGCCTCTCTGCAAAACCACATTTTGTTGTTTTTACACTTGGAGACAAGCAAGAGCCAGGCTTAATTTTCCCCTACGCCCATTTCCACTCTTTGTGCTAAGCTAACTGTCTACTGCTACAAATTTAACAAACAGACATTAGAGTGACAACAATATTCTCATCTAACACTTGACAATAAAGCAAGTGAACTATTACTTTAATTTAAGTATTTCTAAACCTCTTTCAATACTGCAGGTTTTACTGGAAATAAGGCTATATAGTAAATTACTGACCATTGTTGTTGGTTGTCTCACAAGTGTTAAATTCAAACCAGGTGGTTACTAAAGTCATAATATTGTTGTTTCAATAATAATAATGGTAAGGTTCACTCAGGTCTTGTGTGAGAGCAACACAACATCACAGGTGAGAAAGGCCGGCAGGTCAAGAAAGCCGCATGTGGTTAAAACATGCAAGACAGCGACCTCACCCACAGCGGGGGCAAAGGGAGGCGGAGGAGAGGCCAGGCGAGGCACTGACTACCGGTGGAGACGAGATGACACCAGGTGAATTAACAGGCAAATGGGAAAACATAGAGTGACAAACACAGTTCCTCTACCTGAGCACCTCGGAGAGCGAGGAGTCACTGTCATCCGACCTGGAGGCAGAAGAGGAGCAGGAGAGGGGAGGGCGGGGTGGGAAGAGGAAAGGGTTAACCACGCTAAGGAAAGACAGAAGGGTTACTGGCAAAGGGTTAAAAGGAGGAGGAAGGGTTTAGATATAAAGCAGAGAGCAAACTGGCAGGAAAGCTCAGTCAAATAATAAAGCTTGTCCAGGTTTTATCAGGCAGTTTGCCATGAAATGTGCTTCTTCCCAAAGATAACTACTGAACAGTCTGTATTCATTAACCGCTGTCTGCAGATGTTTACTGTAGGTACACCCACACTGGCAACGGGTGGTTAAATGGACTTTTCCCTGGTGTTGTTAGGGCTAACATTAAATGTTAAAGGTTTAAAGACATAGTTAGACATTTTGGCTTGTTCACTTTCTTTCCGAGAGTTTGATGAGAAAATTGTTTCCACTCTCATGTCTGTCCGTCCAATGTAAAGTTACAGCCAGCAGCTGGTTAGCTTAGCCTAGCTCTGCCTGACGGTAACATAATTTAGCCTGCCAGCACCTCTAAAGCTCACTAATAGACAGGTTATAACTACTTTGAATTAGAAAAATGACATGGGGTTATGTGCTGAGCTATAACCAAGACTTGTGATAGTTACACAGCTTATTATCAATTAAACAAAGAAACATGTTAATTATTGAGCTTTAGAAAGGCTTTTGGCAGGTTATCCGTTTCCCCGTTTCCAGTCTTTATGATAAACTAAGTTAGACGACTGCTGGCTGTAGCTTCATATTTGACATACCGATATGAATATTTTCATCTAACCTTTGGAAAGAAAGTGAAAAAGTATTTAGCAAAATGTCAAACTATTCATTTGAAAAAGGCAGAAAAAAGGTACTGAAAGAAAGTAGGAAGTAGTCAAGAAGGGACCACTAATACCAATACCAATACATTGAGGTCAAAGAACTGCACGTTACAATTTCTACACTTTTGTAGCCCCAATGCATGACTCCCCTGACACCAGTGTCCGCTCTCACATCAACTCTTTCCAGCCATATACAGGCAACTAGTGCAGAAAGGAACATATTAGGATTAGGCTCCAGGGTTAACAGAAGGAAAAATGGAGGATAAGGTTGTCAAACTCACAGGCCGCTCAAAGCTGTCGAGGGAAAAATCTAAACCACACCAATACAGTACTTCCACTGAGTGTAACAGTGCAATGAAAGTGTTATTATATTGTAAATATTTTATAGCTTCAGGTTTGTCACTATGAGTGCCTGTGCTTTACACTCAGAATCAGGAGACAAGAAACCTTAGTTTGAAAATGTATTTACCTCATCCTGATTGAGTCTTTCAAATCTGTGTCAAACGCCTGATCCCTGTCTCATAGGCAACCAATCTCTTCAAATATGATTTGATTGAAAAACAGAAGCAGAATACATCCAAAAAGTCCCAATCACAAAAACCTCTTATTGCATTTTATAAAATTTTGTGAACTTGCAAAAGGTCATCACCATCTTTTTTCTTTGCATAGCAGACAGCTTTTCATTTGGCACCCAATCGCACAGAAATCATACATACGATTCAGACTGGCTTTGTAATTATTTTTTTTATAAATGGTCTCCACTTATAGCTTTGAATTTATGCTTGTGGTGATGCATTAAGTGTCGGAGCTGGGTCACTGTGAGTAATGTTAGCATAATGAAACCAAACAAACCGAAAATTATGGTTTAAATAATGAATCTTTGGTAAAAAAATTAGTTGCATCCGGTATTTACTTCAGTAAAAACAACAACACATTTACCTCCAGGAATACCTCACTTAAAAATAGTGTAAATGAAAAAAGTATGTTACTACCCTCCATCAGATTGCAACTATGCAAATACTCCCTGACCAAATATGAAAGGAAAAACAACCTCACACCATTTCATCCTCCTACATCAGGCTCTATGGGAGGGCTTCTCCTGTGGGAACTACAAACGCGACCCTAAACATAAATATCCTCCCTCACTGCCACACTGGGTTAATTTAAAATGACAACCAATCGCAAACAGCTGCATGGAAAGATGACAAGAGCCAACTCATTTACCTACCTTTACTCCAGATAATGAGGACCCACAGGCTCCTATACACACAAATATTCACACATACAGCACACACAAACACAACACCCTAACTCATTTCAAAAAGCACCCTCGCTAACAATTAGGGGTCAATAAAGCTGAGAAATGTTCTGGATAAATAAATATTACAAAACAAACAACTTCAGAGCCAAAACGCTCACTGAAATTAACTGTTGACATTTGTTAGAGTTGAAAGATGGAATTGATTGTGAGCAGGAAGGGAAACGGCCGGTTGCTCATTCCAGACTTAACCCTTTTGCAGCTGACATTAAAATATATCTTATATCCACATTGTGAATCTAAACTTCTCAATGTGTAAGCATGTAGTCCAGCTACACACATTGAGACATGTTCATAAAATTCTGTTTTTTGGGGCCAACATCTAACTACAGCCTCAAAAATGACCATACATTTAAATCTAATTCTCTTTGACAACAAACCTGAATATTATGAGAAAAGATTTATTTCAGGTTTATTTTTATTGGATTAGATCGTACAAGTTGATTTATCTTTCTCTTGTCCAAATGCACCTCACAACATCTCAAAGCAGACATATTATGCCACATCTTGCTTTTTTCCAAACAACAACTGCCCTGCCAGTTTGCTCCTACAGAGCATGTTACAATGTGAGCTGATTCCCTCCTATTTTGCATTTGTTTCCTAGTAACTGCTATATGTCGACTGGAATGATGCTGCAATTAGTACAGTCTTGTTGTTAGCCTGTGGTTGTGGCTCTTGAGTGCACTTAACACCTGGATTCTGTGAATGTTTGCACCATCCATACTCCCAGGAACTACATTAATCCCAAACAAAATGTTTTCTCTAAGAGTGGATAGGATAAGAGCGATTCATCTGAAGATAGACAGTTGGAATAGCACACTCTTACATCTACAACGTGGAAAAAAGTACTTTCCTCACAAAAGGCCTGACCATCAGCCTGTCTACAGGGCCACTTTATACCATGGACGAGAAGAAAAGAAAAGAAAGGACTGGTTCAAAGTCAGACTGAATTGATCTAATGAGAATGCAGGGACAAAAAGGACAAAAGCAGTGAGTGTATGTTTGTATCTGTGCAACAGTGTACTCACTTGTCCAGAGCAGAACCTTGGGTTTGGTTGCTGGTGAGCCTTGAGAAAACATTGCGGTCGTTCCTGGTCCTTAGAGGAGGGGAGGAGGGGGGAGTATAGCCGTCAGTGGGCCTGATAAGGGGCAGGAGGGTGAGGAAGGTTTAGGATAAGGAAGGACAAGAAGAGTTAAGAGGAAAGAAGTAAAGAAAATTACATTACACAGTCAAAAAATGTGATAAATCTGCCAACAAAATAACAAAAGATTTGATTACAGTGCATGTACCTGTACGCACGGTCGTAAGATTTCCTCCTTGTTAGAGGGGAAGTGTCATAACCCCGAGACTGCCTGGGACTGGCGCACACACACACACACACACACACACACAAAAGCAAACTAAGCAAATCTTCAAGGGAGTGCACAGGAGGATGATTCACCTCTATGTAAACTGTTGGGAATCTATAAGCAAGAAGGGTTCTTTAGAATTTAACAGCATTTCTAGCAGACTAAGCAACTGGCAGACTAATTTCTTTAAATATCAAATTGCACACAACCAGGCCTCCCATCCCTGAGGACTGATGCAAATTTGACTGATTCATTGGCTTCTCCTTTTCGCTCCTTGAAGCAGTTTTCTAACCTAAGAAATGTCAGGTCTCTGGTAGTTTTCTAGTAGTTGTTTACTTGGTAATGTGCAGTAGGAAAAAATCTCTGTCATTAGGATTAATAATGTTCCTGTTAATTTGTTATATTCCACAAGGTGTATGGTTATGCAATTATCCTGTTTTTATTCCACTTGTTTGTTTATTCTTGTAACACGTTTCATGTTTAAATGTTCCACATGTCATTGTCATTCCATGACTCTGCTCTTATGCGTGATTGATGCTCTTCAGCGAAACAAATGTTGACCAAAATGCCAAATCTTAATGAAAAACTCTTCTGCACTTTCATTTCCTTTGTTGCATTTTGGGCATCTAAAAACGTATTATTTCACTCTAGCTGTATTTCTGGCCTATAACATTTGCATATTATATATTATATTTAATTTCATCTAACTTTAGAATTTCATCCTAATGATTTTCTTTGCTTCTGTAAATTCACCTTGCTTCATTACATATTTTGATTCACTTACAAGGTGTGTCCCCTGACAGGTAGGCTGATGGTGCGGGATACCCGGTCCCTGTGGTAGTGGTCTCGTAAGGCCAGGCTGAGCCCCAGACTAGCTGTCCCCAAGCTCAGGCCGTCCTCCTGGATGTCCGTCAGCGACGCCAGAGACTTGGTGATGTGCTGCTGCTTGCTGCCTGATGAGGAGTCGACGATGGGACCAAGATACTCCGCAGACACCGCCTTCATCTGAGCTGACAGACGAGGCTCCATCTGATGAAAAATGTTACAAGAGACAATAAGAGGGAGGATGATATGAGAAAGGAGGACAGTGTGATATGAATAACTGAGAAATACAATAAAAGATACATATTGACTTTAATTAAGGCACAAGAGGATATTAAGATGCTGCCAGAAAAAAACAATCAGCAGGGAGAGAATTTGAAAACAGTAAAACAAACATGCTTGAAAAGAGACAGCAGCCATCGTGGGGTAAAAAAAAGTAAAAAAGGCTGGATAGGAAAAACAACTAAAATACCAAATAACAGAGAAAGAACACAGTATTAACATGAGGATAAGAGGGATTGGTGTCAAATCAGGGGTACCTCCTCAGAATATCCAACCAAGTTTTAGGAAGTGGAGGAATTTTAAGTGTTTGCTTATACTGCCACCTCATGGTTCCAAACAAAATGGCAGCTGCTCTGACAGACAATCTGTGGCATGTCTGACAGTCTAGATGCTGAAAGACACAGCACTACCTGATGCTTTGAGCACTGACAAAAATAGACATATTCTGAAATATAAATATGGAAGTAATGTTAACATCTGGGTTTAAGAAAACTGGACAGAGGACACCTTTCCTGTGTAAAGAATGTGTATTTTAATCTGCAAAAGCTAAAAAAAACAACTACGCAGTTCAACAATACAAATCTGAAGTACCTTTATTTTGAAATCATCTTGACTGTTGGATTCTTTCATTTGAGATACACTGCAGAAAGAGAGGAAATCAGACTCATACAGTACATTTTGCAAAATTAGACTAACTTTGGCACATTGTGGTAAACCTTTTTTTATAAATGGGTCAGGATGAGGGGAGGATTTTGCATGGGTGAATGCAGTCTCACCTGCTGTCCGAGGCTTGGCTGAACTCAGAGGGCTCCTCGTCTGTGCTGGCATAACCATTTTCTGGAAGCACACAAAACATACAACTTTTCAGCCCCCAGCACACTGTAAATACACTTCCACTTGCTAAGTCTGTATGTGTCACAACCTATGACACTATCACATTTTCCAATATCACAGCATTTTCAGTTTTAATTTATTCTCTAAGGCAATTAAGGCAAGAAAGCATTCAATATAAAGTCTTACTCAATGCCACACAGAGCTAGAGACAAATAAAAAACACCACTCACCCTGCTGTACATTATGGAGGAGAGCCTGAAGTTCAGGGATGTATTCTGCCTTTTCCCTCAGGGCATCAAGGATTATGTGATTGTGAGATGAGCCGATCACATCTGTCTGTCTCAGCTGACCCTCCAGCAGGCGGATCTGAGCCTCCTTCTGAGCCACCTGTAAACTCTGCGGGCACACAATGACCGGCCAAATCCAAAATGATAATGAACGAACACACACACACACACATACACACATACACACAGTAATGTTGCCCTCAACCGTTACACTTGATATTAATCAAACAACAGTAAAGCTACTGCCTAGTAAATATAGTGTTTTACTTTTCTGACTGGTGATTATTTACCAAGAAAAAGACCACAGACAACATCTTGCAGTACAAAGAGACACAACTAGATGGCACCACACTCCATTATTCAATGCACCTCCACTTTTCTCACTATGGGACAGTTGCCAGTTGCAAGACATGATAACAGTACAAAACTATATTAGTTCACTGTATTTAACACCCATAATAAGTATATGCTTTTATCTTATCTTATCTGTTCTGTTGTTAAAGCTACATATATTCTTTCACACCTCCAAGAGTGCAGATGTAAATAGTTCATTATTGATTTTTCAGATGTTTCTAAGCCTACAAACCCACCTATAGTCTTGTTAATATTAACTTACTTTCTCTATTGAAGCCTTGAGGAAGTGATCCAGGAGGTGGCGCGCTTCAGCCAGAGAGCAAGAGCTGATCACCACTGATGTGTCCACTGAGTCCAGCTCATCCTGCAGGAAAACACAATCATAGGCATTGCTATAGGCCTCTTGTTACTTTTCACAGCTTCGACGCAAACATTACCGTGTGTGTGTGTGTGTGTGTGTGTGTGTGTGTGTGTGTGTGTGTGCGCGCGTGCGTGCGTGTGTGTTTATACCTTGGTCTCCTCTATCTGTACAATGGTGGCCTGGCAGTCAGACAGGCTGTCATTGATGTAGTCTATGTTGGCGTTCAGCACCTCAATGTCCTCGTTAATTTCCTGAAGGAGGCGGTCTTCTGCTTCTGGACCCTCCCCATCCGCCATTAGTACCTCCCTCTTATGTGAGAGCGATTCCTGCTGGACTGTCAGCTCCTCTCGCTTCTGACTCATCATAAACACAAATGTACACAGAGCAAAAGAAAGGTCAGAGCTATACTTACAAAAACATGTGCAAATGTTATTTCCACAACAGGAACCTATATTTACTAAAGTATATCTCTGTGCAATACAAAAAATGTTTAATATATGCTCTAGCATCTAGCAGATTCATAGAAAAACACTGTTCCCTTTCGAATAGTATGGCATGATTTTATCAGTGTCTGTCTATAAAGAGAAGAGGAAGGAATAGCCTCACTCACTTAGGTTTGAAGTGCTTTGATGAAGTGAGCCAAAAAAGTCACTAAGATGTAACCATTGAAACTGCTGCTGCCACTACAATGTACATATGTCATTTTAAGTCCTTGTATTTAATTTTAATTTGAATCCCTGTTAATAGTGCTGCACATCTCATGGTGTATATAATTTTTGGCAAATTGTATGAAACAGCACAACCCTGCAGTGGCTTTGTTTTTCTCTAGAGCCACCAAACCAAATGTAATCACACTATGCCTCAAATAGCACCATTTCCACCTTAATCTCGAGAAAAAATGTGAAGCCCATTCCTACCTTGATAAGGCGATCCATGTCGGCCTCCACGTTGGCGATAGTCATTCTCTGCATGACAATGTCAACAATGCGACGCTCGAGTGATTGCCACTTCTGACGGGCAGACTTTGAGAAGCTGCTAGCACGGCCCGCCGCTCCAACGCTGCCCAGGCCTGCTGGCTTACGCTGCAACTTCTTCCTACTGCTGGGAAGAGATAAAGGAAGAAAGGAGAGGAGGGAAAGGGGGGAGAGGATGGGAGAGGAGAGGAAAGGAAAGAAGAGGAGAGGAAATGCAAAAAGAGGGGGGAGAAGAGGAGAGGTAAGAATTAATAGTTACGGGAGAAAGTATAAAGAGATAAACCCCATAGTACTATATACATACAGTAGAATGACACATTCAACTTCACCATATTAATAACTTAAACCTGCAATAACTGAGTTTTTAGGAACACTGACGTATCATCACCTTTTCATTTGATCAACTAATTAACACATCCAGCATTTACAGAGAGAGCAACACTATCATTCATTTGAAGCCATGTTTGTGTCCTGAGGGAAATATCTGTATACCTAGCTGCTAAATGCTCCACTATGTTCACCAGCTCATCATAACTGTGCCCATCTGCTGTTTAGTGCTGAGCAGGTAGTGTACAGTGGGTTCTTAAAGCTTTTACACAGAAAACAGCTGCCTGTTGCAGCTGAATAGACATGGTGAGAGTAGTGAGACTGAACAAAAACAGTAAAGTTTTGACTGGGCGGCAAAATAATTAGCTGAAATGATATAAACTATAAAGCCCCGTAAAGCTGAGGGGCGCTACAGATTCAAGTGATAATGCATCACTACGAGTGAGCCCTAACATATTGTCATTTAATACATTTTAATAAAAACATCAATAACAAAGACAGTGTAAACACAGAGGTCACTGACTACACAAGCCCATCTTACCCAATGACCCTGGATCCATCCATGCTCCCTTCGCTCTCGGCCAGATATCCAAACACATTGTTTTTGTTGTTCCACTGCCTCACCAGCCCGCTCACGGTCCTCGCAGTCTCAGGTTCAGAGCTGCTTGCTGTAGTGCTGGCCGATAACTCCGCTCCAGAGTCTGTAACTGAGGGAGAATGGTTCCAGCGGGCCACACGCCCGGCCACACGGTCTGACATGGGCTTGGCCAGGCGCCGCAGGGCGGTCACCTCCTGGGTCTTTCTGCGCAGCACCTGCTCCTGTTGCCGCTTCTGCGACTCTAGCGCTCGAATCTGGTACTGATGGACAGGACGGAGAGAAACAGTCCTTTAATAGGTGTTTATCAGTCCTCACCCACATCTTTTTTTTATTGATCTTGAAACATTTTTTAGTTTATATTTCTGTGCTAAATAAGACAGTTTCCACAACAGGCTTACAAAGTGTTGATCATGAGAGGATTTTAGGACGAACTGAATAAAAGGATTACGAATAAAGCAGCGCAAATGTTTCCGAGCTCATTAATAAGCCCTCTCCTCCAGGGAAAACAAATAAAGATGGAAATTAATGCATTTAGGCTATGTACTGATATTCAAAACATAAAAGTTATTCAAAACAATCTGTGTGCAATATGTACACAATACTTAAATCGTTTTTTAAAGTGCCAGGCTGACAAACAGAAGGAGTACCTCAATGCAAGCCATACACAGCAACTCATCAGCATGAATCATTCTTTAAATACAGTAATAAAATGAGAATGTGGACCATGTTGACAACAGCTGAAACATAGATTGAACACACTCATATACAACATTGTTCATACTGTCTCATCTTGCTCCCAATTTCCAAATAATTGTATTTCTGCATGAGACATTAGAGGGAGCCGGAGCACCAAATCAAATATGTTAAGATGTGATTCTGAAGACTGGAGTATCTACTGTTTGCAGTGCTGAAAATCTTCGTCCTAAACACACATAAACACATGCACCCTGACCTCTTGTCGGCGCTGCTCTTTCTTGAGTTGGGCGATCTCACGGTTCCTTTTTGCCTCCACCATCCTCCTCCTCAGCTGCTCCTCCTTCATTTGCTTCATCAGCGTCACCTGGAAATAGCAGAGGTTGGGTTTCTTAAACTGCACTAGTAGTCCTGCTCAAACCATGTCGTTTATCCATGCTCCTGATCCTCCCCACTCACTCTTCCTTCTTTTTACCTTGGCTTTCTTCATGTCGTTGACCTCTGTCTGGAGTTTCTTCAGCTCCCGTTCATACCTCCCCTGGTTTTTGAGGAGACGCGCATGCTCTTTTTGTGCCACCTGTAGCTTTAGCAGATCTCGGTTCATCTCCTTAAGACGTTTCTCATAGTCCTGCTTGATCCTGCTGGCCTTCTCCTCCGTGTAGTTCTCCATGGACACTGTGTAGCCGTGGAATAATGTTAATGACCTGTTGTCAGGCTTTACCTTTAGTGACACTATTTACTTTTCTACTGATCAACAACTTCCCAAACACATGTGTAAACTACTAACTTCATGATGTTTAAACTCACTGAGATTCTGCAGTACACGGTCTCTCTCCAGCTGAGTGTCTCGAATCTTGTTTTGCAGTAGAATGAGCTTCTCCTCGTACTGCAGCTTCAGCATCAGCAGCCTCCGCTGGCTGTTCTCCAGCTCGTCTATCAGCTTCTGTTTGATCTCGATCTCGCAGGTCAGATCAGCCAGGTCCGCCTGGAAGTTGGCTGTAAATTGGAAGGGAAAAGTCAGACAGAGTCCAAAGAAGCGCTTATAGAGGAGTTCAAATAATATTTTCTTTTAGGATAATGAAATAAATAGTGGGGAATGTCAAAACAAGCTGCCACACAGTGTAAATTCTGCACATTAAAATTCAGCTCTGCTCTACTTGACTATAAAATATATTTTTCTGTCTTCACTGCCATCTGGCAAACTGCATAATGTTCTAAAGAAAAAGGAGATGTAGGTTACGTTAAATGGTACAAAGAGTCTACAGTCACGCTAGCAGCTCTGTAAGGCTGTAGACAAATTACATATCAATCATGTGATTAGTTTTGCAAAGATTTAGTCATAAATTACAAATAAATTGAAATTTAGACCAGATGATGGAGCTAGAGGAAAAGTTAGGGAAGTCATTATACATCATCTAGGAATCATGAATGTCTGTGCAAGATTGTTGTGTCAATTCATCTGATGGATGTTGAGATATTTCACTGGAAAAGCTGGTGGCGCTAGAAGAAAAGTGTAACATCAATTAATTAGGACTCATCCTCTGGGCACAATGATTGACTGTACAAAATTGAATGGCAATTAGTGGCAATCATCCAAAAGTTGTTGAGAGATACTGCCCAACCGGCCGACACAGAGACAGACAGAAAAGGGTGAAGAGCTCAGTTTGTTTAGCAGCAGCGGTTGTCAGAAACACACCTTTCTCTTCAGAGTCTGAGTCTGAATCCACCAGGCTCTCGTCACTGTCAAACCCGTTCTCTTCCTCCTCCCTGCCTTCCTCTTCATCCTCCCCCTCATCTTCATCACAACCACTTTCCTCCTGCAGTGGAGACATGACATCCTACACACAGAAACACACAGATACATCAGACGTTGTTCTGTTTGTTTTTGTTTTAAATTCGTACGAATGCAAAGGTGTAAAAATTACCTCAGTGTAATTATCGTCTGAATCAATCTCTCCATTCTGTCCATTCTGACCACTCCGCCCGTTCTCTCCATTCTCGTGAGTGTGCAGTTTCACTCGTTTCTTCAGACCTTTCTCCAAATCAGGACTACACGAAGAGAAAAGCATGATTGTTCAGCAACATGACAGTTGGCCTTGTATCATCACATTTTTACTATTTTCACCTGTGGATGATTGTCTATCAAATTCAACTACAGTAATATAAGGGTTTTTTCCCCCCATTACCATGTCTTACGAACACTCTCTTTCATGTAAGTGAGAGGTCACACACTCCTAACAACCACCATTAAGGCTTTGGGAGTGTTGCCAAGTGATGTGCTTATGGCAAAATCAGACCTCTGAAGGCATTAGCAGAGTCTTCTTCAGCTCATCTACCCCCCAGCTTGCCCTTTTAGCTCTTTACTTTTTATTGCCAATTGTATTCCCCTTTGATTCCTCTTTTACAACCATCCCCAGTCCCATCTTTAAATTCCCGTCTACCTCCATCTCGATCCCATTAAACCTCAATTAGCCTGTTAGGCTGTGGACTCTTCATTCTCATGACCCACTGGCCGACTGAATTAGACCTTTTTGAGTCCAAGCCAGCGTTACTACTCAGCACTGGCTGCATCCCAGTTCTATTCAGAAACTGGCCATCCCAAAGCACTAATCGACTTGTGATGTGGCTCTTAAGCTAGAGGAGAAAAGCAATGAGGGGGGGAGAGTATATGAGCATGCACAAAAACTTACTTATTATACTCTCCTGGCTTTTAAAACATGCACAGGTTAATTGACAAGGGTTTAGAGGGAAGAATGAGAAATTAAATTTACATCAAGCTGAGATATAAGCTGAGTTTAGATATACAGTATGAGGAGAGAAGAGCTTCCTGGACTTCCTCTGGATGAGACTTGTGCCATGATGTTTATCATATTCTATATTGTTTTGTGAAAATAGCGTGTGATAACACCTTAAATGCATCCCTCTATCCTCACCTCATTCTTCTCTGCCTCCTCTCCTTCTTCTTCAGCCTCTCGATGTCCATCTTGGCCCGGCGTAACACGTCTGTCATCTCAGCCTCCATTGACAATGAAGCAGGGGAGGAGCCAGGGGGGTGCCCGGGGGCGGGGCTGAGAGTGGAGGAAGGGAACGGGGAACGCAAGGAAAGTCGGACTGTCTGCCGTCGCAAAGACTCGTTCATGGCCTCGCTCTCAAGAAGCTTGGATCTGAGGGAGGAGGAAGAGAGGAGGGGAAAAAGACAACTCATCAATCCATAATATCTGCTTTGTTCTGAGAAGAGGATAAAATATCACTCTGAAATTAAAAACAACATTCAAAAAAGAAATAAAACATTCTCTCTCTTACAAATGAAAAGTTCAATTCATAAGCAAAATAAAAATGTACTTACCTTCAATTCAATACATTCATGGGTTTAACCTTTACAGCCTTGCTTGGTTTGGTATTACCAGAAGCATATGGTAGCTTATTTTAGCTAACATTAGCAAATTTGTATTGCTGTGCGACTAACTCTAATTTAACATTGTACCATAATTGTCACTTGTGGTCACATTTTCAGCAAAAGTCTCGCTTTAAAGGTATAATTTGCTGAATTGGCAGTGAAAAATGATGATATTACACTCAAAAGTACAGAAAAAGCAATTGATAAAACCACATCCATTTGGGGAAATGGAAGTGGTCTGCATAGTAAGTCGCATGCTTTCTAGTGGCGAGTTAGATGAGACAATTTATACGGATCTTGTGTCTCTCTGGTCAGTATGAAGCTCCATAGACAGGGGAGATGGTTAGCTTAGCTAAGCATTCAAACTGAAAGAAGGGCAAAACAGCTAGCCTATTTCTGTCCAAAGGTAGCATCCATCATTTTTACACATCAGTCTTTGACCAGATTAAACAAAGAACATATATCTTGTAAAATACTGAGCTTTGGAGGTGCTGGTAGGCGCACTTCCAACAGAACCAGGTTAAATGTTTACCTTGTCTTTATACTAAGCTTGGCTAACCAGCTAAAGGGCTTCAGCTCCATATGGAACAAACAGAAACAAGGGTAGTGTGCATCATCTCATCTAACTCGTGGCATGAAAGCTCATGAGCGTATTTCCCAAAAATGTCAAACTATTCCTTTAAAAAACAAAGTTAGGTCAAAAGTTTGTAAAGTAAGTTTCAGATTTGATGATTTCAGTGATTGCAATGCTTCAAGTGATGGCAGTACATAAAGGCATAATGGGAAGTTTAGAGCTCTTACCTAAGTTCTTCAACCTCTCGGATGTAGTTCTGTATTAATGCACCGATCTCCTCATTGCCCTCACCTAAAATTCAAAGGAAGAAGGAGCCTCAGGGCACAGAAAGCACTCAATACAATAAGGATGCATTAAAGACGGAGACTTAAGAGAAAGCAGTTACAAATCTCCCTCACGTACTTGACTTAGTCAGCAGAGTGTTGACCTCATTGGCCAGCAGATGTGTTACACGGGTGTTGAGGTGGTCAATGGTCTCCTGCATGGCCTTCACCCTGAGGCGCATTGTGTCGTTTTCTCTCTGCAGCATTGTATTCTCCGTATACAAGTCGCTGTAGCCCTCTGAACCATCCTCACCTGCCACACGCTTCCCCTGCACAGAGACCCAAACAGTCAGCATGAACATCAATGACCCTGAACTCTACAAGCATTTTATGGAAAAAGATAATATCAGGACCAGAAAACCTGAAAAAAATAGCTTCTAAAAAAGTTGAGACTCCTTGCTGACTTTTTTTTTAAATTTCCTGAATATTTCTTGTCACATTTTCTTGTATCATTCTCCACTCTCCAGTCTTCTTACTGCATAATGGTTAACAATAGATAAACCATGTGAAACAGAGCTTCAGGAGAGATTCAGGATTAATTTCTTTGGAAAATGCTGACATTCCACTGATTAATCTTCTTCATACTCTGCATGCACTATAGTACAAGTATAAATGGATGTGTGTGTTTCAGTAAAGATCTTTAATCTGATATAGTGATCAGCTGCTGCTGCAGACATGGTCTCTGCTTTTCTTACTCACTCTCTACTACCATCTTCACTTCACTCCCATTAGTGTTGTCTTTTTTCTTCTTCTACTCAGTGACTATTCTTAATTTCATCCATCATGTCAGCCCCATCATTTTTTTTTCCAGCTTTCTTAGTCATCCATCCCACCCAACTCTCACCGCCTTGTACTCCATCAATTCCATCTGAAGCCGGGCTATCTCGGCTCGCAGGGCGCTGATCTGCTGGCTGGTCTTGTCTTGGTTCACCACCACCTTGTTCCTGATGTTTCGGGCACGGTTGGCGTACTTCAGTGTGTTCAGTGTCTCCATGAAGTCCCGGTCTGACGGACTGACGCAGGCGATCATCACTGTGCGACTGAAGAAGGAGGAAATGTAAAGGTTTAGACGACTGTGCATACAGTATAACAATATATTGTTGTTAGTATGATAATATAACAGAAGCCCCTTTTGCTACTCAGACACAAAAATGTGTAACCTCTGTCAATAAATAAACCAGAGCACTAGCACTGCGACTAACGATTATTTTCATTATCATTTTATCTGCTGACATTTTCTTGATCAATCATTTTGTCTTAAATGTCAGTAAATAGAAATCTAAAAATCTTTTCACTATCACATATGACATAGAAAACCTAAAATTATTGAAGCTGGAACCATCACATTTTTGCCATTTTGATCAGAAAATGTAATCGACTATCGAAATATTCTTTAAATCAACTAATCGTTTCAGCTCCAATGCCATGATAAATTCCGAATCTCTCTTTTTGAAACAATTTTAATATCATCCCAGAATTACATTATTTTCCTACTACATAAATAACTTGTTCTGTATGTACAGTATATGCGTGTGCGTGCGTGCGTGCGTGCGTGCGTGCGTGCGTGCGTGCGTGCGTGTACCTGTTGCCTCCCAGTGAGTCCTGTAGCAGACGAGTGAGTTTGGAGTCTCTGTAAGGGACGTGCCCTCCTTTCTTGGTCTGGTCCCCTAATGCACTGATCACATTTCCAAGCGCCAGCTACAGCACGCACACGCACACGCACGCACACACACACACACACACACACACACACACACACACACACACACACACACACATTCAGAAATTGATAACAAACTGATTTATGGAAACTTTGTATTTAAATACATCCGAGTACAAACTGACAGTGGAAGAACGGATGAATGCTTTGTCACTTTCTTTGTTTACATGTTTTTTCTATCAGACCACAGAGAGACACACACACACACATACACACACACACACACACACACACACACACACACACACACACAGTTTATATGTCTTTCTGTCTGTCTCACCAGTCCACAGTTAATGGAGATTCCCTCACGAGCTCTCTCTCCTGTAGCTCCTGTGCGTTTCAGCCTCTCAGAGCCGGCCAGGTCCACAAAGTGGAACTTGGCCATCAGTGTCTCGAACTCCGGCTGAGTGATGGGACTGGAGTCCACGCCGTTCAACTCCTCGTTCTCTTCTGCTCCTCCGTTCTGCTGGTGAGGGTGGACAAAAAACAATTCAAAATTAGTTCATGAGTTGAGAACGTCTTACTCAAAAATAGCAACGATTTCATCACCTGGTACTATCACTGTAATACTAAATTGTCTTTTATTTTTTCTCATACTTTTTTCCCTCCCCCTCCACTCCATATCTCACCATTTGAGCCCGCTGGCACACTCTCATCTGACAAAGGTGGATGGTGAAGATGGCATGTGAGCGGGAGCTTGTGGCGTTCATCTGGGTGCTGGCTGTGGTGCGGGACAGAGCACCGAGCTTCAGGCACTGCAGCAGCTGCAGCACACACACACACACAATATGGAGGACATTTGGTTATGACTGGTTAGTTTGAACTAAAGAAGAAATCTAAAAAGATGCAGACTCAGTCCAAAAAAAAAAAAAGAAACTGTTGACACCATGCTGTCTTGTTGGATTACTGCCCATGATCTCTTGCTGATTTCTGAGAAGAACTCAACACATGAGTCTTTGTATCCAATTTCTACTTTCTTTTTTCTACACACTCAAAATTAGTCTTCTCCTATTTTTGCCCTCTGTACTGATAAGTCCTCTCCTTTTATCCTCACCTGATCAGCTGACTTTCCCCACTTCCATCAGTCTCCCTCCCCCTGTTTTGAAATTTCCCATCCACAGGAGCACCCATTCGTCTCTACTTGACTCTCAGCCATCTGAAATTCACCCAAATTTAAGCATCTCTTCTCCTTTTGCTTCTAATTTAATTTAACAATCTGCTCACATCTTTCTTTCTACTCTGTCACCTATTTGAGAAGAAACAGGCCTGGACCAAGCCAGTGTTTTCTGTAGCCCTTCCCCTAAATCACCACCTGCCACCTTGGTTAACCTCATTGTGACTGGTCCGTCACACAGACATGACTCTTGCCCTCTTGAGCCCATCACATCCTTCATCTTTCAAAATGTCACTGCTGATCTGTTCCCTATCACTCACTCCTTATATTTGGCAACTTCTCAATAAAGCTACCCTCAAACAGTCGGGTTTCACAAAATAGCCTCTTTGGTTTAACCAGTCTCAGAAAAGGCAGCATGTTAGCACCAAGCCTCCCTTATTATCATTCTTGTTTTTGACGACTGACCCCAGATGGTTCATGCCAGACATTTCGGGGTGCTGGGGATCTCTGGCTGCTCCCATACTCTGCCTCAACCAGTCAGCATTCATTCACGTCTTCACAGTTAATAGTTTACGATGAAATGCCACTCAATTGCAAACTTGATCACAGAAAACCCAGCTTTGAGTCTTGCACTCTTTCCTTTAAACTCTTGATGCCAATCACTTCCACCAAATCGTGAAAAGGAGCTCCAGTTTTCTTATTTTGTTTGAGCTTCTACTTGAAATTATGGTCGGTGATCTGCATTAATTAAGAATATCTGAAAGCATTTAACATAGCAAGTAATGGGTGCAAAATTCAAATGTGCATTTGTAAACAATCAAAGCAAAAGTAGGCTTTTGTAGTATTGTGTTAAGAGAAGTATCAAATATGAAACAGACAAAGCCATAGCAGTGGATAGGGCTTTATGATCTTTAGAATTTCATAGTTTTATAAATTATAAAATGAAGGCGCCTCAAATAAAGGACCTTCAGACCAACACACATTAGCAGAAGAGTAACTGTGTAAGAATATATAGTATACAGAAATACTACGTATTGAAAAAGACTGATAAAAAGCATACGATACCAACACACACAAACATGCACCCACCTCCTCCTCAGAGTTCACCAGTCTAGAAGTGACTCCAGTGGTGTAAATGCTGCCACTGGCATCTTCATGGATCTTAATGTTGGACTTCCTGTTCCGATTCTCTGGATCTCTGGCTTCGTCGAACAAGTCCAGGACCTCTTCATTGTACAACTGCAAAAAAAGAAAGCACAAACACATATGCATAATTATACAATATATATATATACACCCAATGCTAAGGCAAATACTCAATTTTAACATAACATAATGAATTAATGAGTTTGTCATATGCTTTGTCATATGCTCCTCATGGTCTCCCATTTTCTCACAGCTGTGTTTCTTATTTACACACAGGTCAAAAGATTGACTCAGAAACTAAAGAGGGCAAGGGCCACAAGGGTCAGCCGAAAACTCAGCTGTTCCCACCTACTCCCAAACACACACACTCACACACACGCACGCACGCACGCACACACACACACACACACACACACACACACACACACACACACACACACACACACACACACACACACACACACACACACACACACACACACACATCTGTTAACCGTCAACAGAGATAACCTTGTGACCTGAGAATAAAAACACATGAACAGCAGAGAGCAGGACAAACAGAACAAATAAGAGAAAGCTAGAAAAAAAAAGTTATTGTTTATTTTATTGTAATTATTATTACAGAAATTGTATTAAAGTAATTGGATCATGCCCACACACATCCACATATAAATGTCTGCCCCCAGAGGCAACCCAAACATTTGCCTGCCAGAAACCTCTGGAGGAAATGATTACTTGTCATATTATCTCATTGCTCCTACACAAGCATCCCTCCCTCCCTCTTATCCCTCGCTCTTATCCATCCTCTACCACACAGTGATGAGGAATAATGTCCGAGGTAATGGCCAACATTAATCAAGACCAACAAAGCACAAGCAGACATTCCTGCCCATCTGTCATTGGGTTGTCTCTTCCTGTTTGTGGAAGAGGGGGCTGATCCTCTCGTCTCCCTGTTTTGTCCCATCTGGTTAGAGTTAATATGGACCAATAATCATCCCAACACACACACACACACACACACACACACACACACACACACACACACACACACACATTTGCAAGCAAGAATATCAATATGGCCCTGTTAAATTGTTAGATCAAGTGTGGTTGTACATGTGCTTTACATCCATTCACATCTACATGTGTGTCACCCACCTCTAGGAACTGAGCGCTGACTTTAAACTCGGGTGGCTGGATGCCGGCCTCCTGGGCGCGCACCCTACTGTTCTGGATTCCCTCAAACAGCTGGTGAACAGCCCGTGGGATGATGCCCTGCTCATGCTGGCCCAGGCTCATATCAAAGCCCGTCCCCATGGTGTAGGTCTTACCCGAACCCGTCTGAAAGACAGTTCATCAACCAAGATGAGATACAATTTACTGAGTACTCCAACCATCATACATCTATGTACTTAATCCTGTTTTCACATGCCTATATTGTCAGTTAATTAAACTTCAATAAACTGTGTTGAGGTGTGTGTGCTTTTATTCAACCAGAATATTTGGGCACCAGAGTATCAGAGTATCAGTTTTTTATCAGTTTTCCAATAAGTACCAGACATATAGATCAACATCATCTTAGTATAGCTGAACCTTTTACAGAGAAATCTCAGAGTAAATGTTCACAATAAAAAACAGTAAATGTAACAACAAAACTTAAAATATTCTAAATTAGTTTTGAAAAGTGTATTGCATGATAGTGACAAGCAGTGTGTGATTAATTAGTGTTTTATTTAGCTTGATTTGTTTTGCAGTTCCAAACTTGATATGAAACAGAATAATCAATCACAAATCTAGAAAACATATATTGTTCCAACATAAATCTCGATTAAATGTGTGTTTAAGATGTGATCTTCGCTATCTGTCAAATGTGTCATCAGTGTAACATGTGTATCACCAACAGGATTGGGAGCAGAATAAGATGGGTATTCAGGTTGCTTCTTTATTTTTATTCATATATTTCTTACTTATTAAAATATGATTTCATATAATATGATATATAACGACAAAAGTAATGGAACTATTTTCTAGAAATTCATTTAAAAAAAATCCCATCATACCTGCCCATAAGCAAAAACTGTTGCGTTGTAGCCCTCGAAACAGCCCTCAATGAGCTTGTAAACACAGGCCTGGTAGATTTGCTGCTGCTCAGAGTCGATGTCCAGCACAAAGTCATAGGTGAAGGCTTTGTCTTTACCCAGGAGGACTTGAGGTTCTCCAGGTGTGACCAGCGTGCACACATGACAGCCCTCTATCTTCTCCTTGGCCATCTGAGGACGAATCCTGGAGGAGATAAGAAAAGGACGGAGTGAATGGAGAAAAAAAAAGATTCTAACATCACAAATCAAAAAGTGTAATACGGGTGTCACTGTTTTAATGCACCGTGTAGATCCAGTATGACAATCTGATCCACAAGCTAGACACGCTCTGCTCTGACCTCATGATCATTTCGAGTGGAAACATTTTAAGTGGGATATGGTAATTAGGACTGTAAAATAATAATCTATTTAATAAGATATGACCTTTAAAACATCATAAGTTTTATTATAGTAAACATTTAATCAAATAATACATTTGTATTATGTTTTCTGCTGTTTCTGTATGCATTTTAAACATATTTTGGAACTGGGTTGCCATTGGTATCCATTGTAATTGTTGTGAAGCCAAACTTACTGCATGTTTTTAATGTTTGACACTCAAAACATTGAAGTATTACTTAAAACCTTGATTGTCACTGTTCATACAAGACCTGGGTCTGCAAACATCACTGCTGATCCACAGATTATGAAATGATGTACGCCATCAATTCAGCATTATATTCATATGACATTACCAGACTCCACACACAGACAGTTTTTTTTAAGGATCAAAGGGGGACCAGAGATAATGTATTTTATATTCCATAAATTGTCAAAACCTGGCGTTTACGTTACCCACAATGCAACAATTCACTTCCCTGTACAGATTTGGGTGTGTTTTGCTTGTAGTTGCTAATATAACTTCAAGCCGCTAGCCTCAGGCAGAGATCGGCAGCAGACTACAAAGGTCACTTCTTTCTAGCTCAACACCCTCAGATTTCTTTCATTTTCAAACTTGTAGTCTTCAGTATCAACCGACACAAATGGGACTGTATCCAACTTTCCAAGGATCCCTCTGGAGCCACGGAGGGATCCTTTCTCTGTTTGAGCTGACAATTAAGGCAAAGTAGAGTATGTTTTGGTTGCCTTATAAAAAAGTGTCCCATTGAGAAAAGCAGAATGTATATGGTTGAGTGGGCTAGTACATCTACCACACACTAACTTTATAGTCAGCTTACAGTAACCCAAAACATTTACTGCAGAAACTCATGTTCAGCCTTTTATATCAAAACCCAGCTGTGTCAGACTAACTAGGAAACTAGGGCTGTCCTCAACCAAAGAATTTCTTAGTATATTAATACTCACACAATTTTGTCAACTAATTGATTAGTTGATTTAATCAACAGATCTGTAAAACTGGGTGTCTCCACAAAGAATTGCATAAAAGCGTCACTTGTGTTTACCAAATCTGTTTCATGGAAATGAGTCCTTCAGAATGAAAAAAAGCATCGAAAAGAACGTTGTCAACTAAGACCCTAACTAGCCCTTTAGCTAACTTTGGTCAGGAACATGTTATATCTATATATATATATATATATAGAACAGGTTTTCATAACGTGTTTGTTAACATGTGTTTACTCACTCACACTATCCTCAAACACAGCTTTATCCAAAAGGGGCATTAAAATTAACCATCAATTTGATTGACTGCTCGAGGAACGTGTAGCAGACTGTGGCGTGATAGACAAAAGACAAACAAGACATTCGCTTCACTTTATAGAGTGGAACTAAACAGAAATCAGTAACAGAAGAACAGCCCTGAGGACAAAGCTCAAACACAGTACTTTTGTTTGTGCTGTTGATTATAAAGTCGGAAAAGTGTACGAAATGAGTAATGAGCCATAAAAAGGACAGTTCTGAGAGAAACTAGAGGAAGAGAGGCCACTGAAGATGATGTGGCAGACTTTGGCTGATAAATCATCAGCAGCTGTTAATCCTGCTGCTCAGGACTCAGAGTTCTGCTGGGCTTTCTTTCCTGACAGGTAGTTCATCGCAGTTAATTGCCTTCACCTAGCATCCCAGTTGTAAAATAATCCCTGATTTGATGAGTCTGAACATCGTTGAACTCAGTGACAGAATGAGGGCCGGGTATTTAAATTTAGGCTCATTTCTTTTATCTTGAAAGCCTTGCAGGCATCCCTGCTGATTAGAGGAGATGTAGCTGTTAAAGAAGTGACACTTTTTTACTTGCTTCTGCCGCAGCGCTAATTCATTGTGAGAAAACACTGCAGAGAAAACTGAGAGTAAACGCTATGTACATAAAACAGAAGATCTGTCACATGGCACCACTGTTAATCTTGGGCTTTCAGTGGTACAATGCAGACACAGTTGGGAGGTAATCACTTTAAGCTGCGGAAAAAGCTGTGAGCCAGCAGTATCCGAGCACTGGGTCCACCTCTACACATGCTAACCCCCCCCCCCCCCCCCCCCCCGTTCAGTCTTCAGGGGATGCAAATCAACTCCCCCGTACACAGTGAGATCGCTCCACAGACTCCCTTTGGGGTGCAACAACAAAGACACACACACACACACACACACACACAAGCTGTATAGAGTCATAAAAAAACAAGAGAAATCCCCAAACCCATACAGCTGCTATACGGATAGTGGGCACTTCACAAAGACCCACAGTAACTCAAGATACAAATACTGTACACACAGTTCACAAACAACCTAATGTACTATCTTCAGTTCACACATGGTTCCTCTCAAGCATGCATTAAGAACCACACCCACTGCTAACACTCGCAGTAATCCTTTTACCGCACGTTGTTATGGTGCTGCAGAAACACACACACATACAGCTGACAACAGCACTTTTTGGCCCTCTTTTAGGCCTTGAGGCGTCATGGAAGAGGGTCTTCCAGGAAGGAATTAAAGACATTAGAATAGTCCAACTCAGCAGTAGCATACTGACCCCCGACCACCTTATAATAGACAGTGAGACATAGAAAGCAGCTTGTAGACAGATGAGTCCTTTTTATTACTGGAGGTGACTTTGACACGGAGGTTAATGGATCTAAAACCACAGATCACACATGAGTCCGCTTTAAGCCAATTATGAACATAAAGTGGATATGGCAGGAGGAGAGCGCTGGCTCTGCACAATGGATTTATGAGAAGACAAACCGTGTCTCTCTCTGTGTGTGTGTGTGTGTGTGTGTGTGTGTGTGTGTGTGTGTGTGTGTGTGTGTGTGTGTGTGTGTGTCTGTGAGCTGCAGCTGTATTCTTCATTCTTCTCTCCTTGTCTTTTGTGTGCATTATTTATAGGTCAGAAGTGTCAGGTGTAACACTTGACAACTGACATTCAAATGAAAGAAAGAAAGAAAGAAAAGTATACCATGTAGAGTATGGGCTGGTAATTGTTTAAATAAAGCAAAAAATAAGTATATTGAGTATTACATCCATTTACTGCGACTCTCTTTAGAGGTACCGCATTTTGAAATCATCAGTCCTTCCCCCATTAAGATGATCAACTTTTCATCATCACTTACAGTGAAAAAGAACATACCCGTTATACTACTTTACTTTGTCTCGCATTGACCACTGACTGACTCAGAGAAGATCGGTCTCTGCTGTCTAATCTCTGATGCAGTACATAGAACAGACACTTTCCAATTCATAACTTCTACGTAACCCAACACAGCAGTTTGGTTTCACAATTTTGGTTTTCTTTTCAAAATTCCAGATAGAGAAATAAAA
This sequence comes from Cebidichthys violaceus, assembly GCF_023349555.1. NCBI lineage: Eukaryota > Metazoa > Chordata > Actinopteri > Perciformes > Stichaeidae > Cebidichthys > Cebidichthys violaceus. Next base: position 5,022,389 of record NW_027176428.1, on the reverse strand, counting down.
AATAATTTGTTTGGCCTTGAGTTAAGCTGAGACCCGAAAGCTGCAGTACATCAGTTGCAATGGCTGTTGGTTAAGTGGTCCACCTCTTTTTGGAGAAATTGAAGACCATAAATGTCTGCACAGAAATGTAATTGCAGAGGATGAAACCCACAGACTTTGGTGATCCGCTGACTTTTACCCTCGCACCATCATCAGGTCTCAATTTTACCTCCAAATACCTGTAAAACGAATAAGCTGTAATTTGTCATCAGCAATGCTAAACATTAAAACAATCTTTTGTATGCAGACATGTTACCATTGTCACTGTGGGCACGCTATGTTAGCATGCTAATATTAGTATTTAGCTCAAGTCAGTCATTTAAGTAATTTATCAAGCAAAGTTACAGCTTGTCAAATGTGACTATTTGTGCTTCTCTGTGTTTTATATCAAAGTCAATATTCATACATTTGGACTCTAGGTCAGACAAAACATGAAATTTAAAGACATCAGCTGGGGCTCTCTGAAATTGTGAAAATAAATGCTATTTCATACATTAATAATTGATCAAAAAGATTATAAAAAGACCGCACCATAATAAATAATCATTGGCTGATGCCCAAAGTATTCCAATTTAAAATATAGGCCTATGTCTACATTTATCACTCTACACGCTTCTTCTGAGCGTCTTCACACAAGGGTAAAACATTCCGAAGATGAGTATGGCTGACTTCAGGAAAGTCTTGACTAGCTTTATATCAAACAAGAATACACACACACACACACACACACACACACACACACACACACACACAACAAAGAGACACAAAGACAACAATGACAGCCCATCAGTTATTCACAGGGAGAAGAAATGGAACAGCTATAAATAATCAATTCACACACACTCATGATCACACCACGGCTCAGCTGGATGAACATTTAAGGCGGCTGTGCGAACAAAAGATGGGATCCATAACATTGATCGGAACAGCAAACATCACAGCAAACATCACACACACACACACACACACACACACACACACACACACACACACACACACACACACACACACACACACACACAAACTCAGACCACACACTCACCAAAGAACATTTAGCAGCTAAAAATAGCCCTTAACACTGCTACTAATGAGACAGAGTCGTAGAGGGAAACAAAGAGAAACAGATTGTGGATCCCTGATGCGGCAAATTAAGGCATTTATCTTTTCTCATCTTTGCACACAAATAGAAAAACGGTTTAAAGAGCCTGAAGACTAAACAGAGTCCATGAATGAAGCAACACACACACCTTTTTTTTCTTTTACTTGCATTCTTTATATACAGATGAATGTATAGGTAGGAACATGGTGTCTATACACTCATTATCCCAGTGTTTTGTCTGGGGCCCTGAACCTAGTTCTGTCAGACACACAAACAAACACACACACACACACTCAAAGTCAGAAACTCATTATCCACAAGCTCTGAGGGAATTCACTTATTACAATAATTATCAAACCCAATAGTGCTAATTAGGATCAGACCCATAAAAAAAACACACACACACACACACACACACACAGACAGAAAGACAGACACAGTGTAATTGCCATATCAAACCCTGATAGCTGCAGAAGTCATTGATGCAAGACTTGAGAGTGAAGTAATCTGCAACATGAGGGAGACTGTAAAGTCCTTGAGACCTTCCAGACATCTAGCAACACTCGTCATCCTGCCTTTCAGATTTCTTTCAAAGCTCATTAACAAGTAGACAAACCATCGTCTTCTACATGTTGAAAGCCATTGAGAGGAAATCGTAAAGCTCCCAATCTTTGATCTTACACCATCAAGTCTTTGTATGTATGCTTGTGTTAAGGTAATATTAAACACATGCATTGAGAAGTAACTGAAAAATCTGTAAAAAACTAATTATCTATAAAAAAAAAAAAACAGAAAACAAGATGATCTATAAGGGGGGAACTCGAGTTTGACATTTTACATATTTTGAGAAGCAGAGTTAATAATATTTAAATAAAATCACAAATACTTCAACACAAAGTTGTAATATTTGAGATAAAAGTCATAATTTTTTTGAAAAAAGTAATAAGAGATAAAAGAACTCAACCTTGTTTGCTTAAATTGAGAATTAATTTGAGAGACTATAATTCCAACTGTTATGTTGATGAACATGCTTTCTAAGGGTCATGCTGCATCTCCTGTCTTACTGAAAAAAAAGCTTTTCCTGATATGAAGGAACCATTTCATTAGTACCACAATATTTTCTCTATGGACACACTAACACACTACGAATGCTAACAGAGTCTCATTCTAGTGTTCAGTTTTGTTTTTCATTAGCTGGCACCCTTTAGGAGGGTTCAGTTTCCTTGGGAACTGCAACCACTGCTCTGGGACTTGTAATGTGCAATCATTTTATGTGTGTGAAAATATGTGTTTTTACACCAGTAAAACAAATAATGGTATTCTAGTGGTGCACATTGCAAGTTACAAAATGCTAATGCCCCAATTATCCAGTTATCTTCACCTGAAACTCGACTGCTGACCAACTATCCAATCACAATCCTGAAAATAGCCAGGACCAAATAACAAGGCAGTTACCAACAAGCCCAGGGTACCAATAAAATCAGCCCATAGCGAGAGCCAGTAATGCCTGTGTGTGTGCATTATTGTGTGTGTGTGTGTGTGTGTGTGTGTGTATTATTGTGTGTGTGTGTGTGTGTGTGTGTGTGTGTGTGTGTGTGTGTGTGTGTGTGTGTGTGTGTGTGTGTTCAGGCTCCCTAAACATTTAAAGAAGAGACCGGTGGTAGCCACACAGCTCATTTCCCTAATGTAAACACTTCAGTAGAGACACAGTACACACACACATAAAGAGACAGAGTTAATCGTATTCTCTTGAGCTGTGAGCGTTTCAGAGCTCTGTTGTCTCCCCTCCTGGCTCTGAGCCAGAGGAGGAAGCCAGCCGCTGTGTCCACGTTTCCTTTGACACCATTTATCAGAGGACATCATCTACTCTCCTCAAGTTTTCTCAATAAAGGACTATTCAATCTTTACCCCCACCCTCTCTCCCTGTTATTTGTTATCTTTTTGTTTAGCTTTATCATCTCGTTACAGGAAAACGTAATTTGGCTCTGCTTTTGTTCCTGTGCTCTTGTTCTCATCCTCACACCTCAGCCTGTTTCACAGCCCTCACGCAGTCTGTTGCCAGTGAAAACAAGATTATCGGGCCGAAAGCTTGAATGGCAGAAGCAGCATAGGGGCTTGTTCCATTTCCTGTCTCTTGATAACAGCAGAGACTAACCGCCTCACTTCCTGTCTTTCTTTCTATCGATCAAATATCACCTCCATAATGGAAAAACACATATCCATCAGTTGGTGTGAGACGCTTTGTGTCTGTTCCTTAACAACTGTTTTAAATGCAAACACACAGTTACCCCCTTTCTTCCAATAACTGTTGACAGACGACTAAACAGTCAGTACGCCATTCAGGAAAGGTTGTGCTTACAGGTGGAGAGTAAAAGTGACTCACTGTTAAAGACACATTGATCAGTGTTAAGGGATGGAAGATACAGTAGAAATGCACAGTAAAGCTGGTATAAAGACTCTGTAAATTAGAATTGATTTTGTTTTGAGGATCACGTTTTAAGAAGCAGGGAGTGCACTGATCTCAGATCGTTGTCCAAGTCTCCCAAGATCCTCTCATTGATGAGGATCAGAGAGGCTGAACCTGATGGAAGAGGGACAACAGACACATCTTCTTGCTTCCTTGCCTGTCCCATATTGAACCTCTCAGTTCTGTCTTTCCAAACAAAGGCAGACACCAGAGGTATTGTTTTGATTCATGTCACATACATATTTATGTTTGAAGCAGAATGCAATCAAGCAGAACTCTTGGTGTCTGCATACAAAAGATTTGATTTTCCACAGACAAATTCAATGAAGATGACAAAATCACAGCATTAAAGCTCCTCTAATCTTTTTGTTTTAACAGGAACAATCGTTAAAATGACTGTGTAATGTGGAAAGAGATAATTATCACCTGAGTCTGCAGGCTCCCTGAGGTGGACATTTTACGGTCTTTCATCTTATTGCTTTGGGTTTATGGCCCAAAATTTACTGTTTTGGACCAGTCTGGAAACTTTGAGTTTTTACAGATAGTTACAGTCAGATTAGCAACTTGACAATGGAGTTAAAGTTAAGAGACAACATCAACGACAGGATTGTTTAAAAAGTATGTTAAGTTTAAGTTTCACTGCACCACTAATAGACTAAATTTTTATTTTTGGACTGCGTCTGCATCATAAAACCAGATCCTGCCCTACACTCTCCTCTCCTGACAAACTAGGAGGTGGTGAGACTTAATAACCCCATTGACATCACGCTCATTAATTACCACTCAGCAGAGAGACGAGTGTTAAACCTGCCCTTGTATCCCCTCTACTCTCTGGCCCTCTCACACAACTCATGTCCTTTGTGTAATGACTGTTGGTCCTCACACAGTGGCCCCTGTGTCCTAAATAGTGAGCAAGCAGTGTCCATTAGACAATGTTCTCTAACAACTTGGTGCAAAACAACACCTACAGAGGAAGAGGGTTGTCAGGCAGGAGGAATCCATGTTTGTTCTATGTTTATCAGTAAATAAATGGTTGCATTTATGTTATCAAGTCCTCCACATTGAAAATACTTTCACGTTCCACAAAAACCCTGAAGAATATGTTGTTATGTACTGCATTGCCGGTCAAAACCCGTCTTTAATTGTTGTTCTAATGAACATTAACGGTGCTAAAAGGTGTTGCCCTTTAATTCTAAGCCTGCCAGTGCCTGTCTGTGGTTGCTACGTGGTTTCCCAAACTGCTTGAGGATGCATGCTGACTTCTCTGTACCACAGCTCCATCAAGCTGCTGGTGGGGTGTTGGCTCCACAAACACACCGCAGGCTCAATTACTCATAAAACCTAACAGCGCTTTGCAATAAACTACTGCACAAACACTTTCAGAAGGGGTCTCCATTTATCAAAACAGGTCACTGAAAATTATCTTAAAATGAACATACAATTATTTCTTGAACTACTTCAAAACTCAATGCTGTGCATGTCTATAAATTGTAAACCCTACCCATGACCAAAGAAACCATGTGGAAGCAACTCATCCGGTCATATTACACACAATAACATCATGTTAAAGGCCACCGGCCAGTGACAAAGATCATCTTATTACGATGAATACAAAAAGTGAATTTGTTTAACCAAACGCACGGACTACGATGACATGAGTGCCAAGTTTACAACCATATAGATACCAAATACAAGCCACACCTGAAATAAACTTCATCCAATCACAGTCTTGTAATGTTATTTATACTGAGCAGGACTGTCTGAGAAGGATTAACTTCATACAACCAGCCCATCAGAGATTACATAAACAGGACCACAGTGTCTCCATCTGGATCTGTTCGGTTTGCTTGTACCCCACCTCCGATTAATGCTTTGTCATTGTCGGAGTTCAGATTAGGATTAACACAACTGGCACAGCGGTGTGTGTGTGTGTGTGTGTGTGTGTGTGTGTGTGTGTGTGTGTGTGTGTGTGTGTGTGTGTGTGTGTGTGTATGTATGTATGTATGTATGTATGTATGTATGTATGCACACCCCAGAGAGGGATACAAACAGCATTTTCCAAAAATATTTTTTCCTTTATTTTTTTCTGCTAGAGTGAAAAGTATAGAGTATAAAGTCATGCTGTCCTATTAGTCACACATTGAAAACCATCTTTAAAACGATTTCCAAGATTAGAAAGAGTCCGACACTAAACATCTTGTGTGTGTTTTCTCTCATAGACTTGCCGTGACAAACCCAGCTGCACTCTTATCACTGTCAATGTGAGCACGTCACGGTCCCAATAGCCACTGGGACAAGATAACAAAGTTTAAAAATGTGAGAAGAAATACTACCTTAAAAATATTTTGAATAATAGTCATATTTCTCTGTCTTTTCTTATCGGAAAACTACAATAGTACATCTTAATGGATGTTACACCCAATCAGACTGTACACCCGATACAAAACTTCTGAAAAGCAGTCGAAGTGGAACTGTTTAACGCTCTTTGAACCATTTATCTCTCTCACTGTATCTACCTCTTTCTTGTTCAACTCAAGAGTCACACAAATAGAAAGACAGAGGGAACAAGAGAAAAGGGAAAATGAGAACACGAACAGTAGAGGGGGAATAATATGGCTATTCACGAAGATTGTTGCATGTTTGACATGAAAAGCCCTGAGAAGTCAGGAAATTGGCTTGGCCTATTTTGAGTTAGGAGCTCTGGGCATATCAGTAACTGTGGGAGGCCCCAAGGTGCAGCGATGGATAAAGGGGAGGCAGAATGTATGGATGTGAAAAAATACAGGTGTTTCAAGGTTGATTGATCAGTGGAGTGTCCCAAAAATTAGCTGACAAGTAAGACTCACAGAGGGCTTATATCTAAGCTAAACTGTACTGTTGATGGACCCAAACATATGTTTTATGTTGACATTTGATAATAAAACACAAAGTACAAGCTGATGAGAATGTCATTGGTGTTTAAGGGTTTTGGTCATAAACCAAAGTATTCGACAAATAACATTTTGGACCTGATGATATTGCTACATTAAAAGGTTTGGGTAATTACAATTCATCCTGACACAAATTTCTTGGCGATCCTTCCAATAGTGGACAAAAATGCCAACCTCATTGAAACACCAAGGGCAAAAGTCAGTGGATTGAAATCAATAATTGTTGGCTGAGAAATCATTTCTGGTTGCAATTCTTTGCTTCAATGTAAATGTATTCAGCACTAATGAACATCTTCTTGTATCCTACAGCTTTCATTAATTAAAGCCTATTCATCAAAGAGTTAGTGTAATACCAACCACGTATACAAAACACAAGCATATTTATCGTAATGGCTCCATTTTTGATAATTGAGCTACAGTAGGCATTTCTGTCCTGCTCCCCATTTAATCAGTCCTCCCATTGATTTTCTGGATTAACTGTCTGCAGTGATTCGGCACATCAACCCATCAACTCCCTCTCTCTCTCCAATCGACCTTCTCATCTCTCTGTCTCTATCCATCACAATCCATCAAAGGCACCTTTCCCCTAACATCTATGCCATGCTCTTATAGTAATCAGTTCAGCATCTTTGCATGTGTGTAATAGCAACACACACTCACGACAGGCCATTCACTAAAACAATCTGTCTCTCGCTTCAGTCTCCAATCCTCCACATGGGCCCGACATCACAGCAGGCTAACAGGCTGGTAGCCAAACACACACACACACACACACACACACACACACACACACACACACACACACACACACACACACACACACGCTGATCCAACACTCTCCAAGAGGATGGCAGAAATAGGCTAAGGGCACCTGGCTGTACTTTGTCCCTGGCAAGATGAGGTCATGTAAGCTATGAATGAAATAAGCTGGCATTAAAATAAAAGTGGAAGAGGGTTGAAACATGGCATTTAGTGAGCATTGACTTCTGATTTGAGGAGAAAGAATACCAGGACAAAAAGGAGGCGAGTGGACACAAAGGCAGCAGCGTTCAGAGAGTAAATGGCTGGCTCAGGTGGGAGCACAGGAAGAGAAAGCACTGACGAGTAGGGTTGGGTACCGAAAACCGGTGCCAATATGGTTCCTATACAACCGGTGCCTAGCGGACCGAAACGCAACGCAGATTTCGGTGCTTCCTTTCAGTGCCTGAGCCGATTGAAATACTGCCACTGGTGGCCTAAAACGGACGTTACAGCCAACATAAGCATCACCTCACTTGCGCTAGTTAACGTTACACTACTCTGATGACTCCGTCCTGGCAGCAGGTAACGATAACCTACTGTTGTAGAGCTACAGTAGCTAGCTAGCCATCAACCTACTAACAGAGAAAATGCCGAAAGGTAAACGGTCAAAAGTGTGGCTGTATTTCGCACTAAAAGGCGTGCACCGTGTTCGACTGCCTGCGTGAGCGGGAGACCGTGCCAAGCACCACAGCGGGCAGTGTGGGCCTCCCTGGCCCCGGCGATTTGGTAAAGAAGGCTCATTTAACAAAAGGGAAGGTGGAGGAACTCCACAGGTCTGTGACCAAATGTGTGGTCAAGGGACTGCGTTCTTTTTCCACTGTGGAATCTCCATGGTTCAGGGAAAAAAAAGTGATGTGAAAACAATATTTGCATCAAATCTGTTCCATTAAGACAATTCGTCAAAAAGACTAATAAATATCCTCAAATTTATTTTATACAGAGAGATGACCACTGCCCTCAATCCTATACCGACCCCCATCCAGCGATGATCTGTCCAACACACTAGTTCATCCCTGTGTGTACAGGCCTCATCACACCATCTGAGAGGACATGCAATTAGTCAGGAGAGGTGTCGTATTCTGCCAGAGAAGGCAAATATGCTCATATTTCTGCAAAAGAATTGAAGTGCTGAATGTGTGCAATGCGTAAATGGGAAAGCAAAGAAAGCAGCGCACATTAGAAGCAAGCGTGTGACAGCGGTCACAGGAGGCTGGACCTGGGTGAGGACAGCTGGCTCGCACAGGTGGTGGCAGGCAGACTCCAAGTGGACACCTTCTGCTACTTCCATTTGGCGTCCGTCTCGCCACACTGAGACACACTGATTCTCCCAGGGCGCCTGGTGCAACCTGGAGCTTTCAGTCACATCATGTGATCTTCATCAGCAAGATGATGTTTACCCAGTAGTCATGGAATTTTAACATTTCTTCTGAGCACTTTAAGGTCTCCTCTTCAATGTTGGTGTGGCACACCCAAAAATGTGACCACATTGATGTTCATTTATGATTTAATTTGTCAGTTTATTTTGAATGATTTAATATGTTAACATGTTATTGAATTACTAAATGTAATTAGAACATATGGACCGTACAAAAGGACAGTTAAGAATTGCAGCGCCTCGGGAGGAACTGTTGACACCGGAGCAGTTGCGCGCAGGTTACTTTAGGGGTGACTCCTGCGCGTTCCTCAGACGTATTCCGGAGAAAGAACCGACTGCCTCTTGTCCTCATCTCTGCCGAACGTTACTTGTGTCCTACAGGATATTAATTTTGTTGCTGTGGTACCATTCCTGGGACCCGTAACATTGGCATCAAAAAAGGTGAATCTATCTTTAGATTTTGGGCTCTGAGAAACCAAAGACTAAATGAATCAGTTAATTGAAAACATTTGAGAGATTATTCAGTATTGAAAGTAGGTGATAGTTGCAGCCCTTCTCTAATGTTTAACTCTAATGTTTAAGCTACATCCTACGTCTCAAAAGCATTCATATCAATTCCATCTACCGTTTTAGTATATAAACTGGTGTGTGAAAAATCTCTCTATTGTAGCAGAATTGAGAATGATGACATACACACACAAACAACCACACCATCTATAGAGGATATTCTCTGCTTCCTGGATTACATCTGATGCTGCACTAGCAGTCTATTCACCTCTACACTCAGACATACAATAGATGTGAGCCACTGTTCATGTCCTTTGTATTAACCCTATCTATGGTCCTAACCTCACCGACTGGCGGCCCTGTGGCCCGAGGCACCGCTGCAAATTGGTAACCGGCGATAAGGGAGAGCAGGGCTCACACACATCGTGCTCATTGGTTTGACTGGTTGTGTTCGCATGCAATGTCGCACGCTGGAGCAACATGGTTCAACGATGTTCACAAGCGTTTTCTTAACTGAGCCAGACTTCAAGGACGGAGATGTCCTACATTGTCTGGAAAGGGCTGGGTCGACTGCAGAGATCCACAAAGATCAATTCACTCGCTCCTTCAGCAACTTAAAAGACATACACTGTCATCGTAAGTTTAAGGTCCATCTTGATACACAACTGTGGCCTCGTTGCTTTCTTTTTGTCTGCTGTCCTTGTTGAAATCAAAAAGATGAATAGACATCCATGTCCTGTGACAACAAACCAGCAACTTAAAGGTAGAATGGGAAGTTCTACTTCAGAGAAGGATCTGTGGGACATTTTTAGGGTCTTGAATATCACATTTTTATGCTGATAGTACCAGGTAAAGTGAGACAGAGCTGCGTGGCGACGCATGAAATTGGACACAAAGTGAACATCAGCTTTAACAACCGAGCCGCCACAGATTTTATTTACTGTCTAATTCTCAGACAGACTTGTCACACTCTCCTCATACGTACAGGTCTTTAATGTAAACTTCTGATACTAAGATACTATAAATTCATTAGTAATTCATACTGGTAATAGTTTTAACTGAGTAAAAATAGAAGACTTATTCAAAACACCAGAGCAATTTCATTTTCTTTGATCATCAGGGCGTGAACTGCACCCCTCACTAAAGGAAATTAACTTCTCACCACTGTCAAAGACTAGCTACCATCATTCATTTTCAGACGAGCATCTCTCATTGTTACAGGGGCACATCAGTCCGCACCATCGGAGCTGATTCTGGGTCAATCCCCACCCCACTTCCTCATCCCCCATCTCATTTCCCCTCCCTCCCCCCCGCGTCTGCTCTGTCTGCCGCTCCATGGGGGAGGAGGAGGCAAGAAAGAATCAAATTAGCTTCCTTTCCTACATCTCCGTGACAGACGGCCTCGTCAAGGTCAGGGAGGTGTTAGCTGATTTCTGCATGATTCCAATTAACTCCAACGGCCTGAGAGAGGAAGCACTGGCTATTAAGATAACATTTGTTTGTTTTTTTATGGATACTGGATGCTTTTAGCCAAAGTGCTTCTTCGTACCATGAATGTGTATAATTGCGGTCTGAGCCACCTTGTAAATACCTAGAACTTGGAGATTGTTAGTGATTTACTCAACTAACAGAGCACAAACTATTTCCCAACATTGATCCGGTGTGACACAAAATTATGGCAGTGGGAAAGTGGGAGACCCAGTATGGAGTTCATAAAAAGGTCGATGATTAAAACACAATGTCAACAAGAAGTCCTTAATAAACACAATGAGGCAAAACATGTGGTTTAGTTTACTTTTAATTGTCCAGAGTTCAGCACACTTAGAACTAAAGCACATGTGAAAAAAATGTTCCCCATGTGAAACATTTTCAATATCACATATGTGCCTGTAGTATGCCAATTCTTTCACATGGGAAACATCTGAAAACCACGTGTCATGTTTTTTTTCTCTATTAGTGAATTCATCACATGTTATGTGTTTAACTTGATATAAGGTGTGAAATTGATGTTTTCACACATGGTGTTCACAAGTGAAATATCTGAAAAGACCTTTGTGAAGTATTCAGACGTGAAATGGTGTTTCACAAGTTATCTAACAGTGTAGAGAGAAAAAAAGACACCAATACTATGCATCATACCATATTTGTATGTATTTCAAGAATATAAAGGTGCGTCAAACAAACACACAAGAGTCCAAAACCTGTGGTTCTGGTCCCCTTTTTTATTCACACTCTGCCTACAACGCACGCTGCTGAGCTGCAGACTGCTGCCATGACTCTGCTTGTCTGTCTGCCTCCCTGGAGGGCTGGTTAGCATTAGCACCAGCCCAGCCTCCGACTCTGTCAGACAACATTTAGCATGAGTGCTAATGTAGCCAGCCACCACGTCTGTCTGTCTGTAGGAATGTGTACTTAGCCAGGGGGCTGAAGACCTTGCTTTTCTGTCACGTACATGTGCACACATGTTTGTTCTCTTTAAATACCTGCAGAACTATTTGAGGTTATGTGATAAATAATATGACATTACTAGACTTTTCTTTTCAGTATTATTACTGTATATTTCACTTTTTTTTTTTAAAGAAAGATTGTCAACAAGACAAAGAGTCTACTGTCATGTTAGCAAGCTTTGCTAGACGCACAGCGCCGATTTAAGCTGAACGCTAACATTAGCATGCTAACAAGAGCATGCTAACATGGTTACAATGACAATTTTAACGCGCTTATGTTTAGAAGGTGTAATGTTTACCGTGTTAGCCTTTAGAGTGTTAGCATGCTAATATTTGCTTATTAGCACAAAACACAAAGTTTTGCAGCTATTTGGTCATAAACCAAAAGTAGCAGAAAAATTAAAATAGATCAATTTAAAGTTTTTTGCTTATTTAGTGATAAAATCAGCCGTTTTAAAGCCTCGTCCTGCTGTCATCTCTCTCCAAACACACCCAACTACACAAAACAAACTCAGAGACACAAACTCCAGCAGTGATTAAGCTACTTAGCGCTGAAGGTGATTATGGGCCAGCTGGTCGCACGCGCACGCACACACACACACACACGCACACACACCCTTCATATCTGCATAGCAGACACTGACAGCAGCTCTAGTGAAGTTCTAGTGAAGCATGCACACAAACACATAGTACACAGTCTGGCACAAATTCAGGTCTTCACATCTTTTGTCTCATCTATAATATCTACTCTTCCTCAACGAGCTGAATATTAATAAATCCATTTAAGATGGACACAGTGACAGAGAGGCTGACCTGCTTAGAGTGTGCAATGCTTAAAGACACACAAAAGCTATCAAGTGATTAATAATTATACACTCCTATCACTTGTTTACTGGCAAGCCATGTTATATTTCTAGCACACGGATTAAAAAGCAGAAGAGAATATCATTTTAGATTGTTTAGAAAGAACATGCAACATTAAAATAGAGAAGTAAATAAACTCTTTACAGTCTAGACACAACACCTCTGTCTCTTCCTCCCTCTGTGGGAATATGGCAAACACATGCAGCTGCGCCCAAATTATTCATACACACGATGCTCAAACGCACACACACGTCCAGGCAGACACGCAGTGATTGCATGTTTGGCTAAGAGCTCATATTTGCACGCCACAGTAGCCCCTTTGACAACAGAAGAGACACTTGCTCCTTTTTCCACTCCGCCCAACTCTGTCCCTTAATCTCTTTGATTTTTCTTTGTATTTGTTGTGTTGAATTGCAGGAAGCATCGCTCTTTTCAAAGGAGGGAGAGCAGTTTATAAAACAAAGACGACTTCAGAAATAGACTCTGCGAACCTCTTTCTTTCACCCCTTCCTCTCTACCGTACTCTCTAAAAATATAGCCTGTTCTTCATCCCCATTTACCCTCCAAATCTCTGCCCTTGCAGTGTGTCTTTACATGCATATAAGTGTGTATGTGTGCGTATGTATGCGTGTGCGTGTGTGTGTGTGTGTGTGCGTACGTGCGTGTGTGCAAACTCAGCACAGAGCACAAAGACCTGCAGTGACATCAGACTCATTCACACTGTGTCCTCTGTCTACGCTCAACCGAGAGGTGCTCTGTTTAAAGGGCCTCTGCTACGCCTCATCACTCTCACACACACACACACACACACACACACACACACACACACACACACACACACACACACACATCCCCTATGACTCCTAAATGACCACAACAATGTCAACCCACACTAATTGGTTATTTGGTTTATCAAAATATTCAGATCACAGATTACTTCCACCAAAATGCTAAAGAATCAATAAATTATTTTCTGTGCTGACCACACAATCTATAGAAAGGTTATCTTGTGTCCGAGCTGCATGAATGATTATAGTTAGGACTGTTTAGAAGGCCAGCAACTGACATATGATGAGACCCGGATAACAGAAAAATGCAAATGTTCATACTGAAGCACCTTTCATTCCTTACTGAATTCAAATGGATGAATTCAAATAAATACAGATGGTGTTGGTGTGTGTGTGTGTGTGTGTGTGTGTGTGTGTGTGTGTGTGTGTGTGTGTGTGTGTGTGTGTGTGTGTGTGTGCGTGTGCACGTGCAAGAGAGGGTGAATAGAAGGTGGTAGGAGCTGAGGAGGGGGAGAGAAAGCTGGTGACCTTCCAGCTTTTTGGTAACAGTTCCATGCTGTATTTTGCTCACAGTGCAGACGAGCTTGAGCAAGGGGAAATAAAAGGATGAGGCAAGTTTGAGATGACGTATCGTCATCAGAGAACACTGTTAGCACACCCGGCACACTCAATGTGGGTTTTCCATTTTTTATATCAGGAACAACAGGCCCCTTTTTGTCTCAAAAGAGCAGGAAAATGTATTTTATAAAGTAAAAAGTCATGCTCTCATTCAGCCTACAGAACAGAAGACTGATTCCTAGAAGGGTTTTTTTTTTTTGAGGATTCAGTCTTAACTGAACTGTGTCAACAGGCTCATCAGCAGTTCATAAAGCAGGAAGTGAGCAGGAAGTGTGGATAGTCCAGTGACAGAGCTCACAGGAAGTCATTCTGCCACAGCAGCACACCATTTGGGAGAGCACACCCGTTGCACAACTCATTTTAATGCCAAAGCCTAGGCCAAGTCCCGAATATTTCCAATCAATTGGTTTAAATATACACGCTATGGGGTAATAAATTCCACCCTATCAATCTCTATACATAAGCACCACTTCCCTCATAGTCAGGCCTTTTCAGAAACACAGTCAAATACCTCTATTGTACACCTGTCAACAGATGTGTCATTAAGAGGAGTTGTGTTTTTGTTTGGAAAACCAGGATTAAACGTCGTAGCTCGGCAACGTCTCTAACTTCTTTGTCCTGCAGACCTTTCGCACCTCCTTGGCCACAATCTGCTTGTAAAGCCCCTGAGCCTGAAGGGCCCGATTATGCAACAGTTACTATAGGTGATAAACAAAACACTCTGTATTAGTCTTTTTAAGCCCATTACTGACTGGGACTGTTCGGATTCTTGCCTTCCACACATCACTGTGTCATTTGGTTTGAACATGACGTTCCTATCAGCTTTCAGGTCTCATGTCAGAGCATACAGAACACACAATGCTGAGCCACTCTAGACAGGGCAGCTCACACAGAACTGTTAGGTCTATTAGGTTTGAAGGGGGAACAATAAAACACAAAACATGTGACCAGCAGGTCAGCGTGAGGAGGAAGTGATGTGCACAGCTGTGGACGGCCAACTTGGGTGTGTGCTCTGTCATGTTTCCTGCTCCTCTTCCCTTGGTAGCGGCCAAAATTACTGATCAGAAACAACATCAGTGGCGACTCCCAACAACAAAACAAAACGGCTTTCGCTTTTCCTGGCGGCCCGGGGACTGTAAATCTGAAGCAAGCCGGTCAATGGGGGGATAAATGTTGAGACCAAGTGTGAGAATGCATTCATGAGGAGATTACATTGCAGCACTACCCTGTGACAAGTGCATAGGCTGATGCCTTAGTCTCTCACACAAAAACACATACACCCGTTTCCCCACCAGAGTCCAGCCATTTTTAAAGAGCACCCCCCCAGGGAGATGTGTAACCCAGACAGAGCCTGTGTGGCAAACTGGTAACACACACAGGAAACAGGCGAGACTGGGAGCCTACACGGGACATTCGTCCTGCAACAAAAAAAACTCCCATTTAAAAGGCTTTGTGTATCAGCTGTGAGGGGCCCCTTCCGCAGTTGTATCCCGTTACTCCTGTTTTATTTTGAAGCCAGTGTTTTGGTCATGGGGTGGCTTAAGTCTGCAGCACTTTTATAGATTTATAAAAAAAAAAAAACGTCTGTGTTTTTGCAAAGCACCATTTTGGTCTGGCTGATCAACATGTTAGCAGAGGGCCGGAGAGATAAAAGCCTCATGTTCATGCTCAGCTCCCTCGACCTTCAAGGTACGTCTGCATCACAACTGTCCACAATACCGCAGTTTTCCATCTGTGGGGTCTGAAAGAACACTGGATATTTTGTGCTCAGTTTCCAAAAGATTTTTTTATTTTTCATTCAGCGTCATTGCTGTCATCACTTGAACCACAAATGCATGAAATACAAAGGACTGAGGAATCATTGACTTGTGATTCCTCAGGTCATTTTCCAGCACCAGCTTTCAGATTACACAGCGAGGAAAGTCTTGAGGAAGACTCTGTTAAGGTGAGAACATCAAGCAGCAGTCACAAGTTCAGAGACCACAAAAGCTCTGAACAGATTGGTCTTTGTGTCTATTTATACAAAACTATGAAGGCTGACTTAGCACTTTAGTGGAAGACAAGAGTCACTCGCAGGTCTGAAATGAGTAAGTGGCAGCGCTGCAGAGAAACGGCAAAGAGATTGATACGCAAATGGGAATTTACACACTGCTCGTAACTCTCACGTCAAGTTAAACCCAACATACGTAGCAAGCACACACAAGTGAAATTATTGACATTTATAACAGCAACATAAAGCTTTCAATCCGGGGGAAATGCAGCACTCAACTTAACATCAACGAGAGGAGGGGGCCCCCTCGAGACAAAGTAAAACCGTTCATATGTCGGTGTGTGAATATGATTATGACTGTGCGTGTGTGTGTGGGGGTTCAAATGGGTGAGACTCAGGAAATGTAAGACTTCTCATTCTTATATCCTGTTTGCATCTTAGCTTGTTTTTAAGTGAATGCAGCAGTTTGAAGATGAAACAGCCAAGCCAGAAGCAATTTAACGACGGTCACTTAGTAGGGAGTTCCATTACATGCATAGCGTCATGTTTGACTGCAATGCAGAACTATTGACTTAAGTTAATGTGTGTGTGTGTGTGTGTGTGTGTGTGTGTGTGTGTGTGTGTGTGTGTGTGTGTGTGTGTCATATCCACATCCATTCCTGAGGCAGTCAGGTCTGAATATAGGATTGTAGGTCATGTCACTGGTTATATGGCCATTGTTTAGGGAAGGCAGTGCAGATATTCAGGAAATGGATACTGGCGATACTCAGACTGTGTGTGTGTGTGTGTGTGTGTGTGTGTGTGTGTGTGTGTGTGTGTGTGTGTGTGTGTGTGTTGGTTGGCCCACATGACAACCTCATTGCCCTCCAAATGCATACTCACACATGCACACACAAACACAGAGTCCCAAGCTTTATGCAGCCTGCCCGAGGGCTGCACAACATGGGAGCAATTATACACACACCATCCTCTCTTATCAGCAGCCGACTTTCTCAGGAAAAAAAAGACGCATGGCGATCATTGGGAAAACAGTCGCTTATACGACAGGAAGTCATCCTTCTCTGTGTTTATTTGTGGGCTTCCCATTTCCTGTCAGACGCTTTTGGGGGCATTTGCAGTGCATGTAAAACACACACACACAGATCACACACGATGAAAAGGAGTAGCACTGGCTCGCCCACTAGCCTAGTCATGTAATTACACAAACTCTGTTTAATTACAATGTGATGTTTGTGCTAATAAAACAGTTTTGACAATATGCTCATACACTGACAATCATGTCAATATTTGCATCACAAAAAAAGACGGGGACAGCTAAACACACAGGCGTACCGGTGGTGTGTGAAGCCGAATCTGTCACCTTCACTCATTCAGTTACAATTACACAACAAGCCTCTTTCAGACTTCAATCAATAACTTCAGTTGAGCAGCAGCCACCAGCTGTCTTTTTGGCTTCTCTTTTCACCTTCTCTCTTTGCTTTTTCGCCAACACACGACCCACCCCACATCCTGTTACAGTTGTCGCTGTGAGCGCGCACAAAGGAGATCCACTCAGCGGCTGATTGACAAGTGACTCTGAAACCTCCCCTGGGGAAATGGGGCCATCGGTTGTAAGGTTCATCTTAAAAAGGGCTGCTCTACTGTGCCGACCCCCCCATCCTCAACCCCCACTAGGTTGGATCAATGGTTCCCAAACTGAGGTTGGAGGACCTCAAAGGGGTCCTTTGCAAAGGAAGAGTTAAATTTCACTATTACTTTGTTGCTTTACATTTGCACAATAAGAGAGGGTGTAAAGATGGCTGTTTTCTCATAATCTTCTTATAAAGGATTGTCAGTATGACCAATGGGGACTCATTAGCCGATTGTGACCGGCTCTGGGAGGGTCTGAGAGGACAGTGGGTCTGTCAGACCACCGCCTCAGCCCCACACACACACACTGCAAAAAAAACGCATGATTACAGACACAGACCCAATCACACTCCAGTCATACAGGCATGCAGTGTCAGCACGTGCACGTTTAAGTGATCCCTCCCAACATTTAGTCTTGGCACACACAATTAATGGGTTGCTAATATCTCCTTACACAAATCCAAAAGCTGCTCTGCTGCCTGAGCTTTTGGGTGCATGTCCAACAAAGGCAGTGAATGACACAGCTCTGAAGGACAGCATCTCTTTGTGCTCGATTCATTTTTATTTTTTTTTAAACAGCACAAGCCTCTGGTTTCAAAGCCTGGCTGCTGCCATACACATGTAAGGTGCTCACTAAACATCGGTATGACAAGAAGAGACTGCATATAGTTGTCTGTAAGAATAATAATACAGAAAATGGTTTGAGGAGAAACGCCCATTCTCCTCCCTGCACCTGGCTGCAGCTGTCCTTGTCACTTCATCCAATGTTAAATAATGAATGGAAGCCGCTGATACACATACACAACGGACTAATGCCCTGGAGAACTTATGCCCTCCAAAATGAAAACGGAGATGGTGGCACATGCTTTGCCTTATCAATACCGTGCAGAGCACCACCCATGTATTACAAAACAAGGTGCTCGCACTCTTCTCTGTAGCTGTTATCTCACAATGTGCAGAGAAGGTGAGGAGTAGTGAAATAACACTATAGGGTTTTAGCAGAATGCATTTAACGGCTCGCCAGGAGTCACAGACACAATATGGTCTGCTAAGGTCGGCAGATTTCCAGCATGCACACGTCGGAGGCTTACCTCAATGCAACCTTCACACAGCAGTCACCCTGGCTCGCCATTGTCGCTTTCAGTGTCCACCGGCGGGATGTGGAGGAGTATTTCGGCTGTGTTGGGTTTTCGGTGTGCGCGTGTGTAAAACCGTGCGGTGCTGCGGCGGTGCTGCTGGGCGTCTCAGGTCAGCGGGACAGCCGTCAAGACCTGCCGACGATGAGCTTCCTCATCGGGACTTCTCCTGTCTTCTTCTTCTTCTCCTCCGCTGTGCCGCTCATTTCTGGCTCAGTGGTGTTTTGTCACATCGCTGAGTTTAACACGCTTTCTCTTTTTGTGTGTTTCCGTGATGTGTCTCAGTCGCTACATCCTGTTTGAAGTGCGTATGAGCGAAGCTTTAGAGCGCTCCTCAGACACCACACCGGCTCTCTGTGAGAGACGCTATCACGTTGAATCGGCGCTGAGACCGTAAAACTGGAGGGGATGCTGCTGCCTTCAGGGGCTGTCGGAAAAATTCAAAACTCCCGTTGGAGGGTTCGCGCAGAAGGGTATATGGCCTCTCCAAAATGTATCAGTGCACTACATGGGATCATGGGGGATAACTCCGCCCAGAACTTAGATTAAAGGAGAAAATGGTGAATAAATAATTATTTACCACTTGGCACACTCAATACATTACCATGGATACCAATAGAAGCTGGCTCAGCTGCTGATATGTTATGCAAATACAAAGCATCCAAGAAATAAGAAAAATGTGCCGGCCACACAAAGTATTCCGTTTTTTTGCTTAAAGGGGTATTCAAGCAATGTCACTTCCATAAAGAGACATATTAAAACAACAATAGTCCAAATTGATGTAGCAGAGGCCAAAATAAACCGACTTTCAGTGTTGCTCAGGTTCCAAAAACACTGTATCTTACATTTCCAACGATGCAACCGGATCGCATCTCCACCTTTTCAAACCCCAGAGTGTCTAAAACTCAAGTTTCAAGCCCAGTTTGGCTGTTTTAAATTAAACTTCACTTTCTGTGACAACATAATAATACAAGGAGCCCTTGAAAGCAGCATAATCGCAGTCGATTGACATACAGTTGGACTAACTGCTGTATTAGCCCCACCACTATCGAACATTATTGACCAATCAGCGGGCTCGATTGGCCTGTGTGGCCCCGCCCAGCGGCTCACCCACAACGGGCTGCACAGATCACACACCTATAGCACACCGACTGCCGGCGGCGACATCTGAGGTCAGTTAAACTGTCATAAACAGGGGGAGACTGTTCCCATGACGGAGAGGAGGGGCCACCGGTTTAAACGCCTTGAGGTCAAAGGTTGAAACTCCTGCGAACGTTACTATGTTCTTGCAGAAGTTGGAGTTAATGTGCCCTGGTTTGAATGGGAGTTCCACATCTGCTCACTTCCCTCTCCTGCTGAGTCAGATTTCTTGAAAAGGAGAACTTGAAATACTTTCTTTAAGTTGAGTCAAACAGACACGATGCTCTTTAACCGTCTCTTTTGCTCTCTCCTCAATATTTATTCTCGATCTATACCACCAACTTCTCCTTAATACAGTTTCCTCTCACAGGTTTCTGTTGGACTTCTTTAACTGATCCATTTCAAGTGACTTTACCATATGTTCAGTGCCACTGCAGCTGTCAGTGATGATGCCAGTGTATTTAGCAAGATTCAAATCTACACTTGCGGAGAAAACTCCAATTTATCCAAATCCTCAGCCTCTTCATTATCCATGACTCATGTTGAATACTGACAAAACAGTTTGCCAATGACAGTCATGTCTTAACTGCAGCAAGTTATTTCCCAGCACCGTGCAGTTAACGATTTCACAATTCTAGAAACATACAATTTAATCTAAATGGACTTATATGCATATTCTAGTATGATCATATAGACGCCAGCTCAGCAAAAAGTCCCTGCACAGCCACAACATCAATAATTTTTATGTAATGAAACACAGTCCGCAAATGATTGCATGAGCTATAAACCCATTCTGTGTGCACTGAGGAGCTTATGACTCTAAGCATGTGTGTGTGTGTGTGTGTGTGTGTGTGTGTGTGTGTGTGTGTGTGTGTGTGTGTGTGTGTGTGTGTGTGTGTCCTGAGGACCAGGTGCCAATGTCAGTGCTGCACAGGCTACGATCTGCAGAAGCAGTGTTGGAATCCACACAAGATTAACATCCAGTTATGAGGATAAAACTACAATCCTCCTAGATCTGCTGGGAACTGGCCACCAGCCACCGCAAACAACAACACACACAAACAAGGGCGGTGCACACACACACTCACTTCACACAGCTTATTTTGTCTGGTGAACTTTTAAGACCATACCAACTATTACATAATTAGGCTGCACTGTGTCCCTAAGCATATGTTAAGTCCCTTTTATTCCTCTTCCGGCATGTTTACAGTCTTTAAATAAACCCTGGCTGATTTGTTACGTGTATGCCACCTCCTCCTCAGCACTTTGAAATGTAAAAAGCACATTTCATAACCAGACTGTGTGAGTTATACAACCCTGAAGATATTTTAAAAGTTGCAATTGCCAAACTGCAGCATAATCCCTGTATTTATGGCTTCATATAGTCAAAATACAGCACCTTAATTACATAAGAGGCCTTCAAATACAATCATTTCAGCCACCCTCGGGTTCTGGCAGTCACGGTGAAGTCAGCAATTCAGTCTTGACACTTTTCTTCTTCCAGCAACACACACACACACACACACACACACACACACACACACACACACAAATGATCTTCATGAATACTTGTGGGCCATCTCCTCATTTCTGCAGCATGTGATTATATTGTGACCTGAAAACAACACTCTTAACTTTAATGTGCAATCATTTTGTAGCTATTTTTGAAATGTTTAAAATATTATTTTCAAATTTTACATATTTCATGGCTACACTGATGAAAAATAGTCTAGATTAAGCAAAGACTACGATACATTTAATGCCAATGAATTCCAAAGCCCTCTTTCTCTGCACCAACATGTGCATCACATGGCTTCTTTCAGTGAAGAGGACGAGAAAACGAGACAGAGAGAGGGAAATGGAAGATGAAACTGCACCCTAATATATTCTCCATCCTTATTCTTTGATGTGTCTATAATCCCTCACATGCGTTTTCTATATTTGGCTTTGAAGCTCCATAAACTAATCCCCTATTATTTACCGTAACAAAACTGTTGAATTGGCCATGATTTCTCGAACACACATTTGACAAATACCCGGCTAGCTAGCAGAGGAAGCAGTGTGCCATCAAAAAACAAAAGTTGAATTATGCCCAGTTGTGTAACGTTTATTTCTTTGCTTCCCTCCTTCATGACTGAGTCTAATGATTGTGTGCACAGATGTTTGACGGTGTCTGTGTTTTATGTCTGCCTGTGTGTGACAGAGGAGCTGCTTATGTGGTTTAGATTTATGTGTGTCAGCTGCAGTGGCATAATGCAGAGCAGGTCCTTGCCAGGTCTTGGCAGTGATGGACCCCTGTAGTGCTTTGTCCCACCATCACCCTGCAGAGCTCAGCTGTCACTGCTTACAGTAGAAGTGGTGAATGTCTTTACTGCTAGCTGGGATGTTAACCCCTAATCCTTAGGTTCAGTATATTCTCAGTTTTTATTGTAACATTTTCTTGCCATGATAGTGCTAATTCTCTGCAAGAATGTCAAAAAGCATATTTCCTAAAATTTGAAACTATTGTTTTATTCTAAATTACTTTTTGATGACACATCTAATATTGTACTCTGATATTGTAATGATGTATCCTTCAGGTTTACCACACCCCTTCATGGCACAATTAACATGCTTATAAAAGGCAGTATACTGTACGAGAGCCCAGAAGAGCCTCTGTGTAGTAGATCAAGCATATATTCAAACACGGAGCTCCAGTCGCAGAGCGATATATAACGATGGTGAGTGATTAGTAATCGGTCGTGAACATGCTCCCCTGTAGAGCAGACCTACATTCCAGCTTCCTTCCCCAGGGCACGTACTGACCCATTGCTCTGTTTCTTGCCCAGGCTGTGACGCTTCCTGCTGGGCTGTGGCCAGGCAGTGGCTCGGGTGGAGGCTCATCGTGGCTGCTGCAGCCTCAGGGTGTTTCAGAGAGGTAGTGACACCCATTGACTGATTTACTGCTACATCACAGGACATGAGGTCAGAGTTTGTGTGTGTGTGTGTGTGTGTGTGTGTGTGTGTGTGTGTGTGTGTGTGTGTGTGTGTGTGTGTGTGTGTGTGTGTGCAATATGAGAGTAGGAGGTCAACAAGAAGGGGTTGCTCTTTGGTCCTCGATCCCACTGCATGCTGTTACTCACACATTTAAAAAAAGAGTAATAGAGTCCATCTGTGACAGCTGACCCCCACACAGCTCCAGGAACAAGCCGCCCCGATACTTAAATCATAAAAAACAACTATTTACATGATACTCAAGCATTTGGTATCCATTCAGTACACACACAGAGTATATCTGGGTGGAACATATTACCCATAATACCTATGTGAATGTGTTATTAACAATGCACTTTTGTAGAATCCACTTCCTGAAACTAGAATTTGAACTAAATCCAGCTGTGATTTTTTATGGTTCATTAGATTACAAGCTAGTTTAACTCACTCATTATAGTGGCAAAATGTCATTAAATTGGTAACATTACCAGATTATTTCTCAACTATGTGCTCAACTTCCCCCGTCACTCATCTCTCTGGGGGAATTCGGCACCTTGTTTCTATGGGAACAGCCTCTAAAGAAGGCAGGCAGAAAGGGGGGGAAGATGCTGAAATGGCAGAACAGCCTCTTTGTGCTCTCAAAGGCTCTCTGATCAAATAGCCCTAAAGAGAGGGTGAAGGGTTAATCGCACACACACATACATGCAACTTCCATCTCAGGCAAAATGGAAGAGAAGCATCAATACATTTGTGAATTCCCGTTGAAGCCATTTAAAACTGTTGTTTCAATAAACAACTTTGTGTGTGTAGCTTCTGTTAAAAGTGTAAAATAGTGACCACTGGCAGTAGGGTCTTGCTCATGATTTGCTGCCTTTTCACATCACAGTTAATGTATCCACTTAGAGAGCTGTGATTAACATTCTGCATTCATAGAGGAAACCCATGCAGACGCAAAAAAATAAAAACATGGACATGCACAAGAAAAGCATTGAATCACACAAAGACACACACACACACACACACACACACACACACACACACACACACACACACACACACACACACAAACCACACATGAAATCCCATTCCATTCTGTATCAGGAAATTGGATTGCTGGTCCCAAATAACTTGATTATAAACAACGTCCCGTCTCACTCTGGGGCGGTATCACTTAATAAAGCTAAGTGCATTGACACGCCGGTGCCCACACTCCTACACACACACACACACACCACAGATCTATATATCAACCTATTACACGTACCAGATCAACAGTAGAAAAATATATTAGGCTAAAGTAAGAGTGAACAAACATCACAGACACGTCTCAGGGAAAATGATGGATTCTAGGTCAGAAATCTCATTATTGAAGATTATTAAATTATTCAGTCAGCAAGGGGCATTGTGTGCATACGTATTGGCTAATTAGGTCTGAGCTACCAAAAGGTCACATATGTCAGCATTAGGCATGTGAAAGGGCTTCTTTAAGTCAGTACATTCACGTGTTGTCACAGCGCAGCAGTTTGTGGGCCAACACTGAAAAAAATGGACAAAAACACTGTGACAATGGGATGTGTTACATTACAGCTATAGCAACACAACTTCACTTTAGTTGTGTGTGAAATGCATTGTAGAAATATCTGCGTCTCACTGTAACAAAGCAACACAAACATGTCTTTACACATTGCTTTATCTGACATAATAATTTAATGTTACTGGAATAAATGCAGCAGATGTGGGATATCATTTTGAACAGGTCACCACACACATGCAAACAATAGGTGACACACCATCAGGAGAAGAGTAAGAAAATATGACTTCCTCTTACACCAGTTTATGGGTTTATAGGCCACTCAATTTCAGACGATCAGCAATAATAGTAATCCAGTAATTTATTATATATACGTTGTACATACAGAATATATGCAGTTTGAAAAACCTAATTTGTAGGCTACTTTTACTTTTGGCATTAACTTTCACTGATTCATTATTTTCTCTTAACTACATTTTTCATCCAGGATGTTGTAGGCTAATTTGTTTATGGTTTGGTATTGCAATTTAACATACAGATGGAAAAAATGATGTTATTTCCATCACTGAACTACTGACATTTGACAAGCTCAACACCACCACCACCACCACCACTCAATCAAAATTCCTGTGGTGTTTAACACGTCTGGCCTGTTAAATAAAGATACAAAGTTCAAATCCTGTCAATTTCCTTTGGAGTTTGGAACATGTGGTTACACTGAAGTTCTGTAGCTCCATCTGGTGTTAGACTGTAGTACATTCAAGTTTTTCAGACCTTCACAGGCTCTATCACTGGCTCAGTCTTTACTTTTGACAGAAAGATATAGGCTCTATGGGCCCCTCAGTGGTCCTTCAGTCAGAGGATCGTCGATGTGTTCTTGGGCAAGACACTTGACCCCAAATTACAAAAGGCTGTGCCTGCGGTGTATGAACAGGTATGTTAGATAGTCCTGATGTACAAGTGGCACTTTGCATGGTAAACCCCTGTGAATGGCTGGTATTTGAATCCATTTAAGGACCATTGCAAAGGTTTGTCTAGGTCCTTAAAGCCATTGATTCTGTGGATCTTATAACCATTAATCATTCATTAGGCTACCTGACGACCGCAGCCCCAGAGGAAATACTGTGCCAGCTGATACCCAATGGAGAAACAACCATCCACACATTAAACACACTGGAGAAAGTCCTTGCTGCTACTGCAAGTCGGTTTATGGAGACTTACTACTTCTACTTACTTACTACAAAGACAGATTTTTGACCATCTAACGTCATATTTGATCCAGGAAACTAAAGGACATTTCCTGTTCACTCTTTAAGCCATTTACAGAAGAAGGAAAATCCAAGAAAAGGAGTTTCGCTCTTTTTCAGACCATCTTAAGAGACATTTGAGAAGCCCTCCCTGTCGCCATGCTCCCGGCTCAAGAGGCCGCCAAAATCTACCACACCAACTACGTGCGTAACGCCCGGGCCGTGGGCGTGCTGTGGACGGTTTTCACCATCACCTTCTCCATCATCACCGTGGTGGTGTTCATCCAGCCCTACTGGATCGGGGACAGTGTCAATACGCCACAGGCCGGATACTTCGGCCTCTTCCACTACTGCATCGGGAACGCGCTCACCTCGGAGCTCACCTGCAAAGGGAGCGCGCTGGACTTCGGCTCCATCCCGTCCGGCGCCTTTAAGACGGCCATGTTCTTCGTGGGGATCTCCATGCTGCTGGTGGTTGGCAGCATCGTGTGCTTCAGCCTCTTCTTCTTCTGCAACGCGGGGAGCGTCTACAAGATCTGCGCCTGGATGCAGTTGGCCTCCAGTGAGCACCAGGTTTTCACCCAAAGTTTGTAGCTGATTAGAGAAGTTTACAAAAAAGGGCCTGACAGTTTATATGATTCAAATAAAAATATGTAAACTCGAATATAGCCTCTTAAATTGCATTATGAAAAGACAATCAGCATTTTAATCCCATATATTTTGTAACTATTCAAAACAAAATGCAGTTAAAAAACGATACAAAAATACATGCACTTTGTATTGTTTCAATGTAGTCTTTCAAAGTATGGGTTGCATCTGTGACTTGGTATCTCTTTGTTTCTTTTCATGCCTACACACCCAGCATACTTCTATTACCACACTAGTGAGGACCTTCTCATGTCACATTAGTTTACTGAACACTTAACCTTTGCCATTGTGCCTAATTTTACCCCCAAAGCAAGGACCTACACATATTTAAGTTTCTGAATTTAACATTAATTATTTATTCAGCTCTTTATCATTCAAACAAGTCTTGAATTACTTCACTAACACATAAAGAAATAGACAGGAAACCCCTACTTGGGCTAACTAATAAATAAGCAAGCAATGGATGTGCAGGGCAGACTGTCAGACCCTGTTTCAGTAAAAAAAAAAATGTAAGGAACTAATTTTGTCCACAGAGACAACCAAAATCAACCCAAAATAAAAGTTCCTCATAGTAGCTTTAAGTAGTTATTCCTTAACAATGTCATTTTAAAACTCATAGGTTTAAAATTCCCATCCGAAAAGTAAAATGTAATTTGAGCTGCCAGTTAATGTTGTGTCGTAGAAAGTACAATATTTGACTTTGGAATGTGGTGGAGTATAAAGCAGCATGAAATAGAAGTACTTGTGTCGTTGTACTTAGTTACTTTCCAGCCCAAAGGCACAACATTCAACAAAACCAAATCTCAGAACACCTGCCACCACTAACTGTAGGCCCTTTGGTTAAACAGAAAAAAACGATGAGTAGGTTCAGGCATAGAAAAAAAAGAAAACTCTGAAAGAAATTGAAATTGTAAGACTATTTCCAGTTACATTCCAGTAGTTCTCTTTAACAGTCACAGAAGGGAAACATGATCCTGTGTTTGAAACATGAAGCAGCTTGTGAACAGATGTAGCTGCGAGTGAAAGGACGAGCCTGTAATGAAACTAATGAGATTAACCTGGAGGCGTGCAGTTACACTTTCTCCTCTCCCTCTTCATGCCTCTCACACCTGCCGCTCAGTGTGCATGAGTGCGCTCCAATAAATGCCAGACTTTTTATGTCTGTATATTACACACACATGCATAATATGCCTATCTTTAGTAATCTATTCAAGCCTTTAATTAAACATGTTTGTTTATTGCACACACAGAATGCATCCTAGCATCTTAGTTAGTCTGAAAAGTTTACTTTGGGGTTGGATTGCTGAACTTTAGTAAATTTATTTGTTTTTAAAGATACTATGGCTCAGAAAAAATCTAAACGTCCCATATTTTTTTGTTGTATTTTGTAAAGGGAACTTCATCTCCTTTCATAATGTGTTGAAAGGTAAACAGTCAATTTAAATTAAAAGTAAATCTTGAGGTATGCGCTTAATAAAATATGTTAATTAGCTTAAGTGAAAGGATATTTCTCAATAGTACTCAGTGGCCAGCTCGGTGGGTCCAGAGGCATGCTCTCCCCAGTGAAAAATGATCACCCGAAAAGCCCAAATTTGGCCTCTATTCCACACTGATATTAATTATTTCATATTTAATGAGTTTGCCTGTACCGGATAGTAAACATGTAGTGAATCATTGTAATGAAGAATTAGGCTTCTTGTGGCTTTTAGCCCACACACTTTGTAAATAGCTATTAATAATTTTGGGTAGCATCTTTCCTCTCCCTTCTTCTTCTTTATTGATACACACCTAACCACTCTCTCCCAGTCGCATCACTGGTCTCATAGCTCTGAAACAGCAGTGCCAATCACAGTTAATCATGATAATGGCAGCTCAACAAGAAAAGCGATGTCATCGCTGTCAGATCCCTACAAATCTGCAGACAAAGACAGATGGAATATAATTTTCCATCAGATAATTACTGATAGAAAAATAAAGATATTAATATGGTATGATTATATCGGAATATTCGGACCGACACTATTTGACATTAATTCTAATATATCTCACCACATACTGTACGTGGTCACACAGTTTAGTGAATCCTAAAGTTTCCGAAATGTTTGCGGGGCTTTTTTTTCCCTAACGTTCAAGTTTGATCATGCATGTACATAAGGTAATACAATAATTGAGTCCTAATTGTTTCAGGTGGTGTCAACATTTAACTTGATGTGTTACTAGCTGATGAAAATTTGCAGTTTAATGATTATCGATATTGAAATTAGGGAAGGGACTTGAGAAAGTGAGCACGAGAGCTTTGAGAGGGTGAAAGCGTGTGTGAGACTCAGCAAGTGAAAGTGTGTTCTAACGTTTCACCTTGTCACCAGATAGTTCACATGGCTCCTCGTGCTTAGGTGGGACGGCACCAGGGCGAGAGTTAATAATGGATGAAGAAGTTCATCTTTCTGGAGTTGAGATACTCTGGAGTTGCTAGGCAACTCAACTGTGTGTGTGTGTGTGTGTGTGTGTGTGTGTGTGTGTGTGTGTGTGTGTGTGTGTGTGTGTGTGTGTGTGTGTACCTGTGTACCTGAATAAGTGGAGTGTATATTTAATTTCTCCGGCGGCTTCTCTGTCTTGTTTGTTGTTTCAGCGTTGGAGGTGGAGACGGTGGTTGTGGTAACAGCAGCAAGATGCGTTTTTACCAGTTAGCATGTACAGTATCTAAAAGTCAAACACTATCAGTTGAGGAGGAAGTATTGAGATCCTTTACTCAAGTACAATTATTAATACCACCCTGAGAAATTACCCCATTACAAATCCTGGGTTGAAAATATTACTGAAGTAAATGTATTACTATCATTATGATTCATTATGTATTGATGTGTAAGCAGTAAGTTGGTGGAGGAGAAGCTGGCTTTTAACTATTTTATATACTGCAACTAATGACTATTTCTCTTATCTGCTGTTTATTTTATCTGTTATTTGGTTTGTAAAAATGAAAAACTAGTGACAAAAGTCCATCACAATTACCCAGAGCCTAAAGTGATGCCAACAAACAGTACCAACCTCAAAATTATTAAAAATACAAATAAATATTTAAAGGAAGAGCAGTAAATTCCACCAAAATCCTTTAAAGTTTGAGCATTTGAATACATGCACAAACTTTCAACAGCTAAGAGTGAGTGCTGATGTCGAAGTACCCGATTTTAAACCAAAATTCCCTCTTTCTCAGGCACCTGCATGGTGATTGGCTGTATGATCTACCCCGACGGCTGGGACTCAGAAGAGGTGAAGCGCATGTGTGGCCAGCGGACCGACAAATACACCCTGGGCAACTGCACGGTGCGCTGGGCCTACATCCTGGCCATCATCAGCATCATGGACTCGCTCATCCTCTCCTTCCTGGCCTTCAGCCTGGGCAGTCGGCAGGACAAGCTGCTGCCAGAGGACTTCCAGGTGGAGGGGAAAGGTATCCGAGTGAAGGGGGGGTAAAATAGTGGGGTGATAGAGGAAGACAAAGGCTGGATGAGGATATTTAGCTGGAGAGAAGAAAATGTAAGAGGAAGAAAAAGGCTGGAGGACAGGGAGTTAGCAAGAAGAACGTGAAAGCTCTCAGAGGGTTTGGTGTAAGGGCTAAGTCCTGGAGGGACAATGGAAAGAGGTGAAGCAGAGGCTCTCTCTATAAATGATCACTCATTGCCATCCATATTTACCAGATGATTAACTATGATACTTCAGATCCCCTGAACTTTCATCTAGGACCATCAGCTCAAAATTATCATTTGTCCAACACTGTCAGCCTCAGCTGTACTTTGTATTAGTGCTATTAAGCAAATGTTAGCATGCCACCATGCTAAACTAAGATGGTAAACATCATACCTGCTAAACATCAACATGCTAGATGTATCATTGTGAGCATGCTGATGTGAGCATCAGCTCAAAGCTGCTTGAGAACAGCCTCACAGAGCCACTAGCAGGGCTGTAGACTCTTGGTGGTTTAAATTCAGCTGAGCTACTGACACAAATCTGTCTGTGTTTGTAATGTTTTTCTCCCAATTACAGATAATGCCTAGGCCCTGTGTGGACAACGGAGGGAAGAGATGGACAAGGCTTTATGAGGAGCACAACCGACTCGAGGGATTCAAATGTATTCATGGACTTCAGGACAGTTAATTACAATCTAAAAATAACTTAAATGAAGTTCATCCTTACTTTGAAAACATAGGAAGAGTCACTGTCCACCTCCAGCTCAGACCATACACCGTTGGATCAGTGGAGTGCTCCAGCATTTTGCACTAAAACAAGTGAATTTGCTTGGACTTGGTTGACCGGAGCAGATCCTCGTTACTACGGAGAGAATTGTCATAAATACTGAGCAGGCGCTTCTACATGTCAGCATTAAAATGTAAGTTCATCAGTTGACAGGAACTAATAATTGTCATGTGTTCAAGGAGCATTTCGTAGTGATTTTGGTTCGACATCCTAATAAAATATGCTCCAAACAATTCTCAAAATAAATGTGGATCATGGATGGGTTAGTACTCAGTGAAAAAAAAATGTGACTGTCTGCCCTCTGGATGTCCTGATGATGCATTATGTTAATAACAGAAACTTTGGGGATTTATATCCCTGCATATTTATGTGCGTCAGGATGGAAACACTGCAATGGCAAATATGATCTAGTTAAATTTTGAAAAATGTTTATTTTTATTACCTACAGATTAAGAGCGGAGACATGGACAGAGGGAGAAGAGACTTTGTAGAAAAAAACAAAACAAGCAAAATGGTTTTAAGAAGAGTCAAAGAATGATTACAGCATTTGTTTTTAGTACAATCTATTTCCAAATCCAACACTTCCGTGTAAAGTGGAAACACTCGACACAGCTTCAGTTTCACTGGATATCACCTGAACATTCCTCAAGGCATTGCCAAAAAGTGTTTAAAAAAATGCCCAAACCTTGTGCCTTCAACATATAGAGCAGAGAGGGAGGCCAACTCTTTGGTGCACACTGGACGTGGATCCACATGAAGTTTGATTTGACTGTTAATGTGGGATACGTTATATGATCCTGGTATGAAACATCGGAATCTTTTTCACATAATTTTCTGTATTTAAGTGCTTTTTAAAAGAACACATAAGGTGATGCTGAAACTAGCAGTAACACTAGAAAATGAGATTACAGTTTGGTTTTCCTGAAAAAATAGTGTGCGATTCATGACCTTAACATTTATGCTTTCCAATCGTGTAGTTCTGCCAGTATACAAATGTACAAAAGCTTTTGAGGATAAAGCTAACTTAATAGAGCTAAGAATGTTACTAGTCTCTCATCAGGGCTGTTAGCGTTACACACTTATTATTGAGCACTTTGCACACATGACAGTCAAAGGCATAAAAAGCTGGCACGGCTAACAAGACGACTGGCAAACAATGACAGATTTGGCTTATTAATAACCTTAAATGATAACAGTATGTAGTTTTGATGTTTGTTATAATCCTGCCCTTTTCTGCATTTGTAGACAAGTGCAACCTCCTTTTAAATCTGACCATCAGTCCATTATCTATAGCTAAAAATACAGAAAAAAATGTGCTGCACAGAAAGAGCTCAGAAAAAAAAAAAGAAAAAAAAGAAAAGAGGGCAACGTCAATAAGTCCTATACAGCCAGAAAAAAAGAGCCATAAATATAGGAAGTCACCAGTGTAATCCAAAACAGGGCCGAGACTCGGCAGCAGTCTCTTTTTACTGTGAAAGTGTGTATGTGTGTGTGTGTGTGTGGGAAGCCTCCGAGAGCCACGACGGGAGGATGCAGGCACGATGCAGTCACAGGGTCTTGCAGACATGAACGTGTTTGTTTACTTGGATGTTTTCAAGCCCAGGATCTTCAAACCTAACTTATCCCTTTACAAGATGAGGGCGGAGGTGTGCACGGCCGGCCTCTAGGATGTGAGCCATGGGTGGGAGAGGCACTGGGCCGCGGTGGCCCTCCTTTCGGGCACCAAGTCCAGCATGGGCAGCAGGAAGGTGCTGAAGGTGTGCGCCTCGTCTTTGGACCACTCGTACTTTTCTACCAACACGTCGAATAAACCCCACGGTTTCAGCTTGGTGATGTGACGCAGATCGCCTGAGAGAAAACGTTACATTTCAATGATTACAATGCTCAATGTTAGCGTATTACCTATTTAAGATGCAAAAATATAGTGATGTATTAATAAAGAGTGTTTTGGTTAGCGTAAACCCACTGCACCCCCTCTATGAACTGGAAACAGCTGCACTATATTTCATTTGGAAGTCCTGCCCTCATAACTGAGCAGATGGCTGTTCCCTTGAGCCTTCTTGGTGCGCCGCCTGCAAAAGTAACTTTTGCACCAAATACCTGAGCGTCTTTTAAAGGATGAACTGGATCTAGCTGCAGCAGACAGCTGCTGGTAGGGCGGGTGTGTTTACCTTTCTTGGTGAAAAACTCCTTGGAGTATTTGCCTGCCAGGATCAGCTTCCGGGGAACTTTACCTAGCAGCTCGATGATTAGCGCTATGTGATCTACAAGGAGGCAGAGAGACGAGCAAACACAGCTGATGAAGCACCGAGGGAAACACAACGCTTTCAAATGAAGGTCTGAAGAAGTGGAGTCTGTAGAATTTACATCACAAAGTCTACGACTCCCCATGTTAACCGGGCATTCACACTCATGTCAGCGTATCTTGGTTATTGGAATAACTCTCGAGTTAAAAAAAGGATGTCTCAGGGGAAGCAGACACTGACCTTCATCTCTGGAGTAGTCTTCTCCAGAGTGGGGTTCAAACAGATAATCTCCGGTGGCGAGCTCGAAGGCCTGAGGATTAAAAAACATACACGCATGAACTTAATAACCGTCAGATGTATAGGTTTAATCAAATAAGTGCATTAGTGTGGTCAATGAGGTCAAGATGTGGATTCCCTGACTTCTGTATATCTTAAAGCAAGCTAGTTTGTGTCGACGTGGTCCCAACCCTTCACATTTTGAGGTTTGGGATGTATTCTGAGTTTCAGAAACCTTCTCCTGTGTTCACTGATACTGGCTTATCTTACAATACGTGTGTATACATGCACACAGCCATGTGTGTGGGCGCACAAGTGTAAGCTGTCCTGTTAAGAAAAGGGTTACAGGAGCTTTTGACTAATATTGTGATGATCAGAATCCCAGACTGTCTGTATCTTATATCCTAATGTCCTATGGGCTCATGCATATGCACACGATACACATTTCAGCCGAGAATACACGCAATGTGTTTTGATGACAAATGAACTTAACAAAACTGAGCTTGGTATTGATAGAAACTCCACAGGCTCAAAGCTTTTAAATAACTTTACAGTTGATCTTTCCGATCAGCGTTAAAGATTTCATTTAGTGGTAATTCCTTCGTAGTTGTGCAGGTGCGCTGGGTGTTTGTGACTGTGCTACCATGCAGGCTGTGCTCCAGATGTCTGCCGGTGTGCTGTAGCCGGTTCCTGTCAGCACCTCAAGAGAACGATACTGCCGCGTCTGGATGTCATCTGTGAAATGTTTGTTCTGCAGGAAGAAGAGCAAGAAATCCTGACTGCTGAGGCACAAAGAAATAACTGAGCAGGTGTTTACGAAAGATTAAAAGCTCAGGTAATCTTCACTGTCAATAAATCTTTCAAGGGCGCAACGAGAGCGATTCATTGAAAAATTAAAAGTGCTAATGTAAATTTGCACTCACCACCCAGCAGGCGTTGCCGAGGTCAGCGATCTTAACCTGCAGCTTGTCAGCGTTAAAAGGCTCCAGGGGGTTCACTAACATATTGCCTGATGCTCCTGTTAAAGAGAGTAGAGGGAGACAGGGACAGAGAAGGGTGAGATGGAGAAGCAGGCAAAAAATGGCCAACAAATATAGAAACACGGGAGTCGACCGAGAAAGTCTAAACTGGCAGAATGCTCATAAGTACACTGGGTCATTCCAACAATTAGGAATAAAAATCCAAGGATTATATTTAAATTTTTACAAGCAAATGTCTGGGATGGCATTGTGTAGACGCCAACCTCTTTTCTGATGCAGTGTGTTCACCCCCAGCTCTTACTAAAAACTGTCCAGGCCACTCTTACATCATAGAGTATATACTGTATCACCCTACATTTGGTTTAACTAACCCTCTTGGCTGTCTTCTTCTTCTTCCTCTCCTCTTTTGGTCTCCCCTTGAGTGTCCATCTCCTCCCCCTTCTTGTCCTCCTCGTCTCCCTCCTTCAGCTCTACAGTGACAGAGTCTGGGCTGAGCGAGGCCGGGAGCTGCTGCAGGTCGGCGTCCCCGGGTGTACCGTTACAGATCTGATGCTCTTCTTTGTTACTTAACGTGTCCTGGGTCTCTGTGTTACTGTCTGGCTGGTTTGCGTTCTGTTGGTCTTCCTGCTCCTCTGTCGACTGCTTGGTCCCTTGTACCTCTAGACTGGTGTCGTCCTCTGGTGTGGAAGCGTGACCGTTGCATTTCACCTCCGTCCCGTTCTCGGCCGCATTCTCTGTCCGTTCACTGACCTCTGGTGTCTGCTGGGGCTGCTCATCGGGAGTCGGGTCTGTGGTAAAATACAGAGCTTTTAGAACGATAAATTAATACAAACATTTGGACTTTAACAGTTATGCGCTGTCCTCCATCTCATTCACCTGTGACAGTATGGTTAGCGATGTCCTGCAGCGTGGCAGACATAGAGAGGGTGGCTGATGAAGTCGTATCTTCGGTGGCCTCTGTTGTCGTCTCCTCGTCATCCTCCTCTTCTCCTTCATTAGCTTCTCCCTCCATCTCCTGGATCCTCTTCTCCAGCATCTCTGCCTGCTTCTTCTGCTTCTTCTTCATCTTCTTCTTTTTGTTCTTTGACATTTTGGCCATCTTGGAAAAGAGAATCAAGTGGAGAGGAAAAACATCTCAGCTTGTGTTCTGACTTAACTTGTATTCAAGTCACTCGAATAAGTAAAAAACTAAACATAACTTACTGGTTTGGGTGCTGGGGCTGTACTCACTGTAGGAGACAGAAAACAAATCAAAAGGGATTACATTTATGAGCAACATATGTGGCAAATCCTTTGCCTCTCTATAATTAGTATTCTGTTCGGGTGGCTGGGATGATTCACACTGAGCTGTAGTAATAGACCGTCTCTGCAGCGGCACCCGGCTCAGCAGGAGTGACACAGTCCAGTGGTGACTCATACTGATAGACAGCTAAGCGTCATTCTTTTATTAGAAACTTCCACATGCTTTAAAGTGTCTCAAAGCTTACATCTCACACACACAAGACACTATGATTATAGTTGTGTTAATGGCAATACTTGAGGATAATTGCTCATAATTATTGTAAGTAAAATGTCAGTCAAACAGTGAAAAGCATTGGACCTGCTGACAGCAAACCTCTTCGATGTCAGCAACATGCCGATCAAACCACAAAAGCTGCTGAGGAGGAGAAAGGTTGTAACCTGCAGAACCCGAGGGAGGCGCAGCACCAGTCTTCTGCCACTGAGTAGCTTCAGCGGCCATTTTCTTGATGTAGGGCTCGTTGACGGTCAGCAGAATGTTCTCTGGCTTGATGTCTGTGTGGATGATCTTACACTTGGTGTGGAGGTAGTCTAAACCCTGCAGAACCTGCAATGCAGAAAGGTCAGGAGTGTCAAAACGACGGATGTTTCGGAGTTCAATACATACATTTTCAACCCATCAAGTTTTCTGTGATCTTACACCTGAATGAACCAAATATTTCTGATGCGTCTACTGCTTCATGAAAAAGCTCACAAAAGAGACAGTTTATGAATAATGCAATCCAGAGTCCAAAAAAAGAAATGACAATTTTTTCCTAAGTGATATTTTATAGATAGTTTGGGTGCAGCTGTACAGTACCTGTTGTATGATGCTTTTAACACAGGGGAGGGGCAGGCCTTGATAATTCGACTTGATGATCCACTTCAGTAGGTGGTAGCCCAGCACCTCAAATACCATGCACACATCTGAAGAAATGCACGGTCAAGGAATAATACAATGCCACTCCTCATAGATTTCTACAGTGGTTGAGTTATGTCTGGGCGAGTTGCCTGAGACGGGGATGGAGCGAGTGTTGATATATCGGGGGACTGGGACACTTAAAGACGTGCCAAGGCACACAGCTAGCCGAACGTCAGATGAACATCTGTGAACCACTAACAGCCGGGCGGAGCGTGAATCTGTCATAAAAACGCAGGAGAGTATAGACTGCAAATGACTGGCACTCAAATGGTAATTCTGGCAGAACTCTCGCTCAGATATGCTTACCTTTTAAAAGTAATACAGACAAATGTGGCCCTCAAGCACAATATCAAGGATGAGCTAAATGAATGCCTGGCCTGAGGAGATGCAGTCGTACCCTTGGATTGTTCAACATTAAACTGGCTATTTGGCCTGGAATGAGTGTAATCAGTACGTCCAAACCATCACATGTAAGTTCCTGTTGTTGCACTGTTCCCTTCCTTTGCAGAATGACAGCCCCCAGAAAACCCTCTACAATGTTAACTATTGGTTGACAAAGCCAGAAAATAATTAGTATGCGCCATTTCAAAAAGGACACAGTTCAGCTTATCAAGAAGAAATTGCTTGATAAAACGTGACATTAAAAGTGGACAATAATATTGAATGTATCGCTGTATCAATCATTCACACTCTAATTAGATGTGTGAGCATATAAAAGGAATTGAAAAGGGAATTTCTGGATTTTAGGATCACATGAACAGCACAAGGATACGAGTGCCATTCATTCCAGAGATTTTGAAGTCGTCTAGAAGCTGCACCACTTTCTCTCTGCTGGGGTCACTAGGATCTGTGTTTCTCACCTGGAAAACACGCAGAGGGTTGTGAAAGTAGTGGACACTGGAATCACTGGACTGTGTGAAAACATTCATGTTGTGGTGAATGTGTGCCTTACAGATTTGAGCAGCTTGATCTCATCCAGAGCCGTCTCTGTGTAATGCTCAGCACTTTTCACAACCTTCATGGCCACAAAGCGCTTCTCCCTAAAAAAAAACACAAGGATTTAACTCAACCACATGGACTTGTTGTAATTGTAACATGATACTCAATACATACAGTTGTGGTCAAAAGTTTACATACACTTGTAAAGAACATAATGTCATGGCTCTCTTGAGTTTCCCCGTTATTTCTACAACTCTGATTTTTCTCTGATAGAGTGATTGGAACAGATACTTCTTTGTCACAAAAAAACATTCATGAAGTTTGGTTCTTTCATGACTTTATTATGGGTTAACAGAAAAAGTGATCAAATCTGCTGGGTCAAAAATATACATACAGCAGTGCTAATATTTGATTACATGTCCCTTGGCCATTTTCACTTCAATTAGGCGCTTTTGGTAGCCATCCACAAGCTTCTCGTTGAATCTTTGACCACTCCTCTTGACAGAATTGGTGCAGTTCAGTTAAATTTGATGGCTTTCTGACATGGACTTGTTTCTTCAGCATTGTCCACATGTTCTCAATGGGATTTTAAGTCAGGACTTTGGGAAGGCCATTCTAAAACCCTAATTCTAACCTGATTTAGCCATTCCATTACCACTTTTGATGCGTGTTTGGGGTCATTGTCCTGTTGGAACACCCAACTGCGCCCAAGACCCAACCTTCGGGCTGATGATTTTAGGTTATCTTGAAGAATTTGAAGGTAATCCTCCTTCTTCATTATCCCATTTACTCTCTGTAAAGCACCAGTTCCATTGGCAGCAAAACAGCCCCACAGCATAATACTACCACCACCGTGCTTGACGGTAGGCATGGTGTTCTTGGGGTTAAAGGCCTCACCTTTTCTCCTCCAAACATATTGCTGGGCATTGTGGCCAAACAGCTCGATTTTTGTTTCGTCTGACCACAGAACTTTCCTCCAGAAGGTCTTATCTTTGTCCATGTGATCAGCAGCAAACTTCAGTCGAGCCTTAAGGTGCCGCTTTTGGAGCAAGGGCTTCCTTCTTGCACGGCAGCCTCTCAGTCCATGGAGATGCAAAACACGCTTGACTGTGGACACTGACACCTGTGTTCCAGCAGCTTCTAATTCTTGGCAGATCTGCTTTTTGGTGGTTCTCGGTTGACTCTTCACCCTCCTGACCAATTTTCTCTCAGCAGCAGGTGATAGCTTGCGTTTTCTTCCTGATCGTGGCAGTGACAAAACAGTGCCATGCACTTTATACTTACAAACAATTGTTTGCACTGTTGCTCTTGGGACCTGCAGCTGCTTTGAAATGGCTCCAAGTGACTTTCCTGACTTGTTGAAGTCAATGATTCGCTTTTTCAGATCCATGCTGAGCTCCTTTGACTTTCCCATTGTAGCGTTTGTGGGCATTTGTATCCAATGAGCCCTATTTAAATGGCCTCAGAGAAGTCACCAGCTGTAGTCACTCATAATCACTCACAAGAAGTTAAGAGGCCATGCTATGAAGCTCATTTCATTGACACAACTTTCTAAGTCACCAAAATTGCTAATTCATGTTGCTGTATGTATATTTTTGACCCAGCAGATTTTGTCACTTTTTCTGTTAAAACCCATAATAAAGTCATGAAAGAACCAAACTTCATGAATGTTTTTTGTGACAAAGAAGTATCTGTTCCAATCACTCTATCAGAGAAAAATCAGAGTTGTAGAAATAACTGGAAACTCAAGAGAGCCATGACATTATGTTCTTTACAAGTGTATGTAAACTTTTGACCACAACTGTACTATTCAGGTTTAGATAATTCTAGAGCAGGGGTCTTCAATGTTTTTCAGGCCAAGGACCCCCAAACTGATAGAGAGATGGAGCAGGGACCCCCTACTATATATATTGTATAAAATAGTGTTTTGTATTAAACTGGGTCTAGTGCCATGTATAAACATACCTTGTTATTGTGCATTCAATACTAAGCTATTCAAATAATACACAGGTTCATATATTCATGTTATTATTTTAAACATGTGCAAGGTACAGTGAGTAGGGTGGCCGTGCCATTGCCATTTAGAAACATACCTTGTATGATAATCATGCATACAAGCTATTCAAATTGACGTTTATATTTTAAATATAAATGTGGAAACGAATATGAGTGATGGCCTATTAGTGCCACTGCTATGCATAAACATACCCGTTATCTTGCATACAATACTGAACTATTAAAATAATGGACAGATTCATGTTTGGAGAGGAAAAAAAAAATGTAAAAATTTGTCTAATCAACCAAATATTTTGCAAACCCCCTGTAGTACCTCCGCGGACCCCCTAGGGGTGGCGGACCCCATGTTGAAGACCTCTGTACTAGAGTGTATAATCTTTAAATATCTCATTTATAGGCAGCATAGCTAAAATCCGTGGCCCTTCTTATATATCACCGTCTAAATTTCACAAGTTTAGCAGCCAAACTTACTGGATGTCCCAGGCCAGCCACACAGTGGAGAAGTGCCCCCAGCCCAGCTTTCGGATCACATGGTACCTCCCGTGGAACAGATCTCCAATCTTCACATGGTGATATCCACCTGACCCAAGAACAATGCAGATACATTCAAACAACGCTGTTTCATTATTGTATGTTGAGTGTTTGCATACGACAGTGTGTGTATTAACATGAATCAAAGTGGATTTGAGAGAAAATTGTTTTTACACATATTAACATGCCCACAAAAAAACACACATTTAGTTTGTCTTCAAATGAGATATATAGTCATACTTTATCCACAGTAATGTATAAAATCGCTAAAATATATGACAATACTAGGATATATACACAACTCCTACCCCTGCAGTAATCGTTGGGGTCCTCCTGCTCATCGTCATCAGAGCCCAGGATCTCCTCGTCCTGCTCTGGGAGCGGAGAGTCTGCTTGGCCCGGCTGAGAGCGTTCCCCACGACCATGAGGCTCTGGTCTGAGTGGGGAATACAGGGAGAGGGGCGGTAATGGAGAGAAGAAATCAAAAAGACAAGACAGGAACATAAAATGACAGCGAGGAAGGATGGAAGTGCAAAAGGGAGGGAGGGTGACAGCTGGGGGGAAAGGGTGAAAGACGACCGATTGCCTCAGAGAATAACAGAAATCATACGACACAGAGGAAAGAGGAACTGTTGTTTCAGAGGCAAAGAGTTCTATGAAAGAAAACTTACAGAATGGTAGCGATATAGTGGATGGATGAATAAATTGGTGTATCAACAAAAGTACAAGCAA
Organism: Cebidichthys violaceus; assembly: GCF_023349555.1. Taxonomy (NCBI): domain Eukaryota; kingdom Metazoa; phylum Chordata; class Actinopteri; order Perciformes; family Stichaeidae; genus Cebidichthys; species Cebidichthys violaceus. The sequence goes on along the minus strand of NW_027176428.1, from coordinate 4,981,989 downwards.
GCAAAAGTCAAGAGCCTGCCTATTTCGGTAATAACAGCCACGTAAGCACGAAGAGACAGGAGAAAGTGAGAACAAAAACGACTTTTTTCCAAGATGGTCAAACAGAAAAGATGCTTTTAATGCGACGGGGAGTGACACCTGAGATCAGGGCACCAAGCTATTAAAACTGAAGATCAATAAAGTGTCTTTCACTGATATAGGACTATATACCAGCACTTAATAACACCTTATTCATTAGTACTTTGTTCATTGTTGTGTCATCATGTTTAGACATTTGAAGCAACTTCAAGAACATAACTACAGAAAACCTTTAAACAATTTAAAATACCAGAAAATGTCAGTCCCTATATTTTCTCTTTGAAGCCTGGTACAAAAACACTGGTCACCCGTGAAAGTTCACTGAAACACGGAGTTTTAATTCACTGAAAAACAGAGTGGATGAGAAAAACTTCTGCTTTAAAGCTCATGAATCGGTGTCAGTCGGCTACACAATGAGCACCAATGGATGGGTAGGAAGTACGTAGTTTGGTTTTTTCAAAACCAAACTAGGAAAGCTGCAGCATCATCACAGAACTAAATGGTATTGAACAATAAGCCTCGTTCAAATGAGACCTAATACCATTAAACATTAACGGTATTGTTGAATAACTGATGGTGATTGCACGGTGTTTAAGCGAGCATGTCGCGTTGTGTGAATCTGAACAAAGTGGAATTCATTATTTAGTTACAGGACAAGCTCATTGGAGAGCAACAGAGACCGTGTTTGTTTCTATAAAAGAAAGGACACACAGGATTCAAGCTACAAATCAAACAAGTAAAACAAGAGGCTCCTGCAGCATGTAACTACAACCAGATTCTCCTGAGGAGAGAATCCAGCCAGCAGATACTATGAACTAGGATCACTACATAAGCTACCCGAGTCAGTTATTAAGTCTAATTATTGTCATAGATCATCATCTGGTCCTAAGTAAATGACTTGTTTCTGGACAAACTGAATAGCTTAAGGTTTGTTATACCAACTATCTTCTTGGTGCTGTCCATGGTGCTGAAAGAAGTCACCGTCTCTCCCACTGATCCAAACCACAATCAGTTACAATCATCATATATCACCAATTAATAAACTGTATGACACCCTTCAACCAATCAGTAACAGCCAAAGAAACTCGTCAGCGTCCCCTGTAAGCCAATCAATGTTTACTTCACTATATTGCGGTCTTGCATGCAAAATCTCTTATTTTCCTAATGGGATTCATTTACGGTGCACATCAGGCCTGTGTGCTACATTTGGACTTGGTGTTTGGGTTTAAAATACCAAGTCAAACAGTAAACACCGCACGGTGCTGTGGAGGATTTGGAGCTAATTAAAGCAAGTCACATTATCTCTTAAGCTATGAGAGGGTCTGAGCAGCTGACATACCCTCAGAAGAAAACAGTTCACTCGGAAATGGGTTTATTGCCATTTCTTCTAAAATGTGACACTGGAAATAGAAAAAAGAAATCAGTTTGATTGCTTTGGCTAATGGTACTTTGTTGGGATGTGCTTGCAAACAGAGTTAAATGTCATTAGGATTAGCATGTCTAGTTAATCAGTTCATCGGCTTACGTCTAAGCAACAGAAGACGAAGGAACATTTTTGGATGAATCCCTTCCTGCTTACAATGCTGTGTCACGTTCAGAACTGCAGAACTCAGCGGTTTGTTACCGTTCCTCAGGAACAAGGTTAGTATTTTACAGATTTGACAAGAAAGGGCTCAGAGTTCAAGTAAGTCAAATTAAGGATTTAGAGTTGTTAACGCTGACACCAATATCAACATTACAGAATAAATATGTATAAAATACAGCAAACAAAACATGTACTGCAACCTCTGTTTGGATATCTGCCAACATGAATTTATAAGCTGTAAGTGGTATGTCTGCAATAATACAGATACCAACCAATCATACTGGCCTGCTGATATATCTGACTGTGTAGGAGGAATCTTCCTCGGAGAAAAAGCTGAGACAAGAAAGATTAAAATTATTCATTCTGTGATTATGCTTCTACATATTCACCCATCTGCTGTGAGATTTTTCTCTCAAAAGAAAAAGGTGTGACTGCAGTGTGCACACATTGGGTTTTATATTTGCTCAGAATGTTTTCAACTAAAAATAATGTTTGGGGCTCCGTGTGTTTCGACAGCACCATTGTAGAGACGAGACACAAAAACTGCTTCAGTGATTTTAGGTTTTGTGTTCTCATTAACTAATATTACTTAAAGACACGTGTGTGGCCTCCAGTCTTTCTCTGGGCCTCATTGAGATTGTGGCTGAAGCAATTTCAGCAAGAACTTTGTCAGCCCACACACGGTGTGGGAAAAGTGAAAACAATAACTACATTTATTCATTTACTCGCATGCACAGTGTGCAAACATATCAGAACACTGTGAGGTCAGTCTCCTGACTGACTGAATTGTTATTGATACAAAACATATGAAATAAAAGTGATAAGATAACCATTGACATGTATTGAAAAAGCATTTTTACAAAGAATCAGGTTGATCTAGGTCATTGAATGTTGGTCATTGAAAACCTCTCTGCAGCACCTGCTGCATTGAAGGAACAGACTAGATACTGAATATATATTGTAGATTTTTGTGGTCCGGCTAATGTCAGGTGATGATGGCTATGAAAAGGTTCAAATACTTTGTCTTGAATAAAACAAGACCAAACTGTTCACAATGTTTACATTTGACTCATATATTGAGGAACAAAAGACTCAAATCTAAAGTGTTTTCCTAAACTCTAAAAAAATGTTTATGGTTGTTGATAACTATACACCAAAATGTTACATTTTTGTTGGCTAAAATCTCTTAAAAAATATAAAGGATTAAGCTTAAAAAGTGACAAATTTGATCCCAGGACAACTACTACTATTTTTAGTAATTAGAGAGCAAAAAATAGATGGAGGGACAGAATGGTGGAGGTTAGGGATGTTGATAAGATTAAAAAAAAAAGGAAAAATACTGACATGACTTTTACAAACTACAAATTGAAACAAACATGAGCATTCTCACATTTAATGCCAAAAGACAGCAGGGCCCTTCAAGATTGTGCATTCAAGTTTTTTCCTCACTGCGGTACATCGACAGTCAGACGGTTCAATGCCCTCTGATGGCCAGACAACGTGAACTTGAGCAAAAAGCCGGACAATTCACGGACTTCTTCAACACTCTGAACACCCGGAGCCTTAAAACAAACCTCTAACTGATTGTGATGCCTGCCTAAACTCTCTCTCACACACACACACACACACACACACACACACACACACACACACACACACACACACACACACACACACACACACACACACACACACACACACACACCCTGTTCCTACCTGGCAGATGCACGGATGCCCATGGGACGTGATGGAGATGGAGAGCAGGACAGGAGAGAGTGGAGATGTCAAAAAACCTTCTCACTCCATCCGCCGGGACAGAGAAAAAAAAAAAAAAAAAAAGGACCAAAAGAAGGTAAAGGAGGATGGGAGGTGAAAAGTAGAGTGGAGGAGGAGAGCACAATCAGTGCTGACAAGTGAAAAGCAGAGATTTGCAGAGGAAAGGGGGAGCAGACAGAATGAGAAGAGGCGAAAGAGGGTGGAAAAGAGTGGTGGGAAGACTGGTGCAGAGAGGAGAGGAAGAAGAGGAGGAATGTGGGGGCTCTGCTGCAGGCTGAACACTGAGACGGAGTCCTGGAGCTCTCTCTCTCTCTCTCTCTCTCTCTCTCTCTCTCTCTCTCTCTCTCTCTCTCTCTCTCTCTCTCTCTCTCTCTCTCTCTCTCTCTCTCTCTCTCTCTGACCGAGAACTCTCCTTGGCTGTCGTCAGCCATTGGGCCGGCCCCCTTCACTGACAGCTGGGACATGATTGGCTGATGCAGCCCAGCACTGCATTGCAGGTGAGGGACGACATCAGCCCCCTCCCTTCCTCCTCGTCTGACCAAAACAACACCATTCCTGCTTGTTGTACACGCGTTACGTTGCTCCTCATGTTATCACAACCAAGACGATCTGTACCACTAGATGTAGGAGAGGAATCAGAAGGGAATCCATAATATAAATCCATGCTTGAGGCAATGAAACATACGGTTTGTTTTTGTTTTTCAATTGGTACACAAGCCCCCGCTGCACAGAGGACAACCCCCCTACAACCAGAGGCATGTCCCAAATGTATGACCACCCTCTCAAAGGAATCACTGTCATGGCTCCATTTCAATTTTCAATAGTGAATATTAAATTCATACTTATGTTTGTGCTTTAAAAAGGTTGGTGAAGAGCTGCAGATTTGAATAAACGCTTCATTCAGAGTCAATGTTAAGGCCCACCAAGTGCTTCATTATGTGGATCAAGTACCAATCTGTTGGTGTTAGTCATTCATGCTTTTGTCAGTAATAATAGTGTAATGGACCACTGTTGATCAGTCATCGGTACGGATCCCCTCTCGTAGATTAATTACACAGTGTAACGTTAACCAGCACAGTGTGAAACTAAGTTTTACTGATATTATGTAAAATATGCGATCAGGACATCTGCATTTATGGTTTTCTGGTCCCCGATCTCTGATAATGTTACATTGTAAACAACCAGTCTGTGTTTAAATCAGCAGGAGAGAGAAGGTTCAGGCTCTGTTCAGTGAAAATTATAATTATTATAACGTTATTATGATGTGCTCACGTGTAATCTCGGAAAATGTAGTGTTGGTGAGAAACTTGAATAAATCCAGATGTTTGAAGGAGATGTTTTCACAACAGCATAGATATTAAAAAGGGAATTATAACCACATTATAATACCTCTAGCAGTTTATAATGCATTATTAAAACTACTAATGACCAGATGTGTTTTAATCCATAACAATGCAATCTTTTATTTCCTTATCATTTGAATGGTGTGCTATTACAAGGAAAAACAAACTAACGGGTGACTATAACAAAGTATAACATTTAAAATGTTTGATGGTTTACAGACTTCAGAGCGGTTGAAAGTTTTTTTTTTTAAAAGAATAGTCTAAAGCACTTGTAGACCGGCTGCGATAATCAAACAACAATATGGATCAGCAATCGAGGTCTCCTTCTCTCCAAAATAAACGGACCAGGTGAATAAAACCGGTAAAAAGCAGTTTCACAATAAAACTTAACCGAAGCTGTTCGGTGGACATTCTGGAGAGGCTGCAAGCTGAGCTGCCGCTTGTGTTCCATTTGGACTGTTGCATATTATACCTTAAACAGAATGTAGATTAGTTACACCTGTGCTTTTCTTCATATTACACATAAAAGTGTATTTTAGAAGCTGGAAGGGAGCCCCCCCCCTCCCCCTCAGCGGACTGTTAGCACTGAGAACAATTTCTATAGTAACACAATGTTCCATGACACTTACAAAAAGGAGAGACCTTTTTCAAAAAGATTAACTACAGCCTCACTTAGTCCAACAACAACAACAATCCCACTGCATATCTTGTCAAACTTTTACATCTCTTTAAACCACTCTTCATAAGCTGATGCTGACACTGTCTTTCACACAAAGGGCCTATTAAATGGTCCGTTTAACTGCAGCCTGGGCCAATGAAGGCTGAAAGGTAATACAGAGCCACAACCACTTGACATCTCCATCACTGCAGTGCACACATCTGACATGACAGTGTGTGTCAGTGTCTCCTGGCTGTATTGTTTCCACCCATCCAGCCCCATCACATCTCTGGAGCAAAACAAACAAGGGCACAGAGGAGGAAAGAGCTCTTGGGGGATGGAATGTGGCCAAAAAGTTAACGTCCTCCTCCTCCCCTCCCTCCAGATAAAATCAATGACAAGTGCCTGAGCAGCAGAATGAAACGGCAGCACGAGGTAACTGTACTGAGGGTGCAATGCACACAAAGTGAAAGCGAGTGTGCTGCAGCACCTTCGCTTCAGCAACTGCATGGTGAGGACGACGGGCAAGAGAGAGAAGTGGAGGGACACAGAGCTTTAGTGGGCCACAGATGATAAAAGATTTGATGGGTTATGTAATGAACTGCGGCTATGGAGGGAAAGATAAAAGCACAAAACAATTGAGTGCAACTGCGCTGGTAAATACTCTACAGTGCTGGCTATTCCTGTTCAGTCTCCTGAGTGCACATGTGATCCAAAAACTACATCTGAGGCAGAGAAAGTTAGTGGAAAAAAAACAAGTGGTTTCATGTCTGAAGTGATGCATACAAATATATTGTAATGCAGAAATAAAAGTGAAAAAATAGTTAAGCTCTTTCAAAAGCTGGCAGCACAAATCCACCGGGGACATCAGTCCTCACACACTGAGCAAAACACATGAGCGGGTAGTCAGGTACCTCACAGAGCAGCAACTGCTCCTTAATGAAAAATGGATCAGCCAATCAAGTCAGTCAAACTCTCTCTAAACTGACATCTGCATGGGACACTTTGTCTTCCTTCAATCTCGCTTCCACTCTCTCATACACTAAACATGAGACTTATTATTACACTACTTACTTGCACGTGAGACCGCTGGCTAACTTCACCACAGCTGTATTGATGGAGAAGATCCAGTCCAGGAGCCACATGACACGGAGGACACTTAGCTGAAGCTATTCTTACACAAGTCTGTACTAAACAAAAAAGTGAAAGCGAGTGGCGCTTTAAAGCTTGGTGCGGTTGTGGGACCGGGTCTGCTCTCCTCTTCCCTGGGTCTATTCAAGTGAGCGGTGGCTGCTGCGTCCTAAAGCAGCCACAACAAAGCGACCAACACGAGAGCGAGGGAGGGAAGGAGCGTAATCGGCGCAAGGGAAAGAGAGAAAGAGAGAGAGAGAGAGAGAGAGAGAGAGAGAGAGAGAGAGAGAGAGAGAGAGAGAGAGAGAGAGAGAGAGAGAGAGAGAGAGAGAGAGAGAGGGGGGGGGGGGGGGATGCTCGCCTCTTGCTTGATGGTTATTGACAGAAATGATGCATTTCAGCTAGGGACAATGATACAGGTGCATGCTGGTGTCCTAAACACAACAGGAAGTCAGTGATGGTAGTTTGGCCTGATTATGAGTCAATTTTATCAACACCATCAGAAGTCAGAGCAACAGCAGTGGCACACAGCACATGGAGGCAATTAAGGCATTTTAAAACCCTAAGCTAAATGTTCATAGATAAACTTAAAAGTTCTAGAAAACAGATGCTCCTTGAAACTCCAGAACATGCCTGTCAAACATCACATATTTGTGTTTTATAGGTGTCAAAGTAATCCAGTGACAGTCGTCTGTACCTCCATTGTTAGGGAGTTGATGACAGACTTTGAAAAAACCCCGGCTCTAAGTCAACCCTGGAATTAACTTCAAATGACTTTATCACAACAAGTACGAGAAAACTGTAGCTTACTAACAGCTGGAAAGATTAGTCCTCCAGCTTCGACTATACATTTAGGATACGATGAAACTGCTGCATCAAGACATGCAGTTATTCAAAAACAAAAGAAAGAAAGAAAAGGATGACAATCTTTGGCTAAGAGATTAATTATGTGATCCCTTAAATTAAAGTGTCGAGATTGTTGAGGAACTTGAAAAAAAGAGGTAGTAGGGCTGGCGTGAAGGTAGTGAGATGGTTGAGACTGATGAGAGGGATCAAAGCATGGGGGTGTGTATGTATGTGTATATATATATATATATATATATATATATATACACACACACTTATGTATGTGTGTGTATATACACACGCATACATAAGTGTGTGTGTGTGTGTGTGTGTGTGTGTGTGTGTGTGTCTTGCTCCTGAAGCACAGACAGGTGGAGGTTTAGTCTCATTAGAGGAGTTATTGAGTGAGTCATGTAAGAAAATGCAGCTGAGCAGCTCATGAGTGAACCTTCTACTTTGAGAGTGTCACCTGTGATATAACAAGGATGTTTTTCCAACTTACTTCTTTCCAGGTTTCCTTGGCCTTGTCCTCTTCTTCCTTGCTTGCATTGCGAGTACTAAAATAATAGGGGGAAAAAACAGTTATAACGCAAATACTCATATCTAAAACTCACTGTTTTTTATCCTCTTAACACGACACTCTTTGTTTCTCAAAGCTATTAGTTAACGGGGTATTTCGTGATTTTAGAGAGAATAGTACCCGGTGTGTTCGAGGCTGCAGGTGTATGGAACTCGTAGTTATCGGTTACATTAGTAACACTGCGTAGAGCTAGCAGGTTACTTAGCTTTGAGTCAACGCCTCTCCAGAAGCTAACGTTAAGTGAACCGGCCTTGGCGGTGTTTGAAGAGGTGCTTTAAGTTAGCTGCTAACAGTAACGTGGTGCGTTTCAGCGTGTATATCGAACATGCTTTTGTCCATTATCAGGCCGGGTCCTGGTATACGTGTTAATGGGGGACACTGTGGCTTATTATTTTACTCTAACCCGGGTGGACGTTTTGACGCATACTTGTCCACGATCAGATGCTAACGTTAGTCTGATAGCTACAGCTAGCATGCTGTTAACACACATACACACACAGCAGAGCGCATGGTCCACTTTTACTTTTCATCGAGCTGTTACGCTGTTTGTTACAGCGGTTGAACCCGTTATGAGAATAAATCGCCAGCGAATTGTCTTGAAGAAACGTGTGTGTGTGTTTCAAGTACTAGCTATGTGTGAAACGCATTTAGGAGTAAGTTACAACAACGTTACCTTTTCTTTCCATGGTGCTAACTAAGCAGGAGATAAGCTGCGTTCAAGGACCGTTGGAAATGTCGGAACTCTAAAGTGCGCGAAAAGGAACGACCCAACAGAGTTGAGCTGTAGGGGGCGGAGTGTGAAGAAACTGTCAACAGCTAATAATAACAAAAACTGTGCTTTACAATAAAAACATGATTTAAAAAAATAAATAAAGATCAAGATAAAATCATTTAAATAGATACAACAATTTACCACCAGTTACAAAAAATTCATTAGATAAAAGCAAGTATGAAGAAGAGATTTAGAGTAAGATACTAAGTTTACCTGCCTGAGATCCACATGAATTTTGCATTTGTGATGTTTACCGTATCTTTTAACGAATAAATTATGAAATGTAAACAAGCACAGCAAATACCTGAGGCATTCTCTTTCTAAAAAGGAGTCCAGGGATTGCCATATGCAGATTTACCTGTCAAGGGGCCCCAGGGCAAAATAAATACTGTTGGGAGTTTACTGACCCTCCTTCCATCGCAGTCTGTGAAGGATGTATGTACCCTGCTGCCTTCCCATTAAATCCGGTGCAACCAGTATACTCTTGTGGTATGAAAATAATGTTGTGGTTTGTGGTACTTTGATTAAACACACTTGTATTGGAAATATGCGTCATGTGAGCTCATAGTGAACTAACATATTGACGATACACAGTCTTACAAGAGCTTTACACTGCATTTTGACACAGGGCCACAACATTTGCTAATAGCATTGCAACACACATTACATTAGTTGAATTTTGCACTTTAGTGATGGAAATTCCCAAACAAATATGCAATCAATCAAATTAAACTGTCATGTTGCTCATCCAGTGTTTGGAGATTGTTGGTTATTTACAGCCATGGCTGTTAGAGGAACCCTTTCTCTATTATTTGCATTTCAAACTAAAGTACTGATACATTTTGGTCCATAGATAGCAATGTAAAGGGGAAAATGTAACGGTAGAAGAAAGAGTCATAAAGTCAACAAACTGACTCAGTATTGTCAGTTACAGAGGAACATGTTGATGATAAAGTTGGCTAATATTAGCAACAAAAGACCCTTGGTCCTACCTTACCAAGTAAAGCTTTTGTCAGAGGAAGAATGTGTTATATCATTTAAAAGTCACATAGTCTTGCTTTAAGTCATCATTTTTACACATCATTTTGAAACACTCACTGTCTATTTAATTCAGTATCTATCTTTTTTATTTTCCATGACTATTTTTTAATTTTCATTCCTAACTTTTTATCAATTTTGTTTCATTTGGGCATCCATAATAAAAAGCATGAAATCAGCCATCAAGCTGTGAAGAAAATTGAGTTGTGTAGGTCTCCATCTAATTTCTCAGAACACAGACATATTTTTCATGTAAAGCTGGTCAAACGTAGTGAGGACACAAATTTACCTCAGTTTTCTTATTTGTTTACCCTTTCACTGGCTGGGCAAACATTCAACCCACTTCTACCTGGCAACTAGTTACCTTGAATCAGTTATTGTTGTATTAATTAGGGCCCGAGCAACCGACAACGTCGGGCCGCAAAGGCCCTATTGAAATTCGAATACACATAGTACATCGGGCGCATATTTGGGGGACTTGCCATACTCGAAAACTCACCAAATTTTGCACACTTGTCAGGCCTGGTGTATATAGCCATCTGATAAAGGTTGCATATTTGTGTGTAAATAAATGGTTCTCTAGCGCCCCCTAGAATTTGGACCCGCGACGCCCCTAAGCCAGTATGTCCAATTTACTTGAAATTCAACACACGTCCACCTCCGATAGATCTACAAAGAAGCCTCTCAGATCCTTAAACCCCGCCTATTTAGATTTTCCGCCAGTTTGAATTTTGTGAAAAACACATTTTTGCAAACTTCTCCTCCACGCTGATTTCGATTGATACCAAATTTGCTCTGAATCATTATTGGATCTACATCATCAAAAATTATCAAAAGCTTTTTGATATCTCTTTGCGTTTACAAGATATGGACCAATAAACTTCTTAGGGGTGTGGCTTATATATCGAAATACACAACTTCTCAACCATTTGTCCTAAAATCACCAAATTTCCAGCATATGTGCACATCGCATCATGTAACATACCCTGACATTTTTTATTTCATTCAACCACTAGGGGGCGCTATAGTAAACCCACCATGTTGTGCTTTTTTGTCACTTTACGCAGTTTTCAGCTTTTGTACTTTAACAAACTCCTCCTACAGAATTCATGGGATCAACCTCAAATTTGGTCAGGATGCTCTTCAGGCCTTTGTGATGAAAACTTATCAAATTGGTGAGTTTTCATGGAAGAACCTTGACGTGGCGTGGCGGCCATTTTTCCTTTTTTCCTCATTCGGCATGAACAATAAAGTAGGTTGATTATTCAATCTGCATATGCATGATGCTAATTCAAGAATGAGCACAAATGTTCAATAACTCATAGCGCCACCTACTGGCAAAAGGAAATGTCACATTTTCTACTTTTATTTACTCCTCCTAGCCAGTTGACCAGATCAATCTCAAATTTAGTAAGGAAAGCCTTATGACATTGAAGACGCTTCATCATGAATATTAAAAATTATTAAGATACATTTATTTCCAGTTTCGGGTTCACAGCAAGGACACACAGTTGTTTATGCATGTTTTTACCATTACATTCCACTCTAAGAGATTATTCATTAATCACACGATATTGCAAAAATATGCAATAACATCAGAAGTATCATACATAATGTTACACAAGCGCCATCAGAGCGGCGGAACGGATTCCATGGTTGATTTCGATCCGGCATGATGAGAGAGAGTGCTAACAGCCAACCAGTTTGTATGGAATTCACCCGAGCAACATTCACGTAGATCCCTCGGTGGTGACTGTATTACTTGTCGCACCCGCGTTGGTGACCGCACGTCACGTAGATCCCTCGGTGGTGACTGTATCATTTGTCGCACCCGCGTGCGTTGGTGACTGCACGTCACGTAGAGCCATTTGCATCTCTCTTTGGTTCTGCTCAGTGATTTTGTTCAGTGATCTCTCCATCGCTACTCTCAAATATTTATGCGGACAAAAACGTCAAGTAGGTATTAATATAGACTCTTCAAAAGGCAAACTTAAAACGCTTTGCCATGGGACTCCACCATGGAATGACATGGAAGGACTCGTTGCTATGAACACCAGATTTAATGTTTTTGTTTATGTTTGAATACAATGATTTATGATCCATAAAATATGGAAAAGAATAAAATAGTAATAGTAGAAAAAAACTGGTAATCAGATGATAAAGTCCCATAGAAACAAGCTCAGATAGGATTTAGGCTCTCAAAATGATGCCAAACTGTTGTATTTGGATAGATTGAACACTATTAGTGATAAAATAAGTGAAATATATAATTATATAGTATATACAATTACAATGGAACAGCTGGAACAAAATTACATTTTGGCTGACCTTGTCTGACGTCTCTACTAAAACCTCTAACTTTTGAATGCTTCACTTTATCAGTAAAAAAATGAAGTAAAAATTTACAGAGAGACTCTTAACATATTGTGCTATGATCTGGGAGAGGTTTAAAGCTTGCAGCTACATCATTTGTAAAAGAAAATCCTGAAATTGCTTTTTTTTTTTAGGTGAAAATGAAAATTTTAAATTTGTGCTGTGTGCCATCTAAATTTAGTCTTAGCCAGTAACATATATACTGATAATTACACATCTGAACAAATCTCACAAGTGTTCCCTTTATTTTACTAAAAAAACTATTAAAATAGCCCTTGCAGTTGCAAAACTATGCTCATTTTAGTATGGCTATGCGAGCAGAGGCCTAAAAATAAGCCCAGGGTCCAAGAGGTACCAACGTTTGAAGAAGACTCCAGGAAAACAATCCCTACATGGCCGTCAAGTAAATCAGAAGTTTGGCCAGTGTGGTTGAAACTTGCATTACCTTCATTCATGAAAAGTCTCTTGGGACCATGCTCTAAACCATACCAGAAGTCAGCAATTTAGATTTTTATGTCATTTTTTGATAGATTTTTGTCAATTTTTAGTCGCTATACTTTAACAAACTCCTCCTAGGGAATTTGTCTGATCCTCTTCAAATTTGGTCAGTAGCCTACAATCTGAGAACCTTTGTGATGAAAAATGGTTAAAAGCTTTACGTTTGGTTGAATGGCTTAGCCGCAGCGGGTGGCTACTTTACGTGATTCCCCATCAAAAAAGCTGATGTAACTTGTTCCAAACGGTCCTAAACTTTCCATGCTTGATAACACTCATGGCCTGAGGATGTCTACAAGCTAATTTTCACAAATACTCACAGTGCCACCTGCTGGCGAAAGGAAATCTGCGTTTTATGACAAACGGCATCCGATTTACATGACTTTTACAAGATGTGGGTTACACTTGATATAGAGCAACATAATGCATGTTTGCGCGTGTTCTGTATCGCCACACAGCGAATACAGGACGCGGTGGACTATTTGCGAAGCATCATTTCCGGCGACAGGCAGTCCACGCGGGAAAAAATGTCCGACTCGTGGGCGCGCTGTCCAACGGTTGCGGACGTATATGGCCTCGCCGGCCAGAGTCCCTGCCGGCGCCCCCGACGTGCGGGAGGATGCGAGGGCCCGTTCATCGCCGCTCGCAGCTTTATTATATTAACATTGAGTTTTGGTATTATGTGTGCAATGCAAGTACCCATACTTGTGTGTCGAGTGTTTCATTTATATTCTCGCTTAAAGTATTATTTAGATTATTATACTTGTTTATTTCCGTCTTATTTTGCCTTCTTTTCCATCAGGTTCGGACACCCTACTACTACGTGCTGTGCTGCCGCCCTGTGGTGGCATATTGACAGCTGAAACTTACCACACAATATACTGAACACTGTTACAGGTTTGAAAAATAGTAGCCTTTATTTTCTAATGGTGGTATTTACAAGCGGTGTGGCGTTCGGTCTTGATACATTTTAAAATGTAAAAACATATGAACACATCTCGGGCAAAGAAAGCCTAAACTAATTACCAAATTAAGTAATTATATTTGGATATGTAAAAACATAACTATTCTTTTTAATGTAGGCAGTTGTTTTAAAACGACAGAGAACGAGGCTTCAGCATTGCCCTTCAGCATCCAGTGAGTAAACGTACACTCTTTCCCACAAACATGTGCCCTGCTAAATTATTCAAATGAATGGCAAATATATTTCTAGCATTACTCAAAAAACAGTCAATATTACAAGAATCACAGAATAATAGCAAATCTTGATTTAACACACAAAGAATAAAATACATTAGAAAAAGCACTATATAAAAACAGGCTGTTGCAAATGAAATTGTGAAGACACTGATGTTTGGTTGACATTAGCCAGAGCATCTGTGGATGTAGCTTGTATGTCACAAGGTAATCTGACCCCTAAAATAGTTTACATAGAAAAACATTTTGTCAACAAATGTTTGTAGTACACTTCAGAACTAGGAGTCTACTGTTTTAGTGGTTTGTATGTCAATAAAAAAAAATATGTAGTTGAAATACATATCTTCCTTTGATGTTTTTAATAAAATGTATCTTTAAAAATGTGATTCTTTTGGAGGGCAGTACCTCAGTGAACAAAATAACTTATATGAAACCACTCTGAAATGAACAGTTGATCAAAACGACTTAAAAATATATGGTTGTCCGCAAAATCTTAACAATATTGTTGTTTCCGATAAACAAGCTGAACTGCAGTCCCCACGGCTTAACTGACGTTTTAGATTATTGACAATACATTTGGTTTCTGATACAGTAAGCTTTCCATAAATAATAAAAAGAAACTTGAATTTTGACAAATAATATTCTCTTTTACATCGATATACAAACAACATAACAAAAGATCATAAATACAGGGCAGACTGGTGCCCCCAACATTCAATAAACATTAATAGTACTGTATTCTATAAATGCATTATGATAAAAGTACATTGTCAGTTGTGGTGGGAAACATCACATTCCAATAAACGAATAAGCCGAATCTGGCTTTATCATGCAAAGGTGTAGGTCGTGATAATCGGGACGGTAACATTCTTCTGAAACAACAGGACTGAAGTGGTGATATGGATAAAAGAGTAGAAACAAAACAAATGTTAAGTACGTGAAATAGATACAAAAGCCAAGTCTCCATACTCTCCAAACTCATATTTTGGTGTAAAAAAGGAAACTGTAAACCTTCAAATCCAACAATGAGAGCTATGAAGCCTTGAATTTACCATGTAGAGATAAATATTTGAGATTTTAGCCTATCCTATACATACTTGTGTTAAATTACATACTGTATCTTTTTATATACCATTTTAGGCTAAACTCTAGTAATAAAATTCATACTGTCAAAAGGGGTCGGCTGAGATGTGACTCAGTAATTATGACTATTACACAAATACGCTGACTGTTTGACTGAAGTACTTATGTACAAATACTGTTTGTTATATTTACACAGTTCTATGCAACGATAGAAATAACATTTTATTTTAATGCGTGGAGGAAAGATACACAAAGACACACCGCAGTGTGAAACGTTTCTATCAAACTTTTTCCCCAATAATTTTAATTACTGCTAAGTGGTACATTTTTATAAAATACGTATAAGGAGTTACATTTCTCCAAGATACTGACATATAGTTTCTAGTTTTCTGAATCAAAGAGGGGTTCAATACAAACAAATGTTTGAGGTAAAAACTTACTAAAAATATAAAAGGAGAATTTAAAGTCCGCCTCAGCGCCTTGGGATGCAGAATAACAAAAACAGCAATGTTTGGGGACAGAAGGAACAGGGTGTCAAGTTTTATCCCCGATTAAACAACGTCCCCTGGAGATGAATGATGGCAGGCACTTGAATGTTGTGTGTGTGTGTGTGTGTGTGTGTGTGTGTGTTTGTGAAGAAAGTGGTGGATAGTCACAAGAGACTGATAGTCCTTTAAGTTTCTTGGAAAACTAAAAGATGGAAGAAAAGGTGCCTCGTCCTCTTCAGGATTCCATCTCGTCTCCATCGAAAGACGGCGGCTCAAAACTAAGTACCTCCTCATAGGTTAACCCTGAGAAACGATAAATAATGCATGAGGTTACTTACAAATTATTTCTGAAGCAATCTGTTGGATGCACAACTTGCATCTACCTATTTTTCCCCCAGCAATTGAGGTTATACCCCAGACATCCACAATGTGCCAACTTACTCTTCCATTCCTCAATTTCCAGCTCGCGGCTTTCGAAGCTCTGGTCGTAAGGCTCCGCTTCGGGCTCGTCGTCTGGGTCGTGGTACTGGGCAAAGTACGGGTGGGCCAGAGCCTCAGACGCTGTGATCCGTTTGTCTGTGTCCAGCACCAGCATTTTCTCCAGCAAGTCCACCGCTTGAACACAGCAACAAGAGAACAGTGATGAACATGTGAAGATGCAAGACAAAAATCACATTGCTGTGGTCAGTATTTTTCATAGTGGATTATTTAAATAAGACAAACATGAAATTGAGAAAATCCCTGACCAAACAACAACAAAAAGGTTGACTTTATGATACCACTAGAGGGACTCACTGAGCCAGGAGTAAAGTCAGCCACGGCATGATGCGGAAAAGAGAACTTACCAAGAGGGTTGGCACCAATAAACACATCAGCAAAGTTCCTCTTGGGCATGTGGGGAAGTGAGTTAATGTAGTTCCTCGCCTGTGACAAACGATTAAAAAAACAGTAAAACATAACACTGGGGCAAGTGGTTGCACTTTGTGGTGCTACAGCTCAAAATGGACAACTCACCCAAACATAAAAAATACATGTTTTTTCTCTTACCTGTAGTGATATTTATCAATCTAGATTGTTTTGGTTTTAGTTGCCTAGTTTTGGAGATATCGGCCTTTGAGATGTCTGCCTTCTTATGAATATAATTGGACTATATGGCACTCGGCTTGTGGTGATCAAAGAGCAAAATTACATTTGTCTCTTTCCAGAAATCATGACTCAAGATAATCCACAGACCTTGTTGTAAGCAGTTTGATCCCAAACTAGGCAACTCACACCAAAACAATCCAGAAGGATAAACAGCTCTACAGTTAAGAGGAAAAATATGTATTTTTTGGGATGAACTATCCCTTTAAATTTTTAATTTTTTTAAAATTTTTAGATTGATACTTAATTTGCCAGGTGCAAAAATTATCATTACTGTACATCCTTCCAGTAAGGCATGCCCTAAGCACTTTAACTACCACCCAAACCACAAACATTATGCCCTAATTTTCAGGACCAATGTGTGTGACCAATGCCACGGATAGCTCATCAGAATACACTGGCAAAGCACTCTGGGAAGCCTTGCTGAGACAAGCACATTGAGTCAGAGAAGAAACAGGAAGTAAGTTGAGTGAGAGCAAAGGCTAAAACGCAGATGCAAACAGTAAGAAACTTAAAAACTACACAAAGTCTCGGCTGTGTGTGTGTGGGGGGGGGGGGGGGGGGGAGCCAGTGCTCATGGGAAGGTGGAGGGCACGTGTCTCACCTCATGGCTGGGCATCCTGCTTATGAGCGAGGCTGGGGGCGTCCCCGTCAGGCGCATTATCTGCTGCAGCTGGTTTATATCTATAGCTTCCGAGTCAAGGGGCATCATAACATGACGGTCAGCATGTCAAAGAGCATGGGTGGTTAGGATGGGTTGTGTATGGAGGGGTGGAAAGGGGGAAAACATAAACACGCAGGGTGAGGATGAAGACACTTTCTGAGCTTTGCTAGACAGCAACCTTACCCTGACTATAACCTATATATATATCCATGTATTTACAGAGATTTATGGATGCTGTAACCCAGCGCTACACTACAGGCCTCTTACTTTGTCATATGGAAATAGTGCATGCTAGAAAGAAGTGGGAAATAAAGCCTTAAGCTAAAGTGCAAGTAGAGCACAATTTTAAAACAGAATTTTAGGGCAAAACAGGAGCAGCGCAGAAGTAGTAGTAGCAATACAAAGTAGTAAAGTAGAGTGTCGAACTCTTGCCAAGGCAACACAAACACAGGCAGGAGGGGAAGCCCACCAGGATGGGGCGGGACGGTGCTCGACACTCACAGACTCTGAAGAGCTTTTCATCAAGAGCTCAGGCCCTGGGGTTCCGACGAGCATCATTATAAGCTTCAACTGATCAATGTCTACCACACTCGCATGAAGGAAAACAGGGATGTAGGGTGTTTGATAAGGAAAGAGGGGTGAGAGGTACAACAGTCAAAGCTGTCATCGGCGAAGAAAATATTCTTTCATTCAATCAAAAGTAAAAAAAAGGGAAACCAAAAGTCAACAAATGAATGTGTACTGCTACTGGTTACAACATTTGGATGCTAAATGAAGATTGATAACAAAAATCATGCCGTGCAATCTTAGGTCATTTTGTAAGTTTTCAGGCAAAAAAGGTCAAGATTCAAACCTCAAAGTCAAAATTCAAGCAACTAGGGCTGCAACTAATTATTGTGTTCATCATTGATCAGCAGATTGTCATCAATTATTTGGACAATGAAATGTCGACAAATAGTGAAAAATGTGTACTTCAAAGCAAAACATTTTCAATCTACACATTATATAAAACAGAGAAAAGCAGTAAGTCCTTTCATTAGAGAAGTTGGAACGTGAGAATGTTTTGCTTCTATAACACCTAAACCGATTGGCTAATGCATTAATCCGATAACCTCATCCTTGTCGGTTTCACAAAGCAAGACGACCCACAAACGTCAGCAAACTTTTGCTGACAAAGTGCATTTCTAAAGTCATTTAAATGTCAGCAATCATTAGAAAATAAGGATGATTTACACACTTGATTATATTTAGATGCAGCTCCTGCACACTGTATGTTAAAATGTGTAGGAGGTGCTTTGCTTGTAGCACCGATACTCATGTAAAGATCACCTTTTACTGAGACAAATAAAGTAGGAAAGACCAGACAGATTACTGTACTCTGTATATTCGACAATGCTTTAGGTGGGTAGCTCCACAAAGTGATTTTGATTTAGTGTGAGGACACACACACACACACACACACACACACACACACACACACACACACACACACACACACACACACACACACACACACACACACACACACACACTGCAGTGAAGGAGTGAATGGTTTGATTGATCATTCAGAGCAGGAATCACAAACACAAGAAACACCAAAAAGCTTGTGTTTTTGATCTTGAAGAGAACAAAGACCTCAGTAAAGTGGGCCAACGTCTGTATTTGGTGTGGTATGGTGTGTGTGCTAACACAGTGTCTTCCTGTGTGTTACTGTACTAAACATAGTTATGTGTTCTGCTGCTGCATGGGAAGCTTTGTGGGAGGGGAAAACAGGAAGGTGTGCTGTATCTCGGAGAAGCAGTAAAGACAACAGTGGGCAGCGCTGAGTCATAGACTGCAGGGGACTCTTAACTCCCATCACATGAATACTCACTCACTCACTCACTCACTCACTCACTCACACACTCACTCACTCACTCACTCACTCACTCACTCACTCACTCACTCACTCACTCACTCACTCACTCACTCACTCACTCACTCACTCACTCACTCACTCACTCACACACACACACACACACACACACACACACACACACACACACACACACACACACACACACACACACACACACACACACACACACACACACACACACACACACACACACACACACACACACAGCATTGCTTTTGAGTCAGCTTGAAGTAAGTACAACTGTGTGTGTGTGTGTGTTTGAAACACTGTGGCGTTAACAGAGTACATACACAGTAGAAAAGTATGCATCCATCTACTACCTCTTCCAGATCCAGCAAAGACCTACAGAACAGGGTGACTCCAAGGAGCCATTCTATGTTTGCATGGCAATGACAGCAGTGGAAGGATACGGTCTGTGCCAGGGAAGAGCGTCTGTCCAGTAAGTAGTTCAGCCATGATGCAGCCCACCGACCAGATATCAACTATCACATGTTATAAAGAAAAATATGCAGCACAGTGAATACTTAAAAATATGAAACCACTTGTCTCAAGCTAAAGTTTTTCAAAAGCAGAGTGCAGACCAATAAGGCTGCCCATGAGACTCATATAGGGATTTCACAATCATTTCATATCAGCTCTTACATATTTGTGGCAAATTCAACAAGCATAATTTTTTGTTGTTGTTGAATATTTTAGAAGTGTTGTCATCATTGAGCAGTACATCCGCTGCGAATCCACTCTAAAAAGATTGAGCTGAACTCTTTGTTTTATTCAAAATTGTTTGCATTTGAATTTTGTGTTCAGGATAAAAAATAAAAATAATAATTTAAAAATAATTTAAAAAAGCATGTTGTTTGGAAATATTATATTCTAAAACAGGAGCTCTATCAACAGTGCCTGTTGGCACAGCTAAAAGGCAATTTCTTTTTACATCTATTTGACCATTTATACCAACACCACAAAGCCATGTAAGACAACTGCTTTGGCTGGTGTTGCACCTTGACATCATGTTGATTAGAAAAATTGAAAAGCTCGCCTAGTTTCTCTATAATCGCCCAATCATGTCTTATCTAAAAAAGAACAAGTGACACTACAGAAGAAAAAGCTACATACATCTATATTTCCACATCTATATATAGCAACGTATCCTGCAGAAAACAAAAACTTCCATTATTCCATTATCAAATTGTGTGAAATTGCAAATTATGTACTTTTACATTCAGTTGTTGCTCAAAACCTTATGATTACATAATTGTGTGTACCTGTCATGTTGTAGTGCATCCAATTGAGCATGATCTCGGGGGCGCGGTACCACCGGGTGGCTACGTAGCCCGTCATCTCATCGTCTGTGTGCCGCGCCAAACCAAAGTCCAGGATCTTAGGGACAAAGTGATTTCATGAAGATTTTCTACTCCACGTGATCATCTAAAATCATATACCGTGAACCTTGTTTCAGGAGGACCATTTCTCACCTTGAGCTCACAGTCTTCATTCACGGCCAGATTACTGGGCTTCAAGTCCTGAAGAGAAACGGGGACAAGAAGGAAAAGTCAAGACTGCATAGAGAAGTAATGGAGAAGTATCCTGCCGCTCTCCGCCTGTCCATGTTTATGTCAACCAAACATCATACAGATGTGGTATTCATTGTTTTGGCTTTTGTCAGGAGGTTTGATCAGCATTAAGACATGTAATCTCTGAACAAGACAATCTATCAGGACTGAAGTGTATTAAAAGGCATTAAACGGTCAACTTACTCTATGGATGATATCTGCAGAATGGATGTACTGTTGGGAAAAAAAAGAGAGAAGGAGATTACATTTATATTATACTCTCATTTTATAGAACACAGTACAGGATATTTAATTAGCTATTTTTGTACCTACATCATAGTTTACTGTGTTTGTGATCACGTTGGATACAACCACCAAAATACTGTAAATTCTGGCAACCATTTCCCTACTACTCTCTTCTTTTTAAATCCACAGTGGCTGAACACCAAGTAACGGGATATTGAAATGTCTCTTAAAGAATACAACAGTTTGTTGTAGATGCCATTTTTTTTTTACACATATTGCAGAGTATGACAATAAAAGGCTTCATATAGCAATAAAAACGATCAACAACAGAAACAGAAATAGAGTTAAACAATCACAAAGAGGTTTCAACAAGTCAAGCAAGCGTGGTGACGAGCATCAAGCATTTTGTGCCATCAGAAATAGTGATTTACAGTAACTTCTGTCTCAGCTTTGTCCTTCTTACTTTGGGGTTACTGTGTCAGATGTCAAAGTTCAGTTGTCAATTAAGAGCTTATTACCGGCACCATAACTACAAAAGGTTACAGAAAAAAATGATTTGTAGGGCCATCAGATAGACTAAGAGACAACAGTTTCTTTACTAAATCTCAAGTATGTTTTGGTTAGGTGAAGTTAGTAGCTTCAGTTGAGCGTAGTAAAACAGCCTACTGATCCACAGGGAGTAAGTGTTGAGCCGAGTTCTCCTGTTATGCTGGATACTTCACTGACCTTTAAGCCTCTGAGGATCTGGTAGATGAGGAACTGGACGTGGTCATCTGTCAGCTTTTGACACTTGACGATATTGTTGAGGTCTGCACCCATTAGATGGGTCACCAGGTACCTGCGAATCATACAGTACAGCCGATGAAATGTGGTCTCCAAATGTCTGTCTTTGTCTTCTGCAGCCGTCTTTAATTCATTGTATTTTGTTCTAGAAATAATTATTGTGTTATAGTTTATGAAGTGCTTTGTAACTTTATTGTGACAAATTATATTAAATCTCTGTATTACCATCAGCATCATGACTTTATGAATCATTGAATTAATTTATAACTTGTTCAGTATTCTGTGCAACTTTGCTAACGTTAAAGGAAAGCCAGTGGTTCAGGCATAATTTATACACTTTAAGAAAGGGAAAGAAACTGGCATGAAGAGTAGGAAAAGGAAACGGTTTAATTGTTTCACTTATATTTTCTTGATAGTGGAATGTTTACTCAGCCAATAGATCATTAGAAGAAGACCAAATAAAATACAAGTGTATATGTCCAGATTCTGCCTGGTACATCTGCTCGATCCGACTGCAGGACACCAGTTGTCGGCCGCCCTGTAAACATGTGCGTGCATCTGCTTCTCTTGCAGTGCGATAGAAGGATTGGTTGCACAATTGATTTTATTATATCTTCATTGTGCAACTTCAGTGCCAGGTGTCTGTTGTTTTGCTTCATCTCACATTTCAACAAATGTGCTACATGCTGATGACGCCACACCACGCTGAGAATTCAAGGACACTAACTGAATATTCTGTGTACACACACACACACACACACACACACACACACACACACACACACACACACACACACACACACACACACACACACACACACACACACACACACACACACACACACACAGCCAGATGGCTGTTACCATGGAGACTAGCCGTGATGTGCACAAGTTCAGCACACGATCACGTTGGTAAAACCTGCCAGTTGCTGGACTCGCATGAAGTTCAGAGCTGCAGGGTTATGATGCGTCTGTAACTCTACCAGTACCATCGTGTTCATCTTGTTCATCGTCTGCTGATGTGAAGACTTTCATTGTGTGAGGATGAGGGAAACTAAAGAGAGCTTAAGACAGAAGGAAAAAGTAAAAGTGTGACTTACACATCGTTGAACTCCTCTAAGCTTGTTGCTGGTGTGAAAACGTCTAATAGACCGATCACCTGATGCAAAAAGAGAGATCAAAAGGTCAGAAAACATTGTGACAGAGATTACATTAAATTAACAAAAACACAGTTTTCATTGAGTGTTTAATAAACAACCATTTGATACATTTTAATATCAGCATATGTGTTTTAAATGCAAAAGCAACAATGACAGTAAACAACTGTGTGACATTTCGACCATTTATATAAAAAGTATCCTATTGTCGTTATGTCTGAAGTTGAATTATATTTAGTCAAACAGGCAGACAAGCTTTCCTTGTTACACCACTCCGTTTTCAAGGACTCATGCTAGCTCTTGTGACGTACTCTAGGTTATCCTCAAGCTGTTTTGGGTAACAGTAAATTTAGTCACATTAATGGAGCTGATAACAACCACAACAGATATGATTTCAGAGGAAGCGGCGAACATTATCTGGTAAAGTTTGGGCATCATAGTGACAAGACAGGAACCAGTGGTGTTATATGAAGTGTGAACAAAGGACAATATACCTTTAAGACATGGATTACATTTAACTGGTTTCACATGCTTGTTCAAACAAAGCCAAGTTCTTTCTAACAACATCTTAAATTTGACTGCTTTGGGAATTAGATACGTTAAAAGTGCTTTTTAGTTGGTCAACATGCCATTTGCAAGATCTCTTTACTACAGATAACTAGGTTTGTGACGACATGACAGGCAAAACAAAAATAACATGTCAATGTGACAAAGTATGATAGCGCTAAGATAATTATGTGCACATAACAGACTTGTTTTTCTGTTTGAACAGAGCAGAAAAAAAGAGAAAGAGGACAAAGACCGGAAGCACATTAGAGGAATATCATGTGTGTATGTTTGTGGGTATACAGTACATGTATATGCACACATTCATGCATGTATGTATGTGTGCATACTAGCACACTGGCAGAGAGCAGCCCTGAGTGGCAATCCTGCCCCTGGCCTCTGGAGAGAGACAGAGGAGGCTAGGTCTTGTAATAACACAGGCGCAGCCCGCCCACACAAGGCACAAAACCACAGCTGATTGGTGGGCTGGAGCCACAACAATCCAGCTGATTGGTCCACACAGGCCTTCCAAAATCAAAACCCAGGGAGTCTCCTGGCAACAGCATGAGCACAACACAGAATCCCTCTCTGGTTAAAGCATAGGTAGGTATTAAAATGCTTTGATGATTTAAGAACAAAAAGCACAGCTTTATGCAATACTCCCTGTTAGGATGAAACAGAAACTGGCAACAGGCTCACTAATGACCACAAATATCAATATAACCTCTTAAATAAGCTGCTTGCACCCACCTCCACACCATGATTTTGCTGTAAACGTCTGTTTTTTAGTGACATTTTTATACGACATCGGCATCTTGTATTTGGCACAGTGATATAGGCACCGACTCTGTATCATCTTAAATAATCCTAGTAAACCCATGTAAACCCAAATGAATGCACTGAGATATTTTACCAGTAGCAAAATAAAATAGGATTACGGACGTTGTATAAAAGTGATGCAAAATGTTTAAATTAAATTAAATGTACTTCCTTAAGATGGGCTTTCATTTCCACATGGGATCTGCTGTACTGTTGGCCTTCAAATGCTGCTGGTGGGTTTGCCCCCCTTTGAGACTTCCCATACTTCTCTGAGCTGCAGCTTCTTTTTTCCCTCTGTGTGTGTGTGTGTGTGTGTGAGAGTGTGTGTGTGTGAGTGTGAGTGTGTGTGTGTTATCTAAAACTGCTGTGCTTCACAGCGCCTGCAGGTTGATGATACTAGAGAAAGCACTAGCGCACCATGTCACTCACCAGTGAGCTCTCATAACAAGCTATTTCTACCTATTACAATGGCCAAAAGCAAACTATTGAGGGAACTCTTTTACATTGCAAAATGCAACCTTTTTCAACCCCACAAAGACCACAGCACAAACAGAGACTTCTAGTTTTTTACACACACACACACACACACACACACACACACACACACACACACACACACACACACACACACACACACACACACACACACACACACACACACACACCTTGAGAAATCATAACCACTGCTGTTACATAACATAAGAGGCTGCACACTGGTTGGTCAACGTGTTATCTGAATTTACCAACAACAACACACAGCAGGAGCTGTGCTTGTGTTTTGTATGTGGGCAAGTGTCTGCAGGCGCGGCACCTTGTACTTACACATAAACACAGAATACTAAAACACAAGCAGAGATTGTAGAAGGGGAACTTAAGCCACTGCCCTAACACATTGAAGTAAAATGGCATGAGCCAAAATTGCTGCAGCAACAAAATGACAACAGGAACTGGCACCAGAGAATGTGATGGGAATGCAGTTGTAAACCCGTTTAGTGACTCACTGCATGTTGTGCAGCACTGCTCACCAAGCACTGCTGCACAACATGTTATTTTTGCAGTCAGCTGAATGAGGCGTAAGGCCGCACGACCAACTGCGGTCTATAGTTTACAGAGTGGATGTCTGTTTATTGATGTATGCGTGTACATGTGGACGAATAAATTACCTGAGTGACTGTGTGTCAAATGCACGCAGAGTGTGTACATGGCACTAAGTGCCTGCAAAATGGAGTTGTGTTTATCTTCTTCACAAAAAGGAGTGTATGTGAACGGATGAACTGGAACTTTTCTGGTGGCCCAAAGTTCCATTTCACACTTAGAATTAGACAAGTTTCTAGTTTTAGCTCAGTATCAATTCTTATGTTACATGGGTCTCCATTCACATAGCTCCAATCCTGAGGGCAGACCTAAATGAGCTCCAGCAATCATTACAAGCTACAAGTCAACAAGGATACAGACAGTCTGACAATGTAACTAATGGTGAATAGTGCCTGCTTCTGCACATTACTACTTGCTGTGCAAACCTCATGTGCAACATCATGTGCACACATATGCAATTTTTGCTTAAGAGCTAAGCTACAGAACAATGCACACGCGCACACACAAGTCGGGGCCCGGGCGGTGGAGGTGAGGGCGGGTTGGCTGTTAGCCGACTTACATTCTCGTGCTTCATGTGTTTGAGCAGTCGCAGCTCTCTGTAGGTTCTCTTTGCGTGGATGATGGACTGGAAGGGTCTTGACAACTTCTTCACTGCAATCTTCAGGCCGGTCTTCACATCATACACCGAACTGAAAGACAGTGTTTGAAACCAGTTAGACCGTGGTTGTAAAAAGTAAAAGCATTCAGGCTAATAATACTAATTGTCATATCAAAACCATAAACATTTCCCTTTATTCAATTGAGAATGACACGTTTCACTGGACTGCTTAGGTGGCCTTAACCCAGTAAACAAAGCAAATAATTGCATAACTCTTGGTTTAGGTTTGCTTCTTATTACACTCTGCAGCCTAAGACTGTATGGGGGAACATGACTGAACATGAAAACATTGTGTACAACAACAAATGAGTGTGAAAACCCACCCATCTAATTCTTGACTTTGTTTAAAGAATGGTGGGTAGGAAATAAAAAGCACATGATGTCCATGACCACTTGACACGTGCCATTAAAGTCTATGATTACAGCTCCATTTGTTAATGTTTTGTTCTTAATTCATTCAAGAAATGACCTAGTGGCTACAACATGTCTGTTTGTTGAACCAATCCCTCAAAGCATTATTATAAGAATGTTTACAGTATTTCAATAACAAGAACGTAACAATTAGGTATTACAAATTATTTTAATAAACAGGAACAAAAAGTAAGTAACTGTTAACGTTGCAAACGCAGAAGCTGATTTTTGCATATCCACGTTGACTCAGCACCTGCCATTCTGCTGGAGCTGTCCATGTAAGTGTGCATGGCTGCTTGTTTTAGTCCTCATTCATTATCTTACTCATTTCATTGTAACTACCATCACCATTGTCACTGTGGAGGCAGTGTGAAAGAAAAAAGAAGAAAAAGGAAAAACAGGTGTGGCAAAAAGAACATAGACAACAGAAGTGTAACATGAAGCTGAGAGTGAAATGTGCTCTCTATTGATGCAAATTGAGCAATAAGCAAGGGCTGTTACTAAAATTGGTACAATATGTTCCAAGATGGAACCAGTAAAAAATCAACACACTTGTCCACTGACAGACAGACTGACAGAGAGAGAGAGAGAGACAGACATTGTGAGGGTGGTGGAAAGAGAGGCAGATGGGCTTTGCCTCCCCAAGAAGCGTGACATTGCTGTATTTCCTGTGTGAGGGAACACAACCCACTTACAATAAACCACATTCCTTCCAGGTCAATCACTTAAGCTGCATCACAAATGGATGATTTCAAAATAACACAAAAGAAAGAAATCTATGCTCAGTGCGCCAAAAAGTATTGTTTCCTCTTCTTGTGGTCTGACCATGTGGGGGTGGGGGAATGTCAATGGGTGTTTTTCATCAAAATGCTTTTCCAAACTACAGAATAAACACAAATCCAGCGGACCTGCAGTGATTGGTTAAAACTCATATTAGTGCAAGCCACTAAAACCACCTGAACTACTGACCCAGTATCAGCTGCACTGTGGCCCTTTCAGTTAAGAGTTTAAGGCCATGTCAACACTGCGTGTTACGGGAGGAGATGAGAGTCATTTCCCTGGAACATATTGCACAAACCGGTGATTTGAACTGTCGACCTTTCCCTGCACATGACAGGGAAATCAGCATACCTGTGCTACAGTGCACAGCACCACCAAAAGCATTAAAGCATTAAAAATAAGTCTGCCTTGGTGCACAAAGTTATGGTCCAGATTGCCACACGTCCATAATGATAACATTAAGATAAGCAGTGTGTGTTTTTGCCAGTAAGTCGGAGATAATCTCCCACACCCACTGCACTCTATGTTCCAGGCTTGCAGAATAACTGGTATATGTGTCACATGTGAGGTAAAACCCCTACTTAGTAAACGCTAAGAGTATACCAAATGCTATAAAAGAGTATACGCTAAATGACAAAAGAAAAAGACACGCGCACAAATAACTGATGCTGATCTGCAGGACAAACAAGACGGCTCTAAGCATACACCATCCAATTAGTCTGTAATAAATGGAAGTGCAATAACAAATCACCATAAAAATGTGGGCTGTAAAAAGGAGCAGCCTCATGAGACCAGGATCACAGGGAAGGAGCGATCGTCAGCGGTGCGTTGTTGACTAACAGACGACAGAGTGAGCAGACGGGCAAATGTGCACTTTAAGTGACTGGTGGAAATGTCTGTAGTAAGCGTCATGTCCTTCCTCTTGCCATCAACTCACTTTACTTCAGAAATTAGACTCACCAGAGATTTGAGAGACGGAGGATAAAGGCTTTCACATTTCTCACCCTTGGCGAAAACAACCCTCCACAACAGTCAGTGTAACAGAAATGCATTTCTTGCGCAGCTTAAATTAACCGGTGCATTCATGGCGTTTCTCTCAGGCGTGTATGCATAAGATTGCTTATCAGAGTTTTGACATGTGGGTGCACTCTTGCTGACAAACATGGCTGGCACTAGAACATATTGGCGCATGCACGTTAAGAGCCTCGTGGCTTCATTTTGAGTGATTATAATTAACATAAGTGTTACGGGAAGCGCAGACATTTCAACATGCTGTGTATTTCATCTAGGATGTTATATGTCGTCTGTAAAATTACAAGCATCTGGAAACATTTCTATTTTGAATACTTTCAGCATTAAATCCGATGTCAAAGGCAGCATCACATCAGAAGCACATGATGAAGAGAAAATATCACCAAAACATCCCTGTGCACATTAAAATGACCAACAGTAGTGAGATTAATAAAAAAGACAACCCGTTTCACAAGCATTTACCTTCTGAGACACATCATCCATACAACATTTAAACAGGAACGCCTAACCCCATGAGTGGGCATAATAGTCAAATGTGTACTTCCCCATCTATGAATGAAAGAATACACAAGAATACCAGAGAAGTTATTGAAGTATTCCTTCAGAAACTTAAAAATCAATCTGTCCTTACGAATCCTCTCAGTCCTCATGGAAAGTACACCATCAGGTATATGGGCCTGTGGTTATTAAGAATAGTTTTAATCGGTTTATGGTTATGACAGGAACTAACAAGCGTGCGATGACAGTCAGGTAGAACATCGTGGACTCAAAGGCAACATATCAAGATGGGAGAAGGGGAACACGTTTTGATCGAGCATGTTTTTAGATCATCAGATCTCACTCTCGTGATGCACCTTAAACTTCAACAGTAAGCACTTTGTTATGCACATTATGACCTAAGGCACAGAAATGCTTCCAGTACAACTCAACTTCACCTGTTCACCGCTCGCACGGTATTATAAAAAAGGGCAAACGGGTTTCAATGCTGACCTTTTATCAACAAACGCATGGCAAGCATAATGATTTATTAATCTGGCTGTGTTTAAAAGAAGCATGCTTGCTGTGATTATGGCCTTGGTAGATGTAAGATAACATGGTTCAGGTGTTTACACAGCAGTAGCAATAACGTCAGTATTTACAGCTCTAACTTAATAATCACATACACACACTCATTTTCCAATCTGCTCTGCTAACAGTGCTACTAATGAAAGCAAACCTTAATACTTAATGAAGAATGAGTCTCCTAGTGTATCCACCTCACGTGTGTTGTTTGTGGAATTTGTATAACTCAATTGCAAAAAGTTGTATCTTTTTGCATCTCAGCACCCAATGGTGTCTGCATACCAAGATGTTTTGGGGCTCTAAAGCCTGATCCATCATTTTATACCAAAATTAATGGTTTTACTCTTCTGACATCACAGTAATACAGTCATGAGTCTCACATGACTGAATGGAGTTATTTAAATTGCTGGTTTTAAGCGTAAGCTTTCTGTTTGTTTGGAAAGCTGACAAGTCAGTGCACGCATCTCTGTGGTCAAAACCAAGCGTGTCAGCCAAACTCGCCACAATTTGCACCTTCTCACCAAATTGACATCATAGAGCTGGGCAATACAGCAACATCATGTTGGTTTCATGATACGAGACTAAATATGAGCTTAGATTTTGGATATTGTGATATGGCATAAGTGTTGTCTTTTCCTGGTTGTTTGTGGGACATAAGTGGAAGACATTTAAGGACGCAGAGGCAATAAGCAAAGCACACGTTTTTTTTTTTAATGGAGTGCCTTGAGCTGGGCCTGTGCACAGAAACATTTTTGTTCCATAAAATAAGTAAATCAATAGCAGTTTAAATGTGAATGTGTTTTGAGAATGAGGGAAACATCCAAAGAGCAATTATATGACTGTCTGAAGGAAAGCAGGAAAACTTAAAAGCTTCTACACAACTTCCATGTTATGATGAGCAATAACTGCGTTTGATGATTTCTGCAACGCTTGTGAAGATAACTGCTCTGTTGTAGAGCCATGATGTGAATATTTCCAAAGAATCTTTTACTGGACCGTCTGTGTATATGCTATTAGTTAACAGTTGGGAAATGACAATTATGATTACATCAAAACCAAAAAGACTTAGATATTGTTTTATTTTTAGCCATGATTCATTCCCCTGCACTGAGCTAAAAATGAGAAGTTGATTTAATATGCACACATGTCCCGTGAGCCTGTGAGTACATGGCTTGTTTTTTTTGTGCTTTTCTTCTCAGCTGTGAAGCTTAGACCGGACAACACGAGGCACTCAACACACTGTCCATATTGTAATCCCAGCCAGCAGCATTCAGTGCGAGCACTTTCTTACCACACTAGCCCTGGATCCCCTCCAAGTCTGACATTTAGAAAATAGAACAAAGGTCAGAAATAAGGAGAAAGTGGTCGTGTTGTTTTCTTAGAAGACTGGTGAAAATGATTTACGACCCCAGTCGCAGTACATGCTTTCAATATTTAAAAATTCAAGGCTAGAGCCGGAGGAACGTCATGGCAGCAACAACAAAGACTAGTCCAGCTGACCAACAGCCGGGACATGCTGGAGTAGGTGCTGTGAGGTTATTTATACATTTCAGATACCTTCTAAAGGGTTTTAAGGACACCCTGCTGTTTGGACCACTCTGCCTGCTTAATTGATTCTATTGAGTTAGTGTTCAAAAGACTGTGTGATCATAGGATGTTTCCAAGCTGACAACTCCTTTGCCCTGGTTTTGGATCTAGTCAAATACAGAAGAAAACAATGAGGAATTTCCTCAAATGCAACGATAAAGGAGCTGCAGCAGGTGACACAGAGGATGGGAATATTTGGGAATCCTACGATTCAGCTAGGTAGTTGAGCTAACTGGTCATGATGAGGGTCACTTTCTGGCCGGAAGCTTAAGTCTTTTGTGTGTCTAACAATAATGAAATGAACATGTAATTTACTGACCAACATCACTTGTTAAATGTTTTTCCTATAATTGTTCTAATAATATTCACTGATGAAATTATTCATAAAACTGGAAAATCACACTAGAAATTGAACTTATGACAAAGATAACAAGTCCTCTATGTCAAACAGCTAGTAACGACTTCTAAATTAATTTGACTCTAAAAAATGAGCCAACAATCAATGCCCCTGGGTATTCTAAAAATCTAACTATTTTGACGTAAAAACATACTTCTATACTGCACTGTGTGCTCTTGGGCTGAGTTCTGTTTTTTTGTTTTCGTTAACTTAACTGTATCAGCAACATACAAAAACTTGATTTTTGGCATTTGTTAATTGTGCTCTGTAATAATCAGGATTCTTATGTGAATCCATAATTTCCCCACACCTCTACTGTTTTGTGCAAACTGTGGAGCACCAAGGCAGGACATCACCACGTTACTAATCAAAGAGAATTGAATGGGAAGATGAACACACCTTTTTTCCATTATCAGCACTCTCTTGGTCATGATAGAGGTGGATGTTATTTATACACATCACATTTAGCCTCAAGTAGATTTCTGTGATGACACATGTACATTAACAGATGTATGCCCAGTGATTGTTGTGAGTACAATACAATAAGGTCATGGTTAACCCTTCATTCACTACTAATAACTGCAAAAAACACATTCACATCACTTCAACAGTTGAAGATGTGGAAGATAAATTACACTACGACCCCATCTATGACTTTGTGATGACTAGAAGGCGTCACAGCTGAGGCCACTACCTAACCTCGGGACTGTGAGTCATGGGTGTACCACAACGGGGGAAAAAAGGGGGTGACATCATTCTAGAGTCATCACTGTCGTCGAATGGGCTTCTGTAGAAAGCTCTCACTGTGCACGAGGGGGGCCTACTTTCCGAAAACCACGTGACCTTCTGGTACTCTGCAGGCTGCACCCAACTAGAATGCGTAATGCACGCGATGTGCGGATGTGTAAAGTACCAGGTTGTACATGCAGGACTACAATACTGTTGTAGTGGATGGCGATTATTTCGCTAGGTGTTGGTTAACCCTCACTGTATCTAATGGGTAAGGCACTTATTTTGCAGATGATGAAAGCATGGACATGCCACTGATCAGCCTTCTTTAAAAAAAAGAAAAGCCTGATAAACATTTAATGAGCAGTCCGTCTGCATGTTTAACACTGGGGATCTAGTGCAACTTGATCACGGAGCTGTCGGCAAGCGTACTAGATATTAATGGTAACGTTACATACATGTGTTTACCGGACAAGAGTGAGCAAGACAGCAGAGCAAAAAAAATGTGCACAAAACAAATACAATCCCCACCCGCCGAAAAAATGCAAACCACCCCGAAGCGTGCACGATGTCTAGTCGGTTGACAACAGCCAGAGTAAAAAATGTAAACAAAAGGCACCACTGATATTCCCCCTTCCTTCCACTGCTACCCTTCACAGGTTGACAAGCAGCCCGTGGGGAGGTAACTCTCACGGGCCTCTGTGGGTGGTGGGAACCCGTTCGGCCGTTGTGCAACCGTGCCGTGTGCTCTCGATGGTACTCTCTGCAACAACTGCTTACCATACGGATCCGTAAGCACCGGAGCCGACGGGAGATAAGTTCTGGTAGCGCTCCGGGACCTCCCACACGGTTTTGTTGAGCTCCTGACGATAGAAAGTGGGTCTCTCCTTCTGCGACATTCGTGCGGATTTAAGAGCCGCGTATAGCGACAAAACAAGCCAGCGGAAACTTCTGCCCTCTCTCCTCTCCACCCCGTGTGGCACGACGTGGAGTGGTGCTGCTCCCTAAGAAACTAACAACTGAGACGGTGCTCAATCGCATAAAACTTCCGCCGCCCAGTCGTGCAAATTCGGTGCAGTTGTGCAAAACAAAAAAATCTCCACCTCTCCGTGTACGTCGGGGCGCTTGGAGACAACTTCCTCTACTAAACGCGCTCGGGTCAGGAAGCAGCCTGGACTAGCTTTCGCTGAATTTTTTCGCACTATTCTCTCGCTTTGCTGGGCTCGCGGAGAACGTGACTGCGCACGTCCCTTCGTCAGTGAACGCTCCCGTCAATAATTATCTTCTCGCGAGAACTGGGTCGTCTTTGAGGAGATTGACAACCAGGGGATACCCCCAAATCCCGCTCCAACTCATATCATGAGTGGGAATCTCCCTGTCAGTCAGTTAACAGTTATACCTGTTTAAACGTATCTCAGATATAATGACGTAATCTAATACATTCTCAAAAGTGTTTAGAGAAAGATATCTGACTCATGACTGAACATTACAGCATTATTATATAAATTCTAATTATGATTTTTTTTTTTAAATACAGATCAACCATTAAGACCCTTTTATACCAAAAAAATAAATACAAATAAAATAAAATATATATAACATTGATTGCACAACTACCAGTAGTCATCAATTTATTATGGCACACACCTGAATATGGTAAAGGAACATAAGTTGTTTTTATTAACTGCAAAAGTTGAATGTGTAATCAAGGTGTGGCAGGACTGATGACAAGGGAAGGTCCAACAGCTGATTAGGCAATTTGAAAAACTACATCATTATGGACAAAGGATATTACAAATAGGCCTTTTTTATGGGGAAAAAAGTGATATAGCGGTAGAAAAGTTCCATTTGGCTGCATTGGTTTTAAGGTCCTAGTACTGTGCTTACCGGGACAGATTGTTTATGTTATCAATGACACCTGTGATTTTTCTTATGTGATGAGTCAAAATGTCTGCTGCGAAAAAGGTCTATTTACCCTATACACTGACATATAAAGTACCAGTCCAAAGCAATGGAGTACAGAGTACAGTAAGTTAAACCATAAATTATGAAAACATGGCACTGTTATAAATCTGCTGGGAACAGGTGTCGTGAAAACGAAAGCATTTGTGGTCAGGGCACTACCGGCAGATGCCACCCAGAGGATTAGGTGTCTTGCAAGTTAAACGGATGTACAGGGTTCATTGGGGGAGATGGGAGACACTGCATATAGATAGTTACCTGCCTGCGTCTTTAGTCACAGTTTGTTAGAAAAGAACTTGTGGGAGAATGAAAAAAAAGGTGTAAGAAAGTTGTATGGCCTAATGGGACCAAAATAATATTTTTGACTTTTGCATGCTGTGTTTGGTGAAAGTTCAACTTGTTACAATAGCATAAAAAATATATATATATATAGAGAGAGAGAGAGAGAGAGAGAGAGAGAGAGAGAGAGAAAAAGACTTATGCTGTGGGGCTGTCTATGTGGTTTCTCTGTTGCAGAAATAGAGATATCTTTGAAGAAAACTTAAAATGAGATTATTTTACAGTAAGACAATAAAACATAAAGTCCAAAAAAAAAAAAAAAAAAGTCAAAACCCCAAACATGAAGTCAACACTGCACATGGATGGCTTTAAAAACTACATTAGGAATGAATGACTCGGTCCTAATGTGACTCGACAGAGTCTAAAATGGGTTTAAAAAAAAAATGGGTCTAAAAACAAAGTGCAAATCTGATGCAGATGTATACGCACACATATGATAGAGGCTGTAACTGCTGTCAAAGCTGCCTCAACTAAATATTAAATTCATGTAGGTGAATATGAATACATTCAATTATTTCAGATTTGTACATCTTTTGAATTGATTTGGAGGATTGTTTCCCTTTTTGTTAAAAAAAAAAAACCCGCAATTGCACCCAATGTGATTCAAATCAATAAAACATGAAAAACCTCCAAACGGACTGGTGCAATACATTGAATAAGGGATGAATGCCACTGGATTTTTTTTTTTTTTTTTTTTAAAGACCACAAACACAGAAATTGTCTGAATAATGTTTTATTCAAAATTGCATTGCATCTTCTCTCAGAACAATTTATTACTTTAAAAATTTAAAATAAAGTGGCAGAATTAAACTCTGAATAACAGTATGTAATTAAGATGGGATAAGAAGCACCATCACTATTTGGCATTGCATTTAAATGTTTTAAATGTTTAGGCAAGTCGGATATAGATATCCAATTTTGACAGTATGTTGAGATAAGCTTCTTTCAAAGTTATTCTTCTCTCTGCGATACTCTACAGTTGCGGTAGAACTTGGTCTCCTACGTGTATTACAATTCACGTTTTTGTGACATTTAAAACATGTTATAGAATTAGATGTCAAAGTAAATACAACATACAGCTGTGCGACATCTGTATTCCAAACCTAAAACAGCTTAAAGGAGCTATATACCACATTCATAACATAAATAGAGTGGCGCAATGGCATCCTGAGCAGAGAATGTAGCCGCACTCCCCGTTTGTGTTGTAATCGGAGCTTCTTTGTTCTTCGTTTTGGTAGCTGGGCCGGCTGCGTGTGCATGTTAGAGCATGTGGGTCCGGCTAGTCTTTAAAACTGTTGGTCCTCCCCGTTTCTTCCCCTGCCTCCCTTTGTGTTCCTGTCCCACTGCTAATCGCCACTGCTCTTCAGTGTGCACTACCCAGGCTGGGCATGCATGGGAGAGCAGTGTTCATATGGTGGTTAACACTGACTCTGCTGTCCCAACCCAGCAAAAAAAAAAAAAAAAAAAAAAAGCACGGTGGTGTGACGTCGTTCTCACGGAAGCTAGGTCGCCCTCGGTGAGTGTCAGCACCGTTGCCATTGTTAGTGCTGTTAGCATTGTTAACACAGCTAGCACTGCTAGCCACCGCCATGTCGGCTCAACCTCTTCCATGTTTTGCTTGTGATGTCAGAGGTGAGAGCCGCGTGCAGGCGATCCCCGGCCCAGACTCTGAATTTTGTTTATAGCTCCTTTAAGAGATGTCAAACAGCACTGTTGAGAAAAGGTAAGAGTTCTAAAAAAAACATAAAATATAGTGTACACAAGAACATCTTTATATATTAGTTTTGTTTATCTTCCCCTACACCCTTGACACAAGAAGTGATACAGAAAGAAAAAAACAGCATAGCTGGGAGCAAGCAGAATTGATCATTTTCAGTTTGATCACACATAACCCCTGGCAAATCTCTACTGGTCATATCTTTTTTCCAAATATATATAGCTAGGCTAATTTTAGGTTGTGTACAGGTATAATGCACACACTGCCCTTCAATGTTCTGCATCCTTCAATATAAATATTTATGGGGTGTGGATGGAGACAACAAACAGTGTTACCCTACAATAGAATGATCCCATGTGACCCAACCGTCCATCTCCTTTGTAATAACTGCGGAGAAGACTCCGGATGCCCTTTAATGTCTGTAGTGCATACAAATCATCAAGGGAAGAGTTATGTACCCAATCACCAGAGGGGGGCAGCACTGGCTAGTCTTTCTCACAGCACCACAGGGCCAATGGGGTTTCATTGGTCAGGTAATCCAAGAGGTTTCCCCCCACAACAAGGATTAGCACATGACCACGATGATAAGTCCATCTCTAGCCTGCACCCGTCCAGTGTCCTTTCCAGCCCAGCCTGACTATCATTTTAAGAAGACAACGTAGAAAGCCGTGGCCAAACAGGAAATTGCCACGGCAATGTGAAGCCGTGTCCCAATCACTGCAGCTGAGAAGAGAGATGGAGGATAACAAGGGTGAGTGAGGAAAATTGCTGGTCAAACACAAACATACAGAACAAGGAGAATATTGTTTACCATGTAAACAGATGTGTTATCAGTGAGGTGAGTGTTACATCACAGTGTGGTCTGTAAATGTTTGGGCAGTGCCACTTTGTTGTTTTGACTATATACGACAGAACAATACATTTTAATTGAAACAATGACAGAGTTCTGACTTTGAGTTTTTACACGCGTTTATCTCTACATACATAGGCCCTTTTTCACATTGGACATTGTTGCTTCTTTTAGCTTGGAGAGCACAGGTGGAACTAACATTAAAAATGTTTGTTTTTTTCCATTAAAGTATTCAAAGCTCTTCCCAGAAAGATACACAAAAGATGGCAAAGACTATTGACATGTTTCTCCATTTCAGAATTAAAGTTGATGAAACGTTTTAAGTGTTTTATAGAAATTACAGAGGTGTGTTGAAAATATCTACCTTTGTAGAAGACGCCCCACACTCCTTTCTTCTCTGACAGCAGCCAGCTGTTGAGGCGAGGCACCTTCTTGAGGTATGCACAGGTGCAGATGAACAGCAGCCCAAAAACCAGGATGCCATCGAGAGAGTACACTAAGGACGGAGGGGAAGATAATATCACACGGTCTGCCTTACCTGCCAAGGAGCTTGAGTGCATTACTCATTCAGCCTACTTCCACAGTACAAAAACAAGTTTTCATGTAACTTAAGACAGTTGTGAGATAATCCACTCATTATAGCTAAGGTACTGCACAGGTTTGTCTTAATTGAGGATGTCATGTTGGGACAAATACTACACTACATGAGCAGTAAAACAATGGAGCAACTGTTTTAAAACAAAACACTAATGATTGATGTTATGGTGTTTTTTTTGCGTGTAAAATCCCAAACAACCATCTTTGATGTGTGTACTAATGTCCATCTTTGTGGTAAATATGTTGATGTTTCTGCTGCTTTATGTCTGATAGTGTCTCCACAATTTGAAGTTACGTTAAGTCAAACACTAACATATAAACCCAGTTTTGTGGTGGATTTTCCCTTTAAAATACATGTTACACGTTGTGCTGTTGACTGATAAATCCAGAGTTTCTTGCAGTTGCAGCAGCAACTTTAATAATCTCGTGTACCAAAATCAGCGGTGGACGAGAAAAGAAAAAGCTAAGTTAAGAACTAACTAACCTCAGTTAGCTTCCATGATAAGTACGCTTTCTTGCATTCATAGATTGTTGTTGTGGTCTAACTATCTGGATGTTTTTTAGCATTAGCCACAGACACACTAGCGTTAGTCAAAGCTAGTTAGCACGAAACCTTGTAATGTTAGCCTGAGACAAAACACGCTGTTACCCACATTAATGGTTTGAAGAAACGTTTCACTAAGAATAGAAAAACTGTGAAATAAATCTGCAACTGTAACAAACGAGTGGTATGTTAAAATTCGTACAGAGGGCCACGTCTACAGCTACTCTAACGTTAGCTTCCTCGTTAGCCGAGCTAGCCGAGCTTACAGATCCTGTTCTGCTGCTGACACTTCTAAGCTTGTTGAATAACACAACACACTTACCATTTGTCATGTTCGCGGTTTGCTTTTTGACGACGTATAATGACTGTTTCCTAGATTAGCAGTCCATCATGTAACATAAGGTGGAGATGCAGCGGTCTACTTCGCTTCGCAGTCACT
The DNA here is from genome assembly GCF_023349555.1 of Cebidichthys violaceus. Lineage (NCBI taxonomy): Eukaryota > Metazoa > Chordata > Actinopteri > Perciformes > Stichaeidae > Cebidichthys > Cebidichthys violaceus. Next base: position 4,943,521 of record NW_027176428.1, on the reverse strand, counting down.
CGGTTGACATTTCCGGTTTCAGTGCTTTACAGTTTTCTCTCTTATGCTTTATGTTTCCAGCATTACTGCCATCTTCTGGAATTTATGAGTTACAGCTCCCTGTCGTCTATAAGGCCCATATGTCTCTAGGGAATTAATGACCATGGTCACCATCTACAACGAGGAAATTTTAATTCTGCAGTTGTTTGGAGAATGTATTGCCATACAAGACTGGACACAAATAGACATATGGCACATGAAAAGGCAGAAAAAGCACACTGAACTCTTCCATTTATGACATGGATGCAGCACACTAGCCTACAAGGATGACATATGCAGGATTAACAAAGTTGTAAAACAAATTCTGGCTCTGCTACAGCTCTATATCTGGACACACCTTGTGCGGTGCAGAGGGACAGATAAGGATTAAATTGAGCTTCCGCCCACAATACAATGAGCTGACACTACAGTCACCTCCACCTCAATCCCAGAGGTCCACCATGGAGCAAATTGTGCTGACAGTCATCATTTCTGTCCAAATAACCTCAGTCTCAACCAGTCAAGAGGGTTCTGAATCAGGGTACCTGCACTGCCTGTAAGACCCACTCAAACCACCTTTTGTCACTTTACAATTTGTCCCAGACTAACCCATATAGTGCCTGTACAATGTATAGAATATAGAAACAGTTTATCTGTTATACTGTGCATGTGCTCCTTTCTACCACCATTGTTTCAAACCCACTGGATAAACGGCATCATGGTCAGGCTGAAACAAATGTACAATATGATACTTGCATGTACAAATGCATCCTCATACACTTTGTCACACTGAGTTGTGTAATGCATATATAATGCCTAAGCAAATGCCTCAACCTACTTTTTGTAATTATGTTTTTTTGCACATCAGTATCTATTATGTATCGATTAGTCTCAATTTATTTATTTTTTTTCCACTTGTTTATTAGTGTGCATACTTTGCATCACAGCACATCACTCTATTTGGAACATCCTCTTAACATTATTATCTGTATATACTTAATCCATTCTTCTCTATTTAATATGTTGTTGCAGAACATTGAATCTTTATCTTTACCCCAGCACACAGGTAGGACTGGTTTTATCATTATTTCCGCGGTATAGTAGTATTTGTTTTAACCTGAGAGAGAAAACATTGCCTATTTGCATATTTGAGTTTGGCAGTGTTTGTTCTGGGCTCAGGTTTTCAAATAAAAAATACTTGATGAAGCCGAAATTAAAATAATTTCCAAAACTGGAAGCTCAGAGTACAATACATCCTTTGTATGTAAGGCTGAATATAGTCACAAACCATGTTGACTTTATTTTTGCACAATTTCTTGCTGTAGATAAGAGTAGTAGAGTTACTATTCTCCTCCTCCATTTGATTCATTAAACACATCAAATAGAGCTCTATTGTTTTTGAAAATATTTTCATCATTGGTCATATCTCACAATGCAATGCACAACTCCCTCCAGCAACAAACTACTGTGCTCTTGCAATGATTACTTTTCTTCTTTGTGTGGATGAGAGCGTGTCTAGATGTGTTGATTCCTGTTTTTCAAAGAGTTAAATGGGATAGTTACAATTGCTGATGGGTGGGTGGCAGAATAGTTGGCGTGGATTTGCATCTTGCATCTTGCATTTGCATCTTGCGTTTGCATTATTTCAGTTTTCAAAAGGCATTTTGCAAATGGAATTTACTTACTTGCCTGCTGTTCTTCATTCAGGTATCATTAAAAATGGGTCTTCGAAATAGAAGAGGTAAGATGAAATCAAACAATAGTCATTTTAGTCCTTCACTTTAAACGTCACTCGTATGATAACAGATTTAACTTCATAATATCAAAAAAAGATTATTTACATTTAGCTACCAACAGAAGCTCTTCCCATATTGTCCGTACAGGAGTGCCCTTGATAAAACACTGCAATATGTGACTGCGTGTGCTGGCTTGTATTCATGTGTTTCAGACAGACATCACTGCTATGATGGTCCCACCTCATCAGGTGAGGAGGGTGGTGACCTCATCCAACCCGTCCTGTTTTCTCACCAACACAAAGTCCTTCACCAAGAGCTATTATTCTGCCCCAGAAGGTGAGAAAACACTGAGCTCTGTACCTGCTGTCAATCCTGTCACGTATGTATAGGCAGCAGTAGTCACAGAATATTTACCGGAGAGTTTTATACCTTGAATCCATGTTTATGAGAAGGATTCATTTTTCCATGTGTCATTTTTCAAGACCTGTGAGTAATAAAGAGAGCAGTTATCCAGATCAGCATTATATTCGTCTCTTTCCTCAGACAGAGGATCCTCTTAGGCTTCCTCTGTCCAGCTGACTGGTGCTGTGGCCAGGGATAAGCAACATGTTTAGGTTGTGTTTAACACTGATCAGTCAAAAGTACAACACCTTTGACCAGGATCACTGCTAATCTCAGTGCACTCACTCTCGTGTCGGATGAAGCAAAAATAATGTAGATCACTATGAAATCAACAGAATTGTTTGTGGTTCTTGATGCAGTAAAAAAAAAAAGGAGGAATTATATTATCATTAAGCTTCATTGAGAAGTATACACCCACCCACCTACCTGCTGTGTATCTTTGTTCTTAAAACTATCTACATTGGTGTATAGGGAAAACGTTTATTGGGTCGCCTATATCTCCATCTAGTGATCCATCTTGTCATCAGTAGTTTTATCCTATATCTCTATCTAGTGATCCATCTTATCATCAGTAGTTTTATCCATGTGTCATCAGAGGTCCATTGCCCAGAAAAAAGCCAGAGCTGCAGCGTGTGGAACACAGACCGAGAGAGCAACTCAAGCAGAGGGAGCTGGCTCTCTGTCCTCCCTTCGACATGGAGGTAAAACCATGCAGCCGGGGGAATACAGCATTTGTCATAATCTATTTGCTTTTGGACACAGTGTGGGCAAGCCTGCAGATATTGGCAAATCTTATTGAGGAGGATGACCAAACACAGATGTTTCCTGTCTTGCAGTACAAGCTGGAGAAGAATAAAAGAAGTGAGAGCCTGCAAAATATACCAGAATTTGTTCATGTAAGAGGAACCCTGATACGTACCCAAACCTTTTCCTAGTGACGACCAGAGCTAATACACAAATAAAGACGGTTAACGTGGAGTCCAGACAAGTTCCTACTGTATGTTGTCAGTTAAAAAGACCATTGATTGACAAATACATTTATTTCAGATTGGAATTATCTAAATTAATTTCAATGAGACGTGCTTAATGTTTAAGTGCAAATTGATCCTGGGAATTCAGATGGCAATTTAAAGATATTAAGCTCAAAAGTGTTTTTTTGCACTAGAATTATTCCTAGATAAAATGGCATAGAGTTTTTCTGGTATTTTTGTAATATTGTTTAGAAAACATTTCATCAAGTCCTCTTAGAAGTTATTCTGACTTTTGTAGAGAATCTTACAATGTATATGCTGTGACATATACTTTAAAAAAAATGAATAAATAAGAATAAAAGTGACAAAAATACATTTCTTTTTTTAATAAAACATCAAGGGAGGCTGACCATGTACGTAAAAACAAACACTGAAACTTAGGTGATATTGAATCGCAATCTGCTGACAACAGTGAGAAAAAAGTTACGTCATAATTGACAAAAACATTAACAGCCATCATAAAAACGAGCTTGGACGCAGCCTGTTTTCCAGCATTCACAGCTGATGGTGCTCCAAACATATCGCACCCTTTAATCAATGCTGTTGACATTTCATACGTTTCGGGACACAGCTAGTGACATCACACAGTAAGTTCAGGTTGGAGACCTTCAGCAAAAACAAAACAAAACAATGAATTCACAGAACAATGATGTATGGACTTTAAAACTATAATTCTTGTTTTTAAAAAAAGTGACCAAGTGCCAGCTGGTAGTCTATATCAAGTTTCTCAATCTGAATCAAACATTTACAAATAACTTGACATTTCCACAATAGATGTATTGACCTAGCCATTACAGTGTGACTGTTTCATTGGAAATGTAAATATCCTCGTAACGGCTCCAGTATAAGGAATAAGGCGGCCTGCTGAATAAAACACATTCAACCCTTTTTCTCTTACACATTCTTTTCATGAAACCTTGTAGTACCATTGACCGTAAACAAAAGTTTTACATTTAAAAAGTGACTTTTTTTCACCCATTCATTCTGTGAATTACACATTATTCCACCCCGACACATGTATAAATACAAATCCAACTCACAAGTAGCAGCCACAGCCACTGCGCTTGTGTCCCAACTCAACACAAGTGTGTTGTTGTTTGCTGCAGAATAAATTAACAATAAATTAAAAAATACCAATAAAATTGCTTTCACAAATAAATGTAGACATCATGTACTACACTGAAATAATCGTAAAACATAATATCCCATAGTGTTGGAAAATATTTAGCAAGAGGTACAACAGAAGAAGAAGCACAGACAGAGGAGAGAAATAGGCCACCGACGTGGTAAACTGACGGCAAGGAGAGCACTGACATGAGCGTGGGTCCAAATAACAAGGCCGAAGGAGCTTACTGGCCGAAAAATGACACAAGGCTGAAGTTGGCTTCTTGTTTGAGAGTTAAATACTTTTCAATCCCATTGTTACACCACTTGAAGTTATTGTAAAGGCTGTAATGTTGTATACAACTTCATTCTACTAGCGAAAATAGAGAAAAGGTGGGATTTCATTACTTCTACTCCATCAAGACCACATTAAACCAGGTCGAGATAAAAAAGATGTTTTTTTTTTTACTTGTCACACCTGTACTAGATTAAAATGGAGACAGTACAAAAACTACAATACCTATAAATGTCAACCTATTCTAAATGAACCTGAAAACCCTTAAGATTGTTTAAAACACAATTTAAAATCGGTGGGAAAAAAAAAAAGTGCGTTTGACGAAAAAGCAGTGAAATTTGCCATTTTTGTGTTCTTGCAATAAGAAAAAAGGTTCTCCGAAGCTGAAAAGGGCTTTTTATCAACATTAAGTCATTTACTTTGTTGCCTGGAACTTGGTACATAACTTTAAAAATGGTGTAACACTGAAGAATTGGTCGAAAAACATGATCCCTTCATTTTTTCCTCACTTGAAGGATACGAATCGGAAGCCAACTTCAGGTCCACAGAAAAATTAAGGAATGCCATCCTTCCTTTGGCAGCACTGTGAGGGCGGCACACTCCAGTCATACACGTAGGACAGTCGCAGCTTGACCTCCTCCTTGCAGAGCCTGCCGTCACGCTGCAGAGTCTGGTGTTTTTCCAACATGTCCTCCAGACTCTGCTTGTGTGTCACCAAGTATTTGTTGTTGCAACCACGCGATTTATACTCCGTGTCAAAGCGCGGGTCATGTGTCCGCCGGACATCCACCGGTGCCAGCCAGGCGCCCAGCGACACATCCTCACTCTGCCATGTCTTGAAGTAGCCCGCGTTAAGATGGACATAACGTACCAGGTCGGCCGAGAGGATGTAGCCCCCGCCCAGCGCATAGGGCAGGTAGTAGTCACAAAGCTCCCAAGAGCTCTCCCGCCACTTCCCAGCAGTTTTCACTCGCCCTCTCCCTGAGAAGAAGCCCCAGTATAACCGGCTGGGCTCTTTTCCCTTCAGCTCCTCCTTCAGGAGGTCCAAACGGGCAAACGTGTCATCATCGGCTTTCAGGACAAACTTGAACTCCACATTCTGGTCCAGCCAGGAGTACATGTGCAGCAGCTTGAGAGTTAAGTTCTCGTAAGAATCCCGCAAGTCGGGCAGTAAGAGCAGGTCCTTGTGCCGCCCTTGCTCTGTGTTGAGGTTCTGAAGGTCCTCACTGGGTAGCGCTTGAGTTCCCACCACAAACATAGCCAGAACATCAGAGTCCCGCTTGGCCAGCCAGGTGCTGCGGATGATGCTCCTCCGCTCGGTGTACTTGGGTCCGGTTGTGATGAGGACCACCAGGAATGCTGACAAGTCTTTGGATGTGGAGGTGGGATTATTCTGCTCGGGACGGGATTGCAAAGCATTGGCACGAGGTGCTATGCCTGGAGGATCCTGGTGGCCCTGTTTCAGGGTTTCTGAGGTACACTTAGCCAAAAAGACCAGAACCACAGCGAAGCTGCACACGGTGCCGATGACCAGGGCAGTCTTGTGGCGGCACAGTAATCGTAACAGATTCATGGTGCCGAGTCTGGGGTGAAAAACACAAAAGATTGGTGGCGTTATTGCAGTTCAAATTACACAAGTTAATCAACAAAACAAAACACCCAAATAAGAATGCAACCATACTTTCAGCAAGCATTATCAGAAAACTGAACTGAAAATCTAAATGCATTTTGTGTGTTTCTCATCTTATGATACATTAAACGCCGGACTGAAGGTGGACAACAGGAACATAAACATAAACAAACATGCATTAGCACCAGAAAAGATGTCTAGTGTTGTCTATAAGTTTGATTGAAGTACTACATGGCATTCAATTTGTGCGTTTTAACGTTTGGTTGCATTTGGATCAGAGGCTTTGCTTTGAACAACGGTAGCTGATGAAGAAGTTAGCAAAAATAGTAACGTTAGTAACCCCACATCAGCTGCACAGCCATGTCTTTGTAGCACCATGCCTGCTAGTTGAACAGCACACTGTCAATAACGTTACGTGTCGATGTTGTAAAGCAGTAATGCATTAAAGAGGATTTGTTAGTTACCTTAGCTAATTGAAAAGTTCCTGTCCCGTGAATGATGCAGTCAGAGCGGGCCACCGATGGCAGCTTCTTCTGCAGGGCTAACGCTAGCTACCGAGATAAGACCCTCTGCGCACTTTGTGAGCTCACTCTGCAGGATGCAAACACACACGGGTTGTTCATATTGGTCAAAACAGTAGATGGAAGCCAGAGAGCTTAGTAGTACGTCAGGTAGGTTAGTCGTCAGGTAGGTAAGCAGGTTAACTCGCTCGTTTACGTGAGTTCAGCCAGGTATCCGTGTATTCATTTGGTGTCTTTTAGTGTAAAACCAAATCAGTTCTGTGTGGCAGTGACGAAGCGGAAACGGAAGTGAAGCCCCTCCGTGAGAAGGGAATGAAAATAACACAAAATAAACTTTTTTTGGGGTGTGTTTTCTTTAAATAACTGTCATTATAAGAACATGTATAACCCACACCAGAGGAAATGGACTAACCCCAAGCCTAACTTTGCCAAGAATTGTTATGACATCACAATTACACTTACCATTATTTAAAAAAAAATAATGTAGCAGTGAAAATCTTTTCTTAGTTAAATATGGAATGTGTAATGAGAAATAAATATTTGATTAAGGATAATAAAATGAAGGGGCAGCAGTGTGTGGACAGCTGCTGATCGGCGCATGCGTGTTATCTCAAATTGGAGCGTCAAGTTTGGAAAGATAGCCTGAACAAGACCGGACGTTGTTTTTTGTGCTTCAAAAATAAAAACACATAAGTGGCCTTTTGGAAATCGGTAACTGCAATAAATAAAACTTTAGTTTTATTGGATAAAAATGCCAAATTGCTAAATATATATTGTACTTTAAGTATGTTGAGTAATGCATCAGAGTTCTGTTTGTAAATTAAAAGATCAAATTCGTTCAAATGTTGCTGACGTGGGCTGATTTCCAAACACTATTAATCATTTTTCCTATATGATTACGATTATTAACAGTGATTTGAGATCTGCTCTTACTATTACTCATTCATTAACGAGTGTTCACACATTTTTGGCACTAGTTCTGGACATAAAACATCAATATGCAAATCTATCACATGTGACAGTTTAGATATTTTGACTCTTTCAACAGTATATATATAATACTATATATATATATATATATATATATATATATATATATATATATATATATATATATATATATATATATATAATGTCACAGAGGCTCATCTCTTATGGCAATCTAGTTTAATTAATTGCAAAGAAAATTACCATTTTTACAGTTAATTTGTAATTCTAACAGGGTTAGGGGGATTCTATTTTGAAATATACAAGCGGAAGATGAATGTTTCATTGCGGTCATGACGCTAACGCTTTGCATTAGCTAGAAAAATAATGGCCTCATCGTAGTAAAATACCAGTATGTCGTCTATATTTAACCTAACGTTCAAGAAGTCAACCGACCGTATCACGTAAGCTCTTAACTTGACATATTTGAACGGAATAGCTGCGTAACATTGCGTCACCTGATAGCTCGGTGGCTAACTGACGTTAGCGTTGGGACGAGGAACAGTGCAAAGCGATGACGCTCGGGAGAATCCGCCGACATCCTCGGACATGTCCGCTGTTGCTCGCTCTCTTTCTGCTAATTTTGAGTGTGCAGTTGGTGAACGCAGCTTCTGAATATGACCCCTACAAAATCCTGGGTGTCAGCAGGAGTGCGAGTCAAGCAGAAGTGAAAAGGGCATACAAGAACCTCGCCAAAGAATGGTGAGTGACATGACATGCAAGTCTCCTGGCGGTAGGCCAAGCACACATCTTTGACTGTATATCAGATTAGCCCCTGTTCAGTTAGTTATAACAGTGTACGTTTGACACCTTGACTGGTGCTTGTTATCCCACCAAACCCATCACGAGCTACTCTAACTGGGAGCACTCTTAACCCTGCATGTCCTGTGTGGGCTTCTCTAGGCACCCAGACAAGAACAAGGACCCTAAAGCTGAGGACATGTTCATCAAGGTGTCCAAGTCATACGAGGTAGGTGTGAATGCATCACAACATATCATGTAACTTTATTTCACAGCTGACATCCAGTATCTATGAGGCTCACTGAGTCTGTTTCACTTTCTGTCATGGTCTTTCTGCAGTTGGTCTAACACGAATAACACTGTCCTCTCACACACAGATTCTTTCTAACGAGGAACGACGGTCTAACTTTGACCGCTATGGGCAGATGGAGGAAAACCAGCCCTTTGGACAGTCTCAGCATCAAGGTTTTCGCGGATTCCACAACAGCTTTTACTTTGATGAGTCTTTTTTCCATTTCCCCAGGTACAGGCTCATATTTGTTACATGCATACATGTCCCATTGTTGCATGCTTGTGAAGGTGCTATTGGTAGAGGGGTACTTTGGACATAAGGGAACACGCCCTTTTTTGCTGTCACTAATTACAAAACATGTATTACTCCACAGCCTCATAACTGTGTTCCTAAATATTTATTTCCCAGCATGCTGCTATGTCTAGCCTATAGTGAGTGGTGTAGGTTGGGCACCTCCTTGTGTTTGCTTTTGGTTATTGATAATAATAATAAAACGACAAAACTATTGTCAGCCATTTTTAGTTGCAAGCAGGTATTGTCCCCTTCCTAGACTTTGGTCATGTTTTGAAAACGTGTTTGAATTATACTGCTAATCAGTCACCAGAAAATGGATGACAGATTAGTTGAATACCAATCATTTGCTGGCTGTAGCTTCTCAAATGTGAGGATGTAGTTATTTTTCTCCTTTTCATACCATTGTGAATGGAATACCTTTTGGATTGTTTGCCTGTCAGTCAAGCAAAATAAGCAATTTAAAGACATCAGCTTGAGCTCTGCATACCTAAGATTGGAATTTGAGTAATAAGACATGAAAATGATTGTTAGTTGCAGACTCATTGGACTCCTTATATTTTGATTTTGAGACTTAAAGGAGAACAATCTTTTGTTAGATTAATAAACTAAAGTAACCTCTTTGTGAAGATACGTTTTTTAGTGCACCATGATTTAAAATGAGTGAACAAATTAAAGTTAGAGAATGCTTACTCATGGTTCATGTCCTCTGTAGGCTCTGTCTAAAAACAGGCTCACTGTCTGGTTTTCCAACCCTCCTCCAGGTCCAGGGACTTTGCGGACAGCAAGTACCTGCTTCACCACGCACAGTTTAACAGCGACGTCCTCCCAGACAGCCACAAGAGGCCGTACCTCATCAAAGTGACCTCTGAGTGGTGCTTTGCATGCATCCACATTGAGCCTGTGTGGAAGGAGACGGTGCTGGAGCTGGAGCCACTGGGTAAGTCTGCTGTCATTGGACTCCCAGTAGTCTCCCCCCCCCCCCCCGCACCCTCAGGACCAGGGTTGGTTTCCCTAAAAGCATCATAACATAAGGTTGATGTGTGCTCGGTGGCAGGCCATTAGGACAAATGCAATTCCAAGTGTTAAGATGCTTCACAAGGAGCCAGCCGTTTCATTAATTATTCTTGAGGGTTTATTTGTTCTTTTCGGTTCCTGAAACAGAAAGTAAAGCCAAGGGAGGAATTCAACTCGCAAGTGTCTGGCGCTGGAGATGAATTTAAAGTTGTTGAGTTAATTCTGCTAATTAAAGTTTGCCTGCCTCAGAAAAATATCCTCCATATCTATGTACCCAATGGCTTTGCTATGCTAAAGTCATCAGTCATAACCGGTAGAGTTTGTATTCAGTATGGATGGGTTTGTAGCTTTTGCCTTAAAGTAGCATTCATTACTTTTTTGGTCTGTTTGGAGCACAACAGACCCCTCTCAATATAATGCAGACCTGGAACTATGACCTCAATGCTAAAAACCTTGTTTAAAAAAATGTGTTTAATGACTGTGTCAAAAAACAAACAATATAGCAATCCTAAAAGTAGACTTTATGGCAGCACAGTTGTATTGGTCACTGAGTGGATATCTGGGTCTCTAGAGGGTAAATGCTCTACAATGTTTTTAGCTAGGTGCTAACTTTGTTTGCCACTTGGTGCTGGGTAGGTAGCTTACAGTGTGTATAGAGCATCAGAGCTGCCTTCTGCTGCTGGAAATGAGGTTGATTGGAGCAACCTAAGAGGTTTGTCATTATAAGCAACACCTCTCACATTTCACCCGTTGTTCAAATAAAAATAAACAATGTCTATCTCAGAAGCCGTCTAACATAACTCCTTTTTATAGAGGGTTAAAAATCAAGATAAAGTCAGCTTTGGCTTGTTTTTGTCACTGTGGTGGTACAGATACACAGGATTCTGTCAGACATTAAAAACAGATGTATGCATCTTTTATGAACTCTATAGTCAGTCCATCACGAACTTCCAAGACTCGAGTAAAAATCCCTCTGCTTGGAGTGGTTCTTTTTCAGAGACTTTGAGTGCCTCTGTTTGGGTGAAGGAGACAATTCACTTTAAAATAGGATTCACATTTGTCATGTCTATTATTATACTTCTCGGTTTTAATATGAGGATTTGAGTCCCTACTTGAACAGCATCCAATCAGTTGAGATTTTGCTGGAATATAGGTGTGTTTTCTGCTACAATCGCCTTCAAATAATAAATAACTAAAGGTCTATGAGCCCACAGTTATGTCACCAGTATGATGTCAGAAGTGTCCTTAAGAAATCAGCTCTCTCTACTTGCATGTACTGATTTTAGTATCCCAAATCATTGGAATAACACGATGTGAAATTTGTTTTAGGTTATGACCTAAATTTAAATGTTTTGTTCAGTGTGAGAACACGGTGTCAGGTACAATAGCAGTCTATTTTTACTGTTACATCAGGTGTTGGCATTGGCATTGTGGACCTGGGTTATGAGCGTCGCCTGGCTCACCAGCTGGGAGCTCACCGCGCTCCCTCCATCATCGGGCTGGTGAACGGCCGGGTGACCTTCTTCCATCAGGCTGTGGTACGAGAGCACCTGCGACAGTTCATTGAGGACCTGCTGCCCCAAAAACTGGTGGAGAAGGTAACCGATGTTGATATGCTACTATGACGTGTGTGTCTTCAAAGGTTTATAAGTCAGATAATTGGATTTTTGTTTTTGTTTTTCAGTTGATTATAATAGAAGATTTTGACCTGATTTTATTATCATATATTTACAAGAGGCTCACTGTTATTTAATACAACAAATATGTATTCATGAATAATAATAATAATAATTGTTTCTCCAGATCACAGATGACAACTACCTGGTTTATCTGGATAGCTGGCAGGTGGAAAATAAGCCCAGCGTTCTCTTGTTTGACCAAGTCCCTATTGTTCCCCTACTCTATAAAGTAAGAAATGTATTTACACACACACACACACACACACACACACGGGCAAGTGTTGCACTAATCAGACTAAATGTTACAGTGGGAAGCAGAAAGCTGTGCAGCAATACACAAGAGAGCAGATAGATTAGACCCGGACGGTAACTACAGAGGCATGTGTTCGAGCATCTGTTCCTCATTTCTCTTTTTACTAATGAGTCAATATTTCCTCTTTTGTTACACAGAATTATACTCTTTTTAATGTCAGTAAATGTGTTTGATAGAGACAGACAAAGAATATTTCAGAGACAGTTGTGAGAACACTGTTTCAACCAATCACATTTCCTAGTTATAATTATCTAATGTATACAGTTATGAGTTTATATGAAAGCAGCTTTCAGCCTCTTTTTGTACACCTTCTTCTATTTGTTTTAATGTATTTATTTTTTGACGCTCTCATCTTCCCACTCCACTCTCCAGTTAACAGCGTTTGCCTTCAGAGACTACGTGCGTTTTGGCTTCGTGGACCAGGGTGAAACGCACAACACTCGGCTACTGCGGCAGTTCAACATAAACACATACGCCCCCACCATGCTGCTGTTTAAGGAGGATACAGAAAAGCCTGTTGACATCATACAGGTACAAAAGTGACCCATTCCAAGTTTTTAAACGGGAGTCTAAATTATTTGTAATATTTCATTTTTGAATTATTTTTCAGGCCAAAGGGATGAAGCGACAGATAATGGACGAGTTTGTCTCCAACAACAAGTTCCTGCAGGTGCCAAGGCTGGTCAACCAGCAGCTTTTTGATGAGCTGTGCCCTGTGAAGCAGTTCCACCGACGGAGGAAGTAAGACATTTCCTTAGCTTCTGGTCCTGTAATTTATGTAATACCTCTCTGAAATTGACCCCTTGTGTTATAAGACTTGATCGAAAGAGGCGTCTCTCTGCTGCTTGTCTCCTCCTGCTGAGAAAAATACGCTAAGCCTGAATTGACCGTTAACATCATATGACAACTGTAATAAGCGGAAATCCAAACAGAATAGTCGGACAGGCCTTTCAGTAGCTGTCACTCTGAGCTGAAATGTTGTGTAAGGAAGGCTGCTGCAGCAGGTGAATTGACCGTGAATGCTTCGCAGGTACTGTGTGCTGCTGATCACAGGGGAGGACCAAGCCTTTCTTCCGGGCAACAAGGCCTTCCTAGAGTTCGCATCAGTTAACAGAAAAGACGTGCTGCGGTTTGCTTACGTCTACCAGCGTCAGCAGCAGCCTCTCTGTCAGGCACTGCTTCATAATCAGGCTGCAGTCTCACCTCAGGTCAGTGGCAGAAACATCAAATGCATGCCAAAAAAAAACAATTCAGTCATCCACTTTAAACTAATGTTGAGGACAACGTGCACTTGCTGTAACTGTTTATACGTGTCAGATAACCAATTTGTGCATCTTATGACTCTGCATTTTATCGCCACTGACAGGTGGTGATTCTTGAGAGGCGGAGCCATGCTGGCAAGGTTATGTACCGCTCAGTGAGCGGTGGCTGGAACGGCAGTGAGGAGGATAAGTACCGCCTCCACGAACAGCTGGAGCTCCTGCAGAAAGACCCCACCTATCTGAGCTCAGACGCCACCCTGCCTGAACTCAACAACGAGATGGCGCCTGTAAGACACTGCAGACACACTCACCTTAGTTCTCAGACCAGATCTTTTTTTGATTAATCTCATTGTTTCATTTTTCTAACCTCCCCAGATTTTTATTATTCAGTGGATGAATGCTGCCTATGATTACATCGTTCAAATATATGATGACCTTCTCTACTCGAACTGGTAAGACAACACTCACCCAGAGAGTTTGCAGCATTTAGTGCAAGAGAAAGACAGACGACGTGGTGTACTTTCTCAAATTTATCTAAAGCTGAGTCATGCTTCAGCATCAAGATGTCATAATAACCTGATGGGGGCTCTGTAGGCATGCATTTAGTGTGATACACCCATTCAAAAAGCTAACTAAAATTAGAGGTTAGTGTAATTGTTTATGTGTTTTCTCCTAAATGTTTTAAAAATAAAAAATTTCTGTCCTCAAGGAGAGAAATGATGCCCATTCTGTCGTTGATCTTCTCCGCTCTCTTCATTCTTTTTGGCACCGTCATCATTCAGGCCTTCAGGTGAGCATGGCATAAGCCTTTTTTATTCTGCAATATTATAATCATAGGCCCAAACATTTGAAATGTTAAATTAATTTCATTAAAATGTCTTATTCTTAATGATACTCACTAGATCTACAATAGAAATGTGTTATTCAGCATCTTTTTATCTTAATTGTCTTCTAATTCTACATGATGAGTCCTGATTTTGATGTCAAGTCAGTCAAATCCTGGCTGGTTAGTGTTGCCCCGAAGGAGATGTTAGTGCCCATACTGATACTTTCCTTTTTTCTGGTGCTTTTCTAGTGAGCCAGGTGAGAACAAACCCCGGAAACCAAAGCCAAAGGAGCAACCACAAACCGAGGAAGATGCGTCAAGTAGAGCCAGTACTTCAAGGTAGTGTAGTGAAGTGCCAACAAGATGGACGTAGAATACACCAGATGGTTTGCTCTAACTTAAGCACATCCTTGAGTTGTCAGAGCAGCCTCTATAACTCCACAGTAAATGTTCTCATTAATAATTAAACATGCCTTAGTGTTAACAAATGTATATTTTCTGCCATGTAGCCGACACATGTAGTGTTTTGCTGTGTTTTGCACAAAGGCCTGTCTACAAATGGAATACTCGCATGCCACATGTACATTTTGAGTTAATACTAGCTGTAATCATTCCTCCTCTCAATACTGTAAAAGGGAGCCATAATCCATAAGTAATCCCCCCTTTTCTTTCCCCTCCCTCTATCTTTCTCATCGGTCCACATAGCCGTCCTCCTAAGAAGGACTTTGTGGAAGTGACGGAGCTGACCGACATCACGTACATCAGCAACCTGGTCAAGCTGAGGCCCGGCCACATCAACGTTGTACTGGTGCTCACCAACGCCTCCAAGAATGCTCTGCTCAGGAAATTTGCCAAGGAGGTTTTTTCTTTCTCTGGGTAAGTCTCAGCAATGCACAACATTTAAAAAAAAAAAAAAAAAAAAAAGTTTATATTGTTATTTATTTCTATTAGTTTATTCATATAAAAGCCTTGTGAACGCAGACTATAGCTGAACATGGTTTCTGGTTTAAGAGAACCATTAGTAATTTTGTTTCTACTTGCCTCAGTGATATTGCAGTTGTTTGCTTTTTGAGCATGTACCTTGTCCTCTAAGATGCCCTGATTTGGCCCCTGCTTGGTCCACCTAATAACCCTGAAGCCCTCTGCTACTACAGGACTCAGACTCTCCACTTCTCCTTCCTCAACGCTGATAAGCACCGCCACTGGATGCCATCACTCCTTCGCTCAACCTCTGACGCTATGCACAGCGAGGGCCATTCGGACGAGGACGAGGAGTCTCCAGACTACGCCGGCCATGTGCTGGCCCTCAACGGCCACAAGAAATACTTTTGCCTCTTTAGACCCGTCTTCACAGGTGACGATCCCAACGACTCCTCGTCCGAGACCTCCTCTGACAGCAGGAGAAAGTCCCGGTCCAGGTCCAGGTCCAGCTCCCACTCTCGGTCCAGGTCCCATTCCAGGGAGGATGGGACAGTACCCAAGAGGGGCTCCAGTAGGGCCACCAGCATAGAAGTCCACCACAAGCTCGACAGGCTGGGACTGTGGATGGAGAGGCTAATGGAGGGCACCCTACCCAGATTACAGGTCCCTGCATGGCCCTCCCTGAACTTCTTCACAGAGAGCTGAGGTCAAAGTAAAAAAAAAAAAGGTTGGATGGTAGTGGATACACTTTGTGTATTTGCGTCCTGATTACATTCTTCAGCAAAAAAACAACTGTAGAACAATGTTGCAGTTTAAAAATCATTATTTAAGTTCTCTTACGCAGAGGTAGGTTGCTACAGTGAACTGTTGCAACCTGTTTACAGAATAATTTTATCCATGAAGCAGATGGAAGTTGAGGGCATAGAGTAGTGTGCAACCGCAAACCTTCAAAATGTGAATATTGAAGCAAAGGTACAGAGTCTGCGCTGCATGATGCTGCTTCATGTTTTCTGCACAGAGACAGAAGGAGGAAAAAGGAGAGACTCTATAGGAAAACAACAAAAGCTGTAGTACATACACAGTCAATCTTTACACACGTAGAGATCCTGTTGAAGGCGGTGTACTCATTCCCCAAAAACAGCCAATAAGCATCATGGTACAGACGAAGGCTGCAGCTAGCTGTGTGCGAAACAGATTAACTCTAGTTCTTTGTGTTGTTTTCCTCTCTTTTTAACTCATTATGTGATATCATTCAGGTCGGAAAAAGCGCAAATTGTTTTGCTCTACTGAAGTCCTTTGAACCCACATAGAGCCTTTCAAATTTGCTTCGAGTCTGAACACATCGTTTCGATTGACAGCCTCCTATCATGAGTTTTTACTTGGCAGTAGTTAATACAAATATAGACTTGGAAACTGAACCTGATGCACTAAGTTTATAGAAGAATGTTTGTCTTTTTTTTTTTACTTTTCAGAGCCTTCATTTAAACTTTATTATTGATCTTTGTAAAGATCTGACGACCTTTTTGATTCCAGACATTAAGACAGACAAATCCACAGCATTGTTGGAATCAATAATCAACTCTCATAACATCATTTACATTTAAGTATGTTTTTAGAATTTAGTTAATGATTAAATGGGATTCTTCCTGGTGTTTTCAGCTTAAACCATGTTGCCATGTCATGCTGCTGTTTGTCTAGGGATTTAACATTAAATATGCTACCAGCCAAGTTACTGATGAAGCTAAATATCATCTTGGATAAGTGGTACCCAAAATGTTAAAATCTGCCTTTTTGTCTTTACACTTGCTGTTTTGTTTGGGGCTGGTTTCACTTTTTTTTAAGTTGATTGTCTGAATCAGAGGTCAAAGATAAATGTTAACAAATATACTTTCTCTTTTTTAAGCCTGTGCCCTTAAACCACTGTAAATGTCAATGCATGGCATATGTAGATCTAAAATCACTAATAAATGTTTAGTGAATTTGCACTGGCAGCTGAAATGCTTCACCCCGTCTCTCTCCTCCTCTTACTCTGTAATTGAATAATTTGCTACTCAACAAATATTTGCAGTACACTGTAACCTGTAATCCTTATTTTTCTTCTTGTATGCCCTTTGAACTTCATTTTTGTCTGTATCCTACTTTGAGAAATGAAGTGTAAATTATTAAAAGAAACTCATTTTAAAACCGTTTATTTATTAAAATGTATGAATACGATATGTCATTTTCTGTGTTGCTTCCTTAAACCAAATATTTGTATCTCAAACAATACAGCATTTAAAGGAGTCAATGGATCACTAATTAAGGCCCAATGCATTTTCCAGCTAATAGTCTGACAGCTGGTTTCATGTGTATAATAATATACTTAAAGTAAATATAAATATGTGACGTTCAGCAGATAATACAAGAGCAAAAATTTACCATAAATGGAACTTCTGCTTAACATGAAAAAACTTTCAGCAGCCTGTTAATTATATACCGTGCATGTCAACTACCCTTGTGTCTGTGTGTGTGTTTCATACAACAATGCAGGCTCAGTACTCAGTAGGAATGTCAAAACACTTTCTTCATGGACAGTTCTTCAGGGCCAAAGGAGACAGGTAGCAGCTCGTCCACAGCCATTTTCAGGTACGATCCGTCGGGCTTTGACATGTACACGTCCCAGTGTAATCCAAACTGAGGGAAATTACATCAAAATCAAATATAGCAAGTAGTCAAGTCCTCTCACAAAGCATCCCTTGTCCTGATAAGGACAAGTTAATAATATATCGTCACAAACTGGAAACTAAAAGCTCCTTGAAAAGCTGCACCAAACCAGTAGACCAGCAGAGATTGTACCTCTCTCATGAACTGCCTGCAGCCACCACACGGGGAGATGAACTTATCATTCAGGTCACTGCAAGGAACACACGAGGAAAAATGTAGTTGAGAAACAAAACTGGGAAAAGGTATTATTGTTGAACACAAATACACTGTAGCCTCTACTGTTTGGGAGCGATGACAGTGTCTCGTAGTGGTGTGACTTCACTACAAATCTTGGTATTTTTTTCTAAAGTCGCTCTGTTCTATACAGCTTTCTCACACAAACCTTATCACAAGCCATTTAAAAGAAGCTTCTGCTCATTTTGGTTCAGCATGTTGATTTCTGCTTGACAGAGTCTCACATCCAACTTTTTCTTGCCTCACCTTTTGGTAAACCAACTGTTGAAGTTTAACCAGAGTTTTACACAAGACAGATTTGTATTGTGTGAAACATGATGTGTCGTGGTTTAGTAATAGAGTAATGGTGACTGCCGGGATAGATGCTGACACCTTGAACATATTAGATGCCGACATTACCTGGCAATTGCGATTGCCTTGAAACTTCTGTGGCCTTCTGACACTGCCTTTGCGATCGCATTCCTTTCAGCACAGACACCCAGATTGTAACATGCATTCTCCACATTGCAACCTGCCAGAGGACACAAGTACAGTCATGAGTTATGTAAGTGTATTTGCTTCAGAAAAATGAAACTTACACAAAAAGAGGACTTTATGCCATCAAAGTGGGCTGTGTATTTACTTCTTCTCTCCTGATCAAACAGTTACTCAACAGGTCATTGCACTAACAGCAGTTTGCCATGCTATTTTCCCCACGGAATACACGTGACTCGCTTTGTACAGTCAAGCAACATGAACCGGAGAGTTGCTTCTTTGCCTCATTGTTGACATTGATTTGACATCCCTGCCAGTGTGTACATTGCTGTTGATGCAGGTAATAATTAACATAGCACAGCAAAATTAAACTGATCAAGCCAATGATCAATTTCCTTTTTCCTTTTAATGAAATGTTGTTACTTCTCACATGTGTCAAATGATCACATACAGCAAAAAAAAGGAGCAAGAGAAGACTCAAGAGTAAAACAGAAGTAATTCCGTGACTCTGATTTGTTCCCGATGGTAAACCTTTACAATGCTTTCTCATATTATTCTTTAAAGTTGACATGATGGCATTTAACTTGATAGATTTGTTTTATGAAAACACTTAAAGCTTCTTGTGCATCTTACCTGTAATCACAGAGTTGTCTTTCATCAGGAGAGCAGCTCCCACTCTGAATTTGCTATAAGGACAGTGGGCTTGCTGCTTTGCCTCCTGAGACTGTTGGATCAGCTTCTCGACTGTTTCCTGAGACAAGGGTCGAGAGCTGTGTTCCTTAATATGCATCACACCACCGCTGAACTCGACTTGGTCCATGATTGCTCTTGGGTCTTGGAAGGCGGTGAATGAGTCAATTGTAGCTCAGCTTTAAATAGGAATGGGACAGAGGGAAGGGGGAGAGGGAGCGGTCATAGCCAGTCCCTGGCTATGACCGCTCCCATAATATAATGGGCGGCGGCTTTGTTGTTGTATTCATACATATGAAGTCCTGGCAGGATGTTGTGACACACATGACTAAACAAAAATGTTCCCAATTACTTTTGTTCCTTGCTCCTTATCGCGTATAAGGGTCTGATAAATAACCAAAAACAGCAGAGACAGTTTTAGAAAACATTTATCTTTATTGTTAAGTCCAGCTTTTATTTCAGTGGAGAAATGGAGGCTTCAAAGACCGAAATGATCCCTGACATGATCACCAAAATCTGTGACATGGTTTCACATGTTTTCTGGAAAACACCACAAACATGTTAAAATAAGTAAAATACAAAGTGCATTTAGTTGTAGTAGTAGTCATTGTATGTCTGACTTTTATTTCACAATAACCCTGAGTCTTCTCTCTCTGGTGTTATTCACTAAGTGTTAAAAAAACGAAAAAAGAAACTTCACTGTGTTTATTACCTGTGGGTTCACACTCATGGGGTGTTTGTTACAAATGATTTCTTATTAGATTTTTTAAAATAAAAGCACTGTATACAAGTAAAAAAAATAATCCATTAAGGCCTTTGGTTCCATTAGGATCCATTTGAATCTTCATCACAGTAGAGTCTTAGGTGAGTTTGTTATTAAGAGTTTGTTATTAAGAGTTCTGGGTAACCCAGTTGATCCATTTGAGGTAGTTTCTGACCTTGGTGTAGACGCCAGGGTAGTAAGCATAGGCACAGCCGATGCCCCAAGATACAATGCCCACAAATTCACCATTACAAATAAGAGGTCCTCCTGAGTCACCCTGAGGATGGAAGAGGAAACAGTAAAAAGTTGTTATTCAGGTTGTATGACAAACGGTGAACATAGTGAAGCATTTAGCAACTAAAGAGACAGATTTTTTTTTCCACCTGACGTTGGTGAAATCAAAAAGAGAGTTACAAGGCAAATGATAATGTTAATGACAATATTGACATTTCTTACCAAACTTACAACAACACTGTAATGAATTTCTGGAAATTTACGGTGGATTTTCAACGATATCTTACAATATTTCATAATAAGTGTAACATACAGTTAAATGTTCATCCATCGCATGTAAATTAACATTCAATACCGTCAATTAACCATAACAGCAGACTACTGTAATTTATCAGCATAATACAGTATTTTCTGTGAAGTGGTGGAAATATGCTTCTCATCCAGGAGAATGTCATAGAACTTTCCAGAAGTTCAGAACATTGTGTTTCTAAAGTTGTTATTTTGCTTGTTTTACAGTCACTTGTCATCAGAGATTGAGGATACCAGCCAGACGCTGCAGTCAAGTCCTCTTTTAGGGTGTTCTCTCTCTTTACTGTTTTCATTCATGTGTGAGTTCATGCAGTTCAATTTAACTATAAATGTGTATAAGACTTGTTAACAAGCTAGACTATGATGCAGTGCGATTACACTGTTGTTGATACTATTTTAATTCAGCATTCCACTCTTAATACTATTTTAATTCAGTGTCTGAGGGAGTAACGCCGAGATCGAAAAAATGGCCGATGGCATGCTACTGTTGTTCAGTGGTAGGTACCGATACCTGGAGTGGTGTGCTACTGTTGTTCGGGGTTACCGATACCTGGAGTGGTGTGCTACTGTTCTTCAGCGTTACCGATACCTGGAGTGGTATGCTACTGTTGTACCGTGGTACTTTTCCAATGGCACACCATTTCGTGAAGGCAGGTGCCGCTTGAAAGCTCATATTAGTGGTATACCGTTGAATCAGAGTGGTATGCAATTCATATTAGTGGTATATATATATATATATATATATATATATATATATATATATATATATATATAAATAAAATAATGTTAACAGTGGTGTAATCAGACCACCTTCTTCGTGTCAGACATTTTTACTTTTTCCATAACCGCTGTGTAAGATCACAATCACAGCTGTTTTCTCCTGTCTGTTTAACTGGAAATTACCAAATCTGGTGAATCAGTGTTAATGACTCATTATCTGCCAATAGCAATGTGCTTTCCTATGTTGTAACAAGAGTGTGTAGATGGAGCATTAAGTAAAATTTGACTAGTTTAGCAGCTAGCTAGCTAGCTAAAGTAAGCTTGCTAATTCCACTATGTTTTCTGCTAACGATACCCTGGTTACAGAAAATGAGCGGAACAGCAGGCTGGTTGCCAGCAGCAGCGCTAAGTCCCAGCTCCCTGCCACTAGGAAACAACTTCACCGGGAGGAGAGCAGAAGGCCGCTCTGAAGAGAAAAGCAACCAGAGTTTGCGCTGGCTGAACTGAAGTTGCTACAGGCGCAGCGATCCGTCTCCGGAGCTAACGTCTGCTCTCCTCCCAGCAAAATAGTCACCCAGTAGCTGCGAGTGAGACGGTGGGACTAATTCTTCTGATAAACAGTAAATTCATCAAATTCAGTGCCCCATATCACTCTTTTGTCAACGTTGTGTGGAAGTTTTCGCAATAGGGAAGCGGCCATGCACATAATCTCTCACCCCCTTGCCTACTTTTAAGTATTTTTCAAAATTATGCCCTGGGTGGACTTAACAAACCTTGGGGGGAAGTTACACTTTAAAATGGTCAGTCAAACACAACTCCAAATAAATGTTTGCTAACACATTTGTCTTTCATTTTTACAAGGATATAATATGTGAATGATGTGTTCCATTGTTACACTGCCCCCAAGTGGCCAAAACAATCTATTGATGCATATGTAACAGTGCCAGAAAATGATGTTACTCAGATAGTAATACACGTTTCAGTCAGGTGGAAGTCCTAAAACACATTGTTTTGAATAATACTGCAGCAAACTCCTTAATGTGACATCTCATTATAACAGTACATGATTACAACTTCATGTCTCACCTGACAGGAGTCTTTCCCACCAGAGCGAGATCCAGCACAGATCATGTTGTCTGTAATCCTGAAGTAGTAGTAGTAATTGCAGTTGTTAAAGATTTCTACATCCACAGACTTCAGTACAGGTGACAGCTTGTAGCTGTACAGCCAGGTCACACCCCAGCCACTGACTGTGCACCTGGCAAAGTTGGCCAAGGGCGGTGAGTCCGGGTCTGGCAAAGAGGCCAGCTCGACCGTGGAGTTGATGTCAGCTGGCCGGTCCAACTGACCCACAGAGAACATATCCTTCAGTCAGTCAATGCAGAAAGCTAATGCTGAAGGTAGCATTGTACATTTTCTATTTGCATGCAAATGCGAGTGAAGAGGGTTATTGCTCTTCTAAATTACCGACTCTGCTGTCTGTGCTATTGACTGATGACTCATAGAAATTGCATACAAACACTGTATAAAACAGAATACAATAAATAAAACAGGAACAGACGGAGGCAGAGAAGATAAATAAGTACATCAATGTAAAGCAGATTATTGAATAAAAGGTATGAATTTAACAGCCTCTCAATCAGGTCTCTAGTTCAATAGGTAGTAAGGATCATTTGTAGTGTGTTTCAATGGCAAAATTGTTAGAGTGCACTGGGAATTCAGTTTCATTAATAATCTCCAATATGCACAATAATGATTTTTACTTGCAACAAAGTATTTTACCTTGTTGTATTGGTTATTTTACTAAAGTAAAGTATCTGAATACTTTATCCACGGCTATCAGAGACTGCAAATGTATAACAGACATTCATAAACATCTTACATTTTATGAATTGCATCTGTGTTTACCATAATATGACACATCTGTGTGAAGGGTCATTTGAGGAGCAGCACAAATATGAAACATTACATACATCATTTAGAAATGGAAATATTTGGACAGCTATATATTAAAGAGTTTGCAGGGTTTATTGTATTCATCATGGCATTTACTCTGCATCAGCATTGTGTTGCAGGTCACTGACTCATCAATGTTAATTAGAAATCTAATCAATGTCTGAAATCGGTTTCAACTCAAGCCCAAAAACACAGGATCTATATCAAATCCATATCTGTATCACAACGCAACCCTATGTCACATTCCACAGTCATCCACATTTACCTTAAGCAGCATGATGTCATTGTCAAATGTCCAGTGTTGGTACTGGTAGTGCTTGATGACCAAGGCGACATTGAACCTCTGCTCAGTACCCTCCTCCTTGTTGATGTCATGCTCACCCAAGACCACTTCGATCATGTGACTTCTAGGAGAGCACAGTAGAAGGCAAAGGACAAGACCCTTATGGTGCTTGTTCATCAACTACAGATCAGACCGTCCAACAGTTCTTTCAGAGTCTCATAGTTGTTCCAGATCATTCTAATACACAGCTCTGAGATTCGTATGCAAGGTGCAGTATGTGCGTCCATGGTCGTTAAGTAAATCTGTCCCAGGTGTAAAACTGCAGTAACTTACGGTCTCCAGCAGTGGGCAGCAGACACCACCCACTGCTTGTGGATGAGGGTGCCTCCACAGAAGTGGTTGTTCATGAACAGGATGGAGGCCTGATACTTGATGGAGAGGGGTGGTACCTCTGCACCCCCGATGATTCTCGTCCCGTACACACCTAAGAGCCGAGGAGGGCATGCGACACACAGAGTTGGAGAGGTTCTATTCCACAAAAAGCTTGTAGCTTTTAGTTTTTACTTAGGTGGAGTTACATGAAGTAGGCCCTGTGTGACTGAAGGTTTAAAGGTTAAATATATTGTCAGATGCCTCACCTGTTAGGTTTACAACAAGCAGAAGGAGCAGTGAGAGGTGACAAGATGGAGCCAGGTTCATCTTAATGGCTACCAAAAAAGTAATTAAAAGAAAGAATAGAGATGAGAGCTGGTTAAAAAAATGTTCATTGCAGCATCCTACTGCACTATTTATGTATGTTCTTATATTTAAAGAATAATAGCATCACTTTGTTTGAAGATCCTGTATTGTCAACCACAATAACCAAATGGTTGTGAACGAGAATAAATGTTTTCACTCCTGCACATCTGAGGGTTTTCTTCCGCAGGATATGGGCAGGAAAAATCAGTGCTTTCTGTTCAAGTCTTACTGAACACCAAATGTCAAGAAATTATTCTTGAACACGCCTTTGAACTTCTACATCATCTGTTCCCAGTGGTTTATATTTTATAATTACAGTACACAGTCAGGAATTAAGTAAGCAGGGGGACACTTCCTATTCATTGCTTCTTCACAGTCACTCAAATAAGCAGAGGATATTTTTTCTAACTAGTTTCAAGTTTCAACTGATTAATTTGAACTGATTAAACTGGTACAGCTAATGAATACAATAGACAATCAAACTGAATTTAATTCGATACAAAGCTGTCTCACCTTGTCAAGAGTTAAGTAAGAAAACAGTCCAAGCATCCACACAGCGGCACGCACAATCTCACACGCTCCTCTTACACCGCGAGATACAGCAAAGCTTGAGAACTCTCAGGCCTCTTTTATAACCATGCACCTCACGCTCATTGTTCCATTCCATTGTCCGTCATATATCTAAACGCATACAGAGAGACAAGAGTGTGACCTAGTACATGATTTTTTCCCCCTTCTCTTTCATTACATCTCTCTTTCTAAGGGCTTTGTTCTCAGCAATTCAGCCTATTGGTCAGAAGTGGACACAAAGTGATGCTTGAAACCCAACCAGCCACAGAAATGACACAATGTACTCGCCAGACATGTGTATCCAATGATGTTAGAGAGAGCATGACAAATGATGTCTGGGTATGATATTTGTGCCCCATACTATACTCTCAACCTGAGACGTAGCGTGACATGACACAATTTATTCAGAAGGAACGACTTTTTCTCAGGAACCCTGTTTACTGTAATTGGACCGAGTTACAGTAACTGAACATGTCTTTTATGCTTCTATTTTCCCTAAAGTCGACTAAGGGTCAACATAAAACAATCAAAACCAACTCAGTGCCACAGCTTGACCTGTGTTCATGCTGATCAGTCTAATCTAGCAGAAATACACTGTCTTGTAACTCTTGTCTGCAGTCACCTTCCTCTCCACTCAGATTTTTCCATCTCCCCAGGTGTCACTCTCAATTAGTTTCCCACCATTTCTTTTAACTTTTATTTTTTCATTCTTTGTTCCCATCCACAGAGGCATTTGGTCCGTAACTCATAGCCTCCATACAGTCTGAAATCCCCAGCTGCTAAGGTGGAAGGTGATAGCGTGCCCCGCTCTCTCTTGCAGGTGCAAAGCTGAGATGACAAACAGGACACCTCTGTGTGTGTGTGTGTGTGTGTGTGTGTGTGTGTGTGTGTGTGTGTGTGATATACAGAGTGAGGCAGATGCCTTGTACAGAACCGCATGTGCAGTATAGACGTAGAGTATGGTATTTAGTATTGTATAGATAGAGTATTGAGTTTGAGAGGAGCACGTGTTGCTGAAACGTAGTCAGTACACAGACACGTGTTCCAGACATTGTGTTGTTGTTTCATTAACAAAAACGTACTAAATTGTAGTTGTATCTCTGACATGGTACTATAAAAATCAATATTGTATAGCAATAGATTTAGAATTCATAACATTTGTTCACAATGGCTGAATACATGCTATAATTAAGGATATACCTCTGTTGGCAGTTCTCTGATGGTTGACAAATGTTTTGTCATAATTATGATCCAACCCTCACAGCATTCAAAAACTACATTTAACAAAATAGAGATTTTGGGAAATACACATATTCACACTTTTGATGAAAGTTAGACAAGAAGATTACTACTACTCTCAGATATGTCCGTTAAGTATGAAGGTTAGCTTTGGAAACGTTAGTTTAGCTTAGCATAAAGAGGCAAGCAGAAGCTGGTTCTGTTTTAAGGAGCAGAATAGCACAAAAGCACAAAAGCAAAAGATGACTAATTGACACATTTAATCTTGTTGGTTTAATTTGTACAACAACTTAGTTTTGTGGTGCAACAATTTCAAGGGCGGGAGCAGTGATTTCCTGGAAATATGAGATTTGTATACATTTTCTCAACAAACTCTTAGAGAAGAAATAAATAAATGTGTTTTTCCCAAAATGTCAAACTATTCCCTAAATAATGTAACAGTAATAAAGTTAGTTATTAAGAGTAGTCCCTTTCTAAATCAGACATCACAAAGTGCCTCATAATAAAAGATAAAAACCAAGACATAAAGCCGAGATACATTATAAAAGCAAAGAATAAAATAGTGATATAAGTAAATAAAACTACACAAAAGCAGGTCAAACCAGGTGCATCTGCTAGAAAATGCCCCCATTGCTTTGGATAATCTAAAGACTTTGCTTTTCATAGGGGCGACTAGCATAAAGTAAAGCCGTGTTTCATTGCTATAAAATGAAATTCTATTCACCTCCATTGTGTTTGCAAATCTATCTGGATGGCTAGATGCCACGGTGGGTAAGTGAGAAAATATGTTTTTCTGTAACTTGAATAAACCCTTTAGAAATGTAAATATATTGTAAAGACTAAATTCAGGTCAAATATAATATTTCCAAAATGTTTGCATGAGTCATGTTTGCTTTGTCTCCATGAATGAAAAAAGAACCTTGACATTTGAAGGTGATTGCCTGTGAAGTCGGCAGGTGTTGGTCCAGGAAACACCTGACAGTGGGAGGTTCACACAAAGCCGTCTCTCCCATTCTACTGTGTGGAGCATCAATTATTCAGCTGGCTCTAAATGTGGGACAAGAGGAGGTCAGGCAAGAGTCTCCTCCCATGCTGGGGATGATGCTGACTTGCCAGAAGGCTGATGATGATGATGATGATGATGATAATAGTGATGATGATCAGGCGGACAATAATGAGTTATCATTGCAGACATGATGATTCATTCTCATAGAGAGAAAACACTTGAGCATCGAGTGCATAGAATACCTCTGTGTTGTCTTGACTCAATCGTGGATCTCCCCACAGATACAAAACAAAGCCATGCACACACACACGCACACGCACACGCACACACGCACACGCACACACGCACATGCACACGCACACGCACATGCACACACACACACACACACACACACACAGTGGGCTATTGAAACATTTCAGCACGGATAAGCCTGGATGATGACACAAACGGAGCATGCTGATACAGTATGGATGAACCCACTCGGCACAGTACCCTGCGTTACCATGGCAACAACACAAGGCCTTTCGACAAGTCGGGAGGGTCAGGAGAAAGAGTTGTGATAGCGCTGGGATGGCAGTAGGAGATGGAGGGGTGGGAGTGGTGCTGGGGAGTGTTTCAAGGTCAACTTTGTTGCTCTCTTTCCTTTTCAATCAATGCTACAGTGTTGGACCCTGGTGCTGCATGTCATGGTGAAGGATGAAACTCGAGGATAAAGGGTGATGGGACTGACTCCTACTGTTTCCAGAAAGGAGTGGATGTCCAGTGTTGGGCTGGCAGACAAGAGCAGAGGACACTGGTAGCCTGGCTGCATCGGTTCAGCTGCTGTTATGGTGTAGGATAACTGCCTACAGCCTATGATGAACCTGCTCATGTGTTTATGTTGTGTGCTACTGGACCTCATGACAGTCCACAGTGAGTACATGGTTTTTTCCAGTTTTGCAAACAAAATGTGTGAGGATTTGTTTTAAACTTATGATATGAACATGAAATATGCACATTTGCTTCTTTTGCAAAGAGCTGGATGAGAAGATAGATACCTCATGTTTCATTGTCTGTGCGGTAAATATGAAGCTAAAGCCAGCAGCCAGTAAGCTTAGCTTAGTATAAAGACAGGAAACAGGGGGAAACAGGTAGCCTTACCTGGCTCTATCCAAAGGTAACAAAATCTGTTTACCAGCACAACTAAATGACAATTTTGCTTTTTAAAGAGGGTTATTCGCCAGACTTCTTGGCTGGGAGCAGCAACCTCCTGAACACATAACCCTCCGTGAAATGGTGAATTCTTGTTTTTACACTTCAGTGTTTGTTTAAACAACATACGTGAAGGTGGCAAGAAAGCAAATAAGTTCATAATGTTGAAGTTGCTTTCCTCAACTTTACAGCGTCAACCGTTTGTGATTTCTCCTCAACAGTGTTCACCAAAATTTTTTATATATTTCCGCCTATGATTAAAGTAATCGTGTAGAAGTTTATATTTCCAGGAGATAGTCTTTACTGCTCCAATGTATAGTATTTGAACTGTTGCATAAGGCAGGAAGGGAGAGCCTCCACTCTAATGTTTCAGAGCTCAGAGTGAGGTGGTGACACTAGAAGGTCAGGTTATATTGGATTACACAGTGGCCTCCCAGGTGACAGAGTACCACTAATTGTGAGGCCGGGTCAATGGGCTTGAAGGGGGGATTAGAAGGGCCTCTCTCTTTATGCTTTTCTTTTGTTCTCTAATGTTTCATAAGATGGACTTTTTAAGCATGACTGAAATCCATACCAGGTGAGTTGTTACTATATGTGCAGGATGACATTGTGTCATGTTTCTACATAAGTAAGGGAAAGTATGTTTTTGGGAAAGCGGTTTTAATGTCCGCTCTCCATCAGCTTTGTGAGCACTGACTTGGAACAATTTCAACAATTGTCAGTCTCCACCAGAACTGAAGAGGCTTGCGGATGAGAGGCTGAAAACGGCTTCAAGAATCTACATCAATGTTAAACAACTCTAAATCCATCTGCCGTCCTGTAAATGTTTTTGTTTCCGTACAGGTTATGTGTTCATGCAGGGCCGTATAGTAGGTGGTCACACAGCTGCACCAAACTCCATCAAATACATTGTGTCACTGCAAAGCACAAGGGGCCAACACTTCTGCGGTGGATCACTGGTTCACAGGTACTGGGTGGTGACAGCAGCGCACTGTAACATCGGGTAAGAATGAAATTTGGAACAGACACTTGTTTTCCCCGGATGACAAATCCCAATGAATTGGGTGATCCCTTAACTTTTCATTTAGTGCTATCATCAGATAAAAAAACAATTTGTCCTGCATTGCATTACATTACATTACATTACATTACAGTCATTTAGCAGACGCTTTTATCCAAAGCGACTTACAATAAGTGTGTTCAACATAGGTATTCAAGAGAACTACTAGTCACCAGAAGTCATAAGTGCATCTCCTTTTTTAAACAAGCATCTAACTAACTAATGCAGAACTAATGACATACCTATTAATAATCATCAGCAAATCCTACTAGTTTTTACGATGTGTTGATCGACCACCTCTAAAGACACACCCTTCCTAAAGTATTTGACCATCCAACACGCAGTTCTGATGAAGCATTCTGGCATCTTACGTTAGCATTGTCATACTGACATTAGTTTTTAGCTCATAGCACTACTGTGCCTTATTAGACTCTCTAGGAGCCACTGGTTGTAAACTATTAGTCATATACAACCTTTCGTTTTATTAACCATACACTAATTAGTTAGAGGAAGGATCATCAAGCAGCAATCAAGGCTGTTTCTCTGCCTCCTGAATAGATTGTTTTCAAATCCCCTTATAAATCTAAAATGCAACCTTACAGTTTTGCTTGCACTTTACTCAAGGTAAAGATGAAACTGTATCTGAAACACTTGCGCAGGCAGAGATGTTCTTCTGGCATTCTCTCAGTGGACTCTGTAGAAGTCACTGTGTGGAAGCTTACTTGGCATGATTATATTCTGTAAGCAGATGGTCCCAACAGATGCCTAAAAGCAAACATCCATTCTGCTACAGGGTAGGTAACGTCAAAACGATGCTGCTTGGTCATGACGCATAGTAAACCTGTATGCAGGCCACTGGGAAGTTAAACAACACTCAGATGCGGTCGAGTCAACTGACCTTGGCACATCATCAGTGTGTGTGTGTGTGTGTGTGTGTGTGTGTGTGTTAAGTGGGATATTGTCTGGATCCAGGAAATTGGCTGTATTTCTGTTTTACTTTCCCGGGCCCTGCCTGCACACAGTAAGCCATTGTATGCTGGCAGACAAACACTTCTGGCTTCGTGTGTCTTTGTGACTTTGTATCCTGGTCAAGAACTCTCATGTATTCCATTTCACTTTTCTGCCTGATATATTACTCAATTCAATGACTAATAAATCACAATCATGATTATCAGTGATAATCACATGTCAAGGCTGTGATCTACTTGGTGTTGTATTAGTTGATAAATGTGATGTAAAATGCAAATGCCCTGTCTTTTAGGGCAGAGAACATGATGATAGTGGCGGGTGATTACATCGTAAACAGCTTTGAGGGTACTGAGCAGTACGCTAAACCCCACAGGCTGGTCACCCACCCCCTCTACAACAGGAGCACCAACAATGCTGACATCATGCTCATTAAGGTACTGCAGACACAATGCAGACATTTAGCCACAGAGCAATTGTTATCAAACTTAACAAATATATAATATTGTATATTTTGCTAATGTTTGAGAAGATAGTTGTACTACATTTCTTTCCTTCTTCACATGCCATCTCTATAACTCTCTCCTGATTTTCCATCCAGTTGCGGGCCCCCATGGTGCTGAACAAATTTGTGTCGCTGGCGCCTCTCCCCAGGCAGGGGACAGGAGTGGTCGAAGGCTTGGTGTGTTGGGTGTCCGGGTGGGGCTACAACAATCTGGGAGGAGGCCAGGCCCCCTACACCCTGAGGACGGTCACAGTGCCCATTGTTTCAACTGCAAGGTGTAACAACAGCGAGTCCTTTAACGGAAACATCACGGCAAACATGATCTGTGCAGGCTACAGGACCGGGGGAAAAGATGCATGTAAGGTACAGGGGACAAATGCTATCGTACCTTCCTTCACTGGTAATGATTTTACCAGCAATCAGGTAAATGGGTGTTGCACATCAATGGCTGCTGAATTTGCCCCATTGTAAAAACGTGATGATTTGATCTTTAGAAAGCCATTAAATCCAGAAATATAAATTCTCCAAGGTACTGGCCCTAGTTCCCAGTGTATATCAAATAGCACAGGGACATACTCTTTTCATCAGCTCACATCGCAGCAAAACAATAACTCAGTTTTGGGAAGCTCATCCCCACGCCAGTATATGAGTATATTCCGTTCATCATGTCAGTGTTGGTTCAGCTACAAGTTTTTATTAAGCAGACATGGTAGCCCACCCTCAGGAATTGTATTAGTTATGATAGTTACAGAAGAGACACAAAATCAACTCCAAAAGCAACAGGACTGAAAACCTTGCTGTAATTTTGAAGAACAGCCACAACAGCATGCTCTGATTTGGTTATTGGTATCATGAAAGAATTTCAGCCCCAACCGTTGATGTGAGAAGGAAATGACATGAAATGCAATGTGTGATATACCAGCCCTAGACAAAGAATGACTAATTAAAATGTGCTATATTTAACCCTGCAGTAGGCAACTTTGTGTGTTGGCATTTCCAAGTGGCAGCAAGAGATTAGGATTTGATGACTCCAACCATCCTGAGAGTTTGTTTCTCACATCTCTGTTGGCCTCGCAATTTCCCCTTGGCACATACAAATTCATCACATTTGTGGAACATCTTTCACATGTGATAAACTCGCATGTAGGCCCATGTGATATCCAGATATTTTACATTTCACGTAAAATGTAAAAATATCAATGCTGTTTGTAAGGGTGTGACAATGTGTCAAGACATGTGACAAATTCACATAAAAGCCAATGTGGAGATAGCATTTCATATATATATATATATATATATATATATATATATATATATATATATATATATATATATATATATAAAATTACATGTATGATGATGTGGTTTTTGGACATTTCACTTGTGATACAAATTCATTTGATGAAAGCATGGCATTTTCTGACATTTCACGTTATAGTAAATTTCCTTGAAACTGCTCAGACTCTTGGTATAATTTAGTGTAGCACTATCAAGGACATTAAAATGGATTTACAGTAAATTATGAGACACTCAGATCATTTGTTTCTTCAGTGTGAGATCAGTGTCACATGATAACTGATGGAGGATGTTGTCTCCTTCTTGCAGGGAGACTCTGGCGGGCCACTGATGTGTAGGGGGGCTGTCTATGGAGTGGTTTCCTGGGGCAATGGCTGCGGTGATCCTAAGTTTCCGGGAGTCTACACGTCGGTGTCCAAATTCCGTCGGTGGATAGACCAAACCATCTATGGGTCATATCGCTGCAACAGATACTGATATATCATATAACAAAAATTATGAAAGTAGCCATTTATGCCTGAAAAGGGTCATTACCCTCAGAATGTTTTTGCTGGCATGGACAAAAGCTGGTTCTGTGGAAAATATGAAGAGCTTCCTTTAAACCACTGCTATGATTATTCTGATCATTTTTTTAATACCAATATAGGCCTTATAGTGATGTTCTCAAATTATCCAGTTGTGGCTGGTCTCTGCCTGCTGCAGTAGCTGAAGGATCTTCTGCAGTGGGCACTTTATAAACCCTCTGTATATGTAATCCAGTGATGTCAAATTCATTAAAAAAAATGAAAAGAATGTGTAGTGTTGTGTCAGTTTAGTGTTGAATGTCTACAGCAAATTCTAAGTTTGCCCTCACATGTTCATCAATTATCTTTTCTTAATTTTTGCATTAGTGCACCTTAAAGGCTTTGAAAACCTATTTTTTTTCTATTAGCCACTTGAGCAGTGAGGTCATACATGAAGACAGCATCCTCTGTTAGAGCAGTTTTGGTTCTTCCACACATGACATTTCTCTAGCCTATTTGTGTTTTTGTCTGTGCTCTTCTCACTGGTTTGAAGTTACAAATCCCCCAAAAATCAGATCTTTAAGACAAACTGTAAGCACAGTTATCTGCAAGTGATCCGATCGGATTTGTGTTTCGAGACATCAACAATTCTGCATAGGTTTCTCTGGTGACAAAATAATTGTCAGTATTCTAGCTACACTGGTGATGCGGTTTTCTAATGCGGAAGCATGAAAAATGGAGATTCTTCATTTTGCTCTCCAAACAATCGGCTGTCAAGTCCCAGTGCTAAGAAACACCCAGTCGTGTCTATCATCGGCTCACTTTCTGTCACCAGCGTCACATTATCGCAGCACAAACCTTTTCTTTCTATTCTTAAACTGCTGGGCTTGGTCTTATTACTTTAACATTCAGCCGAACTTTATTGTTTTTGTAAATACCGTTCATGATAGCCATTACCTTTTCAATGAGCTGATTCTCATCACTCCGTAAATGATGTAAAGGGTCTGTTATAGTGACAAAATACAGTGTAAATATAAAGCAGGTCATTTAAAGTGAGACTATGTAACTATTGAAAGAAAAAGAAACATTCTTACTGACGAAAAGTTTCATTCCTAAGCAATACAATACACCCTTGCTCAATTCAGTACACTCAGGGATTTTGCTGCTACATTTTTACTTATATGACCAGTAACTGACATTACTGAGTCTGTTCATTGACTCATTAATGTCCCTTAGTGACTGTTCTCTGCTTGTGTTACTCTTACAATAGGTTTTAGTATGATCCTCCAATAATAGTCATTTGTGGCCGCTGTGCAAGAGTTATATCTTGCTTAAAGAAATGCCAGCCTGATTGTGACGTTGTCGTGATGATCAAATGTTGGATCCTTTGTTTAGCTTCAATGGCATTTTTTATCTGAACTTGTGCTTGTTTCGTTGTTGGGGGGATTGTTGAGTTTAGGGTGTAGTTATGTCTATTCTAGTTTATTTTTCCCACATTACGTCTCATTTTCTATCCCTTCTTTCTTCCTTTTTATCATTCTTCTTTCCTATGTTAATTGACACCAATATTCAATGCCTTTGTGCCTTTTTTTTGGTATGAGACAATTTTGTGTTTAAACTCAATTTCTCCGCTCAAAAACGTGTGATCTCTCCGTCACCCATGCATCATTAGGTGTCTGTTGCACCTGTGCCCCATTTACAATTTACCTGCCCCACTAATCCACACCGACACCCATGGTCAACTTGAGGTAGGCTCCCAATATAAACAGACATAATACACAGACATATCTAATGGCTCCTACAATTACTAATGAATTAAGATGTGAAAGATGTGAAAGATGAGCCTCTGATAAAATCATGGCTTCTGTCAGTCCAGGCAGGGGTGTCGTGACTGCACCCCCATGAATAGGCATATCAAATTAAGTTATGTTGCAGGCTCAGATATCACCTTTCATTTCATTGTCTGTGTAATGATATTTGGTTAAGTTCCCTTTGAGAAACGATAGTCTGTGTCAAGACTTAAGACCTCTCCATTGCGCTGTGTCCTTTATGTGTTTCATAAGATCCCTTTGTGCTTCTCTCCCTAGAAGACAGATTCCTATAAACACTGCAGACAGCAGTGGGCGGTAAATCAAAGGAAAATTTGTTTAAACCTAAAGAGAATCCCAGTCGGCTTCATTTAACAGAGCAGCCCATTTTACATAGCGCCCTCTGATCTTGTAACTTTACAGCTAGTGTGATAACAAAACAGAAAAAAAGCGTTCTCAAACTGTATCCTATTAGGTTTATAGTTATTATTAATATGTCTACAATGAATTATCATCTCATAAATTAAAAAATTTACAGTTGAAGGTCATTTTAGGAGTAATGGAATTTATGTAGCCTATCTTATGTTGTAGCTATTTTTAAGAACATCTTAATAAGAAGTTTGACAAGTTATCTGGATAATTTACTAAGTAAAACCTGGAACATCATCAAATCCGGAACAAAGAAGTTCCCTGATTCCCAGGTTTAGCATCTTCAACCTATATCCACAAATTCCATCTTGACATGAGCTTATAGCTCTCTAGATATTGTGGTGAAAACAGGTGAAAATAGCACAGAATCGTTGTATTAAAACTGGAAGTGCGCCATGGGGGCCAAAAGTCACATCTCAGCCTATAAAACACTGCCACCATCTGGTGAGCTCTGGTGGACATAGCCTATGTAATGCTCAAAACCCTGCCAACAAATAAATCGCAAAATTTGTAAAATTGTAAAACAGGTTGGAAGATTTGAAATCTATACCACTCGTCGACTGGTGGCGCATAAACGACGTCTTGCAAAGACCTGAATTGGTTCACGTTTTGGTGCCATCTCTGGTAATAAAGTCGCCATTTGTTTGATTGCATCTAGATCCCGGAGAGTGGAGCATTGGGACACCACGACTCCGACTGGAAGCTTCTCTGGGCTGCACCAGAAAACCCCCGTACAGCTCCCTCGCCAGGTCTCCCCGGGATCCGTGTTTTGCATCGCTCCTCAATTTGCATTTCTTCCTCAGATTTTCCGTGCGACGGGTTCAGCCGCTCGAAACCAGCGGGCGCTCCACGGCTCTAGTGTACGTGCGCCTCCATTTCCAAAGCAATACGCGCAGACAAAAAAAAACCTCTGGAAATTTTGAATAATGTTGCCGAAGCTCCACGAGCGAGAAAATTGAGGACGTTTTCACTTACTGTTATTTCTGTTGCGTACCTACGGAGACAGACACGTGTCTTCGGGGTAAACAGAAAAGGCTAGATCGTGTCAGCAGAGAGCATTGTTTTTCTTCCTCGCTTTTGTTTGTTACAGACAAGCGGGTTCAAGCTTGGCGACGAGCTGTACATTTCAGTTTATGCGCCTTGGTGATAAAGACGCATTTGGAGATGTCGGAAGTGCTGCCTTTCAACGAGGAAAAAATGAATCATTATGGAAATGAGGGCGACGAGGGACACCTTTCCTTCACCTGTCGTCTTCAAGACACAAACAACTTCTTCAATGGATCACAGAATAAACGTCCGCCGAAACTCGGACAAATAGGCAGGAGCAAACGGGGTAATTATATAATTAAGGCGTTTTCGTTTGTATGGTGATGTGATGAATGCGCACGTAGGTTACTAGTGGACCATAATTAAGGATGGTTCCCTGTGAAGCCAGAAAGGCAACACCTTTGCCTCGAAGTGGTCTTGAACCGAGAGAAACATATACCAGAAACATTGGCTATTGTGTGCATGGTGCGATGTACGGGTTTTTAAATATTTTATTCGCATTGCAACACAGGTTGGATGCGCAGTGCGTGCTGTTAAATGCCTTGTGAATGCTGCTCAACAGAGTTGTGCTGAATGTCCCCTCCCCAATGATTGGATGGAATGATTGAAATGTATATGGTTTGTAATTATGATTTTTGTGTTTGCATGATACATTGAGGCTATTTGTGTTTTGGGCTTTGTGTGTATTGCATTTCCTGATGAGACCCATGAGATGGTCCTTGAAAATTGACGCTCACTTGTAGTGGTGCATGCATGGACAGGCAGACACAGTTGCATGAACAGTAATGCACAGACACTACACGGACCAACATGGAAAACAGGCAGACATGTAAGAATTGCATGTGTATGTGCTGATGACCCGCACAGCAAGAAGACCCGCAGACATTTAGGCACACTGACTCACGCAATCGCGCTAATGGTTATCTTTTTGCGTACTCTTACTCTCTCATGCATGCACACACCGCTACTGCTCATGCAGCGCAGTGCTAATGGTTCTGCGCTTTAATGCCCTCCTGTCAGCCGGTGGTGAATTTCTGAGACGCCACACCAAGATGAGCCTCCCTCATTAACTCTCTCCCATGTCATCCACAGTTGTGATTGAGGATGAGAATGGCGACGCTGAAGCACTGAAAAATGGAACAGAGAAGACCCCGGCAGAGGCTTAGAGCGCTCGGCTCAACACCCCCCAAAAGACACTCTTGAAATTTTGTATGGCGATGTTGACCAGTTTTAATCCAAAGACACTGTATATAAGCACTTTCTCTCATGTGGCAGCAAGCAGCACTTCCACGCCCTGCTCTCCCAGTCAGTCATGGCCATCCGAGTGACATGCACTGGCATGGGTGGGAGATGGCAGCAAAGGAGACCCCCAGGTGGACCCCCCCCCCCTGACACACACACACACACACACACACACACACACACACACACACACACACACACACACACACACACACACACACACACACACACACAACAAACGCACCCTCGATTGCAGGGTTTCGCCATAAATCCAAAAGCAAGAGAAGACAACAAGAGGGGGGGAACGAGGTAGAGGAAGGAGGCGACGCTGTCGAAATGCAGAAATCAGGGACAGGATACAGAAATAAATCTAATATATAAACTAAAGCACACACTTCTCCTATATCTTATCAATCAAACCTATGGTACCATCATTTCTGCTCTTCATTTTGATCGAGGGCAACAGTTTGTAAATATGGAAAGGGTAGCCCATATTTTCTTGCACAAAGTGGGAAACTGGTTTGTTCTCTGTGTTGAAGACTTTATTTATTGATCCTTTGGAATATGTCTTTTGCAGTGACTTAAGGCCCGAGGGAGTGTTCTTTTGTATGTTGAGAAAACTTGAAATGAATGGGAGTGACATTTTTTTTTTCACTTAACAATTCTCGATGTTGCCTGAGTGTTTTTTGTTACCATTCTTTGCAGCTATTGAGTCATTTATAGACAGTGTACCTCCCACCTGTTTGTAAGCTTCCCAGGCTTTCACCTGGATTGGTTGAAACTGTAACTTGACTGTATACACCCTATTGATAAACTATTTATATTGCATTGTGCATTATTGTGTGTGCCAAATATCATGAGGAATAATACTGTACCAGATAAGTTCTTTTTTGTGCTTTATACATTAACTCAACATCAATTCAGTTGTTTTGTTGGGTCACCATTTTTTAGGGCCCTTTCTTAAAACACTGAGATACCAACTCATGCATGGCAAATATGAAATCATGCATGCACGGCAGAAGCTCTGAAACTCTTGTGTATTCTTGAAGCACCTCGTATACAGCTTTGAATGACAAACCTCGAGAAACAGTCTTAATTCTGCGTTGTACTGTACGATTCACACTGATTTGTACAGTGGCCTAATATCTTGTAATAAAGATTATGATAAAGTACTATTTACTGTTAAGTGTTGATTGTGGTTTAAGGATTTATGTACTTGATGTTGCTTTTTGTTTTTTTAACTAACTGTTTTAAAACTAGCAAAAACACAAAAATATAGTTTTGTATCAGAAGGATGAAGACACTCACACTAGCTTGGCTGACTTTTGGACATGTTCCTTGTACAGTTTCTCCTGTTGTTATTGGATTGCCTATCTGGGCGCCAAGGAAGGTCAAGTCAGCATTTTCCACTGTGAGAAAGTAGCATCCCACTCTTTGGAAAGATCAGATATGGGAGGAGACAGAAAATGGAAAGAAAGACGAGCAAGTAATCCCATCAAGAATTTGAAATCCACAATCCTCATTTGTTGAGACACTCGGCTCGGACGACTGCGCAACAGACTACGATATCAGAAAGTACACTATTGCAAATGATTCTGTGGGGAAAAAATGTACACCACTGCTTCCCAATGCAATAAATGTCTGTTTGCATCTAAAATCTCAGCTCCTCTCTTTAATCAAGGCCTCTTTTTAACTCCATTGCCAGGGATGTAAATGGTTCAGGGGCACCGAGGCGTGAGGAACATTGATGAGACGTGACATTTCCAACTCTGCTGTGGTGACTAAATGATTCATGTTGTGTGACGAGCCTCTGTCAGCATACAGCATCTTAAACCCGGACCGCCGGGATGTGAGCCGGGAACACATACATGCAGCAACACACACACACACACACACACACACACACACACACACACACAAGGGCACACACGTCTGTTTCAGCTCCAACTGCAGGCAAGACTAAAATATAGTCTCTCTCCCTCCCCAGTCTTGACAGACATGAAAGGGGCTGCCTGAGCTGGGTACCATGGTAACAGATACACCTTATACTCAATGGGTGCTGCAGTGGTTTTTCGGCGCAATAGTCTTCCCTGAGCCTCGGCGTGATACCATCGCTATCTTTAATGGAATGTTCTCCATTATCTTATCTCTGCCCTCTTCTCTCAAGACCCTCTATTCACTCAGTGGCGTGACCGCATTATCCCGCCAAAATAGTCCCTTCTTCCAAGACGGCAGTCGAGCATGACGATGGCGCCTACTGCAGCAACATCCTTTCCCCTCGCACAGAATGACAGGATTTTACATTTAAAGAGCAATGGTCTATGATTTTTCTGCGCGGTGGATCCTTTCATCCGAAATTAAGGCGTGATGTGATCAGATTGAGCTTGGCTCAGATCAGTCTAAACAAAGGGTCAGATAGTATTCAAACACAGTCAACCCTGTAGGACTTAACTAGTCCTACATACATTAACATACTGCAGAAAATCTGAATTCATTCATTTAAAATGTTATTTGTGTTGCACATATTACCATTATTTGCCATTCAGTCAATTTGAAGGTGCATTGTTATTTGTTTGATAAAGGTTCTCTATAAAATATTCAGAGCATTAATAGCATGCATAGCAGCAAACAACTATTGTCTGTGTAAAGATATAGTGGAGTAATGTCTCCCTGAGCGGAGAATGAAGTCACTCTCCCTCTGTATGTGTTGTCACCAAGCTTCTCTGTGCTTTGTTTACATAGCCAGGCCGGCAGTGTGTCTTTTAGTGGATATTAGTGCATGTGAGTGTGCCCCATTCACTAACTCATGGCCAACGTTCTGCACTGCGTTCATATGGTGTTTACAGCTGATATTGCTGTCCCGAACGACTGGGCTGTCGTGGAAGAGTAGCACCAACCCTTTGGATCCCCTTAGGTAAACACTGTTTCTCTATCAGCACTGTTACCAATGTTTACACTGTTCGTGCTGTTAGCACTGTTAGCCGTGAGCCACCGGCTCAGCTGTCACCATGTTAAGAGCCGTGTGAAGGCAATAGATGTGCGCTGAATTTCATATTGAGCACCTTTAAGTTTTGTTGCATTTGCCATTATGTCA
Source organism: Cebidichthys violaceus (assembly GCF_023349555.1). Classification (NCBI taxonomy): domain Eukaryota; kingdom Metazoa; phylum Chordata; class Actinopteri; order Perciformes; family Stichaeidae; genus Cebidichthys; species Cebidichthys violaceus. The sequence continues at coordinate 4,903,395 of NW_027176428.1, read as the reverse complement.
TACTTTTCTCATGGTAAGTCAAATACCAATTATCAGCAATCATCACCTTTAGGCTCAAGGTTACAGGTGGATTTTTTGAGGCATCGTAAGGTGACCAATAGAGTTACAAAGATGCCAAAGAGCTATCTGAATTGCTGAATTGCAGGTGCATCAGTCACAAACACTGAATAGTTATTGCATTCCAATAATCATGACTACAAAGCGACAAACTGCATCATCATAGACGATCACCACTGACAGAGGCTAAATGTATGATTTTCTTAACAACGTCCCACTTCAGAGGGACCTCAAAATCAAATCAACACTTTCGACAGTGTCAAGAAATATTTAAGTTTATAAGCCTCTTTGTACACTGGAATTGTATGATTACAGTCCCCTCTGACATTTGGAATGATTTGATCTATATACTGTATCAATTGGTTGATATCAAACTGACATATTTTTAAATTATAAAACTAACCTAAGTTGAGTGTGCATTTTACTAAAGAACAATTTACAAACTTAGTCTATAGCAAGACTTTAGAATATATGGATTTACAACAGTAGTGGTTGTAATAACCACGATATACAATAATTAACAGACTTAGAAAAAAGTGACCAGTCAAGCAGTGCACCTCCTTTATCGATGCATTAGGAGAAAGGAGAAAGGAGAAAGAAAAGAAGGAGAACAATAATGAGAGAAGGCTGTCTTTTTATATAATTTCCTGATCAACAGTTGGTTGGAGCATTCTTGTTATTATAACTTTGTCTCCTGGGAAGGAACTGATGCTCAACTTAAGGTCTACTTTAGGATATCCATTCAAAATCGTCTTGCTCATTTGCTCCTTCCAAGTATTTAAACATAAACAGGTATGAGTGTCAAAGGGCTGAGTTGACTTCACAAAGATCTACCTCTATCTCCTCACTGTCACATCTCTGTCGCTATTGACAGCCTCCTCCTGCATTTAATCACAGGGATAATCCGGGAAGACATATTTCTCAGTTTATTTAATACAGCACATATCCAGTTGACATGCATTACTCATATTCATTGATAAACATATACGTCTCAAATGCAGGTTATGTGTTTATCACACAAACCCCCAGGCAGTAGCTGCACACTGACAAGATGCTAAATCCTAATGCTGTTATCACAGAGATGCAGCAGATATTGCACACCTCAGGCTGGACAGATAAGTTCAAATTCAAGCACAGACTTTGTGACCATCGCTGTTAGAAGAGGCTCAAAATTACACTGAAGAGAGAAGAGATCATCCATTATTGTCATTTATGTAATGGCATGCTCTCTATTACCCATAGTCAGTCACTATTTGGATAATGTTGTGGCAAATGGGTTTTGTAGTGAGGAGCGATGAAAGGCTAATTACTGGTGCTGTGAAAGGAGGGCAGACGGAAGTCAAGATCTGGGTGGCTGTTAGTTATAAGCTCTGACAGGTGAAGAAGAGAAAGACAGTCGGACAACAGGAAGGAGTGAAATAGACAAGGGAAAGAGACCGGTGAGAGCATTCATAGGTCACTGACACAAGGGGGGGCGAAACCACTCCCTGCAAGCCCCCTGTAAGCTGCACACACACAAGCATGCACACACTTGTGCACACACTCAGCTGTCATCGAGGAAAGCCAGTGCTAGCCTCTGCTTCTGAATCTCCTGAATCTGACCTTTGTGTCGCAGCATGCTGAACCACTCGCTGGGAAAACCATCTCCTCTCTTACTTGGAGCAAATCAATGGGCTTTTTAAAAAAAATATATGATGCAGTAATATAATGTGTAAGGCATGCAAATGACTGGGGCAACATTTGCATTGTATTCCACTGCATGTGCATCTTTTGTCTGTGTGTACATGTGCAGATGTTGGTGTATTTATTCAGATTTTGTGTGTGTGCATAGATGTGCGCACATATATGTGTGTGCATTCCTGCGTGTGTGTGTGTGTGTGTGTGTGTGTGTGTGTGTGTGTGTGTGTGTAGTGGGCAAGCGCAATTGGCATTGGGATCAGGTATTCTCTCGCTGATTTAGACTCTGCTGGGAATTCAGAACTGCGACAGCTGATAACAGAGAAAAGGGAAATGCAGTCTTGGTTACAGTCCTGGTTGGAGACATATTTAAATATCCCATTTGACACCACACCAGTATATTTTGTTTGCTCTAGAGTGTTGCTTTTTCCGTCAAGTTTGTTTAGGCAGAGCTGAATCAGAGGGTTTGACCAAAAAAACAACCCTGCCTATGATATGATGGTAAAACCCACTTTTATTGCAGCTAAATCGTGATTGCAGATGACGTCAATCTTTCAAGCAAGTTCCCTCTCAGATATCAGTCCAGCTTCTACTTATCTCCAAAACCTGAACACCTACCAAATGCTGGCTCTGTGCACATTGTCCTCATGCGTTGTTCTTGTCTGAAAAAGGTTAAGAGTCCAGATTTAACAGATGGGACTCTCAGGACAGAGTCATAGAAATGAATAAACAGCCAAAAAGACTGGGACCACTTTAACATTCTCTCTCTTTCTCTCTGTTTTCCAAGGAAAGTGAAGAGAGCAGGAGGAGGGGGGAGAGAGGGGGGAGGAGGTAGGGCAGCATGCAGGCAGATCGGAAGGGAATGGGACGGCGGCACGAGAGGGAGATGAGGAGATAAGAGAAATGGAGAGCCAGGAGAGAAGGAGGAAAAGAGTGGGATAAACAAAAGTGAGAGTAGAGGAAGAGAGAGAAAGAGAGACAGAGGCTCAATATGATGAAATGAATGTCAGGGAGGAACAGTTCAGACCCACCAGATGGTTACTATAGCAACCACATCCCCAGTCTCTCTCTCTGTCTCTCTGTCTCTCTCTCTTTCTCTCTGCCTAGTTGCTTTGTTGCTGCTTTAAGTCTGTGGAGGGAAACCAACAGCTGAGAGAGACAGCTTTTTACATTTTGGTGCAGTGGCATCGTAAAGCCTCATTATCAACTTTACATACTTGTGTGCGCACTTATGTAGACTCAGTATTTTATGGTTATTTCTTGCCTCCTGGTTGTGGATTTCTGTCACAAACACCACCATGATATAATTCCCTGCAAAAGCTTTTGTATGTTTAAGGATTAGGAATGAGCAGCAATGCATTACAGCGCAGTGCACCAGTGCAGAGTCATGAACAGTTCAAGGAAAAGGCACCAGCAAGAGTCTCTAGTGACCTTAACAAATGCCATGTTTTACCCATGACCCTGCCTTACTCACAGACACACAGGCATCTACTGTATGTACAAATGTGTAGGGTTTGCATTGCGAAGTGTGCATCGCTGTAAACACCCCAGACAGATTGAGATGCTGCTGCTGAGCATTCTCTTCAAGCTCAGCAGCAGCATTGGACTTCTCCATCGAGATTATATTCGCCTCTGCAACATGTAAAAAAAACTCACCCATTAAATACACAAACACAAGCATATGCAATGCTCACAAATGCAAGTCTGGCACCATGAATGCATGCACGCCCTGCAAACACGTTCACACACACCAGCCGAGAAATATCCAAACTGGGATACACAACAAAGGGAAGTGCTTGTGGGGCCCCCAGCTAATCTCATGGATGGAGATCATTTTCAAAACAGAACAAAATGGTGGGCCATCGTTCGGTGGCTGAGTGGGTCTACACAGGCCCCCAGGGCGGGATGGCATGTAACTGTGTACTCGTGCCTCCTGAATAAAAGATGCTGACCTAGATGGAAATCTGCCATTGGTCACTTAATTTGTCCTACATGTGTGATTGGCCCATGCCCATCCACACAATATGGCTGTCCAATTGACCGAGAGAGCGGAGGTAGTGGTGTAGGTGAATGTCGCAAACTTCTCTCTACAAGTTTTCACAGAATATTTTTTTTAAGATGAAAACGCAATAATAGGTGAGGTAGGTTTAAGAATGTATGGTATATATTTTTAATCACACTAAATCAATTTAATAGTCAAACTATTTATCATTGCTCCAAGTCTTTGTAGTGTATATGTTGTTCTCTCCTAGCCCAACCTATAAAAAGCTTAATTTTTCACCTCTGGGGGCTTTACTCTGCACACAAGACAGAATCACGAAAAGGAAACATGAAACACATTTATAGCTTCTCCATCATCAACTAACGTCACACAGCTCACTGATGCAGATTGGATTCATGCGATGTGCCAGCGCCGGACCACGTGGGACTAAACTTAGTACATATGTCTGCAGGTCTGTGAGCATGAATGAGCTCAACTGAAAGGGCGTTTTGTATCAACATTGTACTGAGCCCTTCTACATAATTGATATGCAATTTGACTGCTCGCCATTAATAACTTATTAAGGAATTGAAAATTGTTGAGCTGGGGCTTGATAGCCTTGAAGCTCTGTGGCCCCAGTAGATGAATGAACACGGCCATGGGATCGTCAATAACTGTTGAACTCTAAACTGCACGAGCGAATGAAAAGTCTGCTTAATCTTTTTTTCAGGTTTTTCAAAGGACTCACGGCTATTTAGCCCCACCTTGTGTTATGTAATAATCCAGCTGTTTATTGAGTGACGTGGTTGGGGAGTGAGAGCTGGGTCTCCTCCAGAGAAAAGAGGGAGGCTGGTTCCAGATGCTCGTGGTTGTGTGGCAGACCTTGGGGGTCTGAAACCGTGTTTAGTCCTTGAGTCCCAACACACTGATTCTTAAATCTTACATTTCTCACATATTTGTAATAAATAATCCAAAAACGGATCTTTGGTAACTAGTGAATTATTTAAAAGGATCACTGAGAAATACATTGGTGGAAATATTTACATGGCCTACTGTAACCGTTACATTTGACAGTCACTCAAAGATCAACAAGTGAGCCTAAACCTGCAGCAGTTATAAACCCTCAGGGAACTAAAGACCAAAATGTAGAACAATACTCAACAAATAAACTAACAGTTGAACAGAATTATTGTTGCACTTTAGCAGGCATTGTGAAGGTAACCAGGACTTAGAAGCAGCTGTTGCTCTCACCAGTTATGAAGCAGTACTGACATGGTTAAGTCAGAACCAGGAAATATTGTTTCCAAAACGTCTTACTTTGTACATTTTTGTTTTTGGGCAGATTTCCAGAATACAGTTTAGTGTACCATCAACCACTAACATCCAGTTTCCCCCCTTTTATTTCCTCTTAAGTAGCTTTACAGGGACAGTGTTTGGTTTGTATTCTCCACTTTAATTTAAAAAGACCACTGCTTGTTAAAGGGTTAAAACTGGATTCTGAACATAAAGATGAAGCAGTCATTTTCATCCATAACAAAGGCTTAAAACGTGTCCAATTGTTTTAGAAAACATACAAACAGAAAAACACTTTTTATGAATAGTATGATTAGATATAAGTAATGTCGGTGATTTTCAAAAAGAGGCATCTGGAGCAACATTTTCTGTTAAAGCAGGTTCATATTTAAATCGGAACTAATGCATGAGCAGCTTTAGCTTTACTAAACACATTCTCGTTACTAAAGCAGGCAGGTGTGTAATATAAAGGTTGGAGCTCTGACTCTGACGAGAGCAAGCCGTTCCATCCACATTGAAATTCCTTGGTGATGTCCACTCTGCACCATCAGCCTCTCTGGCTAAGCCTCAGGAATACCAACCAGCTGTCAGCCCCTTACTCTCTCTCCCTCTTACCATCTCTCACGCTATCGCTCTCTCTCTCTCTCTCTCTCTCTCTCTCTCTCTCTCTCTCTTTCTCTCTCTCTCTGTATGCTCTCTCTTGTTGACTGAAGACAAGTGCTGCATCACCATTTTAATTCAGGCGTGGGCGTGCAGGTTTTGTTTTATTTTTTTTATTCTTGCCAAATATGCATGGAGCAGGCAGTGAGGAGCCGGCACAGAGTGAAGGATCAGGGGTATGAATCTTAATGACTTCTGCCAGAAGAAAGTGGGGAGAGTATGTCTGGGGAGACTCTGCCCTTAATCTCCCCCTCTGGTTTTCTTTCTGTCTTGTTTTGTCCAAGCAACAGTCCAATACCCAAATATATTCAGTTTACTATCATTTCTGTCAAAGAGAAGCATCAAATCCTTACATTTGAGTCACTGGAACCAACAAATGTTTGTCATTCTAGCTATAAAAAAATTACTAAAGAATAGTTTTAGAATAGTTGCAGATACATTTTATGTCAATCGACATATTCTTTTACTGATGGGTGTGATATTTGTGTGTCCATTCACTGTAACCTTGTAGTGTATTGTTGATCCCACCACAACAGTGACGGGCCGTGTGTTTTATACTGTACCTGGGCCTTCAGTGCTGTCCTACTACAGTTGAACCACCTCCTAGTAACCTCATTATGACGCCAGCATGACGGGATGCTTCGTCATTAACAGGCAATGCATAGTGTCAAAATCAATGTAATTAACACAATGACAAGAACAAACCCACAAGAACCAGTCACATATATTTGTATGACGACAAAGCAGGTAGAATAACATAAAACCCAAATAACAGGATTTAACAGGCGTCTGCACATTCCAGCAAAACTGCAGCACTTGGTTGAAGACTATGACAATCAACAATATCGTCCACATTTACTTAAACTGCAAAGGGATTCACTTGTAATCTTGAAGGCCTCCGGGCATATTTTTTTACTCAGAGACAGCATAGAACACACACAGAACACTGAACACGGAAGACACACGGAACACGGAACACACACAGAACACGGAACACGGAACACACACAGAACACGGAACACAGAACACACGGAACTCAGTCATGCCAACTACTCTTTGATCCTCTTGTTAATTTGATTAATATGCACCATACATATTAAAGCAGCAAGCTACTTACCGTATATGTCTACATGAACAATGGTTAAATGACATGATGAGTGATGAATGATGTGTAATGTCAAAACTGTCTCTCATGGCGACCAACCCAAACTCTGCAGTTCCCTTCAGCTCCATAAAGTGTTTAAGCGTCTTACAGCTCATTGTTTTGGTTTAATGGCCAATAACTTGGTTCACTCTCACCACTCTCATTGACCTCGGCAGCTGATTGAATGAAAAAGCTTCAATGACTCCAATGTATGCAAACATTTAGATGCTGAAGAACCAGATATCTCTTTGAGGAGTTTGTGGAAACAGAGCAACAAGGAGAGTAAATATTGAACCTGCAACAAACCACATCCATGAACCAATATTCTGGTAGTCTGGTTGCCAGAAACACAACTCTACATAAATGCTACTTTTGCAAACGTCTGCTGTGTAAGTATGGACATGTAAATAGGCAACTGTTTGCTAACACATCAGCCATAACAACTTTATAAAGCTATATCGAATGTGTTTGTAATAATCTGCTTGTTTTGGGGCTCTGCAGCCAAATGGTAAAAAAACAAACAAACAAAAAACAATGAATGCTACTTTCAACATCTCCTGTCTTTTCTAGACTTGCCATTCTGCACCTGCCCACCAGTTGTCACTACAGAGCCCCCACCTCATCTGTCTCAGACACCTGTCTACACAGCTGCTCATCAGACCCAGTATGTATTGACGACAGCTAGCGCTTGCTTTCGCCCTAATAGTCTGCTGCTGCTACCTTTTGCTCAGTTCTGCCTGTCTGGTCTTGTTATGCCTTCATGCCAGCCTGTTCAACCCTTATTGAAAAGACTGTCTTCTCTGTACCGACTGTAAGTGTGCCATGTGACCAAGAAAAACTGTTTTTACCTCACCTTTCCTGCCTTTTTATTCTGCATATGAGTTCATGTCATGAACTAGACTGTGCACATTTAACCTGTAACTAATCTGAACCATCTGGTGTGGTTGGCCATCACAGAATGTATTAATGGTTCATAATTAGATTTAATTTATTCACTAATTGTCTGTTACTAATTTGTATTCTGTATTTTGGAGGGCTTTCAGAATAAAAGTTGATAATCATGACACAATCTAACACAGTTGCCTCCAAATTGAAGGCACACCTGGCACACCACATTGGTGAACTGCTCGTTCATTCTTTCACAGGTCAAAACTGCCTTGAGGCTACGTATGAATGATTGGAACAACGACTGAATATATTTTTTATTTTTGGGTCATACCACTAAAATGGACCATACCACATGGGATTACATGACACACGATTATACCACATAAACAAAGACTCATTGCTGCATACTTTGTATTTTATAAATTAAACAAAAAAAAGGAAGTTACACATTTTACACAAACAACAGAACAAAGACAACGTAAAGGACACCTATTAAACACGTTTTTTTAATAGTGCCCATGCATTGGAATTAAAAAAATGTTCATGTCCAGATTATCTGCGAATGTGAGAGTTTTTTTCATTCATTAAGTCTCCCAATAAAACAGCAAGAAATCATCAAAAAACAAAATAATGTCCAGTTTCATGATGAACAACAGCTGATTTGGGAACAACTAACTAAATTAAATTTCACTCATGAACAATTGTGAATACTAAGAAAAATATGTTTACCTCCTCTACTTCTTATTCTGTCAACATTACCCATAAAACAATGTTTTTATTTTTGCATTGCATATATTCTTATACTTGTAACTGGTGGTAGATCATCAAGCTTAAGCTCTTGTGTTAGTACCCTGCTGAAGTGTTACTGTACACATTTATGGAGAGCATAAGAGAGTGTATATACTGCATACTTGTGAGGATGAAGTAGTGTTTGAGGCGGTCTTACATGATGTATTTGTGGGCTGAGTGCTTACCTTACCTGAGATTATTCACATAGAAAACTATTTTCTACTGCGACCACTTCACTTTGATATCCTCTCTGTCATATTCAGCACTTGAAATGAGTCCTTATGTGGCAATACAAAGTTCTTCTCTCTGTCTCTTTCAAATTCTCTGGAGACATCAAGCCTTACTTTTACTCTTTCAGTTGCCATGGATACCTACGGCAAAGCAGCTAATTTGAGGCAACAATAAACTCTGCGCTTCCAAGCCTTTGACAAATTTGTCTCCAAACTGACAATCTAAGAGACTCCCTGTGTCCCCGCTCACATGCTGACACAAACCAACTGTATCCACACATGTTGATGACAATGAACTTGGACTGACGCACTTGACCGTTGGATGACAGCGGAACCGCGATCAATGTAATCTCCTTCAGCACAATCCAAAGCCACTGTCATCATCTATCTATGTATCCCAGTGGAACAGGGGGAATGTGTGAAATCAATTCTGCATTCATTTAAGGAGCAGCCAGCCTCATCAGTCGGGCCCCAGAGGTGACCCCGAGTGCTCCAGCGCGGTCCTTACTGAAGTTCAGCTCTGGTTGATAGCCTGGTATCCACTAATGCGCCAAACCGGGATAACTATGCTGTACTTTACCTAAACAAAGTGCAAGAGTAGAACTCTCAGATCTGTATGTAATTAAAGAGATAGTTAAATATTTTGGGAAATACACTGTTGGGGCTTTTCCCCATGGAAAAAGAAAAGCCTAAACTGGTTTGAACCGCGCAAAGCCCCCATCAGGCGTTGAAACCACAGCACTGGTTTTCAACCACAACACTGGTTTTCAACTGCAGAAGGAGCATTACGGTACTCCCTGATTCTTCATTCTGCCACATGCGGAGCAGCGCGCCGCTTAACCCGCCGACAGAGGGCGTTACGGTCCCGGTTATCGCTGGAGAAACTCCCCCGAACGCGTCCGAAGAAACGACACATGTCTGGGCAGAGATGGAACATAGTGTGTTTTTGTAACCTTGTTTGTTTAACTGTACTGTCACTGTGTTCTGTATATGTTACAGACCGCCGAGTCATATTCAGTGCCGTGAAACATAATTGTTGTGCTGCAGCTGTAATAAAGTTGATCCACACTGCTAAGCTTTGTTGCGTTTTAAATCCGCACCCATCAGGAAAGTCGGTTATATTTTATCAGTTAAAGGACCAGTGCCGCAGCTTTCAATCCTGACTTTGCCCATCAAGCTTCTGTGTGATAAATTTAGAGTTACTGAACTTACCTGTTGTGTTGAGGATTTACTTTGCTTTGAGTGCAATCCCTTTCTTTTCCAGCTAACACACACACACACACACACACACACACACACACACACACACACACACACACACACACACACACACACACATACACACACACACACCGTTACGTTAATTCATACGCGGCCTCCATTGTGTGTCTCATTCTCCCTATAATCGCGGCCATGCCGCCATTGTTAAGTTTTGCGTGGTCGTAATCACTTACGTGACTACGACTGCCAACTTTCTCTTTTTCTCTCTCCTCCCCTCCTTCCACCACGTGCTTGTTTGTTGATTTTAGTTAGTATGCTTGTAATTGTATAATAGATGTGTTGTTGATTTATAATATTATAGATTTTTTCATCAGTATTGTTAAGATGAATAAACTATAGTTTTAAAGAGCAGTTTCTGTGACTATTGTGTGCATATGTGTTGCAGTAAGAGCTGGTTGTTATAGTCAATATTCAAAACTTCACTGTTCACTCTATAAATGAGTAAATAGTACCTTAATTATTGACATTTTGAGTGAATACCAAGGAGACTTAATCCACAGTTTGGTGGATTCATGTTTATAATCCTATTGATATTAATAATTTTATTAATATTAATAATTGTATTAATATCAATAATTACATTGTTATACATAACCAAACCTGCTCCTGCCAGATCCCAACAACACTAATTTCTAATTTCCAGTGCAAAAATTTGCTGTGTTCAGTAGTATTTTGTGATAATTTAATTAATTATGTTCAACTGTATTTAGGAAAATACAGTATACACGATATTAACTGAAATATTACTTGCATTTTACATTTTGACACAGCCAGGGCCTCTCTGCAAGACAGGGCCTCAGGTAAAAAAAATGCAGGAGCCACTTTAAAGGTCTAGTGCGTAGGACCTGGTGGCATCAAGCGGTGAGGTTGAAGATTCTCCCGTGTACCAAGTGGTAGAACTACTGTGGCCGACGCAAAAATACAAAAACTAATGGCCTTATCTAGGGGCAGCGTTGGGTTTGTCCTCTAACAAAAACACTACAATTCTTTTTTTCAGGTGATTATATGCTGATGAAAACATACGTAATAATATTATTTATTTTATTATATATATATATATATATATATATATATATATATATATATATATATCCCCCTAAATGTTACACACTGTATCTTTAATGCCCTGACAGTTTATATTGTGTGTTAGTGGTGCATAATACCAAACACATTTGCAATTCATCAACTTTCTACAAACTTATGAATATAGGGTCTTGGGGCCTTAAGGGTCTGGGGCCCCGTGGCACATGCCCCTGTTTTCTGGTTGGTAATCCAGCCTTGTCTATCCATTTTGTCAAACAGGTGGGCTGCCTGGCCCCTGGTTTGGATTATAAATAAAAAAGACCTGCATCATCCTTGCTAACAGTTTGTGTGTGTGTGTGTGTGTGTGTGTGTGTGTGTGTGTGTGTGTGTGTGTGTGTGTGTGTACAGGCAGGTATAAACAGCATTTTTGGAGGGTGAGTCGCTGCAGACCGCTCTGGCGCCACCTACAGGCTATTCAGTAAAATGTCTTGAGATTCAGCCTCCAATCTACCGAATCCTGTCAAAAACGTTTTATTTTATTTTTTTATTTATTTATTTAGTTATGTTAAATGTGTTAACATTTTGAATTAAAGTGTCAGTCATACCTGCAACTTTCTGTAATTCGGATAGGAACGTTACAAAAACATTATATTGTGCACTTGCGTTCTACCCGGACATGTGAGCGGTTGCACAGTTGCCCAGAATCGGTTTCGGCACGCCATTGTGGAAAATAGTTACTTTCATATTACTGACTCCTCGCTGAGAGCTTATCTTCGTAGTTGAGTCATCCCGGGTAAAATAACGAAAGAAGAAACTGTTCCACAATGGCGACGGACTCCTGGGCACAAGCAGTGGACGAGCAAGAAGCCGCGGCAGAATCGGTAAACCGTAACTTACGCAACACGAGCTAACGTGTTGTTAGCATGTTTAGAGGATGCGTTGGCCTGTTCTGGCTCAGTGTAAACGAAACTTTAACTGCTCAGCATTACTTCCTACATTATAAACTTTCCAACGACAGCGCTGCCAGTGAATAAATTGACTTGAGTGAAAGTCTGTTTAATAACTTATCAACTTAAGAATCGAAACTACCGGTTGGCCTCTGGTTGTCGTGGAAGCTAAATTAACTAGCTCGAGCTGAGTTGCTGCGTGCTCAATGAGTTACTAGCTTTAGCTGATTAGCACTCAAATGATGCAACATGCTCTAAAATAGGTCTAACGTTACTAATGAATACGTGACGTTAGTCACGACTTAACGTTAGTGTATCGCGTGTATTACCCTGTCCTGACTCGTATCATTTTAAGCATTATTTAATCAGAGAAACAACTCTTTAAACTTACTTATGTCCCCCTTACAGATCGGTAGCCTCCAAATAAAGGATAAACCAGAGGAAAATGGTAAGTGTGTGTGCAACATTAAGTGGGAGATGCAATAGTATGAATAAAACTGTAATCCGATAAAATGTTTGGGTTGTAAATAGAAGTACAATATTCACTATTATAGGCACCGTTGCAAATGCTACAGAGTCCAGCAGTGCCACTGCTAAGACAGAAGTTGAGGTAGAGAACAAGGGAACAGATGAAGAGGAAAATGACAAAGGTGAGCACTTTATTATTTAGATGCTCCATATTTTTCATGCTAATGTTTTTATTATTGTGATATTTGGTTGTCTCTTGCATCGTTACAGTCATGACATCATAACTTGTTTTTCCAGATGACAAAGCGGCTCAGTCGTTATTAAACAAGCTGATCCGGAATAATCTCGTCAATAACACAAATCAAGTGGAAGTTCTTCAGAAGGATCCCAACTCTCCACTCTACTCTGTGAAGTCCTTTGAGGAGTTGCGACTGTAAGTGAATCTGTTTGTCCGTTCACCTCTCTTGCTCTACAATATTACTCAATCGTGCTTACTAATATTTATGACGCATGCATGTAGCCAGAACGGATGTTTTGGAACCAAAATGTTACCACCAAGAGCCAGAGGTAAACCATACCTGCTCCAGGGGTGTTCCTTCAGATATGTTAAGGAGTGTGCGCATCTGCACTGCAATTTGCAATCAAAGCTGCTTAATTAAAGAAGCTTTCAAAAAGATCTGTCTTTAAACTTTGCTGAAGATGTGACATCTGCCTATTTTCTCTCGTGTGCAGCAAACCACAGCTGCTTCAGGGCGTGTACGGCATGGGATTCAACAGACCATCCAAAATCCAGGAGACTGCCTTACCTATGATGCTGGCCGAACCGTGAGTACACTTTGCACTGTACATGCATGTTGTGGAGTCCTCTAGCAAGGCATTATGCCTCTTAAGGCTCACTGAAATTGAGTTTAGAAACAGTTTAGTTACTATACAACTAATTACATTAATCACACCTCTTTTAATTAACTTTAAAATGTAAAATACATTTTATAGCCCCTTGCACAAGGTACAAATGCATAGAACCAATATGTATTTTGCCTCTTTTGCTTGTGAGCTAATTCTTTGTTTCTTCCTAAAGTCCACAGAATCTGATTGCTCAGTCGCAGTCGGGAACAGGGAAAACAGCTGCCTTTGTCCTGGCCATGCTCAGTCATGTAGATCCCAACAAAAGATATCCCCAGGTTAGTTTTCACCCCCTCTCCACTTCTAAAAGATCTCTAATTATCATCTTGTGTTTTAAAAGGCTGTTGGGAGTATCTGACAGCCTCATCCTTCCTGTCTCTCACAATAATTATTAACCTTTTATAAATTTAACTGAATTTATTTTTTTCCTTCAGTGCCTGTGTGTGTCACCCACCTATGAACTGGCACTTCAGACTGGCAAGGTAATCGAGCAGATGGGCAAACAATATCCTGAGGTCTCACTAGTCTACGCCATCAGAGGAAATAAATGTAAGGCTTCTCTGCTCTCTACAATGCTGCATCTACATCTGATGAAATCATTAATGCGCCGGAGAGATTGCTCTGTGTTGATGACTTCTTGTTTTTTGTGAATGTTGCAGTGGAGCGGGGCATGAAGCTGCAGGACCAGATAGTTATCGGCACACCTGGTACCATGCTGGACTGGTGCAGTAAATTCAAGTTCATAGACCCCAAGAAGATCATGGTGTTTGTGCTCGACGAGGCCGACGTCATGATCGCCACACAGGGTCACCAGGACCAGAGCATCCGTATCCAGAGGTCAGAATAAACACCAAATGAAAAGTATCCGCGTGTGATGATCATTAAAAAATCTTGATAAATAATGAGATCATGTTTTTAATTAGAATAAATTATATATAATTTCTACAATTAAGGAGTTTCTGCGGTGCACAGCCCCAAATTGTGAACACTTTTTTAAATCCACAACTACCTTCCTTTCACTCCTATCTTCTCCGCTACACAGGATGCTGCCTAAAAACTGCCAGATGTTGCTGTTCTCAGCCACGTTTGAAGAGACGGTGTGGAACTTCGCCCAGCGCATTGTGCCTGACCCCAACATCATCAAGTTGAAGAGAGAGGAGGAGACACTGGATACCATCAAACAGTACTATGTGTTGTGCAACAGCAGGGAGGAGAAGTTCCAAGCCCTCTGTAACCTCTACGGAGCCATCACCATCGCCCAGGCCATGATCTTCTGCCACGTGAGTTCACTCGCTTCATAGTCATTCAATTCACTTAGATGATCTGATCTAAAAACACTGATTCTTCTCTTAAGTTTCTCCTCTGTGACCCTATAAGGATGTCCAACAAACCCTCTGTTCTCCAATGCAAAGCTTTTTATATGTGAGAAAATAACTATTAGTTTTATTTTACCAAATACTTTCAGCACAAGGCCTTCATCACACCCTAACTCTTCCTGTAAATCAGCTAGTGTTGCTAAGTCATGTTCTCATATTATTTCTTGTTTTAAATAGATACTTAGATTGCTGATGTTGTTGTAGTAGTAGTAGTAGTGGTAGTAGTAGTAGTAGTAGTGGTAGTAGTAGTGAATACTTTCCTCTTTGTAATCCAGACGAGGAAGACTGCGGGCTGGCTTGCAGGGGAGCTGTCCAGAGAGGGCCACCAGGTGGCGCTGCTCAGTGGAGAGATGCAGGTGGAGCAGAGAGCTGCTGTCATCGACCGCTTCAGAGAGGGCAAGGAGAAGGTCCTGGTCACCACAAACGTTTGTGCCCGAGGTAAGGACCAATCAACAGGCCCAATCAATGTCATCATTAGACTTTCTATTCAAATTATTATTGAATTATAAAAGGTAAAAATAGAAGAACATCATGTGTACAAACATAGATAATTGGCACAGTAGTGACACATTTTATACAAACACCTGATAATAAATATTCAATCAATGTCCTATTAATCAAATTAAATTGATGACAGTGGAATTTAAATGCATAAATATGGGTATTTTACTGTTTAATATACATAAACAGTAAAATACAAATATACAGTGCTGCCAATGGACAGTGTTTCTCTTGTAATATTTTATCTTTCTCTACCCTTTTCCTACATTCAGGCATTGATGTGGAGCAGGTTTCTGTGGTGATCAACTTTGACTTGCCAGTAGACAAGGATGGTAACCCAGACAACGAGACATACCTGCACAGGATTGGTCGCACGGGACGATTTGGCAAAAGGGGGCTGGCCATCAACATGGTGGACAGCAAGATGAGCATGAACATCCTCAACAGGATCCAGGAGCATTTCAGTAAGTCTGCAGCTGCTACACACAGACACCTTCTTATGCACACAAACAGTGGGATCAAGTGAGGGACGTTCATATGTAAAAATAAAATAACTACTCAATTTAGGAGGACTGTGGCTTCCAGTGCTCACCATCTGGCAACCCTCTAAATGATACCCACCATGTTCTGTTTTCTCCCTCTGCAGGTAAGAAAATTGAAAAACTAGACACGGATGATCTGGATGAAATTGAGAAAATCTCCAGCTAAAGAGGAAGGTGTTTATCGCATGAAGGACGACCACCCGACTTCCCTTCCCCTCTTGGATCTCCAAGGACTGTACGCTCCTACAGTGTTTTACGCTTTTATTTTTTTTTAGCCGTCGGAGAGAAGAGCAAAACCACAAACACAGCATATGTTTACACTTGGATATGTCTCCTCTCAGACGAGTCTCTGGAACATACCCCATCTCACTCTTTGTACTTCTTTGAATAAAGTTTATTGTTGAGTTTATTACCGTGTATCGTGATGCTGCTGAAGCAGCCATAGTTGACTCTGTTTTACTGAACACACATAGAGTTAAAAAACACTTTTTGGTGTTGGCTGTAGTGGTGGCATGATACAAGCTATTCTGTAAAGAGATTCACAAAAAAAAACATTCATTTATTAATTAATTACTAAAAACATGTGCCACAAAGTTCTTCATTTTGAAAGGAGCAACGTATAGTTGAATGTAACTGTTTTACGTAGATGACTACCAAACCTCAGTACAAAGGGTGAAGTTGGGTATGCTGCTCCGAGCAGTACTTTTATCATTAAGATTGTTATCAAGATGGTGGTGGTTGGGTTTCAAGGGTCTATGCAAAACTTATCAACATGTGATAGCATTCTCAAATACTATCAATCTGTATTTACATGTCAAATTAATCCTGAATTAACCTCAGCTTTAGCATCAGGTTGTGTAGTCAACTGCCAAAAAAGGCGGCCTAGAGTGATATTACACTAACTCCCAAGTCATGGACATTTAGATATTTGTTTTTAACCAGTAATCAATCATCAGCTAACCGCACATCTCACACACACATATCATTTTATAAACGATTATGGCTATTATCAGGACAGGCTCGGCACCACTGCTGAGCTTTAATCGTTGGTCTTCTTTTTTCCTTCATCTGTTGTAAAACCTAATTTTTAACTCAAAATATGGCCGTTAAGGTCTGATGTGATCAGTTTCCCTTTGTGTCTCACTGTCCCACGCAATCTGTTCAATCAGGGTCTCCAGTTTGACTTGAGCTCAGCTACATTCTTCACCCAGACTGTGCTGATTTAAAGGATTGTGAGTCAAACAAAGTTACACAATGCCTTCCTCAAGTGCATTATATATACAGATATGATTTAGTTTTAAAGACATTGGGCTTAATATTCTGACTAACACTTGAAATTTTGGTTATATATTGAATTATGAGCGTCTTCAGGATGTATGAATTATCTTAAAACCAAATGCTGAATTGACTTGAGCACCTATGCCAATCAGATTCACTGTGTTGCTACAACATGGTCACATGGATAGAAAACATGTACTTGTGTACATATTTACAAAAAATAAAGAAAAAAAAATAGGTCAAAGAAATATTGTGACTGACATATTAAGTTTGTCACTTCTAAGAAGTGCTAAAAACAATCCTCGTGAGGTTCAATTTTGACAGATGCAGCACTTCGAATACAAGCCTAAATCGGTTAACCTTGCATCAGTGGATGACCGTACAGCATTATGGAAACGTTGGGATGTCTGGCGTATTTGACCAATGTGCTGGAACATTAAGGGCAGCGATTGGTCCATCTGAACCTTGTTCAAACCTCACCCGGCTCCCACCGGCATGGAGAAGACTGCTGGTGGTGGTCCGGCTTAAATGGACTGTTTACGGACAACTTAGCCAAACTAGAAGCAAGTGAGAGTGTGCTGAAAATCCACGAGAATGCTATGTGAAGACTTTCGGGTAAAGAACCAATGTATGCAGTTTTATTTGGACATTTGGATGTATACATTATCAGTGAGTGTGTGCACTTTGTTGATCCATAATGTAATAGCACTGTACGAGAGCCATGGACAGACAAAGCAGTTTTAGCTATAGAATTCGACACTTCTCCACATGTTGTATACCGTGTTTGATAATTGTCAGAACCAACCAAATCCCAGTACATACATGTATACATAGGAGTAATACTGCCTAACTAGGCTTAAAGCAAGTTGTCTGTTGTAACCTGAAGGTCTTGTGTAGACAATGATAGGTTCAAGGTGTGTGGTATTCTGTAGCTGAGCTGCGTTCATGGACACAGTCATGTATTAATATGTTGAATTAAAAGAACATGTAGTCAATCGCTTATTTGTATAAGTGGGGGAAAAGATTTGTTACAAACACCAACTGGGGTCACTGACTCATAGTGAAGATGCCAAGTTCTGTTGTAAGTGAAGAAAACAAATATACACATAAATATAAAACTTTATTATGACATTCATTATAGAAATACAGTATCAACATGACTGAATGACGCAAAATCAATCCTTTGAATTTCCACTGGAGGTAAATTGCTCCTCTGATGTCTGTTGTGAAAGCTGCAGGTCTGAGGAGGCAAATAAGAGGTTATACATCTGAAAAATCATGTCTAAATGAGCTCCATGAGCAAATATGTTATTTTGTAGTAGATAGGTTAATAATATACAATACTGGGATGTGATTTTTGATATGGAATCAGATTCTGCCTCCTCACCCATCTCGCTGTAGTTCACCCTGGTGAGGAAGAGGCCGTGGGCAGGAGCAGCCAGGCCTTGTGGGTAGGCAAGAGAGTCCCGAGCCTCCAATATGTCCTGCAGCTGTGGCACTGAGAGCTGCCCCCGGCCTACAGCCACTAGAGCCCCTGTCATCCTCCGCACCTGGAGCACAGGGCCAAAGCAACCTTTTGTTTTTACAATAATATTACTGAAAATATCATAAAATAACTGCTTGCCTTCATCTCAGACATTTTTATTACCCCTTTATGCTAGAGGAACTTCAATTATGAGCCATAGTCAGTCATCACCAGCAGATGGCGGTACTTACTAACAATGAACTGCAACACAGATATTGATTTTTAAATAATTGAGCACAATAAGAGGAACAAACCTGCTTATAGAGAAAGGATCTGCTTGTAAAAGTCAGCTCCCAGAATGGTATCTCTCTGGGAAAAACAAACAAAAAAAAACTTAAAAATGTGCACAAATGTGTGAACATCATGTACAGTATACACACACAAACAATTGTTAAACATCACAGCTGTATATTTCTTGAGATGTTCGCATATTGGGCAAAAGGAGCACTGGCTGTAAGGCATATTCCCGACACTCATGAAACGTTACAACGACAGCATCGAGTCCTGAAGGCATGGCGGTCTACTTGGCGTCACTGACTGAATGTGCCGTACGAAGGAAAGGTTAAATATTGCCACAGGGGTTAATGAAGCAAAACAATATCTTGAATGGTTGTCAGATGTAATATAGCATTACTTGATCACATAAGCACAACTATAGAGAAGAAGCATGGATTGGAATGACAAAGCTTGACTGACTGAAGAAAAAAACGAATCCAAAAATTTCTTTAACAAATGTATTTCACACAATTTAAGTGAATCGACTGAAAAAAAGCTCCTGTTTTATGTCTATTATACGTTGAGACGTGTCTCTCTTTATCTCTCTTTTGTTGGATATTTCTATGCTTTCCCCCACCATGTGGACAGAGTTGGAGGCTGATGTGACATTCAGGCTCAAGCCAGACATCAGATAGAGTCGAGACTCTCCTCGTGCACAGATTTGTTTGAATGTCACATGCTGAATACTGCAGCTTAGGCCCAACAGGATTATCTTTAATGCAATAAAAAATATGAATCTGCGTCTTTTGCAATTTGACATTGGATTTTTCTTTGTGTTTGTTATCTTAACATTTAAGTCCCCCCCCCCCCAAAATAAAAGCTGACAGACTTTATATTTTTGGGGAGAAAACAGTGAAGTGAGCAAACAGGCACATGGGAAGAATTGGGTCAAATGCAAATTTGACTCAGCGCTTGCTGTTTGATTACATTTGACATGTAAGGAGTGCAGAGATAGATTTATACATCATGGACTCTAGTGAGGGACAACATCTTTACGTGGAAAGATGAAGGCTGACCCATGTTGCACAATCACACATATGTATCTGCTGTGTGTGTGTGTGTCTGTTCATGACATGGTATGACAGAGGTCATGATGAAAGCAAGGCCTCCAATTTAGAACAAACTAGCTTGATTTTTGATTGAAATAAAGCTGAAAGGATGAATTAATTAGCTTATCTAAAGAAAATTATTTTGTAACTAATTTGATAGTTGATGAATGGTTTAAGGCATTTATCAAGTAACAAGACGGCTATAGTCATGCTAGCAGGACTGTGAGACAGTTCTTATGCAGAGTGGTGCTTTGAGCTAAATGCTAACATGCTCACAATGGCAATGCTAATAAATAAATAGAAAACAGGAAGCATAAGACGCACACTAGCAATGAGGCTCTACTACAGTGATGCTTTGAGCTGTTTTTTTTAGTTTGCAGCAGATTAATTATACAATAAATCCCATCCAGAAGTGAACACACTCAGCTACACTACAGTTGATGTACCAGAGCCTATGGCCAACAACCCAAAGTTCAGAAATGGTGCACTGTTCACTTGTTTATGACAATGAGATGAGAAATATCCATTTTCTTTCAAGTCGAGCAGAGAGCACAGAAATATGCCTCAATATCCTACAGCTCCTCATTTTAGGATCAAATATTTAGTTCAAAATTCTGCTTTTAAACAATTCACAACTCAGTTTCTTATCATCTTATCACTGTTACTTAGAATAGAAACCCTTATCAAAAAATAAATACTCTTTTCTCTACTTTTGTAGAGAATAAAAGAGAGAAAAGACTAGTTCGGTGAAAATGCAATGAAACAATGGACACTTTAGTGCAAATGCACCATGTTACAGGGAATGTAACAAGTTAATGTGAGCATTTAAGTTAATGCTCCACATGTGTTGAGGTTAAGGGACTATGTGACATTTACTCTGAGAACTGCTAACAGTCTGCCTGTGTCCATATTGTGCGCCATATTTTCAGGGCAAATAATTAATGCCCACGGAAGTGGTATTTGGCATGCAGAGTGACCCCCATGGACGTGTAATCTCCCAAAACCCACATGGTCCTCTCTCTATTTCGCACTCTCTGTCCCCCCCCCCCGCAATGGATTATGTTGAATTGTCATTGTCTAAAGTACCTACATGACATACAATCACACAGCATTTTTTTTTACTTTCCTTTTGAAAAAGATTAGTTTGGTTTCCAGATCACAGTCTACTTGACCTGTGATTCACCTAGTATCACATCAAACACGCCACTGAGTCTGACTGAAGCTTGAAAGGGAAATCATTTCAAGGCTGTACATGCAGTGGAGTGACTGTAAATGATTCAAAACTTTAGCTTCTTAAGCATCAGTTGATGCAAGATTGAGAAACACCAGATTGATCTTTTGAGGGGTTGGAAAAGCACATGCATGCATCATTTCTTTATCTTCTTGGTTTTCTTTTCTTCTCATTCTTCTTTGTTACTGCAGATGTGAAGAGTGTATTTTGGACTTACTGTATATTTATCATTCTAATTTTGCTACGTTTGCTAACATGTCGAGTACAAGCAAAGATTATGTCAATGTTTTGTTTACAGCTAGTTATTCTGCCCCCATTCTACCTGTGGAAGTGTGCGTGTACGAAGGAGCTTCCAGGCTGTACGCTGGCCACATTCAGCGTCTTCACAGGGCTTTTAAAATGAATGTCGGAGTTGACTGCCCTGAAGCTGCTGAAGTCCTGAGTCCCGACCAGCAGTGCTGCTGCCTCACGCATGGCTCCCACATCCAGCTTCCTGATGAAAGACAGAAACAGGAGACACTTTTCTATAATAAGTGATCACAAAAAAAAACACGCAGTTAATGTAGACAGACCTTTTCTCATTGTGTTATTGAAACTTGACCCGAAAGTGACCAGCATGACCAGCGAGGTCCAGCAGCTGGGACGTGATGTACACATTAAGTACAGGTGCAGCCACGATGCAAAAACTATTTTCCTTCACACCTGTAATTTTACCATGGTCAGCACCTTTTACCGGTGTACGTTCCTCCTCTCTCTCAGCCTGAAAGTACACATTAAGTACGACCATGTTCCTGCTTTCCAAGTAGAATAATTTATTGGTTTGCTTATATAATATGAACTTCTTTGACGCACATTGCCACGTGAGAGAGCAGAGCATGTTGACGACCAGCTCATTTGAGGGAGTAGAGTGAAAGTGGGCCCTGTGCTCAGACTCTGTACAGTCTCATGCTTCTGTCACTGCTCAAATAGGGTCTCTCTCTCTCTCTCTCTGTGTGTGTGAGTGTGAGAGAGAGAGAGAGAGAGAGAGAGAGAGAGAGAGAGAGAGAGAGCGAGAGAGAGAAAAATTAAGGAGTGTGCCAAGTGACTCGCTAATTAAAATCTTAAAGCACCGATTTAAAATCTTGAACAAAGATGTGATGGAGCGCTGCATAAAATAGTGGCTAATTTATCGCAGATCAAGTCAGTCTATAGATTACTTTGTCTTAACTAAAAGCTTAATCTTTCCAAGGGGAGTTGGAAAATGGCACACAGTTCAGCAAAACATAATACTTGACTGACTGCATTAATATGGTGTAAAACATATGATTGAAATCATTTTCTTTAGTCAGTACTCTGTTTTATAACCAAAAAACCTATGAAACTTATGACATTTTCAACATCATCATCAGCCGTACTTAGTGTTTAGTGCTAATGAGCAAATGTTAGCATGCTGACACACTACACTAAGAGGGTAAACATGGTAAACATTATACCTCCTAAACATCAGCATGCTAGCATATGTTAGCATGTTTTAGCATTACTCAAAACACCATTACAGCCTCAGAGTTGCTAGTGTGGGTCTGCTTTTACTTAATTGACTAATATATGTCTATCTTTACTTTTTCTCATACTTATTGTTATTTTGTCTATTTATTTGTGGAGATCAGAGATGAATCGATCAATTAATTCAATCAATAGTCAAACTAAAATTGTATCTGCAACATTTATGATATGAGGTTAAAAGTGAGATTTCTTGCTTTTCTCTTTGTTACATCACTTTAATTTTAATCTCCTGGGGATTTCCCGGGAGTGTTGGTCAGACAAAACAAGAAATTACCGTGGACATTTTTATTCATTTGAAACAAAAAGTAAATAACTGTAAGTTGCAGCCCCTGTGTGGTGTCAGGTGTTGGTTATAATTTTTAAAAAGCTGGCAATGTGCAAAAACCGAATGTGAATATAAATACCAAAGAATTCAATTCATATTTCAATAATTTCAAAAGTTATGCCGCAATATGATCAGTGAATTTCAAAACACAAAGAGATTATTTCCCTTGTTCTAAGAAATGCAAGGTTTCAAGGCTAAATTCAACATTAAAATTAACTGTGGAGATGAATATTTTTTGCAGTGGTAAAGATGGGGGTGTGTGATGACGAGGGAGAGGCAGATCAAAGAGAGAACGGAGATAGGCTGCTGAGGCGGAGAGACGCTTTGGGGTGGACGGACGAGATGGATGCTGAAAAAAGCATCCATCTCGTCCAAGCAGAGACACCAGAGAGATAGAAACAAGAGAGGAAAGGAGAAATGGAAAGAGGTAGAGAGAAATAAGTGTAGTGGAGAGAAGGACAAGGGTGGCAGAAGGAAAGAGAGAGTAGAAAATACCCACCGTCAGGGTAATGTGCGTGGGTGTTGTTCTGCATGTGTATAAGCCTGCAGCTTATCTTGCCCTACTTTTTGCCCAAAAAGCGGAGAGAGAAGAGCAGACAAATGTTCATACGTACGCTCTCTGAAATGTGCTTCTTCACGCTTCCTCCCAGCTAAACGAAACATTGCCTAAGCTACGGAGCACTAGCCATTTCATCTGTTTCTTTCTCTCTTTCTGTACTCTGTCTCCCTCCTTCTCCTTTGTTTGTTTTTGGGATGTCAGCTCAGATAAAACCACTTTGTTTGACTAGCCCTAATTTGCAGTTTCGGCATGGCACGTGTGGATTATTCATGTCTTTAACATGCCATTGTTTCTGCAAGGCTTGGCATTAGCTCATTGAGGGCGTGTCTGTGTGTGTGTGGGTGTGTGTGTGTGTGTGTGTGTGTGTGTGTGTGTGTGTGTCTGGACCTACATGTTAGATTGAGTCTGTGCTCGATTTTTCTTTCTTATGGGAAATCATCAAACACAAGGATGCAGAATGAAAGGACAGATGGGTGAATGAAGGGAGGGGTGGCATATAAAGTGGGATAACTCACTGGTTGCGGAGGTTCCAGCAGAGATCACGGTCTGTGAGGGGAAGCAGAGAGTGGTGTGAGATTCCCAGGGCTATCCGGTAGACGTAGGTCCGAGACCGGGCACGGAAACGGGCGTGAAAATCATTAGGCACACGGTGGGCACGCGTGATCCTGGCAGAGTGACAAAAGAGTAGTTGGAGGTCAGAAAAGCTGGAAATTTGACTGTCTGACATTCTGAATATGCAGTCATTTCTTCTAAAACCACATCAAATAATACTAAACATTTGAATTCTGTTGGATGTTTAAACAAGCAGACATCACTGTTTCATTCCTCCCTCAGACTGAAACAGTCCCCAGACCCAGATGGTGTTAAGACTTTCATTTTGAACTGCTAGACAGAAAAACTGTGCACAAGTTGGTGTCCAAAATGCCAGCGTTGCAGCTTTTTACACAAAAGCACACCCGTTCTCAGAGTCCTAAAAGGGCAGCCAAGAACCTTCAAGAGCCAAGCGCTTATGCTCACACAGATAGCATCACAACAGAGGCTGGAGCTCTTTGATGCGACTCCAGCAGGGGCACGGCTAACACGGAGAAACACACAGGCAGAGATAGATCATGTTATAACTCTAAGTCAGTTAGACTAAGTCAAACAATGTGGATCAATTTATGAGTTTGTGCAACATCAACAAGGAGACCAGAGAATGTAACTGGCATTTCTGATCTGAGTTCTGCACATGTAATTGAATCCACTTGCTGAAACAATGAACCACATTGTGTTGTTTAACAAAGATTTACAAAGAATTTGTAATTTGTAAAGAAGAAAAATATGAATATATTTGGCTGTGTTGTTAACTTTTGAAACTGTCCAAGCTCTTGTGATAACTGAGTGCAAGTGATTGAGTTGCTTTCATGGCTGGTGCTACAGCAATCAACATACTGGCAGCTTTTATGGAAATCTTTTATTCCTAATAAGTTAAATGGCATATGGCAAATCTTCCCTTTTACTGCACAACAATTCACTGTTTTAGAGTTGCAGCATTTTCTTTTTAAGTGGTTCTTTTTAAAATGAACACAAAACCATTGTCTTTTACTGGCTGGTGTTGTAATCATTCTTCATATGTTCATGGCTGATAAAGTAACACTCCACACTATCTCCCTTCAATGAGGCAGAGATGTTTGTACAGTAATAATACAGTGACGAGTGGGGAATCTTTAATACTTACATCTGTAGACTGAAAGAACAAAGAGCTGCAGCCAGCTGTGCCAGTGTGATTGTGACCACACCAGCACACTTGTGTTCATCCATACACGAGTATGCACTTATGCATGCGTGTGTGTGTTGGAGAAGGCAAGAGTTGAATAGGGGTTGAGATGTGTTAGCATGTGCATGGTATATGGAACTATATGAACAATGTTCCAACACACACATCCCATGTATGTGCACACGCGTCTCTTTCTAGTACACAGCG
This sequence comes from Cebidichthys violaceus, assembly GCF_023349555.1. NCBI lineage: Eukaryota > Metazoa > Chordata > Actinopteri > Perciformes > Stichaeidae > Cebidichthys > Cebidichthys violaceus. The sequence goes on along the minus strand of NW_027176428.1, from coordinate 4,877,887 downwards.
GTGCATGTACAGTCTATATGTTTGTGTGTGTGTGTGTGTGTTTGCCTGTGCACATTCAGAAAACTAGGTTATGTTTCCAGGGGAGGAGATTGGGTGCGACACATGGCAGAGGAAACCCTTGCGTCTGCCTTCAGCGCCTGCTCCGATGTGAAGTGACAGCCTTTTTGCCTGGCCCCCAAACCACACACGCACATTAAATTTTCATAAGCAGTGTACAAAGCATGGCCTTACACAATTGTGAAGTGGTGCATTGGCATGGCACCATTTAGCTAATCAGCAGTTTCTCCAATGGGAAAAGAGGCAATCATTTAATTTGGGCTTATTTAGGCCTTTTTTACGGCAGCACAGCAGACAAACGAACCCCCGACTGAAGAGGTGCTTTTTTTACAGTGTGCTAGTCTATGTTTACATCTTGATTTGGCACACTGTTTCAGGAGGCAGCAGACCAAAGCTATGAGCTGGGAGCCATATTCTGATTGTGACTGTGACAAAAACTCTTTTTGATAACCTCTTCCATCCAAGTAAAATGTTTGTGTTGCCAGATCTGACAATGTGTTTTTAAGACAGATCCAGAATGAAAAATTCTATCCAATCTGAACATAGGGGAATGTGTATGAACATTACTGGTGGTTGAATATTTTGGCAAGATGTGTGTTTGTACTGCATATTTCTCAGCAGGTTTCACATTCTAATCAAACGGTAATTTCCATTTCGCTAGATCAGAGTATCCCTGTGTGTGTGTGTGTGTGTGTGTGTGTGTTTGTTAGTGATCAAAAAGCAGAGCAGGGATAATCCTTTCTAACCTTCTCTCTGCAGGTTTAGGGATTAGCGGGATGCTGGGAGCTTCCCTTTCCTCTCTCCTCTCTCCTCTCTCTCTCTCCCAGATGGCTCATTTCAAACTCTCACTGCTCCGTTTTAATGCAGTCTGTGTCAATATAGTTTGGTGCTCTTGCTTTGTCTTTGCACACCCCTTTATCCCTCACTAGCTGTACCTCTATCTGTCTATTTCTTTTGTCATTTGTGTCTCTTTTCTTCTTTTCTCTTCTTCTCTCTCTCAGACAGAGAAGCTGCCACACAAAGTATCACAGCAGTCTAAAACTGAGTAATCATAAAAAAGGGACTATGGCTTAGAATAATGCAATGATATGTAATAAAGGGATTAAAAGGAGGAGGTGGAGAAAAGCACAGTGAGAAGAAAAAAGGAAAAGACGGGACACCACCAACCAGGATATGAAATACTTCCATACAATTCATATGGCTCTTTCCCTCAAAAGCTCAACTTGTGGCATTTCATCAAAGCTATATGCTAACTGCTGGAGTAGATATTAACTAAACATACTGATGTTTTTTGGGGCAGGTCATCAGGAACACTTGTATTGTTGTATGAATGAGAAGAAATGTTCTTGGTGATTTAAGGTTTTAAAAACAATGCCCCAGGTTTCTCTACAGTACAATTATCTTAAGAATTTGACTCAATTTACCAATTTTGGCTGCTTTCAGAAATATTAGAATCATGGATATGACAACCAATAGCTTGGGGTGTTCATCGCAAATGTCATATAACACTGTCATTTCATAGCAGCAATACTTTTCTTCTCAAACCTCTGTGCCTCTTTTCATGTCTCATAGTTTGAATAAAATGCTCAGATTGGCCTCTGATCTAACATGGCGGATGAATGTGTTGTTTAGTATGAGTGGCTTGATTCTACTTTCATGCATTGACTTAAATGAAAATTTCTTGGGATCAATCTGAAAATGTCACACCTAAACTACAGATTTTCAGGTTACTGTGGCTGGGGAATGTGGAAATGTGTCCAGATGTTCAATTTGCACGACCCTGTGTTACAATGAAACCCTGTATGAGGAGATCACCTCTACTGGTGAACTTTTGAGACGTGACACTCCTGACTCACCTGATCTGCTCGGCTTTGAGATGGAAATTAAGAGCTTCAACAAGAATGTCTTCAGTAAACGGCGGCTTATCGTTGTTGCGTTGGAGGTCGAAATGGGCGGAGTTAGAGAGGGCGTGGACACCTGTGTCTGTCCTGCTGGAGATTGACAGAGACACTGGGTTGAGCGGCCTCAGCCTCCTTATTGCATCCTGAACACAGACAGAGAGAACATCACAGAGGTAAAAAGCTGTGGGCTGTTATCAAAAAAACTTTTGAAAGAGTAGCTTTTGAACTTTTTAAACCACTCTCAGCTTACCACAAATAGCCAGACAGATACGTTACATCAAAACAGAGAAAAAAGGAATATCAAGTAAAGCTGTAAACAGCAGCTTTCCGCAAATAGAAAGTGTGTCCACTTTCTTTCTAACATATTTTTGTCCCTCTTCATGCCTTTATTAGAAACACAGTATTAGATAGACAGTAGCGGGCTGATGGGAAATGAGGGGAGAGAGTGATGGTGAATGACATGGGACAGGAGTCACCAACATGCAGACTGATGAGCTGAATAATCTGCTGTATGAAACACCTGCTACGTATAAAACAATGCAATTAGCTTACATCTGGAGGAAGTCCTTGGTATTAGTAGGCAGGCTGAAAACATCTGAGGCACTTAAAGTCTTCATCAGGGTACATCAAGTCGATATTATCAGAGTTAAGTCGAAAAGTGTTGTACATCCATGATATAAGACGGATTTCTAACTTCTCAATTAGAGTGGCTTGGATGTTTTTCAGACTGCCAACTGATACCAAGGACTTCTTTCAAATGTAAGCTGGACAGTCACTATTCTGTATTTGTACTTGACTGCTTACCCTATCCTTGAAAAGCACTAGATTTTATTTTACTTCAACATTACCAACACAGAGTTTCTTGACCCAGTGCAGCACTCTCTATTTTTTCTTCACCACCTTCAACAGTTTCAACAAAAACTAAACATTAAAACCTTTATGAAGGAAGGATTTGGTGCTGGGCTGTTTTGTTATATTGCATTAGTTTCAGTTAGGTGTACCTAATTAACTGGCAACTGAGTGTAATTCACATAGCATTTGACATGATAGAGAGCCTACTGCACAGTCTGCCTGTATGTTGTGTGTTGTTAGCTATGCGATAAATGCTGTTCAGGTCATTTCACAACAAAACCACATAGTAGCCTACCAGTAGCTTGTTTTCTGGTTTGTAGGACTAGAAGATATGTTGGGACGAAGGAAAGAAAGACACAACGACACCTTAGTATCAGTAAAACTTACCTCCAAGTGGTCCTGGACCCCCTTCCTAACCAGCTGATTGGGAGGCACTTTCACTGCACCCCTGCATAAATAATGACACTCAAATAATAGATAAATAATAACACACCTTAAAGTGTAACCAGTTACCCTGTAGTATACCCTTACCTGTAATTTGTTCCAATGTATTGAAAAAATACGAGATAACGTGCCCAGTTGTGCATGGTCTCTCAAAATATCTTTGACACTTCTTGATCATATTGTTCGCGTTTACATGAGTGAAACGTTACATTTGAGGGAAAAAATCCCTTTTTAAGCACAACTTTGACGTAGACACCGCGTCCTTATGGTTGCTGACGGGGACTGGGAGTCGGCGAAGGACGACCATTACAAAACCCTGTGAAGGACTCATGTGTTTAGGGACAGAGCAAAAGCGACAGACTACTGCAGAGAAAAAGCAGCAGGCGGCGGAACGTCGACATGTGTCGCATTTCCGGGTAGTTTTATTTGTAGTCCGGAAGAACCTTAAAGACCCAAATTGCAGCGTCTCGGTTGAAACAGAGCGGGTTAGTGTATCACTTTTACTCAGTATTTTGTTCTCGATACAACAACCAACATAAGTGCACTGTGTCAAGATATACAAACTATGTATCAAACACTGCACACAAGCTTAAAGACACATGATGGTCATCCCACCTCTGGCCATATTTCTGTGATCACGTGCGTTCTGCACGTGTGCACTTCTGTGACATCCACGTACTATACATGAACCACACATATGCACATTAATGTATAGTTTTAGGCACAACGTTTAATATTGATGTCTGAGCAAGGACTCTGCCCCTTATCGGTCCCTTTTTGATTGCGTCATAATCCACTGAGGCGGTGCGTGTCGGCGTCCTCGGCTCTGACCAGCCGCAAAGCCATCTGCCTCGGAGACCATTGAGGTCAGAGACAGTGGAGATATGTCAGCTGCGAGTGGGATAAAGAGAGTCAACATGAGCAACATACTGAGTCCAAGATTGAAGAGGATTATGACATGAAAAAGAAAAGAGAAAGTAAATCAGACTTTTTATTAATCGTATCCAGAGGCAAACGATCAGCCTGCAGCGAATTGCTCTTTTCACTTCTCTATTGCGCAATGCACCTCCATAAATCTGAGATAGAAGTCTGATTTCCTCGATTAAATTAAACAAATTCAGATATTCATTTTAGAACTCAATATATTTGCAGAAAGCTCTAAAGGTGTATACACTTTAGACTATCAAAATGTATAATTGCAAGCCTTTGTTGAAACTGCCAACTGTTTTAGATATCTGGGTTAATTTGGCCTACTAATCATGTGGGCAAGTCAATGAGGAGGTAGCACAGTTGGAGGTGACAGTGTAAGATTGTATTGTGTTTTGGCAGGATAATTGGGTTAAGTACTAGCCTAGTAACCCTTTCTTAATATTAAAACTACATTTTTTTTTAAATATTAGGCCTACTCATATTCCCTATTTTTTAAATGAAACAGACATACACATCACCATTGTTGTATTATTATGAGGGATGATGATGGGAGGATGTCTACACCACTCTGTTTTATATTGTAGTGTCTGTTATACTGATGTAAATATTATCAGGGCAAATATCTATTCAAGACTCAGCTCTTCTTCCTACCACGATTCCTCCTGTTGGCCAGAGTTGTTACGGCGGATTGTAACTAGACGGCGCTCTCCTCTCCTTTTTCAGTGTCCACGGTGCAGCTACGCCTCTCGCCTGACTCGGCAACAGTGGCAGCAGCGTAGTAATAATCTGACTGCCGCGCACCGGGCTCGCATTTTGTGTCACGGTGCCACCGGGAGAAAGGCGACAGACTGCTGCGCGTCAGGGGACACCAGTCACCATCCGCACGGTTCAAGCGACATCCCGCCGCGGGCAATGACATTGGCAGACTGAAGTGGGAATACACGATAAAACGCAAAAATGACGGTGGACTTTGAAGAATGTATAAAAGATTCACCCCGATTCAGGTAAGGCTGCTCCTCGCAGACACATCACAGCGGTGCGCAAAAATGGCACACCTTCTTTTACGCATGATTTTTTTATGAGGGGGACTGACTGCTTTCCGCTCATGTAGCATTTGTGTTGGCATCAACAGAAGATGATTCGCTCATGTGTTCAACAGCATGGCGTGTTTCTTTCAATTTGGTATTTTTTTTGTTGCATTTTTCAAAATCCTGATTTTTTTTTTTAAATGACACATTTGGTTAGTTGTTAAAACATATATTTGCATTGTGATACATTTGTGGGAGACATGTGTGTCAGTGGTTCCAATGTGGTTTTTGAATGTGGGTTGTAACCTTAGCTCAGTACATATGAGAGGAGGGACACTCATTGCCACGCACAGTGAGGATCCATTTTGCTTTAGTGTAGAAATGATAAGTGATTTCCAGCATGCTTTAATAAACCACCTGATATGCACTGAATAAGAAAGGGACACTCCTCTAATGTGGCCTTATAACAAGTGAGAGTGTATGATGGGAGGCACCTGTGTGTGAATGAGTGTGACAGCATGGCATACAGGTTGAGTGCAGTCTTTTCATTTGCTCACGGAGGAGGCCCTGTCACTCAGTGGTGGTAGGAGACTGGAGAGGAGATGCCCTTGCAGCAGCATGTCTTTGCCTGGCTGGCAAAGAGGCATCAAGGAGAGGAGTTTCTCTCTGCAAGAGACGGAGATAGTATCCTGGGCACAGATCCAGCTGTTCGGCCCCTTGCCTGCCCGCTGGAGGGTTGTAGCCACACTCAGTCCACGTGCCAGTCTGGCACTCCTGAGCAGGCCGCTTAGAAACCAGCAGAGGAAGTTCTAACAGCATGTAGGCTGTAGGTTAATTATGTTAGAGAAATTGTCTGGTATAGTGTCATTTATTCAGTGTTTCACTAAGAAGGAGCAGGATGTGGGTTTATACTGTTTATTGTCAAATATTTTGTTCCGTTTTCTCTGTGTGTCTGTCTTCTGTTCTGTTTCTTCATGTCAGTGTCTGTTGCCTGTTTGCTCTCTGTTCTCTGTGTTTGTCATTTTGTTGCTCCCCTCTTCCTCTCTCTCAGACACAACTTGTCCTGCTTGTTGAACGCTGTGCGACTCACAGATAGTTTGTGATTTGAGTGATAAAGCAGACAGTGGAATGAAAGAGAAAGAGCTGAGAGAGACAGACACTGAATTTGCTGCTTAAATCCCACCTCAGTGATGGATGGTTGAGACGTAAGGTCACAGGAAGAGACATTTTCTGCCTGGTTCACTTTCCCATGGTCTAATGAAGACTGCTATTTGGAAAATTCCAACACTGACAAAGGAAGCTGATGTTTCCTTGTAGTAGGGAAATGTAATGTTGTGTAATACTGCGATCATGATGATGGTAGTGAAAATCCTTATCCTGGTTTAGATCACATTTGGATTATAATGTAACATGGAGTATGAAATACCTTGTTTTTCATTCCTCTGTGTACATGATATTATCCAGATTTCTCTGATCATCTGTCGGTGAAGGGTTTGTCTGGGATTTGGTTTCTGGCTGTCTGGACACTCCGCTGAACAGCGCTCAGGATACTTGTGTTCATGTAAATACACACACTGTTTCCTGCTAAAAAGAAAAGAAAAGAGAGTAATAGTTGAAACCAGTGCACAGTTTTACCTCCAGATATAATGAAACAAATATCCAGGAGCTATTCTAAATACCTAAACAACTACTAATAAATAAAGACGGCATTGTCCAAAGAGCAAAAACAACCATTGCTATAAATTGCCATATATTAAAGACAGTCATTGCAGAATTTTCCATTATGTTGTAATGACTGGTGTCCCAGGTTTCTTTCTCCTCTTTGTTGTGTCATTCTGGAGAAACAGAAGTAGGAAGAGCAGAGAGCCGGTCTGTCTGTCTTCCCACACATGGTGCTTAAAAATGCTCACACACACCCTCTCACTGCAGGTCTTAACTTGTGCCAGTCCTGTATGTGTGTATGCTTGATTAGGTGAGAGTGAAAGAATTTCTAGAATATGTCTGGTGTGGCTATAACTTACATTTTTTTGTTCAGTCTTCCTCTCAACTCTACTGTACTCCAACCTATTTTTTTTCTTCTCTGCCCTGCCTGTTATTCAGCTGTCACCTGCTGCATTCATTCATTCTCTAACACAACCTGAGATAAAGCCCTGTGCACCTGCCAGGTCATTATGAACTAAAAAAAACAATTGACTTAAACATGATATTTTGATAAGCAGTGAGGCGTTTAGCATGTTACTGTAATAATCTCACTCATCTGCTAACAAACAAGTGTAACAAGTTTTACCAAAACTAAATAATGGCAAGTATTACATTAACCTTTGATAACTTATATTTAGTCCTTTCATTGACGACATTGTTATGATATAAGTATTAATATGCATATGTGGGTGTGAGCTGTTGCCTAGCAACAGCTGCTGTAAGAGACAAATGGGAGCTCGGAGAAAAGAGGACAGAGAATTTAAGAATGGGAGAGGAGAGTGGGTGCTTTGAAAAGACACCACTCCTTACAATAAATATCCCATACCGAGAAGAGTTTCATTGGGACGAGTACGTCACAATGAAACGAATAATGAAATTCAAACGAATAACAAAATTAAAATACTGGTTATATTGATGGGTATCTCAGGTCAGTGAGTGTGCAGCTGGGGGTTTACAGAACCGGGGAACCAGCCGTACCTGTCAGCCTGGCCTCTTTCTGTCGTTTTTCTTTGTCTTTTTATCTCGGCCACATAAAGTAAACTGCATCAGGCTGTCCAGACAGATTGAGTGAGTGAGTCAACAAGATTTCAGAAAGTGACGGGTGGAGACAGATAGGCAGATTGGACGCATAGGATGTTTTGTTGCAAAATGTGATACACAACCTAAACTAGTCTTATCAGTCTTGGGGATGTTGTCAGCGGGTTTTACCTTCAATCACAGTGCCTGCGGGGCCTGTGATATATGAATGGATGTGAATGGTTAGTTAGTGCTGATGGGCAGGTGGCACCTTTTGCATGGTAGCTCCTGCCACCCCAGTGTGAATGGGTGTGAATGAGTGGATGACATGTAGTTTAAAAGTGCTTTGAGCAGTTGTAGGACCAGAACAGCACTATACAAGTACAAGTCCATTTACCATTTTATATTTGACCTTTTATGCCAATCAAAATTTAACAGGTTTTAAATTAATTTAACATCAAGACATTAAGAAAAAGTGTAATCGGTAACACTTTCCATGCCTATAATGCATTAGTAACATACTTATAATGCGATATAATCTGCTTATATTATTGTACACAAAACACAAATTAATATACGTATTCATAATTCATAATACGTTATAGCAATAATCATAAAACAATATAAAGCATTTTATAATAACTTATAAGGTCAAGTATCATAATACTTCATAATTACTCTAACTCTAACATTTGTTTGTTTTACAAGGATCATAGTGTATTATAATTCTCATAGTTGTAATACATTATACTTTTTTTAAATGCACTATAATGTGATTTTAAGTTACTCTAAATGGTCAATGTTTCAAGTGAAAAAAACATTGAATATATGAAAGAACAACCATAAAATGTTGTAAAATGTATTTTTATTTAACTTAGAGTAACTTATAAAAAAGATTATAATGTATTACAACTATGAGAATTACAATACACTATGATCATTGCAAAAAGTTGGTGAGTGCCAGGCAATTATGACGTATTACTTGACCTTATAAGTCATCATAAAGCATTATATACATGTATATAGTCATAGAAAGTATTACCATAGAATCGTGTTGAAGCTGTGTTGCAGTAGTCAACTGCAAAATTACAGCATTAAAAAGAGTTACTTACTAAAACAAATTCAGCATCAAATCTTTGCTAAAACCAGTGGGCATGTAGACTGTCATGTTTCCCATACAAGACTGGATGGGATTGTGTTACACTCATCACCTTCATATCACATGAAAGTTGCCAAACCTGCATCCTAGTTGACCTCAAATAATCTCTTCATGTTGCTGCATGTCAAAGCATGGCCGCCAGGAAGAATGAACAAGCGCGAAATACATTTGAAAACCACACATATACAGATGTTTTACATGATTTATCTAGTTCCTGGACTCTGATATCTGCAGCCCCTATTAAGCATTAAGGTGTGTACTTCCCCTGTGCTTTTCATCGTTGCTTGCAGGAATAACAGATATGAGATTACAACCAGTCTGTGTGCTTTTTTGATAGAGGCAGCTCTTAAACCCTGTGATAAGTAAACAAACTAGGTATGTTTTATTACGTTTGCTGATCCAAAGTGATTCTTTTTTCAATTCATTTCTTGGCACCTTCTCTTACAAATAAATACAAAATGTTTTTGCTTGTGCTGCTCTTCTAGACCCAGTTAAGTTCCACAATCAGAGAGAGAGAGAGAGAGAGAGAGAGAGAGAGAGAGAGAGAGAGAGAGAGAGAGAGAGAGCGAGAGCGAGAGCGAGAGAGGGAGAGGGAGAGAGAGAGAGAGACTACATCATGATATATTCTTAAATAAAGGAAGTTTAAGGACATTTTTAGTTTATTGAACTTGTTAGTGATCTGGATTTAGTAATAGATTTGAAAGCACTATGTAAAAAGGGGCTTTTGGCCCCTCTTATATGTGATTTTCTGCATTATTTTAAAAGCATGTCTCCATTTATTGGCAGATTAAAGTGCTCCTTGATGCTCTAGATATTTGTGTGGCGCCCTGGTTTCTCTTAACTGTCTGTATATTTTTATTCCCCCGCCTGCATCACCATCACCTATAATCCTCCTTTTACACACATCATCATTCTGCTCATCTGATATTATAAAGTCCTGTTGGCCAGCAGCCTGTGAAATATATAAATATGCACCACGCTGCCTTCTCTTGTCGGATTAGGGAAAGTAGCGCTGTTGTTGCAAAGGGTGACCAGCCGCTTCGGAGGTCAACTACCTCTCCCTCTGCCTCAGTCAAGGATGTAGAGAGAGGCTCATATCTGGCCCCTTCAACATAGAAACACACTCAGTAGGGCACAGTTGTGTTATTTGCGGAGTAAATGGAACTGTACATGGTGACCTTGAAACGGTGCAGATGATTATATAGCACCAAAGGAAAAGCATAAATGTGCTGAATAAGATTACCTGTTGCCAAAGTAGGTCGACATTGATAAACTGCATGTTTGCTAATGCAATGATGCCTGGAAAATGTCCCAGACTAAAGCTGTAGAAGTATGAAGTGCCAGCTGTCACCCAATGTCCTTGTCTGTTTGTCTTTAACTTATTTTGGACAAAACCTCTTTGAGAGACACCGTGACCCTCTAAACTTCACCGGATATAGATCCTCTCTGCAACATCAAGTCCTTGGCAAAACGTTTCAAAAGATCCCAGACCACTCACATTAAGTTGCTAATGTCAAGACACTCATTACCAACCACTCTCCCTAATGCATCCACGTACGCAGGAGATGTGTGCGGACAGAAAGAAAACCACCATGCTGGCCTAGAATCCCTGTCCTCTTACCCTCCAAATATGGAGCTTCTCCATCCATGTCAACAAAATTGCTCTGCTTGAGAATTCTGTCTCTTTGACACTGATCTTGAGAGATTTGGCTTATGATCAATAGTCATTTCTTTGAAGGTAGAGGAAGGTCAAACAATTTATTTATGGTCAACGTAGTCCCACACCTGGGGAGGATGTATTTATGTAGGTTTAATACCACTATGGTGGGTCTTACGCAACAGCAGAAGTTTACGATCAAAGTGTTTTTTAATCTGCACAATGTGGTCTAGACTAATACATCTTAGCAATTTGAATAGATTTTGAATACTGCATGGGTACTTTTTTCTATCTGAATTTGTGTACCCTAAAAATATACATACACTGGAAATATTTTTTTTGGGATTTACAAAGAGGGGAATTCAGACAGTATACATTGCACTATTTCTAAATGACGTCAAGCCTTGTTACTAACACACTCTTTCATTATGGGATACAAGCTCTGACAGGCTGGGCTGCAGTAGATGATCAGGGAGACAGTGATAGCTTTTAGTAAACTCCTAATGATGTTGGAGGTGAGATCAGTAACCATTTAACCACCAGTTGACCTTTTAAACTCCCGTAACCTAGTAGTGTCACAAAAAGACAATGCAGAGCACCGGGGCTCGTAAAAACATCTAACGTCCCCATCAGTTCACATAAATATTTTAGTTCCCAGTCTGTGTGTGTAAAGGTAGAGACCTTGGTGGAACGCTCTGACTGTGAACTGCAGGAAACCCGTCTTTCATGTCAGAAGCATGAAAAGTTGTGGTTACTTCAAAGGAGTTGTGTCAATGGAGATGTGGTGTCAGTGGGCAGGAGGATAGGGGTTACTAGGTTTGATCCTATTGGCACTCCAGCATCTATGTCTTGTCTAACCCTCTCTGATATAGATATTTGTGGTGCTTTTTCTCTCCTCATCAAAGAAAATTCACTGAAGACAGCAGACCAGTTGAACAAAGAGGGCAGCCCCACCCTTGTTGGTTTGAAAGCATGTGTGTGTCAAACTGATGCCTCTAGATGATGTCAGATATCATAAGCGATGAATTAGAGTCATGTGGAATCTCGTGTGACCTAAAGGGGTTCAAATAGGAAAAGGCAGAACACAGTAGCTGTCTGCAGATGTTTGTCGAATCCAAAAATATTGAAGCCGATAATTTCTCAGGAAGTGATTGAGTGTTTTTAACAGCCCCGGAGCTTGCAAGCTGCACATTTGCTCACACAGCATCTTGCGTGTCTACTGACCTTGTTTGTTTGAAACATGGTGTGAAACATGGTGTGCACTGCACGGATTGGGATTGCTTGTGTGCTTACAAATCTGGAATTCCTCTCACATGAGATCAAGTGCATGGCACTCCTGTCACTGGTGATTGATTGAATTAGACCTACAACACATCAGGAAGGTTTAACAGGGATTTCTGCCTCTTCAGAACCCCTTTACCTTCTTCCAATTTTCAACAACTGGGCTTTTAAAACATCAAGGCTTTTTGTTACCAGTGCTGGTACTGATCTGATGCTGTATTACACGTGCATGCATGTAGGCTTATCATATTTTCATATTCCGGTCTCTGCCTGCTTGTCAGGCAATACGTAGTTTGACGTGTTCATGGGAGAGCATCAGTTCAGCACGTGGACACTTCCACTGAATCCACAGTGCAGCAGATTTTGTGCCGCTCTGCTGCACGTGTTGCCGACAGACTTAGCAGGGGACTCATATATGAAATAGGATTATCAGTAACTACCACAGTCTCTGATTAAATCAGCTGGATAGCCTACACACCCTATTAAAGCTCACACACTATCAGCCTCTTACCCTGAAAACCTCAATACAATTTCCCTTCCCATTCAGAAGCAGTGTTCAGGATAATGTAGATTTGCAGAAATTGGTTCAACACAGTTTACGTATGATTTTTAGTTCAAAGAACTTGTGAGCCTTCGATCTTATGCACAGAGGATTTCTGTGCTTGTTGGGGGATATTAATATTTTGCCAGTTCAGATACCATTCGCCATTGCTTTATGGGTTTATCCATAATATCAATCTGACCCTTTAACCTAATCTAGTCGAGGTTATTTTAAGACCTGTCGTCATGGTACACGTCATGCTTCACACGGGAGGATGCTTGAACCGCAGTGCAGTTTACAATTTGCTCTGATTTTTCAAGATTAAGGGCAGCAAAGGGTGTGTTGTGGATTTAACATGAATGCACTGTATGTACAGATGTGCATTCAAGGCAATTTTATGCCGACAACTGACCCTTTGCTAAGTTACTAAACCCCTACCCTCTTAGTTTATTTGCATCTGTCAATTGCATATACAGTTTACAATGATAGTGGAGGCAGATTTACCAATCAAATTTAAGAGTCATTCTTGAATGTCTCCAATTTTCACACAGAAGTAAATAAAAACAGGTTTCTCATTTCAAGCCGGTGACTCAGGATTTTTGGCTAAAGTGTACTGCTAGCTACGGCTGATGAAACTAACTTAGTAAGATGGTCGAAAACTCCAGCCGAATCATTTTAAATCAAGAACCATGTAAAAGGCTCTTATATAAGGACATGATGGCTATACACATTAAAGATAAAGCTGCACATACCAGGAAAAAAGTCTGCAACATGAACTGTTGATAATTCATGCACAAAACATGGAAATAAAGAAGCAGCAACAATCCTACATTGTGGAGTAAAGCTGGTTAGCCACTATATTATAGACAATATTTTTATTATGTAAACTTCCCTAAACCAAATAAAAGCAGGTGCTTAGTTACAATTGCTAAGCTATGACTGAACATTTGCGTTTCATGGGAGAAGTTTAGCAAGCGGTCACTTAATAGTCACAACTGTAACGCCTCTGCCTCACTCAGTTTTCCAATTACAGAGCAAGGATTGATGTCTAGGTAGATCAAAGGGTAAGAAGCAAATAATTAAAGCAATGACTTCCGCAATAAAGACATTGCCATCAGCAGGAGCATGCACTCTAAATAAGAAAGTATTTATGACTTACATTGATCACCAGTCAATTTTGAAATTACCTTAAATAAAACATTGGAAAACAATTCACAAGGTCAGTTAGGTTTGTGTGGGGCTGCACGATTATGGACAAAATGATAATCAGGATTATTTTGATCAATATTGAGACCAGGATTATTCATCACAATTATTGATTGATTTGAAGCACAACATATTTTTATTTTATTTTCACATTTAAATCAACAGAGCACTGCTTTCACCTTGACTTTTAAAAGTGAAGCCAAAAATTAGGATCGCCCCCTATTGGCTGGCTGTTAGTTTAGGAAGCGCTTGATTTGATAAATGTCAGTATTGCAGTTGAGGATGTTCATTTTATTGTGGGAAACCAAAATTAGTGATTGTGTTTAATATTTGATTAATTGTGCAGCCATAGGTTTTTTGCAGATGTAGAGGTCCTATCGCAGAACAAATCTTATACAACAGATCTCACTGCAATCATTCATCCCCACTGAGATCAGGGTTTGGTGGGGAGTTTATTAAAATCCTGCCAAGGCCTGTTGAATCAGAACTATTAGGTAAATTGCCTGCATCTTGTTCCTGGGCTGCTTTCTTCATCTTGGCACTACATGGTATTTTCTCAGTGGGAAACGTTTGTCTCTCCTTGGGTGTCCTGTTTAAACACTTCTTTTGTCTTCACTAAACATTTTTCAGGACTTTTTCCGGTCTCAAAGCCCTATTTGCTGGTTTGGCGTGATATGGCAATTAGCCTATATCTTTTGTCCTATTGACTGACTGAAAAACAAGCAGACTGACTTAGCTGGACAGAGTTTAACCGCTCAAAATGTAAATCATGTCTGAACTGTGAACTCAAAGACTTGCCGTGGAGAGTTCGCTCCCCAGGAAGTCGTTAAATCACACTGGAGGAAACAAGCAGGACTAGCCGGCATGTAATACGTGGAATGTATCTATGGTGAGCCAGACTTCTGTGCTGACTGCCACACATTTAGACATGCATGGATAAACCCTCTCAAGACATTAGTACATGTATGCACACATGCATACAGTTGTTGAACATGTACAGTAACAGCATGCATGTTTGCACATTAAAGACTCTTTATGGCATATGGTGCTATAGTGTCACACAACTATTTTTACGCTCGTGTTCTGCAGGGTGAAAGGTTTACACTGCAGAATAAAGAGGTCCTGAATGAGAACAAATGTCTCAAAACAGAGAGGTTTTTGTCTGCAGAAACAGAACTTTCAACTTCATGGTGGCTTTCTATTTGTTTGGGATTTTCTCATACACAATTTTGCCATTCTTTATACAGTAGAGTTAAAGGATCAGTAAATTATTTCTCCTCCCGAAGCATTTCTTGGTCAGGGTAAACCATTTAAAAACTAAACTCTACCATGAAATATCAACTGCAGTCCTTGTTGACATCCTGTGGCTCATGTCAAAAAGTTAGAAATGTATCGGGACAAGCCAGTTCCACAAGATTGTCTATCCATCACACACACACACACACACACACACACACACACACACACACACACACACACACACACACACACACACACACACACACACACACACACACACACACACACACATACTCACATTCATTCTTCAGTTCATCTGTTTATCATTCAAGATCATGTTGGTCAAAGAAATCCATGCCTCTGACGATGGTATGACTAATTTTACAATGTTCCTGTGAAAAGAAACGTTTAGCCGCAAGTGGATGTTTGTCATCCACACACAATGTGTGTATTATATTGTGTTGACGAGCCCTGCTCTCCTTAAAAAAAGCAACCTAACTGGTTTAACCAACTGGCAGATTAAAGACAGAAAAAGATAAAGAGTGAGAGCTCTTTTGTCAACATCTGTCATCCCTCTTACTCCTACCCTCAGTAATTCTGTCTTTCACTGTGGCAGTTGCACACGTTTGTCTTCCTCTTGACATCTATCCTAGGTATTATGTCCTGCTCTCACCCTTTTACCTTTGTTTCTCCTCCTCCTTTTCTCCATGGCTATGGATCAATGTCAGGGCCGCAGCAGCAAGGCGGATTGGGTTTCAGTAGATTACCTGAGTCTGTCTTCTAACTGCATGTAGCTAGAAGGATGCAGGGAGAGAATCTGGTATGGCTGGAGGGATGATAGATGGCTGACAGGATAGGGGAGATAATTGATTGAGAGGAGGAGCACATAGATAGAAGGATGGATTGATCGGGTGGATTGACTCAGAGGAGGTGTAGACCAAGGACAGAGGATGGAATACAGGAAGTGAAGAGGGATTAATGGTCTCAATCGTTACTGTAGTCCTGGTAACCTGCCTGATATTTCATACATTAACACACTGAATGCGTCATGAGTTACGTTGTGTGGCTGGACACACACTCTGGCAGCAAAGCATGAATGAAAAGATTTGCACAGAGGACAGCCAGGAGAAGAAGCGGACAGCTGTACTGTCAAATGGTGAGTGCTGCTCGTACACAGCTTCCCTGAGGTGACAAATGAAATAGTCATGCAGTTCACTCTGGCTCATAGCTGTCTCATGCAAACTAGGAGGAGAGATGGTGTGTGTTTACTCTCACTCGCTCACATCTGGGATCCAGTTAAGCAGCTGGTTCAGATTTGGCCCAACTTTCTCTGCCTTTGTTTTAGTTCTGCTCTCTTATAGTTTTGTGCAGTGTAGTTTTCCCTTCACATCTTATTATTGTTTTCGACTTGTTGTTTCTTCTTCCTGTTTACTCGTCTTCAACCATTTCACTCATATCTCTCTCTCTCTCTTCCTCCACCCACGTTCCTGTCGCCCCGGGCGGTATGTGACGCGGTGAGGAGGAAGCTTAACAGGATTGTGTCAGAATTGTTGACCACTGACTTTAACTTCCGGTGTCTTTAGTAAACACCACCATTTATTGGCATCTATCTTTTTTCAAGGTTTTTTTTAAATTAGTTTTATCTTCTCAGTTGCTCCTTTTTAATCTCAGCTACAGTGTTTTGAGACATTCGTCTTTGATTGTTTCCTCGCAGGCTCACTGTGTGTTTGGCGGCCCACCAGCCCTGATCCTCATTAAATCCTCTGAATCCCCTGAAACCCCTGCAGTGCTGACACCAAAAGTGTGATGGACAGGCCAATCTCCTATAGAGACACGAGGAGAGACAGGGGCACTGATTGCTCTCTTAAAAACTGATGGATTCACTTCACATTCTGCGTTCTTACATTATTCAGCCTGCATCCTCGCCTCAGATCTCTGTGGAATTCTTTGTAACCAAATGAAAACATTCCCATCTGCCGTGTCAGCAGTCCCGCACTTTCTTGGATCCATCATTCCCGCCTCCACAAAGTCACACATACATGCACTCTTCCGCATGGGGAGTGCCTCCTTCCATTTGTTGGATGGATTGCCCGTCGCATACAAGTGGAAAAAATCAGAACAGCTGAAGCAAAGTCACCGTTCTATAATGGACAATATGTCTTGGAGCAGGAAGGAAGGATGACCATGCTCCATATACCCTAGCTTTATAGAATAGTGGTTGGAATTATTGTGTGTGTGT
Source organism: Cebidichthys violaceus (assembly GCF_023349555.1). NCBI lineage: Eukaryota > Metazoa > Chordata > Actinopteri > Perciformes > Stichaeidae > Cebidichthys > Cebidichthys violaceus. The sequence goes on along the minus strand of NW_027176428.1, from coordinate 4,860,635 downwards.
GTGTGTGTGTGTGTGTGTGTGTGTGTGTGTGTATGTGTGTGTGTGTGTGCACATATGTCACAGTGTGACTACATCTGTGTAGACAGATGTAGCTAGCTGAACAGGGAGATTCTGTAAGAGAGATTTTGGCTGCAGGGAAGGGAGATTAAGGCTCAACTGTATATGAAGCAGGCATAACTAAAAGTTTCACGGTGAGTGAAACGTGCGGATTACTTTGGACAAGAGGGCAATAAAGCACTTCATACAAATGTCACAGACAAATATAATGTCTCCGTTTGCACTCTAGTTTACTAACAATTTCTTAGAAGGGATTTTACATGTATTTAAATTTAAAGAAAGGTTTGGAAAGGAAAGGATTATTTAATCCGGTACTGATTATAGGGAAACTAGAGTTTTCAATTTACATCCAAGAATTTAATTCCAATAATTTGTAATGTAACCCCACTGTTTTTATTGAATGCACTCCAGACCTATTGAACATTGAAAAATGTAACATTTTAATCTCTTAGTTTTCCAGTCAAATATTTCAAGGAAATCCCCCTAAAGATTAACAACTGCTTATAAACTCAATGCAACAAAATTAACTCAGCTCATCAACTCCTTTAGAATACTCCATCATTAGCACTGTTTTACAAAGTTCTTCTTAGGAAACAAGCTAGACAAGTTATTAGCAAACTATGGGACATCTAAAACGAAATGTTACCTATTTACATTCACCTCATGTAAAATAACCTGAGAAGAATCACAGCAGAGGTTGGTATCAAAAAACAACCATTTGTCTCTTTTGCTCTTGTTCAGATGCACTATTTTATGAAATCCCTCCAAGCTAAACCAAGAAACACTGTACTGTCTAACTGCGTACATTTTCCAGACGCCAGCTCTGTGTCCTGCCTGCTTTGTTTCTCTAGCTGTCTCAGTGTGCTGGGGTCTTGTGTAAGACCACCCCATGTGCTAATGTAAACCTGTTTCTTCATTCTTTCTCAATCCCTGAACCTTCTCTCCACTTTCCATCAAGTCCCCCTTTTTCTCCCATCACACCAATACCACATGTCTTTTTAATGATTAGTTAATAAATACACAATCATATTACACATGAATGCCCGATCATGGGATTTCGACTGAGAACGTGCTTGAAGTTTGGCATTAGAAATTAAAATCTGCTTAGTGTCCTCAACTGTAAAATAAACTCTGGTGTCACAGCATCCATCGCAACATTCTGTGATAGAGGCTGCATTTATGGAGTGAATTAATCACCAGATCAGGCCATTAGAAACTGGGCGAGAGAGAGAGAGTGAGAGAGTGCTTTATTAAACAGCCATTCATCGAAAACATTGGGGGCTGTGTGACTTTTTAAAATGTGCTGACGGGTCTTTTAAGATTTTGAGATTGCAGCTACTGTCTTCACTGACAAAATAGGTGAATCACAGTACAATGTGGCTGATTGTATTAACCTTTAATGTTAGCTCACCTTTACCATGAATGAAATATACTTCCATCCTTTTTTTAACAACCCAACATCGCATTATAGTTACATTACAGGGGCTGGCACCCATCCCAGCATGTATTGGGTGAAAAGTTTTCTGTTAAGAGCATATAGACAACACATTCACACCTGCAGAAACTTTATGCTGTGAGAGAAAACTGCTAACTGCTTAACAGCCACTGCTCTGCAATGATTGAGGAATACTTTTCCTTTTGACCTCTTCGGTCTCACGCATATGATCATAAAAACATCCTGCCGGGAAAAAACCCTGAAAATGTGTGGCTTCCAGTGCATCTTAAGTGACTTTTCAAGAATATAGTAAAAAATATTAGCAGGAGTAAGAAGTAATTTCCTGCATGTGTTTTATAATGCTGTGTAGCGATAGATAGATGGTAGTAACCCAAAGTTAAAGGAGTAACACTTTTACATGCAACAGTTTAAAAATATATATTTTTTAATTATTACAGAACTACAAACTTAATGGTGTCTTAACTCACATGCATACTTCTAAAAATGCATTGAGTACTCAGGTTCCTCAAGAGAATGACTATCAGAAATAGTCCTGTTTGGGGAAGTAAAGTGCATCAGTGAACCACAACTAAACCCAGAAAACCAAAACCAGACCGTAGGTTGCGTTTTAGCCAAGCTTTGATCACATTGCGTGAGTGAGATGCACATGATCATATAATTATCTAATGCCAACCAGACAGCCAGAATGTGCCTCTTCCTGAGTAGATGGATAAAAGTGTAAATCGGTGGTTGTTTCCTCTTTGGCAGGTCTGACTGTGGTGTCAGTGCTGCCAAAGATAACAGGAGGGAAGCTGGCTGTTGTGCAAAGCTCACTTCTTTCTTCTGGTACACAGCTGGTTCAAAGCAGCATCTTTTCTCTTTCACATCACACAGAGCCATAAATAGACGCCTTTACTTTGAACATATATCTTTAGCTCTGCTACTGTAGGTTAGCGTGGGAAGAGGCATATAATCAAATATTAACACATACTGTTTCCATACTAAGCCATGACCTATTCACTGTGACAAACATAAACCTCTTGCTTGGAGGACTTCCTGCATGATATTTGTGCCCTAAAAGAGAAAAACAGCAATTTACAGTCGTATTTCAGTAAAAATAGAAATTGAACAAAATCATAAAATCAATTCACAGTAGGCTTCTTATACATATCAGACACAGTGCACTAATTGTAATAAACTGTACTCACAGATGTCACTTTCAAACAGCATCAAGACTATTATGGTGGTCCAAGGAGATTCAAATAATATTGTCATCAAGCACTTAAAATCCCTGAGTGGAAGTTTAACTAATTTTCATCCCATTTAATCTAATATAATTTAGTGTTTCACTTTTCTGCCCTCTGTCCGCACTCAAATTAAGTAAAAATGGCATAAGCACATATAAAATAAATTACTTATCTTTCAATTAGAGATAAGAAATATGAAAGACAATATTTTGATGCTACTACTATTTCAACAATTATATAGAGATATGTTAAATATTAATATTACATTTATTGCCCAGCCCTAAAAAGCAGCATTTTGTAAATGTCACCACATGGGATCGGGTTTCTGACTGGTGATGTATGTGCATGTGCTTGTGTCTAACATTTCTTAATACAGTGCATACTCATTATTGTGTATATTTGCATTGGCTTATGTATACCGTGTGTGTGTGTGTGTGTGTGTGTGTGTGTGTGTGTGTGTGTGTGTGTGTGTGTGTGTGTGTGTGTGAGTTTCAGGGCTGAAACAAAAGGAAGGCCATATCTGTACCAGACATTCTTTAAGAAAGAAGTCATGCTCTGTGCTAAGTTAAGAGGAACACCGTCTCATTGTGCTTTGCAAATCCTGAGGAATGCAGATTTTCTTTACCTGTAAACCTGTCTGTATCAGTCGATCAATATCTGTATTATGCTCCTTTCAGTTATTTATCAACATTTTACAAACCAGATCTTATGAGGGGTGTATGAAGTAGAGTTTCTACTCCCTGTATATATGTGAACACAAGTTTTAACAGGTGCTTTGCAGAGGTGGTTTTATCCAAATTCTTGCTTATTTTTATCATCGCTAGTCAAGTTTGCAGCGGACTACTGTTGTTTCCAGTGAGCAATACCTCACGCTGCCATCTTAATGTGCTACTATGTCCTCAAAAGCCTGTTTTGATGGAAAGAAAGGGCTGAAATATCCTAAAGGATAACATGCACTTTCATTCTGATTTTAGTTTTTGTTCATGGCTGCAGGCGTGTGGGTGTTGTGATACATAGCTGGGTTAGTCACTGGCATCACAGCATTATAATATCTCTTGAGCTCTTGCAATGTAGAGTCATCCACGTGTAGCGAGAACATCAAGCGTGTTTTACACTATAAAACTGCTTTTAGAAAATATGATTGCAGAGAGGTAATAACTAATTTGAACATTGTCCTTTTTTCTGTTAGGATGCGTTCGTTCGTGCGTGTTCCTCTTTACAATAGCTCTCATAAATGGGAGATTTTGTTCCTCCGAGGCAGCTGGATACAAATTCAAAAGACACTGATTTTAATTCATCTGTGGATCTGTATACTGAAACTGATTCTTTGTGGATCAGCCCAGCTGAACTGTTCTTATTTCTGTGTGTACAATAGCCAATAAGGAGCTCCCGTATCCACTACATAAAGTCTCTTGTGTCTGTCTGAGGGACTGGGATACATACATTCATTCCCTCCCAGACTAATATACAGATGTGATGTAAATATTTAGCTATGGTCTTAACATAACACCCAAGATACTTGGCAAGTCGCTGCTGTCAGTCCCACACTTTGTCTTCTGGACTGTAGAGAGGATAATCTCCCAGTGCGACTCCATCTCTGCACTCCACAGCTCCTCTGTCTTCCCTCACAATCAACTGGCTGTTAGTTGGATGGGTGCAAAGAGGACAGAGGCAAAAGAGGCCTGGGAACAAAGTGCTTGTACACCACAGGAGGTCTTTTTCCTCCCCTGTGTTTCTCATGCAAGCTGCGTCTGTGTGCGTGTCGTCTGCTGGTTACACCCCGCTGGCAGGTCAGCAAAGGTTAAAGGGGTTGGAGTATGGGATGAGTTTGCTGTCCCTTTTGGCTTCCTGTTGCTTTCAGTTAGCTCTGCTGGGCCATCACAGTTTCTCAAATCACAAAAAAATAGATGCACAGGGAATATTGCTGCCATGTGGCATCAAGTGATCTTGACATTCCTGTTCTTGATCAGATTTGTCCATCCCTTCATCTTCCAACTATTTCTTTAACCCCCTAATTTGAGAAGATGAGGCCCGTCATTTAAACTATGTGGGGAGTGAGTCTGTGAGTGCACATTCCTCAGAGTGTGAGTGGAGCATGATCAAACGTGCCCTCGAGCCCTAAATGGTTCAACACCAAAACTCCCAACTCCACCCAGGCCACAGTTCTACTTGTGCTGCCTTTTGTCACATTAAAAACATTTTCAGATACAAGTGCAGTTCGGAAAGTATGTTTCTGTATGTTTGATAGCTTATCTGAACGACATGTCGGAAGGCTTGAGGTGCCTTGTGGTTGCATCTTTTTCTTCCATTCCTTCTTTTTCAATATTTAGAAATGATCTGCCTACATTAAAGGAGTGAATACGACCCAAATCTAGCTATTGCTTTTTACTGGCCAACAAAAAGAGCCACAAAATTCGGAGATCAGTGCTGTTGCCTCCTCCTGTGAGGATGCAGTGGAAATGAGCCCAACACGCTCCACCATGAACAACATTAAGAGGGGATTTTTTGTTATGCTAATGAGAATTATTTAAACTGAAAACGTGCCGAAATTAAGTGCCACTTTTAGCGCACAGCACGGATAGGATCAGCAGGAGGTAGGGTAGGTTTGTGCGTACACACAGTATATGTGCCGATATAGGAAACCTTGATGTTTGGGAGCAGATTGTAGATTCATGATTTTATAACCCTCTGTTTCTTTCCCTCACACGGGTTCAAGACTTTCTGGCAACAGAGCAGTTATGGTCACTTGATGATGATGTAACTCAAGTTGCATTTCTCAAAGTCAGCAGAGTAGCTTCCTGTGGAAAACCGTCGCTGAGTTTTCCCTGTTTCACTCTCAGCCTTTTTTCTCTTGGCAAGAGAGGAGAGAAATATGTTGTATTTTCCAAGAAAAAGCAGTTCCACCTGGCTTGAGTTGCGGTTACAATACATTAGAGGGAAATCATTTCTCTCCGCTTTGCACTCCGAAGCTTCGAACACACTTCCTGTTGGCCTGTTGATGGAATGTACTCTGGAATGATATAATGACGTTCCCACATCCCAGACTGCTTGACCAGAAATATTTATAAATGTATCGTGTTTATAGAGAGTGCCGTACAAAAATTCTGCTTATGAGTAATGATAACACAGACGCATCACGTTTGGAGTAATGGTCTACTTTAGTGAGGTGAGCAGGCAGGTGGTCCGACAGCTGCTGGGAAGCAGAGAAACTGTGTCTTCTGACTTCAAGTGTGTTTGTGGTAATGCTTTGTTGAATTATATAGATACTGCACAGGCCACTGTTGTCCATTATCCTCTGCTGCTCATAATCAAATATCCCTGACAAGAAGTTTGAAGCAAGAATCCACCAGCATTGACAGCCATGTCCTCTTTAAAAGTAAAAGTCGCCTTTCTTATTGGAACACCTTGTATTAAAGCACAGAGCAGGAAAAATATAATATTGTAAACTGCCTGATATTGTATCATATCTGGCAGTTTAGCTTAGTATAAAGACTGGAAACAAGGGGAAAGGCTAGCCTGGCTCTGGCAATATGTTATACCTATTCCACCATATGTAAAGCTCAGTAAGATGTTATGTCTTATTTGTTTAAAAACCAAAGTATAAAAACTACTTTGTGTTTACTCTGGTCTCCTGGATATTTAGAAGCTTTAAAGGTGTTAGTGGGTGGATTTTGTTACCTTTGGTCAGAGGCAAGCTAGCTGTTTCCCCTTGTTTCAAGTCTTTATGCTAAGCTATACTGACCGACTGATGGCTATAGACTTACATTAACCGTACAGATACTTGAGTGGTATCAATCTTTCTTCTAATTCTTGGCAAGAAAGCAAATTAGTGTATTTTCCCAAAATGTGGAACTGTTACTTTAAGTATAGTTTTAGTTTAAAAGAATAATTCAACAAATTTCAACTGGATTGCACTGGATCCGCTCATTACTTTGTCTCAGTCGGCCCAATTTTCTTAAATACCATTAAACTGAGGCGAGAGGACACGAGCAATGGTCTTTTCTGTCAGCATCATGTTTGGTCTCTTTGTCTCATCAGCCATCGGGGCAGTCAAATGTTTTTTCAGGGAATGAGTGTGATGTTTGTTGTGTGTTGGGTGGGGGCTTTAAAGGGAAGCAGTGAAGGCGTCTTTGTTAGACAGACAGAAGATACTAGTGTTTGGCTTGGCTTGTTGTTGGTGTGAAAAGGCAGTCTGTTTAGGCACGTGTGTATTTTTTGTGAGAGGATCATTTACTGGAGGCTCTTTTGATAGAGTCTGTATGCACGTGCCTGTGCTAAAGGTGCTATTGAGACTTGAATCAAGTTGCGTTATGTTAAATGGATGGCTGAACAGCTTCGAACACTTTATGCGATGAAAATGTAGCTTTTTTGATTAATATACGTATGTCCACTTTTACATTTGTGATTCTCTTTGCTTGTCCTTTTGTATACTTGTATACAGCCTTTCCCAAACACACAGTCCTCAGATTCATGCCAGCAGCTAATGAAGGGGGGTTACTGTCAGACAGCAGGCAGACAGAGATAGAGAGACTGTCAGATGGACAGACGGAGGCGTGTACAAATGAAACAAAGAGAGAACGGGGAATAGATGATTTCTGGGGGGAGAAGGCTGCTGTGGTCAAAATCATTGAGACAATTTGACAACATGATGACTAGGACTCCTATCCTGTTATAAAGAAACCTTTCACAATGCAGTAGATCAATGTAAAAGCTGCACATGTTTGTTTGAGGGGACCAAAATTGGTTGTTAATAGAGGCTGGGTGAGTGTGGTTAAGGATGTAAGAACAAAGAGAAGAAGGATGGGCTGCAGTTACTGTCGCCACCCCAAAACCACCTGCGTCTGCTCACTTATAGACAAAGACAGCAAGTGAAGACATGTGATAAGACAATTTTATCTTAAAATCTGCAATTCTTCAATCAGAATACAGTGAGCTGCTTTTATGTTGACAGTGTAGTTTCACCTTTTTTCTTGCAACAAGTGATGGTGTGTAAAAACATGGAAGAATAATACAGATCACATAGAGGCAAATAAATGTCTTTTTAGTCAATACAAATTATTATTATTTAATAATATACTTGTTTTAACATACTCTTATTTGTTTGTTTATTTAATTTATTGTACATTTTCATATATTCTATTTTGAAAATTATGTCTTATACCATTGCACTGTGTTTACTGTTACGCACCAATCATCGAGCCAAATTCTTTGTATGTGTAATGTACTTGGCAATAAACAGTTTCTGATTCTGATTCTATACTATATAATTATACTTTTGTCACTTAGACACAAATTTGAGACTTCAATGAGAGAAAGACTGACATGTTATGATTATTTTGCCGTGAACAGGACTGAGCACAGAGCTTTTCAGCATCAGTATGCTACTCAAGGGCACTTTGCCTGTGGCAGCGGGCGCTGCAGATGCAACACAAGCCACACGACAGCCACTTACTCACCACAGAAACACACTGGCCTGTCCATGATTAACATTGTATCAGCAGGTTGTTGTGTTTTGGCAGATTTTCTCTCTCAGGGAAAGAAACGGTGTAACAATGCTGGAAAATAAGCGTTTTAGTAAAAGACGGAGCTGGTAAGACCGAAAGGCAGATGTTCAGGAACAGACACATCAGACAGACAAAGAGGAAATTGGTCAGTAAAAAAAGCGTGAGTAATGCTGATGCCTGTTGCCATGGTGATTGGGGTCAATGAATGGTTGCCATGGAGCTCGCTACTTGGAATTCTGGGAAGGGGATATTTTGACGTGTGTGTATGTCTGAACTTGTGGGTAGAGGATGATGAAAGTGTGTATACATTATAAATGAGACAGTTTGAAGCTCTCTGTGTACTTACAGTAATAACAAGACTTTTGCCATGCTCCCCCTCCTGTTTATACTGTGGCATGAAAATGTTGTTTTATGTAAATGTTCCAGCTGTTAGCAAACAGTTGTTCACACAGCAGCAAGAGACTTATTCATCCTCTTTGTTTAGCAGACAGTTAAGGTACCTGTTTGTGTGAATGAAACTAAATTTGGCAGATTGAATGTTTTATACGTAGTTTTGTCTCATGTCCGAACAGAGTCTTCTCATGAAAACCATGTATTTAGTATTTTAGGTTTCTGGGTCAGTGTGTGTGTGTGTGTGTGTGTGTGTGTGTGTGTGTGTGTGTGTGTGTCGTCTGTCATATTCTGCGTCTGATTCATTTGCTTAGCTCTTTTGTCTGTCTCTGTGTGTGTGTGTGTGTTTACTCAGTCTGTCATATTTGTTTATTCATATTTGTGTGTGTGTGTGTGTGTGTGTGTGTGTGTGTGTGTGTGTGTGTGTGTGTGTGTGTTGACTACACACAGACAGTCGATTTACTTTCCATATACCTGATGTCAGTAAAATATTAGGTCATTGCCCATTACAACCTGATATTCTGAGTCAGCTAGGAAATAATGTTTAAAAAAATGATGCAAGAATTACATGAGAAAAAGTTGATGATACAATAAACTGTCTTTGCTATAGTTCAGTATGCTTATATTCAATAAACAAAATGCACATCTGTCACGCAAATACACATGCATTTTAGGTCAGATTAGGAAGCATCACTGACAAAGTTGAACAGTAAATGAAGATTCATCAGGGCACACACGTGCACTCACACTTTGCATGGATGCGCCATAACATTTGATGAGACGCTGCATTTTTACTTTCAGTTCTAAAGTAGAAGTTTTTCATCTGTCATAGATTTTTCATCGTTAATCCTGTCCCCTTGTTAAACAGGTTTATATCTTGCATCTTACTCTACATAGTCACGTTTGTTTTACTCAAGGCACATAATGTCTTATAGACATGTATCATGTCACTTCCATTGAATATCTTTGTTAATGTCTCGTTGCATGTGAGTATTTAAGGCATTGGGGTACGGGCTTTTCTGGTATGTGATGCCGATGTAGATGTGATGCAATATGACACATCGAGTCTGGAAGACATGGGGGCTCAGATACATCTCTGGGCTGGCGCCCGTGCAGTGTGTGTCCACTAGGCTCTTATGTCAAGAGATGCGAGAGGGTAACCACGCAAGCTTCATGCTAGAGTACACACACGGCATGGGGGACAAGAATAGACTGTATGTAGTGTGGATGGTTGTTTGGGCTGATGGTAGTGCACTCAGAGCTTGTGCACGTGAGGTTCCCCTCCCCCGCCCTCACTATGATGTCAGACGGTGTACAGTATGCTACCACTGGCGAGTACGAGCCCATCCCCCCCTCCTGACTGGGCAGCATCATCCTCAGTGGAGCAGCTTTGGGGTGTTCCTACAGCATTTAAACACACACTGAACACACTGCATACACACAGGATGCAAGTGTCATTGAGACCAGATTTCGAAACACACACCTATATCTTCTTCCTCACTGCCTTTGCGTCTTCATTCAACCATCGTGTCTTGCAGCATTACCCATAATCCTCCTTGGGAGTCATTAATTCTCCATTTCAATTTAATCTCATAACTCTCTGGTGCTCTTAGTTATGGAAACACATTAATAGCGGAGATACTGAACAATGTAAAGGGTTTTAAAAAGGATAAATAAGGACAAACCTACATTGACAAGCTTACACACACTCTCAAACACACACATCCACCTCTGTAGTGTTGTTTCTTTGGTATTTAACCTTGCCAGAGCTGACAACCTTCTTAGTATATTGATTTTCAAAGCTTATAATTCCCAGTGCACATACATGCATGATGAAAAAAGGCATTCAAACTGCAACTTAAAGCACAAGTACCAGTCATCCTTATTTCTGAAGACTGTACTGAACTTGAAAACTTGGATCAATCTGTATTAAATGTTGTCCGTGTGTCCTTGTCATCAAATATCAGTCACTGTTTATTGGCAGTGTGTGCTGCCCGAAACGAGACACGCTTGTAATGAGCTTATCCTCTAGATTGAACAGCTGTTTGACATTGTATGTGTTTGGTTCCCAGTGACTTAATGGAGAACATTATGCTGTTGGGAGTGGAGCTTGGATGTGCAGTGTTGTATTTCTAATTGACATGCAGCTAAAGAGCAGAACTATAAGCCAGTTTGATGGATTACACTGCATGAACAACAGTATTTGTATTAGTGCAACAAATTACTCAATCGGCTTAATGAAAGGTCTCTCAACTCTGATCTCCAGTTCTCCCTTTTTCTTTGAAACAGTATGAATCAGCCTTCTGTGCAGACCACACACATGCCTGCCTGCTGTGTTAGTGTGATGTTGTGGTGAAGAAAAGTGCAGTCTGTGTTCAGTGTGTGTTCTGGATGAGAAAAGAAGTGAAGGACAGACACAAGTCAAGAATAAGCACATCACCAAGCATTGTAAAAAAAGAAAGAAAAAAAAGGTCAGGAGCAGAAAGGAATTCTGGGAATGTTGTTCTCCAGAACAGGTGTTAAAGCTGCAGACTGGCATCTCAGCCCCCCCCCCCCTCAGCTGTGGACGTCCTCTCTTAAGCAGAAATAGATCGCGTCACAACATTTACAAAATAAACTAGCTGAGAAGGTTGTTTAATTGTTTACATGTTCTTCCTCTATTTCTGCTAAGATGTATAACATCAGCTGTCAAGGTGTTTTCAGATTGTTAAAGAGTTGAAGACGAGGGTGGGGTTGAGATTGTGTGATGAGATCATTGTTTTGGGGCTACGATCGACAAGTTCCAGCACATGCAGGGTGTGACGCTGATCCTTGGCTCGTCCCATCTCCAATAGGCTCCAGCTGATCCTGGAGACAAATGAGTTCATTCCTATTTGTTTGAGGAGATATTATGAGTTTGGTTTTTTGACAGAATTGCGTTTGAGCCTAATGTGCTTTTCTTTTTTTTTTGGTGTAAAGTTTGAAATAGAAAGACCCCAAGTACAGCCTCTGTGGCCACATATAAGGAGTTGCCATTACAGCTGACTCCCTGGCTCCACTAGTCCATGTCGATGGGTCCTTGGGCAAGACACTGTGGTGTATGAATGGGTATGAATGGTTAGTTAGTCCTGATGGGCAGGTGGCACCTTGCATGGTAGCCCCTGCCATCAGTGGATGAATGGATGTGATGATGTGTAGTGTTAAAGAGCTTTGAGTGGTCGGAAGTGTATAAAAACGGCATACAAGTACAGTCCATTTACCCTGTAAATGTGTCTTCTTGTGTGTGTGTCTGCTGAGCGGGTTCCTCCATACTGTATCAGCATGCTCTGTTTGTGTCATCATCCAGGATTATCTGCCGTGTGTGTGTGTGTGTGTGTGTGTGTGTGTGTGTGTGTGTGTGTGTGTGTGTGTGTGTGTGTGTGTGTGTGTGTGTGTGTGTGTGTGTGTGTGTGTGTACTCTTGCACGCTAATGGAAGAAGACCCCCAGGGGAAGGATGGTGGTAAAGGCTTCTTGCCCACCAAAACCACCTGACACACACTCACACACACCCTGCTGATTATCTTCATATTTAGTGTAGATTTAAAAAAAACATACACAATCACACCTAAACCTGGAGTACTTTAATGCATTATTGTTGTTTATTAAATTAGAAGTTGCCGGTACCCAATATAAAACCTTCTGTGTTGGCCTCTTTTAACCGCTCACCTTATAGATACTTAAGTACCAGTCTATATTCTCTGCATGATGTCATTCATTGATTTTGCAGCTCGGCCGTGGCCACTAATCTTTCAGAGTGATGCCTTTGTCGGTCCAGTCATTAATGTTTGAGTCTGTGAGGCTGTGATGTGTGGTTTCTGATTGCAGCTTGATTTTCAGTTAAGGTAAAAAAAACAGACACTGTAAACTCTTGATGGGTTGGCTCATGTTTGAATGCACAGAAGTACAGTACAATATACATTTACTTTCTCAGTTTGGTCCTTTTACTTTCTCCTTCCAATCATGTTTTCATCTCTCAATCCCTTTTGATCCCTTTGCATTATTTGTCTGATTTTAAAGATGTTACAGACATGGTTATTTGTTACTAGTCACTGTGACATTGTGGTGTACCACTAATCCAAGAATCTCTCCCAAACTCCAGTTTGAACCTTGTTCTGACTGTGATGGTTTTCAGCTTAACGTGGTGTGGTTCCTCTTATCAGAAACGGCCGTCTGTCTGGTTTGTACAGAGTCTGGCATATAAAAGAGTAGATCTGATTAACTGTGTGGCTTTGTGTTCTCTCTGCAGGGCTGGCATTGATGATGTGGAGACAGACGTGGTGGAGATTGAGGCAAAGCTCGACAAGGTATGAACCATGCAAACATGTTATTTCTCTAGACTTAAAATGTCAAATTTGACCGATATACTGAGTGTGTAATACATAACTTTTAACTGGTTTCTTCCATCATGTTTCTAGTGAAAATCACAAACAATTACCTTATATTGCACATTGTTAGAACACTAAAAGAGCAACTTTTTGGATTTGATTCCCATTGATTGAATGAAAAACGCCACCAGGTGACGTTGCCTATTAACATTTATTTTTGTTTTAGCTCGGAAACTGATTATAGAGCCATTGTCTGTCTGCCTGTCTGCGTGTACCTCTGTCTCTCTGTTGCTCTCTCTGTAATTGTGTTTCTCTTTTCATTTTTTTATGTCTGTCTGTCTTTCTCTCGCCCTCTGTTATCTAAATGCCAATGCTATTTAAACCAGGAAGCACTGCAGACTTGAGTTATTATATTTAATAGGTTCATGCACTGCTAGATAACACACACACACACACACACACACACACACACACACACGCGTGCGCGTTTGTTGGTGCTTGTGCACGGTAAACACACTGAGGAAACACTGATTAATGTCACAGAGGCAGGTTTATATTCTGTAGTATGAGAGCAGCCCTTATCTGAGCATGTGATGTCTTTGTTTGTCCTGCTTATACAATAGCAATACAACAACAGCTAATCATTATTTGTTAGTATTTATAAGATATGAAATAAAGCTAGCTCATTTAAGACCCACCACTGTGGAGACACCATATTTTTAAGGTTTCAGTTACTCTGGAGTGCATTGTACTTGGATTATTTTCACATTATTTAATGATACATATATTACACATTCTACACTAGCAGTCTACATATTACTAGCAGAACATGATATGGATTAGCTGCACTCACCTAAACAAAATCATGATGAAAAAGAATAGTTTAATTTGTTAATAGTAAACTAGGTAATGGAAATGAATTTCTTAGATAATCATTGCCAGATAATATTACTTCAAAGGCTTCCAGTATGTAAGACCAGCAAGAACTGTCACCTAAGAAGCAGATAAACTGTCTTTAGATAACCTAATAGACGTGTTACTCAGAGAGCATTTAGAGGACGAGATAGCGTTAATGTAGTTATGTGTTGACCGCACCTCCTTTCCTCTTCTATCTCCCTTTCTCTCTGTTTGTTTTGTAGTTATTTTTGTTCTAGTCTTGCTCTACTTGTGTCCGAAACTTCTCATTAATAATATGTTTAAATCAAGGTCACTTACAAGCATACAGTCCATCTTCATCTGCAGCCGGTAGATAATAAATACAGATTCATGTCCTTTGTTCGGTGATAAAGTGGTTATATAGATGATTGTGACATTTTCTTGTCACTGCAGTCTATCTCAGGTTTATGAATAGGTCCACATTGTTAAAACCCCATCTCTTAAATTAGTGAACCAACAGGCGACACTTTGACATTTCAAACAAATGTCCATTCCCCCACCCAGTCACACATAAAATAAACACACACACACACACACACACACACACACACACACACACACACACACACACACACACACACACAGACAGATTATTCCTGCCCCCAATAGGTCAGGAGCCTCCATTGAACTTTGAGCTCCATTTGAACACCATTGAACGATGACCAGCATGGGAGGGGTTTTCCTTCAGGGTGATTTGTTCTGTTCAGCAGGGGTCCTCACACTGCTCTGTTAGGGTGCTCTGAAGCTGCCTGAGGACATTCTGGCAGCAATGAAGGCTCTTAGAGGAGGACATTTATGACATTGATGACAGCTGAACCTGCCTGCGGTGATGTTAACTGTTGTGACCGGTGTGAAAACCGGTGTGAAAACACAACAATGCTGATCATTGTGATGCTTTCAACCCCTGCTCGCTATATTTAGCAGTTTACTAGTGTACTGGATTGAAGTATTTCTACCACAAACCATAATTAGCAAAACCATCACTGCAATAGACAATTCATAATTTGCCCCAAAATGTAAAATGCCCATCCCACACCTCATTGACCAGCGGGACCTCTGCATTTCACAGTAACTGTTTTGGTCAATTTATTAACAGGGCATGGTCTGTCATGTGGTACCAGATGTGGCATTTTGACTTCGAGTGGACCCCTGTGGCTCTTCCAACCCATTTATCAACAGATCCTGACACATATACTGTGCCTTTAATGGCCAAGCTTAGACCCTTGGGGCTCTGTATAGCACACGATGAGATCAGATTCCCACATATTGGCAAATTTGATAGCAGATTTGTTGTCAGACCAGCCTGGGAGCAGCAGCAGCAAGGCAGGAATCATGCTGCCTTGTCCTTTAAATTCATAATAGCGTCAATCATGTACACGTGAACGTAAACATGTATACTGTGTATACTAATGCACATCACATAACTACATCTATACAGTGTGCACACTGTACATTTTGCAAATCACACATGCACACATTTAGAGCCAGCTGCTTGTTTCAGCAATGCTCACACATGTATTACAACTGTTATTTTTTAGTCACGTTGTCGTAGATCATGCAGTTATCGGTCCTCCCTCTCTGGTTTCTCATCTTTGGCCTGTTGGCTACCCAGAAAACCGCACTCACATTGCAACAACCTTGGGAATTCCTGCACCAAATTTGATAATTAAAGGTTTTTTGCTCTCTCTCTTCTGCATAATCCCTGACCAACACACACGTCCTGATCCTGCAGTACACATCAGCTGCATGAGTGTGGTGGTAATGACAGTGTACCACTCTGTAGCTTATCATATAACCCGTAAAGAGGGAAAGTGCAGCGGTTGCCAGTTCATGTGGTGTTTAAAAGAGTACATACCATTGCTGTGAACTGTCTGCACCTGGTAATATATTGTTATATATTAATATGTTTACAATTCAATTTTTGCTCTCATATGGCTGGGTCTGAACTCACAGTATGTGCACTGTATTACTTTATGCCATTTCATTTTACTGCCTAAGTTCTCAGTATGAAATGTGCACACTGAAAATGGCCTCCCTTCACAGTGATTTTTAATCATGTTAGCAACATGGTTTTTAGTCATGTTAGCAACATGGTTCTAAGGATACCACGTCAGTCCAGACTAAAATAGCTCAACTATTATGGTTTCCTTTCAAAAACACATGGTCCTCGGGGATGTCACAAAAGTTGATCCCTTCACTTTTACTCTAGCGCCAGCATGAGGTTGACATTTTTTGGTTTTGCATGAAATTTCTCAACAATAATTTTATGGATTATCATGAAATGTGGTATATTCATCGTGGCCAGTGGATGAATCCTAATCACTTTGTTGATCCTCCGACTTTTCTTTTTGTGCCATCAGAAGTTCAAGTTTTATCCTTATCCTGTGAAATCTTTTAATATTTACCTCATGGATCGGCATACAATTTTGTTCATGGCTCCCGCATGAAGAATCCTACAGATTTTGGTGATCTCCTGACTTTTCCTCTAGCGCCACCATGAGGCTGATATGTCTCAACAACTTTTGGATGGTGAAATTTGTGTTCAAATATTTATGTTGCCCTCAGGATGAATTGTAATAATTTGAAAGATCCCTTTATTTTTAATTTAGACCTATCAGGTTATTTGCAGTCAAGGTGCAGATTTACAGATGATATTGATCATATTTAAAATTTGCTCTTCTATAAGAATGCTTAATAAATCTAATTTAATTTGGATAGCAGACATAGCTTCAATAATGCCTGCACTGGTCTTGATTCAACCAAAAGGATTATTCTAAATTTGAGCATCCTCCTGGATTCTGAATGTGACCAAAATGATTTTGATACACGCTATCACTGTAACTATTAATGTACAACTGTGTTATTGTTGTGTATTTGAAGTGATTATTTTTGTGTTTCTCCATTCCCACTAGCTGGTGAAGCTGTGCAGTGGGATGATCGATGCCGGCAGGGCCTACGTCAGCGCCAACAAGCTCTTTGTTAACGGAATCAAGGATCTGTCCCAGCAGTGCAAGAAAGAGGAGATGATATCGGTGAGCGGAGGTTGCACTTTCTTTAAAACTGAATTCAAATCTGTACATTCACTGAGGAGTATTTTAGGGTCAGCATCTTAGCAAATGATTGCTGGGACATTCCTGTGATTCTCCACATGAATATTAACAGTAGAGCAGCATAAACAGTATTGACCAGGCACAGAGTTATCCAGCTGTTTTAAACATGACAGATGTGACCACATGCAGGCAGGAGATGTGTATGCTGATAGTTTACATGGCTGGAAGCAGAGACATCTGAAACCTGCTTTATGGTTTTCTTCTAGGAAAACATTTGGACTAGATTTCCTGTCAGTACGGGTGTTGCCTTGGTAGCTTTGGGTGAAGCAGAAGAGACATAATTGTTTCACAGTCAATAACCATTTAAGGTTAAGCTTAGGTATGCATCACAGCTTGTAGACAGTTTAGACTGTTTTTGGGGGGATTTTATATTATTTATTATGTGAAAAAGAAGTTTATGTTTATATAGAAAGCTGTGTAATTACATTATATATGTGTGTGTGTGTGTGTGTGTGTGTGTGTGTGTGTGTGTGTGTGTGTGTCTTCAATTCAAGGAATGTCTTGAAAAGTGTGGAGAAAGCCTCCAGGAGATTGTCAACTACCACATGGTAATATGCACACACACACGCACGCACGCACGCACGCACGCACGCACACACTCACACTAGTTTTAGCCAATGGCAAGAGGTCGAGGTAGAGTGTTGTTCTGACACGCCCAGGTCCTCTTGGCATGTTAACGTCTTTCAGACATCCAGTTCCTCCTGGGTCCAGTGTTGCAACACACACACACACACGCACACACACACACCACACAATTTAACTGTGACCTCTCTCTGTGACAGTGAATCTGTCCACACAGGCCAGTCCATATGCGTGTGTCTGATTCAAACCACATGTGTTGGCAGATGTGTACGGCAGCTATAATACACAAACATTCACTCACACACACACACACACACACACACACACACACACACACACACACACACACACACATACAAGTTCATATGACTCTCTCCTCATGACTAAGTGTGATTAAGAAACGTCCTTTTCTGGGAATCTGCGACAGGTCTGGGAAGCCTAAAGTCAGTTTTAAAATTAAAGAGATATTATGACTGACATTTTAAATGGTTGAAAGTTATACACACTGACTTCACAGTTCATGCACGAGTGACTCTGTCTCTCATTTTACGACACTAATAGTGAGGCAATATGTGAGAGTGTGTGGAGTTATGAGGTATTTGCCTCTCCATGCCTGTGCATGATTATTTGTGTGTCAACAAATGCAGCAAAAAGAAAGGTGAAAGTAGTATAAGAACAGTGGAAGAGGGAACACGAGGGAGAGAAGCAGGGCTGTGAGAGGAATGAAGGGGAGAAAGGAATGAAGAGAAAAGATTAGAAAAAGAAGCACTTGCAACAATCAACAGTCTCCACAAATCCAAGTTTTCCCTGTTGGACACATATTTCATGGTTTAAATATTTTTAGGGTCATGGCATCATTTCGGTTTCAGAACAAAATGACGTTGTTCTGCTGAAGTTTTGAATTAAAAGCTTGTAAGCTATATATATCGGACTTCAATACTTCTAACAGAGACTCTAATAATTAAACTGGCATCAGATACGCTTGTTGGTATCCTTTTCTTTGGTCTGTTTGTTTTCTTATCACTCATTTTTCAAGCTTGTTTAACCCCCACCATCATTAGATATTTCAGGAAAATGCATCATTTGGCCATGCTTAGAGGCTACTGGCTGTGTTGTTGTTTTTTGTCACCACCTGTTTCTCTTCCACTGCCCCTCCACCACTGCTCCATCCATCCTCCTTATACCATCATCTCCACCCTACACTCACTTACCCTTCACCACAGGCCTCCCACTCATCCTGTCTAACATCCAGGAATTACACTAATAGCTTGTATGGCAGACAGTATGAATGAGGTGGTGAAGGAAGGGAAGAGAAAGACATAGTGAAAGGGAATCTGTCTTTGTTCGACCACCCACGGATGCTTAGTTCTTCACTTTCTCTGTTCTCGTCAGCCACTAAAGAAGCCAATCAAACAGGAAAGTTAATCTCCCTTTAAAGCACAAAATAAGCACGTGTTTACTTTCCAAAATACATAATTCCTACCCTAATCTTAACAGATTGAGAATGATATCACAGTGTTTTTGAACAGATTTGTACAAGATTTTAGTGTATTTTTGTCAGAATTTGATTTGAATAGTTGAAGTTGATAGGAAAAACGAATCTTTGCTGATACAACCACAACGTTTCATGGGGTGTGAACTGTTAATTTGAACTATATTTTATATATATATATATATATATATATCTATACATGTACATATACTGTATATATATATATATATATATATATACATATATATATGTACATACATGTATGTATATATACGTATATATATATATATATATATATATATATATACGTATATATATATATATATATATATATATATATATATACATGTACATATATATGTATGTATATATATATATATATATATATATACATATATATGTACATGTATATGTATTTTCCCCCTTGCATTGATAATATATTGCACAGCAACGAAAAGATAGGACTTATAGAAAGGGACTGCAGGTGCGAAGACACGTATAAATGAGCTGATAGCTGACTGACCACGTGTAACTCAGGCAGCCATTTAAAAAGAGTTACAGCAGGTGATTTATATTCCCACAATGAGTGCAATGTACATTTGTGAAAACGTTTGTACTGCCATCTATTGCAAGAAATCAGAGTTCCAGCATGTCAAGTCATCAGGATCTGCATGCAAGTCATTAGATTGAGACATACACACACACACACACACACACACACACACACACACACACACACACACACACACACACACACACACACACACACACACACACAAACACACAAACACACACTAAGCCTGTAATTCTCAATGTGTATGTTTATTAACTGGGGATTGCTTTAGAAAGTTTAATCCACAGCCTACCAACAGTAATTGTTGTTGACATTGTTACATTGTTTGTGTATGTCTTGCATTGTGTGTGTGTGTGTGTGTGTGTGTGTGTGTCTGTGCGTGCGTGCGTGTGCACGCGTGTGCGTGTGTGCATGGGTGGGTGGGTGTGTGTGTTTGTTTTGCATGGATGTTGAGGCATTCACTGAGGTATTGTCATTGTCCATGGACACAAATTGGTGAGACATATAGGCTACATATAAAGATGGATGGTCTGCTTAACAGCAACCATTCTGTGTTCATTATTTTGGGAGTGTGGTTAATAAATATAGAAATGGAAGAGAAATCTTTGCTCACCATGCACAAGAAATAATGAGAAAAAACATAAAGAAGGAAGAGGAGAGGAGGTGAAGGACAGGAGTGTGAGATGAGAGAAAGAAAGAAGAGGAGG
Organism: Cebidichthys violaceus; assembly: GCF_023349555.1. Lineage (NCBI taxonomy): Eukaryota > Metazoa > Chordata > Actinopteri > Perciformes > Stichaeidae > Cebidichthys > Cebidichthys violaceus. The sequence goes on along the minus strand of NW_027176428.1, from coordinate 4,840,257 downwards.
AGGAGAAGTGGAAATCACACAGTTAACCAGAAGAGTAAAATCCTTTAGGGCTAAAAATCTGTTGAGGCAGCAGCTGAGTGAGTGCACATGTGTGTATGTCCTCCTGTCTCTGTCCTTTCCCCTCATCTGCCTGAGGCACAATGTGCTACAGCGATGACGTGGAAGGATTCATACTGCCATCTTGTGGCGTGATGTAGCAACTACAGGTTTTCAGACGCTACTCTTACAGCCGGTGCTTTAATTGCCGCCAAGCATTGTAGCTCATGTTGTAATATAAAATGCTGATGTTTCACACCTCTGTCCCCTTCTCTATGCACAGATATTATTTGACCAGGCTCAGAGGTCGATCAAGCAGCAGCTTCACACCTTCATTAAAGAGTGAGTATCTCATCACAATTTATTAAGTAGCTTCCCCCAGCTGATCTAAAGAAAGATGTATTCAAGTTTATATATAATGACTAAAGACTGGATGGTGATGGAAACAGGCATCTAAGGCATCTTAGGGCAGAAAGTGACTGTTTTCCCCTAAAATGCCCAGTAATAACACAAATCATGCATTTCAAAATAAAAGACCTACATATTCTTGTGATTTAGCATAGACATGGACATGAATTAAACTATTTACCTCTATCTCTGCGCCTCCATCAGGGATGTGCGTAAATTCAAGGACACCAAGAAGCAGTTTGACCGGGTGCGTGAGGACATGGAGCTGGCCCAGGTGAAGAACGCCCAGGCACCCAGGAACAAGGTGCATGAGGCTGAAGAGGCCACACAGGCTCTCATCCTCAGCCGCAAAGCCTTCAGGCACCTGGCACTAGACTACGTACTGCAGGTGACACAGACACACACACACACACACACACACACACACACACACACACACACACACACACAAACATACTCCATATTGTTTTATCAGTGCTGTCCAGTAAGTGGCGCTAACAGTTAATAGCTGCTGAGCCTAGATATACACACACTGTCAATACTCCTCAATGCAGAAAAGGAAGCGTTGTGTTCTTTTAAAAAGGGATTAAATCACATATTGTCTCAAAAAAGCAACCTAAAACCTACATTTTCCTTTTTGTTTCAGATTAATGTGCTTCAGGCCAAGAAGAAGTTTGAAATCCTGGATGCAGTGAGTAGCCCAAATATATATCCTCTAGTTTCTGATTGACATCTCAACATTATTGCATATGTTTTGTTCATGAGAGTCTAACAAACATTTACATTGTGGAGTCCCTGTGGTGTGAGAAGGATAAGTAATACAGTTGTCACACACCATTCACCAAGTCATATTGCTTGTATGTGTAACTTACTCGGCAATACATTTTTTCTGATTCTGATTGTATTACAACCATCATTGTCTCCATGTGTCTCCTCCAGATGTTGTCCTTCATGCGTGCCCAGTGCACACTGTTCCAACAAGGCTTTAACATCTTGGATGAGATTGACCCCTATATGAAAAAACTGGCTGCGCAGGTAAGACGAAATTAACAAACTGAAACACACACACACACACACACACACACACACACACAGTTGAAATACAAATACATATGCAGTGTACTACTACTTTCATTACTGCATTTGCTCAGCACTCTCTTATGAGCAACAGCCCTTTTGGCAAATAATACACACACTTGAAAAATAAGTGTGCTCAGTTTTCCGGGACATTTTCACTGCCTTTAAACTGTTTGAGTCACGTCTGTGGTTTTATTTCATTTTTTTTTCATTAAATGCATCAAAAATTTTTACAGCAGAAACTGTGACTTCATCTTCATCATATTTTCTAGATTTATTGTGGTTTCTTTAGTCATAGGGAAATATACTATCAAGCCAAACAACTACAACAGCTTTACCAATCTGTATTATAAAAAGAGTGACTTCCTTAAGGTTAAGGTAAGCTTAAGGTTAACATAAGGCTGGGCTGGACTGGGCTGGGCAAGTATACATTAATGTTTCAGCGTGTACTTCTGTTTGTGCATAGTTTTCTGTCTGTCTTTATGCTTCTTTTATTCTGCTCACAGTTTATTTAGCCTGTCGCGTTGACTCTGCTGTCGTATTCTCTGCAGCTGGATCAGCTGGTCATCGACTCGGCCGTGGAGAAGAGGGAGCTGGAGCACAAACACGCCCTCATCCAGCAGAGAGTGAGACAACACAACTCTTAACTCTGAAAATGTGGTTAATATAGAGCCCTTCATAACTGTGGCCATGATTAATGCTTACATTGTGTTTTTATTCTTTTTATAGCCACTGCATTTCAATTTCAATTGCAGATTCTACATTATTTGCATATAAAGTGTTTTTGTTAAACCATGTTGGAGTCTGAAAAAAGGGAAGATGTCACAGTGGTTTATTTTATGCTTGTCAGGGAAAGATTAGATAAGTTTCCTAAAAGGTTGCTGAACTAGATTTTTCTCGAGACACAAAAGTCATATCAACATTTTCCAGTCTCACTTAGGGTGACGAGTACCTCAGAATTTAGAGGAAGAAGCTCTTTGAAAAAATATTTCTCTGTCGGGAATCTAAAATGGGTCTTGTTAAAACAAAAAACCTATCTTGTGTCAGCATCAAAAGTTTGACAAAAAGATTTCTGTGGAAGCGTTGAATTATTTTTATATATCGTCTGTTTTGTGACTTGAGCTGCCGTCTTTTCTTTTCCTCTTTTTTTATTCACAGAGGCTTCCAAAAATAATTAAAACAAGTTAATGAGTGTTGAATGTATTTTTTTCTTTGGCCTCAAATTAAGAGTTTAAAGAGAGACAGCAGTTTCCACAAAGACAACTTTAATATATTTATTTTATGGGTCCCTCAGCTTAATAAAAACAATTCACTCAAAAACCTCACCCTGCTCAACAGTCACGCTACACACAGATGCACAAAATTCCTCCATCTGTTACCTGAAGAGATGCCGAAAACATGGCAGTTTTTATGCCTAACTTGGCCCTTCCCACTGATTGATTTATGGTCCAGGAGGCATTTTGCCAGACACAACACACAGCTCTGTGCCCAACATAATGGCCTTTCAGCAACATTGAGCACTGAAAGATGCTACTTGACTTTATTTTATTTTTTTCTGTACTTAAACAACAAGGTGAACATGCTTCATGTCTAAGGTGCTTTAGCTAAAGAGTCAGGGATTCTCGATTGAGATAAAGAACAACTATTTCTTGGAGGCCTTATGTGTTTCAGGAGGACTCTGAACTAGCAAGCTTATTACTTCTTGTGTGAAAAGATCTTCTAGACACTGACTGGGACCTGATGTCTCATGATAACATATTTGGCTTCATGTGGTGAAATTCAGTCAGTGGTGATCTTGTATTAACGCTTGTATCTCTCTTTTTCTCTTCTCACCTGGTTCTCTCCTGGCCATGTTCTTCCTCCAGACTCTGATGCAGGTGAGTTTATATTTTTCACCTTGATCTGAACCTTTGAATTCCACAACCTGCACATGACTTGCCCCGTGATGCAGTACAACACTTCCAAATAGGACAATCTTGTCAAGAATCAGAGGTTTAGATAGATAGCTAGAGAGTTACTTGATTAATCCCACGAGGGGACATTCTTTGTATGGGAGTGTTGCATTGTGTGTTCTAGTGTGTAATGTTCCACACAATGATGTTCCAGGAAAAACACAGTAGGGTTTTAGGACTTCTGACCCATGTTGTTTATCGGCATGCCTTGGCAATTATGTTGGATTCTTTTGCAAAGGATTATATTTTCCGATGTTGTCCATGAAATGCGGGCTCTCTTTTCAACAGAGATTGCAATATCTGCAAAGAATTTTTTTTAACCACAGACAGTAGAAAAAAGCACAAAGTTTTGATTTTTAAATGTTTTCTTACTTCCAGTCTAGTACATGTTTGTGCCTGCTTTTAATTAGTAATAACTTAATTTGACAGTTGTGCACTGAAGGTGTGTCAGTTTGCCTGGAAGCGTTGCACACTAAACAATGTACTTGTCACTGCTCAGTGACAGGTGTCTACATGCTGTCTCTGAGCTTTTGTGTGTTTCCTTTTTTTTCTCACCTCACTGAAGCTTGAGTTCCATTACTTGTCATGACTTTGTGTACATAAAGTCTCGTCTCTTCACAAAGACCCTTGGTCCCCCTGACAAGTGATACTTTTCTCCAACCTGCCTGTAATACTCATCTGAGTACTTTTTTATTGTTTTATTGTACCCTGCGTGTTTATTTTTGTCTCTCTTTTGATGTTGTCTTTGTTTTCTTGTTCTAGATCTCTCAGCTTCTCCTTAATTTTTCTGTTTATCTGCATTAGACGCAAACACACACTTCTCTGTTTCTCATATCTACACACGCACGCATACACACACACACACACACACACACACACACACACACACACACACACACACACACACACGCACACACAGCTTCACACCCTCACTCTCTTCTGCCTGTGCCTCTCTTTGAAGCATACAGCTCTCCAAAATGTCCTCCTGCTATTTTGTGCTGGTCTAATTTGTTTCATCTGAAAATTTAACCCTGAGGATTTGTCAACATGTCAGCAAGCCAATTAAGAAGATATCATTTTCAAAGTAAAAGCTTAAAAAATTGTATTTCTTAGCTATGATGTTGTTCGAGCAGTATTTCCATTATTGGCTTGTTTTGTTCATTCTGAAATTGAATACTTTTCATAGATTTTCTTAATAGTATTTTAAATTACAGTAGTTTTTGTGATTGATAATTTATGTCAAGACATAAAGTCCCGTTCATCCAAGAAACACATCTGCATTGCTCCTTCTTCCCCAATCTCATTTAATGCTGGTCAGCTAATCAATATATGACACTGGCATGCAGTGTGTCTGCAACATAAATTATGCTTTACACAGTAAAACTAGTACACAGTAGGAAATAATCCAGGGCAAAATATCAGGTATCAGAAATTGGTACTTTTATGAGTAAGGATGGTCATTCAAGCTTTTTGTGGATATATTTTTCTGTAACATTTCACATCTCCATGCCCTTCTTAAAGTAAATGGCTCTCATAATACTATATATTAGATGTTAAAATATATGCCCCAGATATCTATTACATTTTATTTTTAGCATCCTGACAGTCCTTGTTTCAGTCGGTATAAAAATATAATCTAATGAAATAAGCCTACAGAAGCAGCAGTAAGATGATCTGAGCACAGCTGGGCCTGTTCTCTGCTGCTTTGCATAATGCCAGCATCAACCCACTTCCTCCTCCGTTCACTGCCTGCCAAAGTCAACAGATTGCATTATGACGCACAGTAGTTGGTGGAATGAAAGACAAAGAGCAGAGGACCGATAAAGAGAGAAGACAGATAAAAAAAAAGGAGAAGATCAGTTTAAGATCCAGACAGGGACTGAGTATGAAAGAGAATAAAACTATAGAAGAAGAAAAAGGGCGTTTCTGTAGTCACTTCTGGATTATAGCGTAAATGTTTTTGATGTAAAGAATTAAACTTTATATCTCCAGTTCAGTTTGTGACTTAAAGGAGCTTTGTTTAACAGTGTTTTCTTTTAATTTATTTAAAAAAAAATCATTGTAGCTTCTTTCACAGTATCTTTTCATGCATTCATTGCACAGTTAAAAATGTAGGTCAAACTGAGTTTTTGTTTGTATACTATAAAGTCAGATAGAGAGATATTCTTCTGTCTGCCATCCTACTCTGTAATTGCATCTGTGAAAAAAAGTGCAGGCAACATCAAATGATTCAGTAGAAAATTATGCCACGATCCATTCAGATTTTCTCCCCTTCTTCTTTTTTGGGAAAACTGCCCCTGACGTATGTAAATGTAGTGGTACAAGAAGCAAAGCCACAAGACAGCAGAGTTTGTGAATTATAGATGGCACACATTCTTTATTAATAGACCATTAAGTAACTGCGGTAGTCATACTCGAGAGAGTAGGACAGCTTCATTATGAATGTAGTTTTGGCTAAACTGGATGTCACCTTGGGCAAGTTATTTTTCAGTAGAAGGAAGAAGGTACATGCTTGTCATGACATAAACACGTTCTCCTTAATTCAGTGGAAATGCACTGTGGCATCTGTGTACTCATTGACATGAAACCACAACTTGTCAGTGAGAAACATTCCATCTCTTTCACAATCGTTCACTTCTCTTCCTCTCCTTTTTGTGTTGTTCTTCACCTTGCTTTTACTTTCACTATCTCGACTATCCCCTCCCCTTCTTAGTATTTCACATGCTCTCTCTTTGTCCTCTCTCTATTCTTTCACAGCCGTCTTTTATGTTTGTGCAGGACTTCATTGTGGCTCCCAGGGGGATTGTCACCTCAGCTTTCTCCTCCTCCATTGTTATAGCATTTGGCTGTACATCTTTTTAAGTCAGAGAGAGGTAAACAGAGAGAGAGACAAAACACTGAGAAAGATATGCAATTGCTGTAAGAAAACGGAAGGGAGTGGGAGAGTAAACATTTTATAAACCAAATGTGTTTTTACATTACAATGCAGACTACACGTCATCACTTATATTAAATAATTTTACTAAACTACAACCTTAAGTTCTTTATTCACAGTACCCGGGTTATGATGTGCATGCACAATACTTCAAATGTCTTTGTAGCAATGAATCAGTGTTTGAATACATTTCTGTTCAATTTGATTCAAACTGGGGATTTGTTGCATGTTGTCTTCCTCGATCTTTCCCCACATTTCCTGTTAGTCTCTACTATCATATTAGAATTAGAATAAAGTTTAAAAAGTTAAATAATTAAGTAAAAGCAAGGCGACTTGTCACTGTATCTCAGACTGAAGCTGTGATTTAATGTGGTCCTTAAACCTTGTAGCCTACATAGGTTGTGTTGTGTCACTGGGGTGTGTTGGATTGCATATTTGAACAGATGTGTCTGGTATGTTGTTCACCCTGTGGACAAACTAACAGACACATCTATAGCCTACAACCTAAACATTACCATATAATTGAATTAACATCTCTGACACAGTCTCACATTGTTTCACAAATCTTGGATCAATTCTGCAATATACATTTCTAATGTATTTTGTGGGTCCCTGGTTTGGATAGAGGCCGTTTTGCAGCCTCCTGTGCCGTTGGACACTTGTTCGCTGCAATCCTCTGTGGTCCGGCTGATTTAAGGTGGGAAGAAGGGGCTCCGGCTGGTGTTTGGGGAGCAATAATGTTGGCTTGATTAAGCAGGAATAGTGTTTAGAGCCGCAGACAGATGGAAAGCGGACTTCTCCAGAACTGTGGATGGAACCCCGCGCTTCAGAGGGGGGCCTTAAATCGTGCTGTGGGGCGGGGAGGAGGGCACGGTACGTAAAAATGAAATGTTTGATCCCCGGCAGACCGAGACAGGGTCAGCGGGGCACGGGGACTCTGTGGCAGCTGTATGATAATGAGCTCTCGCGCCAGATACACGCGACCGCGGCAGTCGACAGGTGGCGTTGAGTGAAGGAACGGCACGAGCGCGCCGCTGCTGGCAGTCTGTCATCTGGATTCGCGTGTGATGCGCGTGTTTCTCCCGATCCGCTACCCCAATTTATTAACCTGTGGGATACTTTAGAGATGCTCCTTTCTCTCTGACAACTTTGCATGATTTAGTTATTTATAATTACGTTTTTTGTTATTATTGCGCTTGAGATGCTGTTGGATGTCAGTGTGGTTAAGATGAAGATATTTGGCAGGCTGGATACACTGGTGAGGATCACTTCTTTCGCTTTGTCCTAGTTTTCATGAATGCTTCTGTTATCAGTGCTTTGTTTTACCAGTCTACATGGAATTTGGCAATGACAAAATCTTCTCCTTTTGTCATTTTGTCTTCTTCTACTCAGGGTTGATGAAATTAACTTTCTCACTCCTGGTTTGTTTCAGATTGTGGGAGAAAGCTGTGATGCTTGAATGCATGTGTGTATCTGTGTGTGTGTGTGTGTGTGTGTGTGTGTGTGTCAAACCAGGTTGCCTCAGCTGGCAAGGAGACAGACTGTTGTGTCACATCCCACCATGTTTTTGCTTCACGTGGCCTGAATTTTTTCACACAATCACAGAAAAAATGATTAAAGCTGTTGCTTAAAGTACATACAACAGTTAAATTCTGGTCACCAGTGTCACATGTTGTCAATCTCTGTATGACTCATTCAACTACCCAAAGAAAGCAGACATTTCTAGCCGTATTAAATAAAAAAAATGCTGTTTGTGAATGTTGCCGCATCTGGGATGATCAATGAAAAGGCCTCGATACTTTTAACAAAGTCAAAGGGTACATGATGACATCAGTGTGTGATTATACAGTCAGTAGGGTTTTGTGAAAAAAAGAACACAGATTTATTTCTGTGTGTGTGTGTGTGTGTGTGTGTGTGTGTGTGTGTGTGTGTGTGTGTGTGTGTGTATGTATGTATTCATCCGCCTATGCACAGCTTGCCATATGCCCAGTATCACCTTGCCCCAAACCAAAGGCCTCCTTAACAATAGTGAAACCTAACCTTAGAGAATAGCTGTAGAATAGGTAGAGAAGTGCAAACTGTACCTATTCTTTAAAGGTAAACTAATAAACAGATGGTAGACCGACATTTATTTTGTGGAGGAACACAGACACATTTCAGAAAGAAAAGGTTTACATAACATAAGACATGTTCCGCAGTAGCAGTTTGGGAGCACTGTTGTTAAATGTGGTGCTGATAGGGCGCTATCTCTGTTATGAGAAATGTGGACTTTTACACTCATTGCTCCACGGTGTCACCTTACTTAGTATTTATGCAGTGTGTCCAGCCTTGCATGAAGTGAACTTTACCATGCATTTTACACAGAACGAGGACTGTGGATTTTGACCCCCCATCCCTCACATTGGAATCGCTTTAAGAGAGGAAACTCTTTGCATCTGTGTGGACGAGAGGAATGATTACAGACACCACTAACTCTTTCAATGTACATGCTAGTAATGTTTTATGACAGACTTAGAAAAAAAGAGAGCCATCGTTAAACTGGCTATAGTTTGTTGAAAGGACGGCATCTATTGTTTTTGCAAAGCAGGAGCAACTTAATCATGAAACGTTGCTCTTTGCAGTACACTGGTTTTATTTGTTTCATTTAAAATGAAAGCATGCTGAATAAATGAAGCTAAACCCTTATATTGATCTTGTGCGCCTATGTGTCCCCTCTACAGGACTTTTCTTATGATGACCACAAGTTGGAATTTAATGTGGATGCACCCAATGGTGTGGTCATGGAGGGCTACCTCTTCAAGAGGGCCAGCAACGCGTTCAAGACCTGGAACAGGTAAAAGAGTGAAGTGAAGAGGGGGAGTCAATTTACAATTCAAAAGACATTCTGATTAAAGTTAATGAAAACTGGTACACATGCAAAACAATTAACAGTAAAACAGTTAGTTAGTAAACAGGGTGAAATAACAATAAAAAGACAATGTATTGTATGGAAAGGTCTGGTCTGGTCTGTTTTGTTTTTTGAGAAAGCATTTGAATATTTTTCACCAAATTCTAAAGGCCCCAATGTTAAGGGTCTTTTTTCTTTTCTATGAACTCCTATTACCTTAGAAACTGATTTGTATAAGAAAGAAGAATTTCCCTCATTGGTATTCACCTTATTCCAAAACGCATCAATACTTATCTATAGATTTATTAATCACCATTTTAATGACCAGTGCTTTTCCCTTCCAGGACAAATTTCAGCATACAGACATTTGATTGATCATGTCTCTCTCTCACAAACTGTCAAACCTCATACCTTCTCCCCTCCTCAAGGCGGTGGTTTTCTATACAAAACAGCCAGCTGGTCTACCAAAAGAAACTCAAGGTACAGTTTGATTTTGTACATTTAAATTAAACTAATTCAGTTTAGAGTTAATGGTAAAGTTATTAATAGTTTGCACATTAGAGGAGAATAATGGTGGATGTATGAGGAGGATAACCTGCTTCTGTGGCTTGAAGGGTAAAATAGAATAGAGTTATTGTGACCTTCCTCTCTGCCAATGATAGGACTCTTTGACAGTGGTGGTGGAGGACCTGAGGCTGTGCTCTGTCAAACCGTGTGAAGATAATGAGAGGAGGTTCTGCTTCGAGGTGGTTTCACCCACTAAGTAAGTCTGAATATGTGTGTGTGTGTGTGTGTGTGTGTGTGTGTGTGTGTTTGTCCCATAAGGATAAAGGCTAATCCAAACTAAACCTCTCTAAAAACTTTTGCTGTTATCTTCTTAGATTTTCACTCATTAATTGTTACATTATTGACTATATCATTTGGATTTTACTTATCAGCCAAATAACATGTAGCTTCATAGCATTCGACAGCTGTGGGCAGGTATTACATAACTGGCCTCTACAAACCTGCAGGAGCTGTATGCTGCAGGCAGAGTCTGAGAAGCTGCGGCAAGCTTGGATCCAGGCAGTCCAGGCAAGCATCGCCTCTGCTTACAAAGACATCGGCGACAATTATTACATCGAGGTATGAACACATACATGACTACGCAACAATCACATAATAGCACACAAGTGGTGTTTCTTTTCATTGCAAGTTGCTCCCCAGGTAGCTTCAGATTCTCCGTCTCTGACTTGTCCACCTGTGTCTGCAGCGTTTGGACCGGACAGCCTCGCCCTCCACCAGCAGCATCGACTCTGCCAGCGAGCCCAGAGAGAGGGGGGAGAGGGCTGAGAGGTTTGTTAGGGGAGGCGTGGATAGCCTCCTCCAGAGGGTACAGAGCCTGCCAGGCAATGAGTTGTGCTGTGACTGTGGGCAAACGGCTCCGTGCTGGGCCTCCATCAACCTGGGAGTCCTGCTCTGCATCGAGTGCTCAGGGATCCACAGGTGAGTGCACTTAACAATACGAGAGAGTATGTTTGGAGGCGGAAAGAACCACAAAAGAACTGGTTTTGCCAGTGTGAAATAACAATCTACAGCAAGGTGTTGCCAGAAATAAGTCACCTCAACCATCTTTCCAAGATGTCCTCCTAACTTGTCACAGCCTGCCTGACTTACATGAGCAAACATCTGCTTTAAAGCATCCCATCTTATTTGCATGTTAAGTTGCAGTGTCTCCTCTGCTATGCTATTATGTCAACTCATCAGTTAAAACTATTGTGAATAGAAAAACAACAGTTATTAAGATATTCGCTAGAGGTAGTTAAAAATATAGGTATGTGACGTGACTCTTTTAAGAATTACAGTCATCAAAGTGAATGTTTAAGTAATTAGAGAAGTTTTTAGCTTTGCTCTAGAGACTCGAGTGGAGACACAGAAAACGTTGCCACCTCAGGCAGTTGTGCTAAAAGAGGCAAGAGTAAAACTGTGCTAAAATCTTGTGGTTAAATACTCTCCTTACACTTTCTTCATATAATCTATTATATATTTATATGTATACTAATATATCTATTTTTCTTCTTGTTTCTTTCAGGAGTTTAGGTGTCCATTGCTCTAAAGTGCGTTCACTGACTTTAGACTCATGGGAGCCAGAATTGCTCAAGGTGCGTCTCCCCAACACATTTTCTTGTAGATTCAACCCTCTGTTCTGTGCTTTTTTCCCACCACCAGAGTTTCATTTAACATTCCTTAGTGCTTTGTAAAACAATTTTGAACCACTACTTTTTTCTGTTTCTGTCTTCCATCTTTGCCCTCCCTCGTTCTACTCTCATGTTTAGCTGATGTGTGAATTGGGGAACACTGTGATCAACCATATTTATGAGGGAGCCTGTGAGGAGCTGGGAGCGAAAAAACCGGGACCCACCAGTTCAAGGTCAGTCTTTTACTCTATTTGGCAAGCAGAAGAGCATCATAGCAAAAAGGAAAACACAATTTTCTTCTGTATGTTCCATTGTTAAAGTCAGTTAGTTTATAAAAGGTGTCTTCACTGACTTATCTGTATGTTGTCATGTATCTGTCTTTCAGTTTCCACCATCTTATTTTTACCATGTGACTCAACCCAGGGTAAACTGAATAATCTGTATATGTCATGTCTCCAATTATTTAAAATATTCCATTTGTGACCATCTACCTCCAGACAGGAGAAAGAGGCTTGGATAAAGTCTAAGTATGTGGAGAAACGCTTCCTGAAGAAGATGAGTGGGAGCGAGGCTTTGGTGGAGGGTGAAAGGAAGTCCCGGCCCTGGATAGTGAAGAAGTGCCAGCGACACAACAGCTCTGTTCGGGCCCCCAACAAAGCCCGCAGGAAATACCATCGCTACGAGCCGGGAAGCGCTTCACCTGCAAACCTCTCAGCAGGTCAGTGCAGGGAATTAACTTCTCCGTAGATGAAACATATGAGTATACTGTATATATATGGAGACAGAGTCTACAAATACAACCCGAAGCCCAGACTGATATCTTGTTGTGATGTTCTGTCCTTTGGCAGCTGCTGCAGCAAAGTTTCGCCGGGACTCCCTGTTCTGTCCAGATGAGCTGGACTCACTATTTTCCTACTTTGACACTGGCTCTGGTCCTCGCAGTAAGTCCACTACACAATCAGTACACACAGGCACAATGCCCTTTCTTAGATTACTGTACATTTTCAGGAAGATGTAGGTAAGAGTTCTTTACTGTGACAGAATAATTCACACACTCAGTCAGTTCGTATTACAATTTCTGAAATGCATTCTATTAATTGTGCTGTCCTTCCAGTGATGGCGGTGTGCGTGTGTATAGGAAGAGCAGTATGTGCTGTGTAATGATTAACGTGTCCATGGCTTGGCAATGCTTGGCCCTGCAGGTCTTAGCAGCGACAGCGGCCTGGGAGGAAGTACTGACGGCAGCACAGACATCCTGGTATTTGGCTCGGTGGTGGACAGTGTCACAGAAGAAGGTATGTGTGTTTTCGTGTTGTATTATATGTTACTTTTTTTTTTACATTTACTTGTAATATGTTTTACATATTATGTATAATTTAATACCAAAACTTGACACTATTTACTGCCTTAACCAAAAAGTTGTCTTAAAGAAGAGATCCTCCCTATTTATTTCCATCATCCTGTTACCTTATCTACCCTCAGAGGAGGAGTCAGAGGAGTCCTCCAGTGGTGAGGTGGAGATCGAGCAGGATGTGTCTTCAGACCCCGAGGACCCGAGAGAGCTCCACCCCGGGGCTCTACTCCACCGATCTTCCCGTCTACACAACCTGCCACTCATGGCTGAGGCATTGGCACACGGCGCAGACATACACGCTGCGAGTGAGGAGGAGGAGGGCAAAACGCCACTCATTCAAGCCGTGGGCGGGGTGAGAGACAGTTTGTTCAGCCTGTTAGACAATTAGCTGGAAGTGAGAATGTTGTAAACATTTAATGATTTAGCCTGATTAACTGATCTTGAAGACTGTCTGGGTTAAAAATTAAAAACGGATAACCTGCTGAAGGTGCAAGCATAAACACAGCCATAAACAGCCACAGCCATAAGCGATTGAAAACATGGGGAAGATCTCCATTAACATATCTGCTGCTATGAATTGCATGACTTTTCCTCCTTTTGAGGAAAACTAAACGGTTTAAGTTCTAATAAGTATTGTTAAAATGCCAAAAACTAGACTTCTCAAAAGCAAATAAACCACTATAAACAACTCTGTCTGTCTACTAGGGTTCTCTGATAGCTTGTGAGTTCCTGCTACAGAACGGAGCCGATGTGAACCAGAGGGACATGAGAGGCAGAGGCCCGCTGCACCACGCCACCTACCTGGGCCACACTGGGTAAGGATTGCCTGCTACGTGGCAGGAAGTCGTTATGAAGGGTCTTCTTCCACTCGTATTTTTACCCCTGGTTCACGTTCTAGCCTGAATGTTCATAGTGTGAGTACAGCATAACTGAAACTATTCAAGTATTTCATAGGCAATAATCTTTGACCCCTCTTGGCCTGTAAATAGAGCATACAAGGAAGTCATGACAGCGCTGTTATAGAAAGCAAAAGCTCTCTGTGTGGCTCTCTTTGAATGGCATACATTCTTGTAGAATCTTGTCTCCCTGACAGAGTGATAATCTTATCTGTAACTGGAGACTAGAGCATGGAGTAGAAAGACAAGCAAACTTTAACGGGTGTAGTAAGGACCCAGGAACAGTACGACAAACACCAGGGATGATTTGAATCAAAGCTTTAATTTCTTTGTAACACACAACAGGTTGAATCTTCACAGGAATACAGCGGCAGGCTCTCGTGGTCGGGGACAGAAGGCAGAATGAATTACCGGGGCAGAGGCAAGGCGGGGTAGTCACAAACAGACAGGGTCGGTATCTCGGGGTTGGGGACAGAAGGCTGAGTGAATTACCGGGGCAGAGGCAAGGCGGGGTAGTCCAAGACAGACAGGGTCGGTAATGGGAAATCAGTCCAAGGGAAACCGCTGGAAGGTCTGGCATAGAAGCGGAGAACGATCTGGCAGTGAGTGTGTGTGGGGTCTAAATAGTAGGTGCAGCAGAGAGAGCAGGTGAGAGTGATTGGGCTGATGAGGTGTGTGTGACTAACAGGTGAGAGATAGAGTGACAGGAGAGAAGGGGCAGAGCTGTGACACAAATGATAAAAAAGACAAGTCATTGCATTGACAAATCTGTGAATTGTCTAACTAGGCATCCATCCACCCAATCAGTGTATCTGCTCCCTTCACTCTCTATTATACAATATCTTTAATTTCCCCCTCATCATCTGTCATGGTGTCAATAACTCTAATATTCACCTCTCTCCTTTGTGTCTAATTATTGTTTTGCGCAGTCAAGTGTGTCTGTTCCTGAAGAGGGGAGCATCTCAGACGGAGGTGGACGAGCAGGGTCATGACCCCCTAAGCATCGCCGTCCAGGCTGCCAACGCAGACATCGTCACCCTGTGAGTGATCCTATTTCAACTAGCCCTTATGAGCAAGTTCCTTATAACTCTTTATTCACTGATAACCACTCATGCTTGAGAATAGTTGGTTGAAATAACTCATTGGCTAATTAAAAGTAGCTCATCCTTTCCTTCAGCAAGTAATACGCTGCACCCAGCATCATTAAATCAAATTATTGTATTTAGTGAAATGGGCTGAGTGTCTTTTTGTCAGATTAATGCTGTATTTTGAAGTCTGATCATTTTGTTGGTTAACATTCTAATATGAGCAATAACACACTAGAGCATTAGACTGCTTGGAATATACTAAAAGTGATAAAACAAACAAAATAATACTCACCCTATGTCTTATTACTTGCTTTTCTTTAAACTGAGATGTGGTTGAGCCCTGGAAGTTCATGAATGAACCTTCACGCTTCAATATCTAAAAGCTGTTTAATAGGAGTGCATTATGTTTCAATTATAAAATCTGCTGGTTGATTGTCTGAATTGTATTCCTCATTCTTGTCTTTACTCTCTCTTTCCCTGCTTTGCTCTCTTCTCTCATCCTCCTCTCTCCACTGTGGTTTATCTCCCCCGCCTCACCTCGCCACCTCAACGCATTTCCATTCTCACGGTCTCATCCCACCTCAACATCTCAACCTTTTCACTCCCTATTCTTTTCTCACCTGTCTTTTGTCATCTTATTATTCCATTTCTCATGTCTGCTTCCATGTGTGTCCCTCTGTTTCATCACTTGTCTCCCTCTGCCTTTGCATTTTTCTGCTCTCCTCCAGATTGCGTCTTGCACGGATGAACGAGGAGATGCGAGAGGCGGAGGCTCCATTGGGTCAACCAGGTCAATACCACAGCAGCAGCCCCACTGAGCAGCAGTATAGGAAGTGCATCGGAATTCATCTGTCTCACCATAGACGAGTGCTAGTGGTCACTTTTTTATCCAGGAGCAAAGCTTGTGCTCTTTCACTCTCTCTCACTATATATATATATGTATATATATATATATATATATATACGTATATATATATATATATATATATACGTATATATATATATATATATATATACATATATATATATATATATATATATATATATATATATATATATATATATATATATATACATATATATATATATATATACATATATATATATATATATATACATATATATATATATACATATATATATATATATATATATATATATATATATATATACATATATATATATATACATATATATATATATATGTATATATATATATATATATATATATATATACGTATATATATATATATATGTATATATACACATACATATATACATATATATATATATATATGTATATACATACATATATATATATATATATATATATATATATATATATATATATATGTATATACATACGTATATATATATATATATATATATATATATATATATATATATATATATATATATATATATATATATATATATATATATATATATATATATATATATATATATATATTCTTCCTGAATTACAACCTAAAATAATACGACGAAGTTGCTCCTAGACACTGATCTTAAGTCTGTTGCTTATGTAGATCTAGGCTTATGATCAACTTCTTGGGGGTGTCTGAGGAGAGAGGAGCGTACCACTTGCGCTTTATCGGGGTGTGTTGTGTCATAGGGAGACCCCTGATGGACCTTTTTAACTCTACTGACAATACAGTCACCACCACCAGTTTTCTGCATCACAACTATGTTTCTGCTTATTTGCTAACAACCACGCTATGCTAGCTACATGACACGCACAGAAAAATTACATCTGCTTTTTGCCATCAGGGTTATCCTCTAACTTACCATAATGTGGTGTAACCTCTTGAGTGAGGGTGTGGGTTTACTGTTGCTAACAGCTCTTTCCTCTGAAGACTCTTGCGGCATTAAACCCCATACACAATATCTATCCAGACCATCTGTGTGACCTCCAATTTACCCTTCTCTTCTTAATCTGAGATGTAAATATACGTATTTAGAAGTTATATGGGTAATCTTTAAACTAAGTGCTGTGGCATGAGGTGAAAAAATGGTATTTGTTCCATTACCAATAGAAAAAGAGTTAACTGCTGCAGTAGAGGTGAGCAGGGTAGTTTACTATGTATAAAGAATGTCAGGAAGGGAGATTTAATGTAAAACTGTGACAAAAATACTGAAAGACTTGTGGAGAAGAGACCCTTGCCTGCTTTGTAAGATACTTTGTGACCGAGTGAGTGAGTGAGTGAGTGAGTAGACAGGTGAGCATGTGTCAAAGAATACTGAGAGAGAGAGAGAGAGAGAGAGAGAGAGAGATAAATAATATGATATTATGATACATTATGTAAAGGAAAAAAGAAACTGTGCACTTTTCCCATCTACAGTATTATATATATTTTTTTCATTCAGTTAGTTTTTTATTTTTTTGTCTCATCAAGTTATTGTCTATCTATCTATTGTCTATTTCATTTCTGTTTTTAAAATGATGTTTATCTCCCCAGAGGACCAGTGCAATTCATTCTTGGGTGCAGTTTACGTCTGCATTTGTGTTAATGATTGTCATTTTAAACTGAAAGCATTACTTGGAATTAATGACAGGATTCTTTAGATTACCATGTACCATTTTGACTTCAGATTATTACGTATTAGCACTCATAAAAGACATTTTATTACATTTAATTTTCCATTTGGAACAGCCTTACATTGCTGTGATTATTGGCATTCAAACACATCACTAAATTAGATTTTACTAGCTAATATATGGAAATTGTAGTTACAGTGTAATTGCAGTCATCCGTTGTTTATTATGTGGGGATGAGAACTTGCTAAATTGTGAAGGTGAAGTCCATACAATGCAGCGCAGCAACAAATGAGGGTGTGCATACAACTGGATTTACTTCTCACCTTTAAACAGCTCTTCTGTTCACTTCCTTTTACAAAACAAAGATGACTCATGACACTTCTATTGTGTTGTAAATACTCATCCATGTTATGGTATCTGTGGTGAGATGAAGGTGCACTTTTCTTCAGAACAGTTTATACACTTGTGGGGTCAATGGATTTATATATCTGGCTTCCCTCACTGGTCAATGCTTGCAGTATTTTCTGCATGCTTTACCAGGATTTACATTTGGAAGTTCAACATCGTTTGCATTCTGAGCATGATAAGATATTTTATTATGGTTTGATCATGTCGTGCAGTGCAGTCCCGTGGAATAAGCATGTTACCACCATGACCCCTCTGGTGTCAGAAATATCTCACTTTTTGCACCTTTGTGCCATTCTTCCATCCATGGACCAAATCTTTGGTGACCTCCTCATGCCTGTCTCTTTTTTTAGTGATTTTATTTTGTTTTTATCTTGTGGTTTATTTCCTCTGCCAAAGACTATTTAAAGGGAAAGTGTCTGACATTGTATAATATCACAGTTGTTTTTTTTAAAACTGAAACTGTTCAGAGTAGATTCAGTAAAGCATAGTTTTACCATGCTTTGACAGAGTGGTAGAAACACTGTTGGTGTACTCACATGTTGAAAAGAGGTTACAGAAATGTGACAGACCTGAGAGATTTTGGTATGGCAGGTGATATTCTGCAATAGTTCAATGTACTGCAAGTTGAACCAGTCTAGGGGGTTATGTGAAGCTACTGTGACCAAACTGTTCAGGGCCCTCGCTCTAGCGGAAGTATTAAATGTTGTGTCCATTGTGTGTATTGACATAGGAGTGGTTAAAGATGCTGTTTAAAGCAAACCTGTTGTAAATAGTACACTTGTGTATTTAAACCCAACTTTCTGCCTCTCAGCATTCAATCACGGATCCTGACTGTCTGATCTGGTTTATGTCTGTCTTTTTATTCTCTTCCAAAAACAACAACCTGTCAGGCAGAACTGTACCACAGTTTGAGGTGTTCTCCTGCTCACTGACATTTGGATATCTTTGAAATACTTTCTTCTTTGTCTTTAGAAGCACTGAGGGGAAAAAAGACAACAAAATACATACAATAAAACAGAAACTCTTGATGAACTAACCCTGCTTCCTGCTTTTTCCTCTCATTTCTGTTTCCTGTCTCATCTCTTATGCATAACATTCTCTCAACATAGCAGCAATGTATTTGAAAAAGCTTTTACAGAAAATAGTTTCCCCAAAAGATTAAATTAAATTTGAATAAATATAGCTCTGAAGAAATACAGTTTGATGTTGGGAGAATGCTATTTTTTTCAATCTGGTCTGGTGTATCTTTTGGTTTATAACACTTTTGGGTAGCACTGGGCTTATTCAAAGCAATTAAATGATTTCCTTCATGACAAATACAAAGGAGCTGTACACTTGGACATCTCTAGACAACCAGGTCAATGTCAACACACGATTTAAAGATAACTTAAGTGTATAGGATCACATGTGTTTCAAATTGTATCTCAGTTTCTAGCCTGCAGCAGCAACACTGTGCCTTGAATAATTCAGTGTCTCCAAGGTGTAAAACATTTATGTGATCTCACAAGCATTGTTACACCATCACTGAAACATGTTCTCCCATGCCAGAAATGTCTAATTCCTCACTTTACACTTCAGGCAAACAGCACATGTCCACCTGAGGAAATAATCACTGACTGACATATCATTGCTTCTGTTACCACAGGGGTTGCCACAAGCAGCAGGAGAGTTAAACCAAAGGATGTTCGGGATAGAGTGAGTGAAGCATCCTGGGCTGTCTTACTAGAGGACTAGGGTGATACTGTGATTCTCTCTGCTCTGGTGGCTTTGGGGTTCTGTTGCACACACACATTTGGAGTGGTCTTGAAGTTTTTGGGGTTCTGGGGAGCAATGAAGGAAGTACAACAATCTTTTGTGGAGGACTATTGTGTCTAGAACCTAGCTATAATGCAGAAATCCCATACATTTGGATAGTTCATACTCAGAAAATGTCCAAACATCAATTGTATAGGCCAGTAGGTCACAAAGAATGGGTAAGTATGGTACACTTTATTTTATGAAATACAAATTAGTATAATAAGCCCATTCATCCAGATATAACTTGGTAGTGACTTAAAAATATAGAGGAAAAAGGATCCCAGGATGATGTAGGAGTGAAATGGACGGGATGCTCATCACTCTTTCCTTGCAAGTTCCTGATTTCTGCTCTACAAATTAACCAAGAGTCCCATTTAGAAGGGTAATCTTTTATAAATGTTTATAAGTTACTACGTTTTTAGTATATACAAATAATTTACTCATAAACCAAAGACGCTTAGAAGAATGAGTCATTTATAGTACCTGAAGGAATAGGTGTCGCATGTAGCACCAAAGTAGACTGAGGAACTTCACTCCGTCTTGAGGCCATGCTTTGGGCCATTTTCTCTTTCATGCAGAGGCTTATCTTTATCTGTCTTTCTTTGTGGATTGGGAAATGTGGTTAAATGGAGATTGCAGTATTGCAGTCTCAACAGTGCTCTGTGGTGGGACAAACCCACTTTGACTTTAGTATCCCCTGTTGCAGGTGACATCTCCTGCGTTGATGTCTTTCGCGAGTTTTCTCTCCTCGCGTCTCTCCAGCCCGAGAAGCTGAGGAGAAGGAGCATACAGTTCAGCAACTGCAAGAAGCCACAGTGACCACTGACCACCACTTATTGTGACCGCTCTTCAGTCACTTTGGAAACAAGAGGGAGCAAGCCAAATGCCATTAAAAACAATATTTTGATGCTGGGGAGTGAGTGCTGCAGACGTAAGCAAAAGGTGAAAAGCATGCATGCTCTAGTTAAAGCAATTTTAAAACTTTAACTAGGCTTGTAATTGTTCTCATTTGCTCTTCTAAATATGTGAAGTCAAGGTAAAAATAATATAACTTGGTCATATCAAAATGTTATAATATATAGTTCAAACATTTCCTTTGCACAGATGTCAATTCAGTTAACTTCACACCAGTTTTGGTGATGGCAAAGAATTAACAACAGTCATTGTAGCGTGTCAGAAGATCTCTGGACAAAGATTACCATGGTGTTTTTAAAAGGGGCAATGCACACCAACAATTTAGTATTGTACTTCCATAAAGTTGTGGGACTCACATGAGATACATTTAGAAAGAATATTTCCAAATTGAAGCAGCAGAAGCTGAGACTTTTAGTCTCAAGTATACTGTAAGTCAAGACCCAAAGCATTGGATATTATATTTGCTATAATGTAACACCATATTTGTTAGATCCTCCCTTCAATGCAATTGTTTCCAGGCTTGATTATACTCTCTATGATGAGTGAAAATCAGTGAAGTGAACTTTAATGTTTTGTATGATTTGATTTTGTGAACTTTAAATCTCTGATGAAATGTTTTTTTTAAACTGTTTTAAAACTGGTGCAAGATAAATAGCCTATAGTCAAAGGTCAAAAACATGAATGTTTTTGTGCATTTCATTCAGTTTTCTTTTCAACTTTGGCCAGTAATGATAGTGACAATAAAGCACCAGCAAGATGACCTCAAGCTGATTGTTGAAAAGATGCAAAAAGGGTACTCAGAGTAGACACATACAACTTTGTTATGTCATGCATGTCTCAGTGATTAATAGACTACAATGTATGGGTCTATAAATAATTATATTCCAGGATAACAGTAGACTATTTAATAAATATTATTGTACTTTCTTTTGTATGCATAATATTCCAGATCGGCTACACAAATGAAGAAGGAAACCGGAGAACTTGCGAGTATGTAACAGAGCAGTTAAGAGGGCTAAAAGAATGACAAGAGGAGTTGAGAAAAAGGAAACAAACAGTTCTGGCAGAGTTTTATGTAAAAGACATCCCAAGGCAACTATATTTTGGATTTGTAAAATACAATGTTCGGGAATATACTCCTAAACCTATACAAAGGAAAGAGAAGGTGTGCCAGGTGTGGAGGAGAACATGAATGGGGAACGTGTTGAGAAGGAGTTCAGCCAAAGTGCTGCAACTGTGGAGGGAAACATAGCGTTGTGAAGTCAGCAGTCAGAGGACCTTAGTCACGAAGGACAAATGACAGTGGGGGTAGAAAGGAATGAGAGAATCAGGGTATGGGCGGAGAAGGAGAAGCTGGTGACTTTCATAACAGGGGTGATGAACGCAACTTCTGAGGTTGATTTTAAAACTGAGAGGATTTACTGTAAATAATCATAAAAGCAGCACTGCATCATCTCGATATGATAGGATTGAAATGGCAGGAAGACACAATCTTAGTTTGCAGGCAAGCCAAGAATTATGTATTGGTTGATAATTATAACAATACTTTAATGGAATGCAAGAGGTTTGATTACCAATGGAAAGGAGTTTAAGAAATATATAGATAGCAGGAGGGAGAAACCAAATGTTATGTGCATACAGATAGGAAAGAAGGACAAGGAGGGGGTTGTTTTACTTTTGTAAAACAAGGGATTACCTAGAGTACTGGGTAGGGAAAGAAATGAGGTATGGTAGTGGAAGTGTGGGTTGAAAGGAAAGCATTGGTGGTGGTGAATTGTTATAATCCATGTTTGGGAATAGAATTTAGCAAATTGCAAGAACTATAAGGGCAAGATAGGGCAAGCGTGGTGTGGTGTGGGGACTTCAACTCACATAACACATTATGGGGGAGTGAAAGAACTGATAGTAGTGGTCAAACCACAGAAGAACTATTAGATGAAAGGAATTTAGTCTCCTTAAATGATGGAAGTAAAACAAGGGTTGATGTCAATACAGAAAAGGAGTCTGTACTTGACCTAACACTGGTTTCTAATAATATTACCCCAGTGTGTGACTGGAAAGCATATCACGAAGGAACCATAGGCAGGGATCACTACCCAATATTCTGTAAAATGAATATTCATACATCAGTAAAAGTAGAAAGGGATGGAAAGACGTTTTGGGAAAGTGAGTGAGAGAAGAGAGTGATGGTCAACTAAGTAAGATTAATGATAATATGGCTATTGAAACTTTCAATGATATGTTTACAGAAGGCATTAGGACGGTGGCTCTAAAATCTATCCCTAAAAAGTAATGGAAAACAAGAAGAAAAGCAGTGTGATGGTGGAACAATACATGCAAAGAGGCAATTAGAAATAGAAACAGGGCATTCAAGTTAAAGAAAAGAACTCTCAACTTTCAGCAGATGATACAGTTGAAAAGGCTCTGGCATTAGTGAGAAAGACAATAAGCAGGCAAAAAGGGCATATTGGAGAAGGTTTTGTGACACAGTTGGAAATACAGCTCCAGCAGGACAAGTTTGGGGGATGGCTAACAAGATGGGAGGGGACAGAAAAGAGTGGAGTTATCCTGTGCTAACAACTGAAAAAGAAGTAGTGTAAACTAATAAAGAGAAAGCTGAGATATTGGTTAATACTTTTGTAAAAATAAACAGCTCTAGCAATTTGTCTGGCAAAGGAAGACGAACTAGAGAGGAAACAAAGTATGAAAATGGATGCCTTGAGGAAGAAAGAGAATACTGAAGATTAATTGAGTGTTCCATTCACAATGGGAGAGTTAAATAGAGCAGTTGCTGAAGCTGGAATGACTGCCCCAGGAAAGGATGAAATATGTTATATTATGATAAAGCATTTAAGTGGAGATGGGCTGAGTAAGTTATTAACATTGTATAATAAAGTTTGGGAGGAATTTAGCATACCAGCAAGGTGGAAGGACGCTGTTATTGTTCCTATAAGCCAGGGAAAGATAAGTAACCCATCAAATTATAGGCTAATTGTCCGAACATCACATATATGTAACCTTATGAGTAAGATGAATGTATTATTTAGAGAAGCAGCAGATATTACTGGGGTGTCAGGGTGGATTTAGGAAAGGTCGGGGAACTTTGGATTTAATTGTATGTCTAGAAGATGAGGTAAGAAAGGCACAAGTGAATGAAGAAACTGTGGCAGCAATGTTTTTTGATGTATAAAAAGCTTATGATATGATATGGAGGGAAGGGCTTTTGATAAAAATGCACTTAATGGGACTTAGGGAAAAACAGTTTGATTGGATAATGGACTTTTTAAATAAGAGAACTATCCAGGTAAAAGTAAGAGCTGAAATGTCGAAGAAATAAGAGGTAGAAAATGGTAAGGTGGTAAGACCTATACTTTTCTCAATTGCAATAGATGACATCTTTGAAACGGTGTCACCAGATATGGGAAGGTCATTATTTGCGGATGGTGGGGTCTTATGGAAAAATGGAAGAAATTTGGAACATGTAGTTCAAAAACTGCAAGAAGGGATACAAGAAGTTAAAATGTGGGGGAAGAAATGGGGATTTAAATTCTCAGTTGAAAAAACAAAAGTAATGGTCTTTACAAGAAGGAGAACGAGGGGAAACTTCCATCTGAAGCTGTATGGAAACAATTTAGAAATATTAGAGACATTTTGGTTTTTAGGAGTGCACTTTGACAGCAAATTAACACCGCATTAAAAATGTTATTGATAAAAGTAAAAAAGTTATAAATGTGATGAGACGTCTGGCAGCTGTGTATACAGTTGAGTTGCATGCACTTTTTATGGCTCTAGCGGATTAACAACACAGACCAGACAAAGTCCTTATTTGCAGTGATTCCATGTCTGTATTTTCTAGTCTAACGTCAGATGTGTCCAATATTCAACAGGATCTGTTATTCAAAATAATGTCAAGTCACTCAAGAGCAATAAAAACAAGGCACTGAGGTTACATTTATATGGATTCCGGCTCATATAGGTATCAGAGGAAATTAAAAAGTTGACAAACTAGCTAAACACGCACTAAAGGAAAATAATATAGACATCTGTATCAAGTTATCCAAACCAGAGGCAAAGGGCAATATAAGGAAAAATATCAACAACATATGGCAACAACATTTGGACCAGGAGACGAGGGGGAGACACCTACAATTAATTCAAAATAAAGTGGGCAGTGTAAGATATAGTTGAGTAAACAGGAGAGAAGAGGTCGCAATATCATGGTTAAGAATAGGACACAGCAAGCACAACCAAGCACCAGAAACTGTAGAACATGTTATCACCACTTGGAACAGTGGCAGTAATACAAGTAATAGGATGCAAGCTGCTGTTAAACGTCACAGAAGAAGAAGAAGAAGTAAACCGGAAGTGTAATTTTTCCTCCTGCTGGCGATAGCTAAAGCTACGTTGGTGTCATCGTCTTATCGGTTTGGGGTTTGACAACAGAAACAACAGCTTTATTTCGTGTCCAACCACGAATACCTGTCGTCACTGGAGTGTCTGGAGAGGTATGTCTATACTAAACTTCCTCTACTTTGTAAATACGAGAGATGCGGAGGACAGCTCTTGTTTCTAACACAACTGTTTGTGCTAGCCGCTGCTAACGCTAGGTAGCCAAACATAGCTCTGGCCTACGTTAGCTAACGTTAACGTCAACATAGTACACACAGACAGGACTTCTCATCAGCTGTGCCTGCTAGCTTAATCGAAGGCGCTGTATCAAGTTATCCTGTCTGGGAGGACAGTATTGATACGCTGTGATTGATAAAAACAAATTGTCAGTTGAGACGTTGAGGTTATGCAGTTAGAAGTTTATCTACACAGTTCACAGTTGGTTGTTGATCGATATTGAGCTAACCAATCGATCTGTGCGGTTAGCCAGAGATGTAGCAGTAGCAGTAGCTTGCCAAGTAACGTTGCTGATTAGCCTCAGTTAATAAATAAATTGCGGTAACGTTAAGTAGCCCGTGGTTTATTATGAATTTACCCTGACATAATTTCAATACTCTTACAGTTAAAGTACAGGGAATTAGCGTTATACTGCCAGCTGTTAGCACCATGACACTGGGTCAGCAGTGTTTGCTGATAGAGAAGTTATCTTGAGTTCAGCTGACTGAGATGGAATGACAGTTAGGTTAAAAGTACATTTAAATCTAAATCATGTCTTTCCTATACATGTAACAGCACAGTCTCTAAATACTAGTACTTTAGTTTCAAGTTCATTATGCTGATGTGTCCTGTATATAGTAAACGTTGTACTTTATTATTCTAAAACTCTAAAACACACAATATGCTTGTCATATAAATACATGAAATTTGATCTCTGCATTTATCCATCCTAAGCCTTTTTAAGAGCAGTAGGCTGCTGTGAAGAGCCCGGGGAGCAACTTGGGGTTCAGTATCTTTCTGGAGGCCACTTTGACATGCAGACAGTAGGAGCTAGAGGGGTCAAACTGCAACCATGTGTTTAAAGTACGACCTGCTCAACAGCTACGGCAATAGAATTTTTTATAAATTCCCAACAGTAGCCCTGTTAAAGCTACTGCTGCCTGATTCTACAGCCATTCTAAGATTCAGTGACATTTGTGAAGAACAATTATTGCTGGTCTACAACTTCAATATGAGATTTTTCTGCTTGTCTTTGTATCATAACAAGATACCTTTTGTATCATTTGTAAATTGACTGATTTTGGGTCTTTTGACTGTGGGTCAAACTCTGTGAGCAACAGCTCGCAACTCTTTAGTGGCATTTTACAGATTAAACAATTCATTGGTGCGCTAATAGGTAATCCATATATCAGTCATTAATTGCAGAATTAAAATAAATAAAAATCTCACCAAAGGGGCCCAGTCTTCAGAATGACACTATTTATTATTTTAAGTGTAGTATCAATGACATTTAGATAATCCACAATAAATTAGGAACTAGGCCTTTGATGGGTTACATTACAGCTATATTGTAGTAAAATGACCCCTTTTTACCATCATTAGGTTTTTGACCACTGATCAATATGATTTATCACAATCTGTTGTACACAATCATCTCAGGCAATTCTCCCAATGTTGAGACATCATGATATATGTAACTGTAGAGGAAATTATCTATAAATATATAAAGATACTTTTATATAAATCAATTGTCAGTCATACTGTATGCTGTATTTTTTCTATGCATTTTCAATTGTCACCAATTTTCATCCACAACTGAGACGAAGCAGTGTTGAAGACACACATCATCATCATCATGAACACCATGCCATCAGTCAAATGTAAAACATCTAAAAAAATGTAAAGGAAGGCCACACTTGGGCCTACTATTGCTAGGGAATACAACCTGATAGTGGTGCCTCTGTGTATCAGTAACTCATTTCAAGAGATAATATCAAGATGAATTTCATTAAGTCCTTTTTGCATGTCCTCTAAATCCTCAGATGAACAGCAACGGGAATAAGAGAGCTCCAACTACAGCCACTCAGCGACTTAAACAGGATTACCTCAGGATAAAGAAAGACCCTGTGCCTTACATCTGTGCAGAACCTCTCCCTTCTAACATCCTAGAATGGTAAGGTTTCCATCCCGTCAAGAGCCAGCATTCATCATCACCAATACGTTGCATCTCAGAGCTCTAACGTGGACCTTTTTTATGTTCTCAACAGAGTTTAGACATTCTCTAATTCTGACATCTTGTCACTAAATAACTACAGCTCTTTTTGTCCAGAGAAATCTGTGAATCTTCTGTGTAATAGAAATATGTGAACATTTAAATGATAAAAAAAACGTACAAAAATGTAAGTTAACAAAAAAAAAAAAAATGCGACGTATCAAATTCTATTAACTATTAGTTTTTTTTTTTTTTTTTAAACTACTACATTAACATTTTAACAGCTGTTGGGTGTGTGGGACATACAATTTTAACATTGGTTTAAAGCGGTGGTTTGTTAAGGGGCCTGAAGGACCACAAAACAATTTCTAAGATAGATATAAGATCATCGCAGCGCACCATAAGGTTTGCTTAGTAAGGGCTGGTCGACAGCAGCGCAACCGTCCAAGCACCTTGGATAAAAGGATGAAAGCAACACAGCTGATGTTTCCACACATTCTTAGATGCAACATGTAAATTGCCCTTTAGGCTACTTTTTAAAACCGTTGCTTACACAAGGGTTTGGTTTCATCTACCCATGTTTGAAGATATAAATCTCAGAGACAACATTAAAAATCACTATTTCTTCAGTAGAAAGTAGTTCAAATACAAACGAGAGAGAGAGAGAGAGAGAGAGAGAGAGAGAGAGAGAGAGAGAGAGAGAGAGAGAGAGAGAGAGAGAGAGAGAGGCAATGGTCAACAAGCTATAGAGTAAATGAAGAGAGGGAGCGATACAATGAATCAGAGAAGGAAAACGCTATTTTTGGATTGTTTCGTGGCGGTTACGCTCCAAAGCGCAAATAAACACACCCACACACAACCCTTAGTCAACCTGACATCAATAGCAGCACTCTGCACACAGCAGAGGAGAAGGGGAACACTGAAGCACATGCACGTAAAAACAAACCGCAATCTATCAACCTGTTGTCATCCATCAACATCATGGGCGTGATGTTTTTTAATGTTTAATGGTAAAATCCTGAACGTGTAATAAAGATAAGCCAAAGTTAATATTTATTCAGGGGATGAATAGCCATTAGTTCTTCCAGGGAAAACCTCAACGACCAGTATACAGCTCTTTATAATGAATCATAATGACATCACTTGCATGTTAACAATAAAAGCCTTTATGTGTAACTACCACCAATCTTCATTTGGCTTTCTTCCTGGTTCCTATAATGACATCTGTATTTTTATACCTTAATCTATATTTTATTTCACTATCGGGTCACATTATTCTTAATCATTGTTTTGAAACTAGTGTTGAGTCATGTTCAGGTATTTTCTATTCTTGTTCTGTGGATGGATGATCTGTAATTAGTGTTAGCAAATTAATAAAACAATACTAAAACAGACAACAATACTGCACTTTAATGGCTGAAATGAGCTAAGAACAGATACAATGAACAACTGAGTCAATTATCATAGAATTTACATCTGTCTTGACTTCGGCCAGATGTGTCATGAATCACATTAGTCTTTCATGTCTCTAACATGTGAGCTGCATACAATTGCACTTCTTCCTCTGTTTGTCATCTCTATCTGTGCATTAGAGATTGACTGCAGATGAACTTCTTGTGATCAAAAAACATATGACGGTCCTAAGGACGTTGCAGCTGTATGATATGCATCTTAACTACCAGGACACTCCTGAAAATGATTGTTTAAGATAATGAAAAAGTAACAAGAATTAATTAAAAGTAGAGCTACTGAAGTGAAACAGTCTAAACAGAGTTTAATTCTAGGCCATTGCTAGCACATTCATGCAGTTCTGGAGGATGGAAATGATTCATTTAGAATATTATTTTTAGTCACTAATGGAATGTTTTTCTGTCTTCTCTAGGCACTATGTAGTCAGAGGTCCTGAAAAAACTCCATATGAAGGTAAAACCTACTCACAGTTAACGCATACTCCTCAAGTAGTTTCGGTTACTCGGCATATTTTGACAAGTTGAATCCTGCTCATCTCTGTGTTTTGTGAATGATGTAATTTCAGAAGTAGTGAGGCAAATGTTCCGTCTCAGCTTTACTAATGCGAGCATTACGCATTTCGTTTTCGTGTTAAGTGATGTCATAAATTCCATTTTCCATAGGAGGATATTATCATGGAAAACTTATATTTCCTCGGGAATTTCCTTTTAAACCACCAAGCATCTATATGATAACACCAAATGGGAGATTTAAGTGCAATACAAGGTAAGAATATAGTTTTAAGTGTTGAATTAAATGAGAATTCAGGATTTGAAGAGTTTTTTTAAATGGCTTTGCTCATGCTCTTTTATTGTAACTCCTCCTTGTTTTCTCCACAGGTTATGTTTGTCCATCACAGACTTTCATCCAGACACGTGGAACCCTGCGTGGTCCGTCTCCACCATCCTCACAGGTCTGCTCAGCTTCATGGTGGAGAAAGGCCCCACCCTCGGCAGCATTGAAACCTCCGACTACACAGTGAGTGCAAACGAGAGACCCAAAATGCAGCACATGGTAATAACCCACCTGTGATGCCTCAAATATCTCATGTGCTCTTTTTTTTTTTTTTTTTCTCTCTCCAGAAAAGACAGCTGTCAGCCCAAAGCCTGGCCTTCAACCTCAAGGATAAAGTGTTCTGTGAGCTGTTCCCAGATGTAGTCGATGTATGTATGAGGGGATCTCTAACTTCTTGTTTTCTCTTTTTCTGTTTTTTGTTGGCTTAATATTGTCCAATTCCTTCCCCTACACCAGGAGATGAAGCAGAAACAGAAGGCCCAGGAGGAGTTAAGCGCCCGCACTCAGCCCCTCCCCTTACCCGACGTGGTTCCTGACGGGGACCCTCAGCACGCCCACTACGGGCTCCCCGCCCTCAACGGAGTTCCCATCCCCTTCGGGGGCGCTAACCCCGCCCCTGGCCTGCAGCAAGCCAATCGCAACCACGGACTTTTAGGTGGCGCTCTTGCCAACCTGTTTGTGATCGTGGGCTTTGCAGCGTTTGCGTACACGGTCAAGTACGTGCTGAGGAGCATAGCCCAGGAGTGAGAGGAGCCGGTGTTGTAGGGCGGCGCTCCCCCTGCAGGCGAGCCAGCTAGTGGACTCCAAAATTCTACAAACACACTATGTGGGGGAGGGATGTTCAGTCCTGGGTTAAACCCCTCCACGACCACCACAACGACCACCACCACCACCATGGACTTTGGATGACGGAAACTCAAAGCCGACCCACCCAAGGAGGATTGAGAGGAGGAGGAGGAGGAGGAGGTGGGGGAGTGGACGTGAGTGGCAGTAGGGCCGGGGAATTAGAGGGGCTTATTAAAAACGGTTGCGATCCACTCTGTGCTTCAGTGGTTTATGTCAGCAATAGGAACAAACTTGGCTCATGGGTTGTGTAAGAGTGTAGAACTAAAGATACTGGGCCGGAGAGGCAGGTCACAACAACAGAAATATGCTAAAATGCTAAAATGCACCATTGTTCTCCATGTTCATCATGAACATTACTGATAAAAAGCTTAAGCAAAGCAGGCGTCTCCCTTTCCATCACTTTTACAAGAAGTAATTCCCTCTGCAGTGTTTACTCGTCATTCATCAGATCATAGAGACTCCTCAAGCTGTGACTTCATGCTATTGCAGCGCCAAATATTCCCAAAATCAAGAGAAAGGGAGTGCCACTAAGACCAGTTGTGTGATTCTCCTCATCAATGTTGTGCATTTGAAGGGCCTTCAACTTAGTTTTTTTTGACATACATACATGAATATCACACTCTTTTTGTATTTGTCAGTTTTCGTTTTCCATGCCTTGTGTAGCATTAAGGCATCAAGTGCCAGTAACTTGCAGCCACAGTTTAAGAACTGGTTTCTCCACCTTCAATCGCACCACGTAACGAGTGTTTTTTTGGGTCAAGGTGGAAATGTAACGTGTTTTTTTTCTTCCTAGCAATATGTTTAGCTCTAGTTAAAGTAGAACACGTAATCATACAGACACGGAGAGTTTAACACACAAACCTGAAAGACCACTTTGTAACATTTTTCCCTGACAGCCCCTGTCAAAGATTGACATCCAAATAATATTTGAGATTTTACATGTGCCAAGAATGTCAGAGTGATTTTTAAGCACAAATGGAAGATCAGAAGAAATGCCTTTTGGTCCATGTTGACAGACAGGGAAGGGTAATGGGAAGCTTTGTAATCTGATGTGTCACCCGTGAATGGTCAGCAGGCTCATTAGTGCTCAATGACAATGACAGCTGCAAATCTACATGTAAAAAAATGATAAGAAAAACAAGTCCCCAAACAGTGTGCAACAATGTAATACTAGTCTTGTAGACTAGTATTACATTCTATTACATTAATACACTTGTCAGTATTTCTGTATCTCATCAGGAGGGTCTACTTTCTGCACGAAAGTATATATCTGATGATGCAAGTAGTGCAGGAAGGTATTTCCTATATCTATATTTCTCTTTATCTCAAAAGATTAAAAAAAATCATAAAACTTGGCATGGCAGCGTGTGAAAGAGCTACTGATCGGTGGTCAAAGTCTGATACGAGTCCAGACGTTCCTTCTTGTCAACCCATGAGCCAAGCATTGAACCCAGTGTCTGCACAGAAGTAAATACAGACCAGTATCTTTTTTTTTAATTGGCTTAGCTGACCAATACAACACCAATCTATAAGGTCCATGTAAAGAGACACAAGAAGAGAACCACCATTTGTTTCTGTATATTATTTTCTTTTTGGTTGTGTTTTTGTTCTCTTATTTATAGAAACTGCCTCGGCTTCTCTGTCACGGTTCTAAGGATATTGTCTCGTGTTGAAGTGCGGGGGAAACCCAGACTGCACCCAGACGGGCCAGGCTCACATATTTGCTGATAATTACTGTTGTGCATTGCATTTAGTAAAGATGGTTCTACTGTGTATCTAATGTTCAACTGAAAAATGGTCTGAAAGCAGAAGATTTGCCTTTTTTATTGCTCTTTTCTTGGCACAATCTTAAAAAAGACAAACATGATGATGATGATGAGTGCGTTTTTGTGTGATTATACAGCAAATGCCCAAATTTCCATGCTTCAGTTAATCTTGTGTGACATTGTATGTTTTCATAGTAAATGCAAATAAATTACCCTGCTTGGCAGGGCATTTTAGAAAACCTTTTTTTAATGTGCTTCTGTGACAAATTGTATTTTAAAATGTCAACATTTGGGGGTTATCATATGAGGTCAAGGGTTTACCTTCTTCAAATAAAGATTTTCTTTTAATCAAGCTGAGATTGTTTACAAAGGCTATAATCTTTTGATTTGAGGCTGTTAAAGGTATTTGCATAATACGTTGGCACTCGCATACATGTCAGTTCAATTCCACAGAAGAATTTTACCTGAGGCCGCTTTAGTTGGAACTGTTGGAATCACATGACAAGATGAGTCACGTCTGCATGCAGGGATGGCTTTAAAGCGCCAAAGCCAAGAGTCAGTCAACAGTCACAGCAGAGCTTCAGTCCAGCAGACACTATCTTCAGGAATAAAGCAATCCACCCGATCAATCCTCAAAGTAAGTATTGTTCTAAAACGGTTGACACTTTGTGGTTTGAGTATTTTTATTTTTTTATTTTTATTATCAAGAAAAGAATTTTCTGATATTGAATATTTGATTTTCTCATGTGCTGCAGGTTGTGTGGTGAAGAGTTCCACTCTGCTTTTAGTCTGTGCTCCATTCTCTACACACCACTCATTCATCATGCTCCTAAACGAAGAGCTGGAGTGTGTCGTCTGCTGCTACGAGTACTCACGCAGCGACCGGGTCCCGAGGCTCCTTCACTGCAATCACACCTTCTGTGCACCCTGCCTGGAGAAACTGTCCAACCTGCAAGGCATCATCCGCAGCGTCTCCTGCCCTCTGTGTCGCTGGATTACCTGCACCCGAGCCAGTCTGACCCTTCCCGGGGCCCTGTGGGTTAACACGGATATCTGGGACCAGATTGCGGAGGAGCAGCAGCAGAAGAAGAATCAAGAATCGATGGAGGATTTGAAAAAGACGAAGACCCAACTCATCAAGTCAACACTGTAAGTATCCTCAGTTTTAATTGTAATAGATTGTACTTCTGTCATAGCAATTTATAGCTGCAGTGCAATGTATGTAAGCCCGATCCAACAGATCTCTTTCTGTCCCTCTTTAGCCCTGATTCAAGACACTCTGGTTTCATGTCCACACTTCAAAACATGTTCAGCTGTGTGCTGCAGCACAAACGACGGATGGAAACCTTCTGACAGTTTAACCGCAGAGGAATTGGCAGCGGCATCTCCCTTCCTCAGCACGTTTAACCCAAATGCCTCACTAGTGAAATGTTTGTCTTTTCATAAATGTGTCTGTTGTAATACAAATTATTATAAAGTTTAGCAAGGTTGTGAGTTAGTTTGTAGCCAAAACAGACACTACAGACACTAGCTCCTTTATAAGAAAAAAGTCTCTATTGAAATCACAATGTTTGATCCCACAACCATTGCAGTATTAAATCATACATTCATTTTATTATGTCAGGCTTACAGCGTAGAGCCCTGGCTTCAAAAATTGTTGTGTGTGTGTGTGTGTAGACCTTTAAAACTTTGAAGGGTAATAAGAGTAATAAAAAAAGGTAATAATTGACATTTAACATGACCTACAAATGAACAGGTTATTCTTTAATCACAAAAAATCTATAATAATATTAATATAAAATATTTGTATTACAACAGAACTTTTTTTTTTTTTTTAAAGTGAGGCAAAAGGGTTAAATTGACGGACCTGATGAATGTTGCAGCACTTCTCTGCAGTTTACAGGACCACAGCTGTAATGAACAGATATCTCAGGCGAGCCTGCATCAAGGTCCCTGCTTGTGTGTTTGGAAGGAAGGACCTAAACAACTTTGTGTGAAGTTTTGAAATGTGATTTTTTTTTATGACTAACTGTGAAATATCAACACATCCATATTCATCAATCCTAATTTGCCTCCCAAAGCTGACTTTAACAACCAGCATGGTATTTAATTGTGAAGGGCTCATTCTGATTTAGAGGACATGATTTACAATATAATGTATAGTTATTTATAAATGTATATATTTTGTCACTATTTTTGTCACTTTGCCCACAAAAACAGGTCTGATGTGGAATATTGCATGTATCAGTGACATGAAGGATTGTTATCCTCAAAGTTGCGCTAATTTCTTAAGCACAATTTACTCTGATTTATTTATTTAACTGAAATAAAACCGTAACTATTGTTTGCTTGACTCAGACATTTGTGCACATTTCCACGTTAGAGTTAGTTAACATCATCTCTGAGACCAAAGAAGGGCAGTGTTTTTAATAAAGTTGTTCAAAAACATCTCTTGGCTGGAGTATATTTTGTTCTTTATTCAGTCCGGGTGTGTCAGATGAAAACTATTGATATACACCTTGACATATATACACACAATTGTGGTCAAAAGTTTACATACACTTGTAAAGAACATAATGTCATGGCTCTCTTGAGTTTCCAGTTATTTCCACAACTCTGATTTTTCTCTGATAGAGTGATTGGAACAGATACTTCTTTGTCACAAAAAACATTCATGAAGTTTGGTTCTTTCATGACTTTATTATGGGTTAACAGAAAAAGTGACAAAATCTGCTGGGTCAAAGATATACATACAGCAGTGCTAATATTTGGTTACATGTCCCTTGGCCATTTTCACTTCAATTAAGCGCTTTTGGTAGCCATCCACAAGCTTCTCGTTGAATCTTTGACCACTCCTCTTGACAGAATTGGTGCAGTTCAGTTAAATTTGATGGCTTTCTGACATGGACTTGTTTCTTCAGCATTGTCCACATGTTCTCAATGGGATTTTAAGTCAGGACAATGGGAACGCCATTCTAAAACCCTAATTCTAGCCTGATTTAGCCATTCCATTACCACTTTTGATGTGTGTTTGGGGTCATTGTCCTGTTGGAACACCCAACTGCGCCCAAGACCCAACCTTCGGGCTGATGATTTTAGGTTATCTTGAAGAATTTGAAGGTAATCCTCCTTCTTCATTATCCCATTTACTCTCTGTAAAGCACCAGTTCCATTGGCAGCAAAACAGCCCCACAGCATAATACTACCACCACCGTGCTTGACGGTAGGCATGGTGTTCTTGGGGTTAAAGGCCTCACCTTTTCTCCTCCAAACATATTGCTGGGCATTGTGGCCAAATGGCTCGATTTTTGTTTCGTCTGACCACAGAACTTTCCTCCAGAAGGTCTTATCTTTGTCCATGTGATCAGCAGCAAACTTCAGTCGAGCCTTAAGGTGCCGCTTTTGGAGCAAGGGCTTCCTTCTTGCACGGCAGCCTCTCAGTCCATGGAGATGCAAAACACGCTTGACTGTGGACACTGACACCTGTGTTCCAGCAGCTTCTAATTCTTGGCAGATCTGCTTTTTGGTGGTTCTCGGTTGACTCTTCACCCTCCTGACCAATTTTCTCTCAGCGGCAGGTGATAGCTTGTGTTTTCTTCCTGATCGTGGCAGTGACAAAACAGTGCCATGCACTTTATACTTACAAACAATTGTTTGCACTGTTGCTCTTGGGACCTGCAGCTGCTTTGAAATGGCTCCAAGTGACTTTCCTGACTTGTTCAAGTCAATGATTTGCTTTTTCAGATCCATGCTGAGCTCCTTTGACTTTCCCATTGTAGCGTTTGTGGGCATTTGTATCCAATGAGCCCTATTTAAATGGCCTCAGAGAAGTCACCACCTGTAGTCACTCATAATCACTCACAAGAAGTTAAGAGGCCATGCTATGAAGCTCATTTCATTGACACAACTTTCTAAGTCACCAAAATTGCTAATTCATGTTGCTGTATGTATATTTTTGACCCAGCAGATTTTGTCACTTTTTCTGTTAACCCATAATAAAGTCATGAAAGAACCAAACTTCATGAATGTTTTTTGTGACAAAGAAGTATCTGTTCCAATCACTCTATCAGAGAAAAATCAGAGTTGTAGAAATAACTGGAAACTCAAGAGAGCCATGACATTATGTTCTTTACAAGTGTATGTAAACTTTTGACCACAACTGTACACACACACACACACACACACACACACACACACACACACACACACACACACACACACACACACACACACACACACACACACACACACAATGGCCTGAATAGCCCCTGAGCTTAACTTTATTTGTCTGTGCTCCCACCAGCCACTGAACAAACAGTTACAGAACTCAAAGATCACACATCACTACTGACATGGAGCTTAGAACACGTAATCATACAGACACGGAGAGTTTAACACACAAACCTGAAAGACCACTTTCTAACATTTTTCCCTGACAGCCCCTGTCAAAGATTGACATCCAAATAATATTTGAGATTTTACATGTGCCAAGAATGTCAGAGTGATTTTTAAGCACAAATGGAAGATCAGAAGAAATGCCTTTTGGTCCATGTTGACAGACAGGGAAGGGTAATGGGAAGCTTTGTAATCTGATGTGTCACCCGTGAATGGTCAGCAGGCTCATTAGTGCTCAATGACAATGACAGCTGCAAATCTACATGTAAAAAAATGATAAGAAAAACAAGTCCCCAAACAGTGTGCAACAATGTAATACTAGTCTTGTAGACTAGTATTACATTCTATTACATTAATACACTTGTCAGTATTTCTGTATCTCATCAGGAGGGTCTACTTTCTGCACGAAAGTATATATCTGATGATGCAAGTAGTGCAGGAAGGTATTTCCTATATCTATATTTCTCTTTATCTCAAAAGATTAAAAAAAATCATAAAACTTGGCATGGCAGCGTGTGAAAGAGCTACTGATCGGTGGTCAAAGTCTGATACGAGTCCAGACGTTCCTTCTTGTCAACCCATGAGCCAAGCATTGAACCCAGTGTCTGCACAGAAGTAAATACAGACCAGTATCTTTTTTTTTAATTGGCTTAGCTGACCAATACAACACCAATCTATAAGGTCCATGTAAAGAGACACAAGAAGAGAACCACCATTTGTTTCTGTATATTATTTTCTTTTTGGTTGTGTTTTTGTTCTCTTATTTATAGAAACTGCCTCGGCTTCTCTGTCACGGTTCTAAGGATATTGTCTCGTGTTGAAGTGCGGGGGAAACCCAGACTGCACCCAGACGGGCCAGGCTCACATATTTGCTGATAATTACTGTTGTGCATTGCATTTAGTAAAGATGGTTCTACTGTGTATCTAATGTTCAACTGAAAAATGGTCTGAAAGCAGAAGATTTGCCTTTTTTATTGCTCTTTTCTTGGCACAATCTTAAAAAAGACAAACATGATGATGATGATGAGTGCGTTTTTGTGTGATTATACAGCAAATGCCCAAATTTCCATGCTTCAGTTAATCTTGTGTGACATTGTATGTTTTCATAGTAAATGCAAATAAATTACCCTGCTTGGCAGGGCATTTTAGAAAACCTTTTTTTAATGTGCTTCTGTGACAAATTGTATTTTAAAATGTCAACATTGGGGGGTTATCATATGAGGTCAAGGGTTTACCTTCTTCAAATAAAGATTTTCTTTTAATCAAGCTGAGATTGTTTACAAAGGCTATAATCTTTTGATTTGAGGCTGTTAAAGGTATTTGCATAATACGTTGGCACTCGCATACATGTCAGTTCAATTCCACAGAAGAATTTTACCTGAGGCCGCTTTAGTTGGAACTGTTGGAATCACATGACAAGATGAGTCACGTCTGCATGCAGGGATGGCTTTAAAGCGCCAAAGCCAAGAGTCAGTCAACAGTCACAGCAGAGCTTCAGTCCAGCAGACACTATCTTCAGGAATAAAGCAATCCACCCGATCAATCCTCAAAGTAAGTATTGTTCTAAAACGGTTGACACTTTGTGGTTTGAGTATTTTTATTTTTTTATTTTTATTATCAAGAAAAGAATTTTCTGATATTGAATATTTGATTTTCTCATGTGCTGCAGGTTGTGTGGTGAAGAGTTCCACTCTGCTTTTAGTCTGTGCTCCATTCTCTACACACCACTCATTCATCATGCTCCTAAACGAAGAGCTGGAGTGTGTCGTCTGCTGCTACGAGTACTCACGCAGCGACCGGGTCCCGAGGCTCCTTCACTGCAATCACACCTTCTGTGCACCCTGCCTGGAGAAACTGTCCAACCTGCAAGGCATCATCCGCAGCGTCTCCTGCCCTCTGTGTCGCTGGATTACCTGCACCCGAGCCAGTCTGACCCTTCCCGGGGCCCTGTGGGTTAACACGGATATCTGGGACCAGATTGCGGAGGAGCAGCAGCAGAAGAAGAATCAAGAATCGATGGAGGATTTGAAAAAGACGAAGACCCAACTCATCAAGTCAACACTGTAAGTATCCTCAGTTTTAATTGTAATAGATTGTACTTCTGTCATAGCAATTTATAGCTGCAGTGCAATGTATGTAAGACCGATCCAACAGATCTCTTTCTGTCCCTCTTTAGCCCTGATTCAAGACACTCTGGTTTCATGTCCACACTTCAAAACATGTTCAGCTGTGTGCTGCAGCACAAACGACGGATGGAAACCTTCTGACAGTTTAACCGCAGAGGAATTGGCAGCGGCATCTCCCTTCCTCAGCACGTTTAACCCAAATGCCTCACTAGTGAAATGTTTGTCTTTTCATAAATGTGTCTGTTGTAATGCAAATTATTATAAAGTTTAGCAAGGTTGTGAGTTAGTTTGTAGCCAAAACAGACACTACAGACACTAGCTCCTTTATAAGAAAAAAGTCTCTATTGAAATCACAATGTTTGATCCCACAACCATTGCAGTATTAAATCATACATTCATTTTATTATGTCAGGCTTACAGCGTAGAGCCCTGGCTTCAAAAATTGTTGTGTGTGTGTGTGTGTAGACCTTTAAAACTTTGAAGGGTAATAAGAGTAATAAAAAAAGGTAATAATTGACATTTAACATGACCTATAAATGAACAGGTTATTCTTTAATCACAAAAAAATCTATAATAATATTAATATAAAATATTTGTATTACAACAGAACTTTTTTTTTTTTTTTTAAAGTGAGGCAAAAGGGTTAAATTGACGGACCTGATGAATGTTGCAGCACTTCTCTGCAGTTTACAGGACCACAGCTGTAATGAACAGATATCTCAGGCGAGCCTGCATCAAGGTCCCTGCTTGTGTGTTTGGAAGGAAGGACCTAAACAACTTTGTGTGAAGTTTTGAAATGTGATTTTTTTTTATGACTAACTGTGAAATATCAACACATCCATATTCATCAATCCTAATTTGCCTCCCAAAGCTGACTTTAACAACCAGCATGGTATTTAATTGTGAAGGGCTCATTCTGATTTAGAGGACATGATTTACAATATAATGTATAGTTATTTATAAATGTATATATTTTGTCACTATTTTTGTCACTTTGCCCACAAAAACAGGTCTGATGTGGAATATTGCATGTATCAGTGACATGAAGGATTGTTATCCTCAAAGTTGCGCTAATTTCTTAAGCACAATTTACTCTGATTTATTTATTTAACTGAAATAAAACCGTAACTATTGTTTGCTTGACTCAGACATTTGTGCACATTTCCACGTTAGAGTTAGTTAACATCATCTCTGAGACCAAAGAAGGGCAGTGTTTTTAATAAAGTTGTTCAAAAACATCTCTTGGCTGGAGTATATTTTGTTCTTTATTCAGTCCGGGTGTGTCAGATGAAAACTATTGATATACACCTTGACATATATACACACAATTGTGGTCAAAAGTTTACATACACTTGTAAAGAACATAATGTCATGGCTCTCTTGAGTTTCCAGTTATTTCTACAACTCTGATTTTTCTCTGATAGAGTGATTGGAACAGATACTTCTTTGTCACAAAAAACATTCATGAAGTTTGGTTCTTTCATGACTTTATTATGGGTTAACAGAAAAAGTGACAAAATCTGCTGGGTCAAAAATATACATACAGCAGTGCTAATATTTGGTTACATGTCCCTTGGCCATTTTCACTTCAATTAGGCGCTTTTGGTAGCCATCCACAAGCTTCTCGTTGAATCTTTGACCACTCCTCTTGACAGAATTGGTGCAGTTCAGTTAAAGTTGATGGCTTTCTGACATGGACTTGTTTCTTCAGCATTGTCCACATGTTCTCAATGGGATTTTAAGTCAGGACAATGGGAACGCCATTCTAAAACCCTAATTCTAGCCTGATTTAGCCATTCCATTACCACTTTTGATGTGTGTTTGGGGTCATTGTCCTGTTGGAACACCCAACTGCGCCCAAGACCCAACCTTCGGGCTGATGATTTTAGGTTATCTTGAAGAATTTGAAGGTAATCCTCCTTCTTCATGATCCCATTTACTCTCTGTAAAGCACCAGTTCCATTGGCAGCAAAACAGCCCCACAGCATAATACTACCACCACCATGCTTGACGGTAGGCATGGTGTTCTTGGGGTTAAAGGCCTCACCTTTTCTCCTCCAAACATATTGCTGGGCATTGTGGCCAAATGGCTCGATTTTTGTTTCGTCTGACCACAGAACTTTCCTCCAGAAGGTCTTATCTTTGTCCATGTGATCAGCAGCAAACTTCAGTCGAGCCTTAAGGTGCCGCTTTTGGAGCAAGGGCTTCCTTCTTGCACGGCAGCCTCTCAGTCCATGGAGATGCAAAACACGCTTGACTGTGGACACTGACACCTGTGTTCCAGCAGCTTCTAATTCTTGGCAGATCTGCTTTTTGGTGGTTCTCGGTTGACTCTTCACCCTCCTGACCAATTTTCTCTCAGCGGCAGGTGATAGCTTGTGTTTTCTTCCTGATCGTGGCAGTGACAAAACAGTGCCATGCACTTTATACTTACAAACAATTGTTTGCACTGTTGCTCTTGGGACCTGCAGCTGCTTTGAAATGGCTCCAAGTGACTTTCCTGACTTGTTCAAGTCAATGATTCGCTTTTTCAGATCCATGCTGAGCTCCTTTGACTTTCCCATTGTAGCGTTTGTGGGCTTTTGTATCCAATGAGCCCTATTTAAATGGCCTCAGAGAAGTCACCACCTGTAGTCACTCATAATCACTCACAAGAAGTTAAGAGGCCATGCTATGAAGCTCATTTCATTGACACAACTTTCTAAGTCACCAAAATTGCTAATTCATGTTGCTGTATGTATATTTTTGACCCAGCAGATTTTGTCACTTTTTCTGTTAACCCATAATAAAGTCATGAAAGAACCAAACTTCATGAATGTTTTTTGTGACAAAGAAGTATCTGTTCCAATCACTCTATCAGAGAAAAATCAGAGTTGTAGAAATAACTGGAAACTCAAGAGAGCCATGACATTATGTTCTTTACAAGTGTATGTAAACTTTTGACCACAACTGTATATACACACACACACACACACACACACACACACACACACACACACACACACACACACACACACACACACACACACACACACACACACACACACACACACACACACACACACACACACACACACACACACACACACACACACACAGGCCTGAATAGCCCCTGAGCTTAACTTTATTTGTCTGTGCTCCCACCAGCCACTGAACAAACAGTTACAGAACTCAAAGATCACACATCACTACTGACATGGAGCTTTTCTCGTGACGAGGGAAACTCATTAATTCATAGATGTTGTAAACCGGGGCGAAGAATCATGAAACAAAATGTTGTGAATATGTGGTTATTTTTATTGAAAACAGTAACAGTGGATTATTTTAAGCTGAAACCTTTTTTCCCTGAATTAGTTCTACTAAATAGCCTCTTAACTATACTATGTTAAGGTGAAATACAGTTAAATATTCAGGCATTACAACACAAAACTGATGCAAACACAACAGGGAAGTGTTTACTAAAAAGCTTTCATAACCCACAGAAACCATCCCGAGATCCACCTCCTTAGACTAACAGACAGCCACTGATCAGCTGTATTCAGACAGACCAACAGGATGAGGGTTATATCCACACTAGTAATCCATGTGTGAAAAACAATGGATTTCAACATTTTATATTCAGACAAGACTGAAGCCAAAGTGGCACTTTTGCACATTTTCTAGGGGGGGAATACACCATGTATATTTAGTAGACAGCACCACCTTTGACTGACTTATTGTAAGAAACACAAGTGTTAAAGTGGTTTCTCATCAGGTACGAATTAACTGAGCAGAAGGTCTATTTTTGTTATAACTTCCTAGCGAGCTTTTCCAATGTGTCATATAAAAACGGTTCAAATTGACCATAAATCATGTCTATAAACGAGCAGGTCCTACACAATCAGAATTCAAACATATAGCATATTTTTCAGTACATGTCAAATTATTTTTTTTATATTTCAGGGGCAGATAAGTAGGGAAGAAGATTAATATCTTAAAAAAAAAGAAAAATGAAAATAAAAGCTATCACATCATTCCTCAGGATGGTGATCTCACTCTGCTGTACTTCATAAATACATTCAGCACTCAAGTTGATGCATTTTTTTTTTTCTTTTTAAAGTTTCTATTGCATAAGGACATGATTGATCCTGCCTAAACACTGTCACTATATTAACAGACGATCACATGTGCACTTAAATTAACATGTATCCATCACAGTTTTCACCACATCCTTTCTCTTACTCGACATCTTCATGGACCTTCCTCTTCCTTTCTCACACCGACAAAACATAATTTAAAAACATAGTAAAAGACATATTTGTGATTAATCAGACATAGGTATGGTAGTCACTATTATATGTTAGCTAAAAACACAGGGTCACACTGGGTTAGTGTGAAAACGTTACAATGAGGGTCATAAGAAACTAAAGGACTTGTAACTCTCTTTCAGCTAGCCCTTCACTAGCTTTGAGTTAGGCGTCTAGAAGTTCGCCTAAAGTGTCGTCGCAGCTTGTGACAGGAGGAGAATCTCTCTCCACACACAACAGGAGTAAAATACATCGACCACAATGCCATAATCATACATCTAGATAAGATGGTTATACAATAAGGGCTATAAACAATATTGTTACGGGGAAAATAAACCAATATGACGACATCAAATAATACCCAGAAAACATTTTTAAAACACAAACGACCCAAAAGAGCATGTGAATGAGTTGCAGGTGAAGTGCCGCTTTTGAGTCAAAAGCAGCAAACAAATAGGTGAGCAACAGTTATTCTACTAGAAACACAGTTTAAATGTCCCTTTGTGATAAATTGTGGGGAAGTAGAATTCTTTTTTTGTTGTGTTCAAAGTGTGTGTGTGTGTGTGTGTGTGTGCGTGTCCCTATAGGAATGGATACTGTGTGAGGCGCCTGGGGCTTAGCTGGTAGGCACTGTAAGCTTCGGCCCGGGGAGTCACACTAACGTAGGGAGAACCAGTGGCAAACTGGTGCTGGTAGGCCGCCGGCAGGCCGTGCAGCAGACTGCTGACAGAGTCCTTACGACTGGCCGAGTCTCTCCTGGAAGAGGATGCTGAGGCGTACGTTGCTGCATAGGCTGAAGGAGAGTGTCCGTGGCTGGCGTGACCACGGCTTAGCAGCTGCTCCATGGCCTGAGAAGCCGAGGAGAGGGCCGTGGAGGCCGGGTAGGCGTACAGGCCGGGGCCGGGGGCCGAGGCCGAAGCCAGGGCCGCCACCTCGGGGAAGTTGAAGTGGGACGACACGACCGGAGGGAACGTCGACTGGCGACGCATTGACGAGTCACTGTGGGAACGCTCCTGAGATGAAGAAACAACCGGCTGAACCTAAAAAGAAACAATACTCTGCATTAATGGTGTAATGTTGTAAGGATCAACCCTCGCGGTTCGGCACACATGGGAACCGCAGATTAATAACACAGTTAACGTTGAAATAAAGTTTTACTGACGATCGTTTTTGGGCGTGTTCTGTAGCGCCACACAGAGGATACAGAAAGCAGTGGAGTACAGTGATGTGCGGTGAGGTTCGTGGCTGGTGAGGCACAGACACTACATAAATCAGAGATTTACAAATATATGAACTCAATAGAGAAGCTTAAATCACCATTCAATTGGCAGCTTGTACATTGACTACTGGTTGTTTTTCATATCAGTATTCTTCACACACACACACACACACACACACACACACACACACACA
Source organism: Cebidichthys violaceus (assembly GCF_023349555.1). Lineage (NCBI taxonomy): Eukaryota > Metazoa > Chordata > Actinopteri > Perciformes > Stichaeidae > Cebidichthys > Cebidichthys violaceus. The sequence goes on along the minus strand of NW_027176428.1, from coordinate 4,796,036 downwards.
CACACACACACACACACACACACACACACACACACACACACACACACACACACACACACACACACACACACACACACACACACACACACACACACACACACACACACCATATTTGATTCCACCGGGAGCGTTTCAGAAGCGGAGCACTCGCGGGCACCACCCACGAACATCGTGAGATTCCGCGAAAATCTGCGTAACAACCACGGATGTATAAAGAGAACAACAAACACATAAAAGGTTACCTTACCTGTCCGACGTTGAATTGCTGTTGATTTGGTCATATTTCCCTGTTTTTTTAGACATTTTAAGCTTGGATATATAATCTTACATTTTTGCGGTCAAAGTTTTGTAAAGACACAATACATTTTCAGTTAGTTATTGTTGTTTTTATAAAGCCTCGTTTTTATTTTTATTTCAGTTAACAAAAAAAAAAATTCACACCTAGTTTTCGTTTTTTCGTTAACGATAATAACCTTGGTTCAGGCTCTGTTCAGTGAAGGCAAGTTATGACGTTATCATGATGTGTTCACGTCATCTCATAAAATGTAGTTTTGGTGAGAAACTTGAATAAATCCAGGTGTTTGAAGGAGATGTTTTCACAACAATATAAAATAGATATTAGAGATGAATTATGACCCGTTTACACTACCTCTAAGCAGCTTATAATGCATCATTAAAACTACTAATGACAAGATGTGTTCCTTGTCTTTTATAATTGAAATGTGTTCATATTTATGGCTCAAGTGCAACGAACACTGCTGGTTTAACTGCTTATGATAAAGAGGATCTATAAGTGCAAAGTAACATTTGATATGAAGTGATATTAAATGTGTGAGACACATCATTATACCTGCAATGATGCCTCTCACATTACATTTCTACAGTCTGGCTTCAATTCACCACCTGTGTCACCAGTTTCCCCGTGTCTCCAAAATGTTTGTACGCGTGGGTCAGAGTCTCCACACATTCTCTCGTCAAGTTTATATAAAAGTTAACTTTTACATGGGAAGCGACGTACACCTCTTTCAGGCCCAGTTTTGTGCGTACGCATCAGTTATAAACAAGATTCCACAAGTTTGTTTTTCAACATTGACACTTTTAAAATAAAGATTTGAAGAAAATTATGAAATAAAAAGTCATGGTTTAGTATCCTACGGCATCATTATTTGAAATATGTCTTTTGCAACTTATGACTGCTGTTCCTCTGTACGTTGACATAAACCTTCCAGCCTGATTTCCTTGACATGCTGTAAAAAAAGGCTGTTTTTGACCAATGAACCTGCAGTTTGGATACAGCTGTTTAACCTTGTTGGAGCTCCAGATGCTATCTCATGTTGCTCACTTTAACGTGAAGACTGCTTAAACTTTACAGCTGATAAGTTTCACCTTTTAAGCAGTGTTAGACACTGTGATTAAGACACTGAAGAGTTTACACCCTTTCCCACCAAGTGCTTACAAGATTGCCGACGTCCTGTGACTCACAAGTAAATGCTTTGTCATTTTGATGTAATTAAAACGAAAGCTATAGCGGTGACATCTAAGCTTATGAAACCGCCGACATAAAAGAAGCCTCACCTGGCTGAGGTTTAAGGGGTGTGACTGGCTTGGCACTAGTCCGTGACGCTCCATGTTCTCCCCGGAGCTGCAGGGCTGTCGGTTGGATGATCTCTTGGGCTTCATGTAGGTCACTGTGAATTAAAACGTAATAACTATTATTAAATCACACACACACACACACACACACACACACACACACACACACACACACACACACACACACACACACACACACACACACACACACACACACACACACACACACACACACACACACACACACACACACACACGACTTTTACCAGTCTCCAGGCGTCCACGAGAAGCGGCTCCTCTCTCAGACCCCTGGGTTTTGACTGAAGGGGCCACCACTGCCAGAGACTTGGCCTGGCGCGACGACATGGTGCTAGCTGGGTTCAGTGTGCGGGGCAGAGGAGTCAGGGGACTGGCTGTAGAGGAGTCCGAGTCGTGCACCGTCACACAGCTGATGACATTAGCACGCTGGCTGAGACCAATGCTATGTAAACAGAGAAACATGTGTTGTGTTATTTCACAAGAGAAGAGGTAGATCTGCATCAAAGAGGCTCAGAAAAAATATGAAATAGTTTAGAGGAGTATCTTTTCCTCACCTGGCGGGATGGAATTTGCGCTCATCCTCTGTGTCTGTGTCACTGTGAATAGTGATGATGCTGACCGCCGGGCTGGGTGTGTCGGAGATGACGATTGGCTGTGACCATGTGGCGCTGGGTGGGGTCACACCACTGCTGCCGAGTAGCGATGCAGTGGATATACCCCTAGGCAGAGAAACAAGAGGAAATGTTGAGTTATCCCGCTGAAAGCAAAACGCGATTTCAGCCGTGCTAGACAAATAACACAAAATAAAACAGGGTGAAAAAGAGAAAGAAAAAATATAACCCTACTATCAAAAATACTGAGTTGTTTTAACAGTTTACTTTTCATTCTATGAATGTTTATTTGCAATTAGATATATGTTACAAAGTGATTAACATCTACTACGTAATAACTGCTAGCATTTTGTAAAAAAAAAAAAAAAAAAAAAAAAAGAAAAAAAGAAAAAAAAAAAAATCACAGAAATGGCTCTAAGTGATAAACAATAGGTTTTTCGGTTTGATATCAGTTCTTCTTAAGCATCTGTCATTTGGTGCGACAGCTTAAACCCTGCAAGACACGACATACCTGTTTCTGTTCTCTCCGCGTCTGGCTTTCACCTTCTTCCTCTCCGGCTGGGTCCTGGCTTGGGTTGTGCTCCTATTAGGGCCAAAGATCAAGCAAGTCAGAGGTGGAGACCACTGGCAAAATCACAACATGAAACAATAAAAACACAAAGAAAGCTTACTTTTCTGACATTGTGTTGGAATGATCCCAAAACCACAGTATATTTACCATGTTTTGTTTAAGTCACGTAGCATTACATCCCTGACTGTGCTCTGTTAATAAGTCAATATAATGGCCAAACTGGTTGGATGATAATTTTTACTATAAAATGGCAAAGAAGTCATAACCATAAGTACTAAGTGTGTAAAAAGAAGTATCCTTGACAAAGATACTTAGCAAAAAATATTTTTTTAAATTCAAATAAATGTTTTCATTCCATGTCTGACATAAAAAAAAACCTCTTTCAAATAATTGTAAAAATATAAGATGCTAGTTCACGTTTGTAAAAAAGAATCGTTGGTTGACTCACCTCCAGCTGTGTCCCTGCTGCGTGGAAGCGTTTGAGTGAAGCGTTTCAAGAGGGGATTCGGGTACATTGGACTGGTGGGCAGAGCTGTGGATGGCCACACCAGGGACCTGCTGCCACGAGGATGGGATGAGGATCTGTTGAGTGCCAGTGGGCCAGGCCTGCTGAGAAAAACAACAGACATCCACACTTTAGTACATGTAATATCAAGGACTAGATATAAAGTCTACACAATTGATATGATGCTGGAATGGGCCAGACAAACTGAACCATGCCGAGAAATAAATCCAAACACCGAAAGACAAAGAGGCAAACCGACTGGCCGAACTCTTCAACAGGCAAAAGCAAAAGAGATAGCTAAGCGAGCAACCTTTCCCAAGCCATTCTCTTATTATAGCATTGCTCTGCAACAAATGCACAAGATGATAACCATGCAAAGCACAAACAATGAAGCACTGTAAACAGTCAGATCGGGTACAAAGACAAGTATACACAGGACCGCGGTGCCTGTTAAAGAAGAATACTGAAGAAAAAGATTAGTTTAGTTCACTGAAGCCAAACGGTCTGTTGATAAGCTGTCTTGGGAAATGTTCTGGGGCTGAAACAAAAGATGTGTGTCAGAGAGTCGGGCTGCTCAGTGGGGATTTTATTGGGACTTTGTAGCTGCAACCTCCTTTGCTGAAAACAAGGAAGGATGGGGCAAGAGAAGCTGCAAGCAAAGCGCAGACTAACTCAGCAACGCATGCGCTCCATGCCCTCAGCACACCTACGGGAAAAGACTGTGGGGGGGGGGGGGGGGAGTGAAACAGTGTGTGAATGAGGTGGAAGAGGGAGGTGTCCTTTGGGGTGGAAAAAAGTTTTGTATATTTTGTAAATTCTACTTTAATGTCACAAAGGGGAATGAAAAAAAATTCAGATTCCAGAAAAACTGATTGTCCTACAAAAAATAAGCCTGCTTGTGAAAAAGGCAAATGAGGGAATATGATGCATACATTAAAGACTAGCCCTGTGGCACAGAGGGGGGAGGAAACACTGCAAACAAATGAAGAAAAAAAGAAAAACAAAGGCGGAGTGGGGCGGGAAAGAGATGGCATTGTTAGTGGTAGTAGCAGTGTGCATGTGAATGAATTTCTTCAGGGATGTCCTAGTTGCTTTACCAGCACTGTGGCTGTGTGCTCCAGGAGGGTGGGCCGACCCACCCCGGTGCCCAGCCCGAGGGGCAGAGAGTACTGGGGGGCTATGCCTGCTGTGGGTGGGTGCAGGGTGGCCACCATCAGGGGTGTGCAGGAACCCTGGAGGGAGGGAGGATAGGGGAGGGCAGGGTTAGGGCACGGTGAAGAGTAATGTCCATTAAAGGCTCTGAGTACCACCTCTATCCAGTAACACTGGCCACCATCTGGACACCTGACCTCTGCAGTGTGCAGCGATTATTCCTTCTTTTTTTTTTTTTTTTTTTTTTTTGGAAATGGCAATTAAGAAGCTTTTTGAGCCAAATGAGTCTCCCACATTAAACATCTGGCAGATCCCAGACAGCAGACTGGGAATAACAGAGGCCTGACTCTGAATGGCAGCCCAATCCTCCCTGGATGCAAATACAGGGCGAAACAAACAGCAGAAACATACAACAAAAAACAGCATGGACTATGTTACTAAAGTCAAATCTTTTGTAAATTCAAAAGTCAGGGGTATAAAAAAAGCATTTAAACAAACATCTACACTGAAAGCAAACTTTTACATTGAAGAAAACTCTCAAACTGGGTCCCACTAAACTTTGGCTCACTCTGCTGGCAGCAGAAGAGAGATGGGAATGAAAGAGGAACTCCAACACAGAAACTTTTTTGATGCACTCGTATCCTTGAATGAGGAAAGCTAGGCACCTTTGCTCTCAGCTTTGCACTAATAACATGACGTGATTCATGGATGTTGCCAGATATTTTAGGTTTCTAAATGACAAAGGAAATCTGTGGGAAACTGCTGAAATTGAAGTCAATACTTCTCTCTTTCTCACACACACACACACACACACACACACACATCTGACGAAACACCCAACACACCTTAAGAGCTCTTACCTGTGTGAGCATACTAGGCTGGATCTGCAACGACTGAGCAGACGGGTTCTGAGGTACTATGGGTACAGAGTTCTCCATCCTCACGGGGAAACTGGAACTCTTACTGGATGGCTGTAGCCCTGGAAAACAATTCAACATATCAATGAGTAACACCAAAATACTGATGAAAACACTGCCGCAAACCCATGTGTTGTTTTGGTCTTTTTTTTCCCAGTTTGACTGCAACCTTATCCTTTACCTTGAATAGTGGAGGGTGGGCAGACGATGAGAGTCTGCTGGAAGGGTTCTGTCTGGCTACACAGCCCAGCAGGACGCGTTGGAATCGGGACGCTCTGTTGAGCAAGCCCGGGAATGTTGATAGTCGCCTGCTGGTACAGAGCTGGCTGGTAGTTCAGCAAAGGCACCGCTCCCCCCGCAGAAGGCACCTGTTGGAGACATTTTAGAACACCACTGATTAATACTACAGGAGCTGCACGTCCCCAACCATTTCTGAGAATTAGTGAATCAATGGGTCATACCTGGTTATGCTGGTTGAGTTGGCTACTGAAGGTAACGGTGAGGTTGCCCGCTGCAGCGCTGGGCACTGCACTGGTGGAGTACAGGGATTTGCTGCTATCGTAGGAGCTCCGGCGCTTACAGATCTCCATGTTCTGGAAGCAGGACTTCACACTGGAGAGAATGGAGTAATAGTGTTTCAGCGACTACATTTAAGTAAAGACCCCCCCCCCCCCCCAACAAACATATACATAAACATATTAGCAGCGCCTAATAAAACACCTTCACTTACTGTGAGCTGTGGGGATAATCCATGAGGTGGCTCATTGTGACGAAGGGGTGACCCAGAGTTTTTGTAGGCGTGATTCTTTTGTCGGCATCCAGACGGAGCATTCGCTTCAAGAGGTCTATAAACTCTCGTCTATCAGCTTTCTCCGCCAGCATGTCCGTCCCCTCCAAATGAGAAGACAGGTTGACCTGGAACACATAATGAAATAGATGGGTAATAAACAATATGAGGTAAGGTGGTTTCTTGGGTTTGTGTGTGTATTTGTGCACAGAGTAAAAACGATGTAATTGGAGGATATTTGTGAAAGCCCTCTACCTGCATCATGTCATCCAGACAGTTGAAGATATACTTCCTCGCCTCCTTGGACTTGATGCCCATCTCCATCTCATGCTCTGCTGGGGTCTGGAAAGAATAAACCATTTCTGTTTCAGTATGTGTTAAAAACTAATTCTTGTAAACATTAAACATCATAGGTATGACAAGACAAGACTGAATATATCTAAACATATTCAGTCATTTTCTGACACCCCTAATAATCCTTTAAAGCCTAAGTAATGATCAGATACTCTGTGGGATTAATATGAGGTTCTATTAACCTTAAGCCTCCAAAGAGGGTAGCTGGAGTCAGGTCCTCGATTGAAGAAGCGACTGGTTTTAGTTCCGGCGCTCAGCAAATACTCTGCAGGCAGGCCTTGAGTCTGGGAGATGTAACGGATCTGGAAACAACAAAAAAAGCATTCACAGCTAAGAATCAGAGTGAGACAAAATAGTCAGTGGATAGGACTCAAATCTGACGGCATGAACAAGTATAACTACAGTTTGTAGTTACACTTATTCACCTGCAGCACTTTGGTATCTCTTGGCTTTTGACAAAACTAGCAGCTCTCAACACAGAGCACCTACAGACCTTTCATTACCAACTAATAAGTTATGGCTTCAGTTCCATCTCATCAGTTAGTTTTTTTTCCAGGCATTTGAGCATTTTTTTTTCAGTCCTGGGAAACACTGACGTCAGTACTGACCTGGTCGTACTCAGAGGCTCCAGGGTAGAGAGGCCAACCCAGGAATAGCTCAGCAATCACACAGCCTAAAGACCACATGTCAATGGCCTCACAGAACGGCAAACCCAAAATGATCTCTGGAGCCCTAGACAGCAAAAAGAGGGTTAAAGGTTGAGTACAAAGAAAACTGAACTAAACTACAAAGTTTTGTCACAGTGACTTATTTGTTACCACTTATCCTAAAAGGGTTGCAAAAAAAGACGTGTTTAAATGAACCAAATGTTACCTGTAGTAGCGAGACTGTAAGTAGGTTGAGCAGACTGCTTTGGACACATGGCTTGCCGAGCCAAAGTCAATGACCTTTACCCTGTAGGGCTGTCTAAGGGGGTCAACCAGCATGATGTTCTCTGGCTTTAGGTCTGCATGAATCAGACCAAGGCTCTTCAGTTTCATCAGTGCTGTAGCCACCTAAAGACACGAAACACGCAAATATCCATCAGAAATACTACTACTTTATCACAACAATAAAGTAACAATATGATCGGTTTTAGGAATGTCTGCCAACACATTTGCTTACCTGCTGTAGGATGGGTCTGATGTGCCTTAAGGGAAGCGGGCTGAACTTGCTGTGCTTGAGAAAGTCATACAGGTTCTGCTCCAGCATCTCAAACACCAGGCAGGTGTGACCCTTGTGCTGGAAGCATTCATACGAACGCACAAAGTTGTACTCGTCCGCATTCTCTGCACTCAGCCGGTTCAGGATGCCCACCTGTAAAGAGAAACACAAAACCTTGTAGCATCTGCAGGTAAAGTGGAACTCATGGAAACACACAAACAGGGGTGAAAGTAAGCTGGTTGAACCCGGTACTCGGTAGCACTAAAAGATTCAGTGCCGGTACGCAGTACACCAGGAAGTGGGGACAGCAGTTAAATGCCTAAACACACAAACAACCACCCGTCAAGATCGCATTCCCAACAAGAAAACACATCCGCTAATGCCATTTAAATAAGTAATTCGCTTTCTTTAGGTTTAAAGTAGGGGGAAACGCATTTCAATGGGGAAATTGTATTTAATACATTACAACACCGGCAAGAACTTCAATCTACTTTTACCCCGGCACACTAATATGATCACAGTTTTATAGTATAACTGACCATTTCCAAAACAAAAGTACCTTCTGACACAGGGGTTGTTACATATTGAGTTACATTATGATACATTCAAACTCTATTAATTATGTTTTCAAATCTAATCTTGTAAAACGTAGTTTTTTGGTGAGAAACTTGAATATAAAAAGTTGTTTGAAGGAGCTGTTTTCACAGCAATATAAAATACACATTGTAGAGGGAGCAGTTGCTCTAAGCAGCTTATAATACATCAATAAAACTTGAAAAGTCAAGATTTTTTCCAAAATCAAATTAAATATTTAATTAGAAACACACATTTATTTCCTAAACATTTTAATTGTGCGATATTATGTAAATAACCACTATAGATGACAATAACAAGGTAAAAGTATAACATAATAATAATAATAATAATAATAATAATAATAAGGCACTTAAATGCACCAAACGGGTTTAGTTTTGACAGATAATATTGTTGAAAGTGTTGATTTTTCTAAAAAGGGAGCCAATTAGTTGTTCTGTCTTGTTTTCTCTTTTTTATATATTTCTCCTTAGTAAAGAAAAATATTTTTGTTATCCAATTAGTCAAGTAATCAATAGAAAAGTTGGATAAATAATAGATATCTGCAACCTTAAACCACTGTCCATGTAGTTGTTTTATCAAAGCAGGATACACAAATATGTTATCAACAAAATTATGTTTGATTACCTCAATCTGGCCCTGACGAGCATACGAAGGATGGTTTTTCAGGATCTTGATAGCCACGATCTCATTGGTGCCCCTCTTCCAGCACTTCGCCACTTGTCCAAACGTGCCTCTTCCTAGAAACTCCAGCACTTCATAGCTGCAGGACACGGAGCAGAGGATCTCGTGCTGCACCAGCTGATAATCCCCTTCACCATTGGAGCTGCTGCTCTTGGTGGTTGGAGCCGAGTGGGGTATCGACTGGCCCGTACCTCCTCCACCACCACCAGTACGGGTGGAGTAAGTTGCTGCAGGGGCCGAGAGCTCCTCCAATATTTGGACGCTGCCACATCCACTCCCACTGCCTTCATTGGTTTCCTCAATCTTCCTCTTCTGCCCGTGCCTGTGGCCCCTCGTTTCAGAGGACGTCTCGGTATGAGTGTAGGTGGAAGACGTTGCCTGCTCCGCCACACGTCTGCTGGATCCACGGGGAAGACTGCCGGTGCTGTCGGCTGCCCGCACCACCACTTGACCTCTGGAGCCGGGTGCTGCTGGGGGGAAGACCAGGGATGGGGCAAAAGGTGCCACAGCCATGGCTGGTGTAAAGGTGTATGCCGACTGGCCCGCTATGGAGCTGTACGCTTCGGTGGTGGACACGTCCCAAACATTGCTCTCCACCTTCACCTTCTTAACGCGGCAAAAGGCACTGGAGGAGATGGAGGGAGGAGAGAAGACCTGCAGCTGAGAGCTCATAGCTGAAAAGAAATTGATGAGGATTAGATACGGATGCAAAACCAGGAACTTAAATCACCGTAATAACTTCCTAAAACACAGCAATTACAACGTTACCATTTGTGTTGCTATACTGCAGCGTTACATAACATGCAGCATGTATTTGGTATACTTAGCTAAAATGAACGCAGTCTAATATAACAGTCCAGCCCAAATATCAGTGACTAAATGTTACAAACAGCTCCCAATATCATGCCATACACATTAACAGCACCCTCAGACTGCAGACTCCAAAATTACTGTCAAGTTGAACACCACTGCAACACAGTTTCAACAAAAACTGAATGAAACAGGACTAAAGATAAAACAATGAATAGACTGCACCGGAAGTCTATTGATTTTTTCAGTCATATTTCAAGCAAAACATTCTCTGGTTTCAGCTCAGATGTGAGGTTTTACTACTTGTCCTTGTTATATTTCATAGCAATGAAAACATCTTTGGGGACAAAACAAGTCATTTCAAGAGGTCCAAAAGGCTCGGAGGAATTGTGAAGGGCAGTATTTCTTAACATTTAAAAACTAAACCATTTATTTATCAATTAAATCAACACTTTAATTGATAAATAAAATAGTTAGCTGCATACAGCTTGAAACTGAACATTTACCTTGGTGAAGGAAGGGTTAATAGCAAGGTTGTTGAATTAGACTACAATAGGTTAGCTGTCCCTAATAAACTGGCAACAGAGTAAAATCCAATAACTTGAAATCAACAAAAACACAAACATTAACATGGAAAAATGCTCCACAAGCCATCAAACCTGAGGCCATAAACATGCAGTCTGTATTCCATCAAAACTTTATATTTTAAGAGACTGTAATGATGTTATCTGAAGGACTGGGTCCCTGACCGCAAATTATTATTAGAAACTATTTATATTACAATTATAAGGAGACATCACGAGCATCAGGGTGACAGAGAAAAATGCTGCAATTCAAAATAATGTCATATAGGATGTGTAATTTGCAGGAGAGACAAAAAAAACATGTCCTAAAGTGGAGCATGTTTACTTTAAATAAATGCAAAAGCAAAAGGATAAAGGGGAACACATTGAGTCACGTGTGAGAGTTATCCATTAGCACTTTCTATCAAGATTCTATTGTTTCTATATCGCTTCTCTGTATTTCTAATACACCTCTTGATTCTAAGACACCTCATTTATCCTACAGATGTTATATTTCAAAGTAAATCATGCAAGCAACACAAACCTTTAAAAAAAAATGAACGTGCATGTCATACCATAACTGCATAATGTAAGCCACTGTTAGGCTGCACAGACAGTATTTATATGCAATGACAAGTTGGGATCTAAATACCAGGTGGGCCTGTACGTGATGTGTCCGATTCCCCATTGAGCTACACTTTCTTGTTAAGGAGCAAGTAAAGCAAACGTAGGTTTCGACGCAACCGAAATTGCAAAAGAGAGCTGTGTACATGGTTGGAGACAGAGGACAAAATGGTATGTACCACAATGGCAGTCAAGCTGTGATCGATACAGTTACTCTGTTCTAATGGGACCACAACACGGACACTTATGGTACGTTTGATCATCGCTTTGCTGGCCATCAACATCTGTAACCCCATGACACGAATCAACAAGGCAACATTACTTAACTTGCTAAAGCTAACAAGCTAACGCTTAACTTAATGAAAATATGGCTTTAGGGGATTAGTGGCTTAACTAACAACATAAAGTTAGGTTGAATGGCATAAATTGCAGGACAAATGAACATTTATTTCAGAAACCGTTGTTACATACCGGTTTGGATGTTATTACAGCGTCGAAAAACTGGGCTTCGTCCAAGATTTAAATCCCACTGCAGTCTGCTGGAGCAGCGTTATCCTGTTAGCTTCAGATGCTAGCTAGGCCTGCATTGTTTCTTCAATCGATGGAGAGCTGGGCAGCAGGAAAAGGCGTTACAGTGTCGAGTTTTCAGGAAAAAAACACACAGGTCTCATTGTATTACTAAACTTAAAACATCTAGTGCTAAAAATATGTACATTTGTTGATTAAAACATAATAAATTACACTCTAAAAATCGCCTGTCCTGAAGCAGCAAATCCACTTTTCACCGGAACAACCACGTCTTTATATCAGCTGCGATTCGTACGCCATTTCCGGTACACTACCGTAATTACCGTGGATTTGGCTGGCGATGTACATAGATGCGTTTCTTACAAGATCAACAACTATGGCAGTCTTAGTGGTCGTACAATTTTATTCTTAACTGTTATAAGATGTACCGATTGTTGAAAGATTAGGTCGAGGGACATTCTGGACCGATTTTTACAAATCCAGGAAAAAGGGAAACAACAAGTTTACGGTAAAAATACATTGTCGTGACGTAATGTAGAAAATACCAGTAATTTTCCGGTAGGACCAACATGTTTCACACATCCTGGGAAAAATCTGAAGACCAACTGAAACCTAAAAACGACTAGACAAAGCACACTCAAAGATTGTCTCCATCGACCTGCACATATTTTAGTCAGTAAGGAGTTTAAACCATATAGAAATGAAAGGACATGTTTCAAAATATCAGAGAGGAGTCAGGAGGGCAGGAGGGGTAGAAATACAATGGAACCCGATTTGTGTTTAGAATATGAAATAAGAAAAGCAGTAAAAGATACGTACATCTTCCTCTTTAAAAAAAACATACAAAATAAATACCAGGCGAAAAAAATAGTTAAAGTGCAAATTTTCTTTTTATTCTGATTTCATTTTACAGCAGAAATTATGTAAAGCATTCAGAAGACATTTTCCACATATAAGGGCAATATTCAAAACACTTTGCATGGCCTCAGCAACAAAATATTCTTTTAAAAACATCAACAATTTAGTGATGCTTGTGCATGCACGTTTGTAAAACAAACAAAGTAAAAACTAGGCTACAAAAAAATAAAAGAGGAATGAAAGACTGAGATTGGCATGGAGAACACAACAGCAGGCAAGGTGGGAATACAGCAGGAAATGAGAGAGAGAGAGAGAGAGAGAGAGAGAGAGAGAGAGAGAGAGAGAGAGAGAGAGAGAGAGAGAGGTAAGACAGGGTGAAATAAGAAGAAGGCGAGGAGAGGTCTAGCCATAGATTATCTATAAGGGTCTACCATTCTAGCATGCAATGTGGTGTTTGGCCACACCCTCTCAAAACAAGGCCTGAAAGGTTATACCATTCATTTCTAGGCGGATTTATTAGAACAGAGGCCATCTCTGCGCATGTCTACCAGCTGTCTAATATGGCATTATTTCTTAATGTTATATTTTTTAAAAACTTTTTCTACTCTATATACTCTTTTTACAGTCACCATCCTCTCCAAAAACATGAATGGATTGATGGATTATCTGCAATCTGTGTGTCTAGTTTCATGTGGGTGTATTCTCTGTGTGCGTACTGATAAGCGCAGGCATTTGGATGTCAGTGTATATTTGACTGTATGTATGTATATATATATATATATATATATATATATATATATAAATATAAATATATACTGTATATATAGGAGGCCAAAGCAGTGTTCTTTGTGACTTGAGTGTGCTGATGTGAGAAGAGGGGCAGTTTAAGAAGAGGTTCATGTGATAGCGTAACATGAATGCTCCTTACAGCGCTGTCCTAACCATGGCTGTCTCTCAGTATGAAAATTCAGAAAACATGTGAAACACGCACAATAGAGATCGTCCAATTGTAAATCTTTCAATATATTATCTCTTATATTTTTTCTTATTTAATTAAGAAAATTGAGGTGATATGTGGCCGTTACCTATTTTTATTTAAGAACTATTTGTATCAAGAATCTTGTGCGTTTAAGACAAGAGCAAGTATTTGAATAGAAATAACACTTATTACTTGCTTTCAATTTAGTTCATAGTCATTAAACAAAATCCTATAAAATACCGGATTTGGAGATTTTTCTTGTAGAAAAAGTGATGCAAAGGCAGCTTGATGAAGCATCACAGTTGCTGCCTCACAAAATGAGACTATCAGAAGGATTGTGTCAATCAAGAACATGATTTGAAAATTTGTAGGTACTAGGTTAGTGAATGAACAACTGGAGTATCCCTAACATACACAAATACATACATATACATATGCACACACAAATGTACACGGTCACCAGTAGCAGTACAACTCTGTGTCAGCAATCATCATACTCCACATACCATCTCCCTGTTCTTCAACCCTGAGTAAAATCTAAGGGAGAGATTTAATTGTTCCCAAAGACATAAGCACAGAGAGAAAGAGTGTGGCTGTTTCTGAGCGTGTACATTTGTGTACTGTATGTATGTGTTTGTGTGTGTGTGTGCGCACATCAGTGTGAGAGAGAAAAAGAAAGGAAGTGACAGCTATTTTGTCCTCTGGAAAACTGTCGGGTTATGCTTTCGTTTATATGCTGCAAGATTATTTCTTTAAAGAAAGACAAACAAAGTGAGTCCTTGCAAGAAAACACATCTTCCTCCCAACAGCGACACTGGGACGTTGAATAGACTCGTGACAGTGCCTTTCATACACAGAGGCTCATTTCTATGGGCTTCTTGTTCTAATACTGCAAAACTGACACACAAGTGGGGCATAAAGTGATACTGTAATTACTGGTTTGTCTCATAAAGCAACACACAGCATCCATCAGGCCATGAGCATTCATTCATACCACTGACAAATTAGAGCTTCTAACTTAGACTCAGATCAAGTTTAACACTGTCAAGTTCACTTTTAACACACAATTTAGGAAAATAAACAGGTAACTGGCAACCTTTTGGATGACATACAATAGATATTTCCTGATATTAGCTTGCACTTTTCTGTTATTGAGCAGGCACTTTCTAAACAGAGCTTTCCAGAAGTCTAAAGTACATGTTGTATCATAATGGCAGTGACAATGAGGAGAAAAGAAAAATTAACCAAATGATATGTTAAAAGCAGGGGGGAGGAAACATTCTGTTTGAAGATGGAAAGCTTTGACTGGAGGCCAGGCTGGATCCTCTGTAGGTGTGATTAATGGTCTTAATAAAAGCTAGTATGTTGCTGAAGCACAACCACATTGTAAATAATGTAGTGCCCTCTTCCCGTTTTGGATCATCATTCATTGCATTCATATTAAAATGACCATCATCATCACCATTAGTATCATTTTCATACTTGCATCATGGTCATCTACACTTACGCCTGCCTTAGACAAACCCCAGAGCTTATCTATGGTTGAGCTAGTACTAGATCTGTTCCATGGTTTATTGTCTGTGTGTTGCCTCTGTGGATCTTACTGATATCTTTTGGGTGTTGGCTTCCCCAACGTAACATATTGTTAGGCAAAATAGCATTCATAATAATTGGCACTACTGGCAAAAAGGGTTTAATTTTTGCTAGCCAAGAAACGAAAGCACAAAATGTAAATGTTTTGTCTGAAAGATCATTGTTTCAGCTAAGTTTGTTTTCCCACTTATAATTCTAACATTAGATTTTTCAGTTGCATGCTTTAACAAAATGTTCTTTTCAGTAACACTTATACTGGATACTCTTAAAGTGAAGCAGTTAAAATCCTCTCACAGTCCATAGCCACTAACATCTTCTTTTTGCTGTTTCTTTGTCTTAAATCTCATGCACATTACTCCGTTTGTAATATCTACATTATTTACAAGCAATACAGCCATCCTGTGTACCCAGGTCTCTGTCTTAAGTTCTCATTATGGGAGTAAAATAATTTATAATCTTAAATACAGTCCTCTTATGAAAAAGTTTCAGGGTCCTTGTATCCCCTTACCTCGTCAGTTTATATACAGGAATATGCAATAGTCCAAAATATGGATTTGATTGCCCATATGGGCTAGTATGGGGACCAATGCCCTGTATAGGGGCAGGTATAGGACCCATGTCCTGTACAGAGCAAGCATAGAGACCTCTCAGAGTCAAGAAGAAGTCAAGGCAATGGTATGTGACTCTCTCCTCAAAACCGCAGTTAGGATTTAGAGGTTCACGCAAAGAACAAACTAACAGAGACATTTAACCATTGGGACATGTCATATTTTACCACACAAGGGGGGAAAACCAGTCTCAAGCTGAACCACTCTTGAGCCAATTAAATAAATAATTAGACCCTTAAATAAATAAATAAAGTTTAAAAAAAGCACCCAAAATAAGTCATTTGTCCTTACACAGTTCACATTACACAGGGCAAGGTTAAGTTGATGAGGACGTAAGTGAGACACAACTACACATAGAAATACAAAAGAAACAACACTAAAGCAGTTTGGCAAGCATGCAGGAGCTCATAGCTCAAACACATGCATTGAATTGAACAAACACGGACACACCACGTCAGGCGAGCAAAGTGCTGCCTCTGAGAACGACTCCATACAAAGTCCATGTAACAAATTAAGACATCGTTATTCAGACCCCAACCCTTGTCTAACAATGCCCCTCTTACATTCAAGTGCAGTTCCTCCCCTTTTGATCGGGTGACTGATTAATAGGTTTGTAAGCCTGTGAGTCAGAGTGGTAAGTGATATTGTGATATACTGAATTAGCAGAATGATTTGCCACTATAACTTTTCAGGATGATGGAGAGGAGGAATAAGCGAAAAAACCTTGCATGCAAATGCAACACAGAAGTGAGTTTTTTGGTTTATGTTTTCTTATTCTTTCATGGATTACTGTTTGGATACAAAACGCAACAGGGTTTGTATATTTTCTGCATGTCAAAGTAGCTTTTATCTTGAGCCAGCACGTCCAGACGCTGCCATGAAAGTCAAGATGTCGTCGCAAGGCACTTCCTCGTGCTCTCTCGTCTGACTCGTCGACTTGCTCTTGCAAAGAAACATACCCATGAGGAGTGCAAAGAATGCCATGAGGTTAATGTGATGGCCTCCCAGTGAAACTGTGGAGGAGGATCAGTGCTGTGGGTAGAGCCAGGTCCCGTGGCTCTACCCAGCAGTCTGTCTGTCTGAGCTGCCATGATGGACACCTATCCTGTCCTCAGTCTGTCTGGGAAGAGTTTTTTTCCCTCTTGAGAGAAGAGGGGAGATAGGGTGAGAAAGAAGGATGGGGGAGAGGAATGGAAAGGGCAGGAGAAGGGGTTGGGGAATGGAAAATGGAAGGGTTTTTTGGGAGGATGGAAGAAAGGAAAAAGGAGAAGATGGAGGGCGGGGAGGGTTTATAGATTGCTCACAGGCTGAGGGGGCTTTGCGTGGGGCCTGGTGGTGGGCTCTCAGGACCCTTGGCCTTTCTCTGCTCTCTGGCCCTGGGGAAAAAACAAACACACGTTGGAGACATGCTCAGAGAAATTGTTGTGTGACTGTGTGTATTTGTGCATTTGTTTTTCTCTCCATTTTTATATCTAAAGGCCATACTCGGAGCAACAAGAAAAGTTATTCAGCAAACCCCCTGCAATTCTGCTCGGCGCGCACACACAGACACACACATCCTGTAATCCCCCCCCCCAAAGCACAAAAAAAGAGGCTGGCAGGCCAAGCAAGACATTTAAAGTCCCCTAGTGATGTCAGTCAGAACATGCTCCCATGAACAGCATATGCAAGAATCACTCCTCTATTTATCTATCTATCATTCAATCATGCAGAAGTATCGACATCATTCAGCAGTCCTCGGAGAGAGACAGAGAGAGAGACTGGGAGATAGGGAGGGAAAAGAGAGAGAGAGAGAGAGAGAGAGAGAGAGAGAGAGAGAGAGAGAGAGAGAGAGAGCAAAAGGGAAGGACGATAATCCAGGATCTCCTCTCCCCCTCCCTCTGCTGACATGCAAACAGGCATCAGCCACCAGGAGAGAGGGAAAGACAGAAGAAAGAGAGAAAACTCACCCGTTTCAGAGGCCTATGGTCCATCAAGGGGCTTCACAGGAACAGTAAAACAACACCAACTATTAGCACCAACGTAGAGAGCGCATGAACGGCAGTGCGCTGTAAGTGTGTGCGGGTTTGGATGTGTGTGCACTGTGCAGAGGTGTTGAAGAGGGTGCGAGGAGATTTATGCCTCACCTGTGGCGGCATCGGAGCAGGAATCTCAGGATCTTGCGAGCAGCCTGGTTCTGTTTTTTCGTCAGGAGGCTGCTGTAGGGTAAGACACAGGAGTAAGAAGAAATCTTTTGCATATTCATGCCCTTCCTATGTGTGTGAGAGAGAGAGTGAAGTACCCGAGGGAGTGTCTATAGGAGCGGTAGTATTGCTGGATGAGGACCGCTGCTCTTCGACTCTGTTGGAACTTCCTCTGCTCATGGAAACTCCGGAAACGACTCTGGATTAGGATGGCTGCCAAGGTCATCCTCTTATAAAGTGCATACTGAGAGAGAAGACGTAAGCAGCGTGTTGTAAACCATTTCATCAAAAGATATGTACCGTTGTTGTGTTTAATCCTGAGTACACATGTATCATAATTTTGTATTTCTTAATTTGTGTCAAAAAAATAAAATGTGTAATAAACTGACTTGAGTGTGAATAAAAGCTTCTACAATAAACATAATTCATGATGTAAACAACTTTGGCGCTTTAAACTTCAATCTGGAGACATGCTGTATGGCTTCATTATACTATATCATATACTATATTAGTAGATTGGTGCTATTAGAAAGAAAAGAACTGTAGCACAGGATGTGGACAAGCCACATTCATATTTTCAGTTTATTGAAAATCAATGTCCAAGTCACAAAATAGATTTTAGCACAAATCAGAGAATCAAAATGCTTGATGACATTTTAGCCCAAATTAATTACAAAGGGAACATATCCATTAATGCTATAATTTCTGGATATCTTATTCAGTACCTAACTGTAGGTCAGCTTGACGTAAAAGCAAGAAGAGGGTTGACGCTAGCTGTGTGCTGTTAACGCTTACCTGTTTGTATCTCTTATAGCAGCGCTGAATCACTGCTGCAATCTCTTTACGTTGTTCCTGAATGGGACCCTGACAGGAGAGAGATTAAGAGTTTGTACATGTTAAAGGGTTCATTGTCTTTTTAAGATTAAGATTGTGATTCATGGAAGATAGAAATGGAGAGGAGCAAATGCCTGAACCAGGATTTAAAAACAACATGGTGACAAAATGCATCAGATTATTTAACAATCTCTTGGGCAAAGAAGTGGAAACCAGGTGTACCTTGTGTTTTCTGAGGGAGTGCAGAGCATGCCTGATGGTCTCATACAGATCCCCCTGCTCTTCCTCAGTCATAGCTAGACAGGAGTCAGTTTTCAACCTCTCTTCTTTCATAGCTGCACAGAGGAAGGAGGTCCAGTCAGAGGAGGAGGATAGGGCGTCTCTAGCCTGTGGACTCTGCTGATCCTCAGGCCCTGAGAGGGAGTTTGGTTTGGGGCTAGGAGTCTTGGACTTGGAGTTTAGAAACCTGTAGAAAAGCAGGGAGGAAAGCCAAAGATTAATACTAAAAAAGACTTACGCTATTTGATGAGTTAGGTAAAGGAATCAGGAATTCATTGACTCACCTCTCCACCTCACCGAGGTAACCAGACAGTAACTTGACATCACTGCTGATCCCCACCTTGCTGGAGTCTGTTTCAGTCTCCATATCCTCCTGCTTAAGCCTACAAGTTGAAGCCTCCATGATGTGATCTGCTAGCATCGTAATGTCCATCTGCAAGACACGCAGAGCAGACGTTACTCACATATTTCTAACACCTGCTTCAATTTTGGCATTTATTATAATGCCTATACTAATGACACTCAACTCTGTGTGGGCAACGACTGCTTTTTATACTTTTAGGTGGGCAAGTGAAAAATTAATGTTTCTCTTAATTCCCTGCACAGACCCAAAGTCTGTGCCTTATCATCATCACTTATAAACTTTCTATTAAAGTAAATCTGTAGGCAGTGCATGTCTGTATATGCTGTATACATCAAATGTGTTTAGCATATACAAAACATATGAAGACTTCTTGAACAAACCAAAAAGGTTTAATAATGTAATACATCTTATATCCTCTATTCATGACCCCCCATGTCATGCTAGATGTGACATCAAGGTACCTCTAACAGTTAAATAGGCCTGCACTGTTGTTTTTATAAGATTTCACTACATCATAGAATATACAGCCACATGTCTTCCACTGGCTAATTATCTAAAAAAATCAAGGCATCAGAGCTTCTTTTTTTTCAGTCAAAAAGTGATTAGATAGGCAATCAATACAAATAGCTAAATCCAAACTAAAACTATTTTAGCCTTTATCATTGATTGGCCAAAGTCAGTGGTGTACACAAACTGAGAGTTAAACTATCCCTTTAACTTAAGGTTTAACCAATTAGTACTAAGTTGTTGTTCTTGCCAGTCAGCATGTAGTATGTGTGCCCTGTTTTCCCTTTTTGTAAGTGCACTTGATGTTTTGTATTAGTGTGTATCTGCTTGTGTGGAAGTAACTGAGTGGTGAAGATAGCACCGCTGCCCTTGCACCAGGTGCCCTTCTTATGATGACAAATTAAATGTAGACAAAGTTTGAGTACAATAGATATCATTATCTGTTTATATTCAACCTAATGAGGTGTCATGGGAGTTTCCCCTTATTCACACTGAAGGTCAAAGTGTTGTTTTCATAGATTTTTTAATGTATTCATGTATGTTATCACAAACATGGCACACATGCAAGCAAGCTGTATACATTGTCCATTATATACAGTACAAAAAGTTCAGTTTTGGTCAAGGATCAAGATCAAAACTGCCCCTCACAAACTGCCCTCCCTACCTGCAGGTCCTCTGTGTTATCCTGATAGGTCAGCAGCTCTGTCTCCTCTCCCCTGTCAGACAGCACCCTTTGGCGCAGGTGAATGGCCAGTCGTTCTTTTCCCAGAATCCTCCTGGCTAGGCTACGCTGCCCCAGAGTCTGTCTAAGACTCCACCTGGTGCCCCCTCCAGACCCTCCTATCCTGGCCTGCAGGTGGGAGAATGGAGCGCTGGGGAGCTGAGGCCGATTAGGGCTGGAGCTGGCAGGAGGTGCGTTCTGACAGCTGAGGTTGGAGGGTTGAGTTTGTAGGGTGTTGGGGAGGAGAGAGCATTGAGGGTTAGGACTAGGGGACGAGTTGAGGAGTGTGGAGAGGGTGTTGGTGCCAGGGGTTGAGTTAGCTAGCTGTTGCTGGGTGTCGGGGCTGGGTTTGAGTCTCTTGGCTGGGGGTGGGCCTCCCTGTTCTCCCTGGGTTCCCTGTTGGGCTCTGTGTCCTGTTTGGCTCCAGCTCGGGTTCTGGTTGTCTGGCTGGCTCTCCGTCCTGGCTCTCCTCAGCTCTGGGGAAACAAAGATGGTGGAAAATAAGAGCAAGTGGCAACATAGATTCCTACCTCAGTGGATTTCTAACTTATTAAAACGCATGTTCATCCCAAACAAATAAAATTATATGTTACCCACTTAGACCTAGAAATAGAAAGCAAAAATTCCAGTTTTTAATTTCAAACTGTACCATAAAAGGTGTGTAGAATATCCTGAGTAACTGGACAGACACATTGCTGTGAAGTTTTTCAAAAGTTAATTTCAAAGGAATAGTTTAATATTTTGGGAAATAAACTTATTGGCTGTCTTCTTGCCCAGCGTTAAATTGGAAGACTGATGTCACGCTCACATCTGTCTGGTTAATTTGTACCAGCTGAGAATTCATCCAGCACATAACCCTCATAAAATACTGAGTTGTTGTTTTTACACTTATAATGTATTAATTGGTGAGCTTTGGAATTTGTTACCATTGAACAGAGTCAGGCTAGCTGTGTCCAGCTTTGTGCTAAGCTAACCAAACCTGCTGTATACCAAGTCTCACTGACAGATATTTCAAAACATCCGCAAATAAAACTGAAACCTGACCCTTCAAAATGAGACAAATTATTTCTTGGTGGTGACAAACCACGAAACAGCAGGCTTTCCCACCTGAGTTAGGGTTTGGCGTAGGGCTGTTGCTTATTCCGCTGGTCTGTGACTCTCCTCTCCACCTGTCCATCCAAGTGTCAGCAGGTGGGCCCTGAGCTTGAGGAGTCTGTTGCAGCTGCTCTAAGAGCTCAGCTAATCGAGTGTGGCCCCGGGATCGGGCAATGTTGAGGGGCAAGCGTCCCAGCGAATCAGGAATAGCCAAAGCTCTTGGGTCCCACTGATAAAGCACCAATGCTGCCTCAGTGTGGCCCAATGCACATGCCCACATCTGTGGAGGCCCCAAAAAAAAAAAGATCACACACTGGCACGGAAAGAAAGACACACTCAAAACGCCATTCAGAAATATTGATATTGATTACCCACCAATGGAGTACAGGAGAAGTGGTCTACGTTGAGAGGATCCACCTCTAGCTCGAGGTCAATACTGTCGGCATGCTTTGTGCTGCAGAGCAAGACAACACAAGTGAAATTAACCGACAGTCTGTGCGTTCACAATGGTGTGTCATGATTGTGTGTTACTCACCGCCAGCGAATGAGTGTCTGAATGAGCCCTGCATAGCCCTGAGCTGCAGCCAGATGCAGTAAGGTCATTCCTCTGGAGTTCTTACTGTGGACGAGCTGATTGGATGAAGCCCAGCAAGGCTGAGACATCATCTTCTCACACACCACCACAACACGACCCTCGAACGAACCTTGATCGGTAGAAATCTGGAAGATCAGAGGCAAAAAGGGTTTCCAGGACTTTTATCATGAACATATTTGCAGATTTTTTTAAATATTCTTCAACTTTTCACAAAGGTTGATTTTACCAAGAAAGAGGCCGTGTCCAAAATCCCTCACGAATCACTATATAGTGGATAATATAGTGGGTTCCTATCTTTTAGTGCTGTCCGAATGTACAGTGAGAATTATAGTGGTCTCAAAGTATACCACGATGCATCATGAAAAATAGTGGACAACGATGGTCAATAACCAGGCACTATACATACGATCTGGTACGTTTTAATTGCCAGAGTGGTGTCCCAAGGTATTTTTTTATTTTGCCAATGAGCTCACTATATAGTCCTCTATATTGTCCTATAACTCCCTAGATAGTGAGTAGGGAATAGTGAATGAGTGAAGTATTTTAGACAGTCAGAGTCTTGTGTTAAACAAATTAAAGAGCCTCTGACTGTGAAAGCTGTACAATGCTTAGGCTGTTATGGAGTCATAGAAATAACACTTTTAGGGGGGCGTCCTAATAAAAGCAAACACCGTTGCAATATAATAAAATTACTTAAAATACTGCAGAGTGGATTCAACACCTCTGAATCTGAAGTTGGTGGGGCTTTTATACTTGATTGCATCATCAGGTTTTGTCATTATTTAATAAACTGGTGTAAAATTCTTAAGTATTTATTTTTGAAGTTCCAAAATTTGTGGAAAGGCGTAATATACTGTCGGGTTTACACCATTAGATCATCATCATGCAATCTTTGAATTTAATCCTAGTGAGTCAAGGTTTTGAAGACTTGCTTTAATTAAATATGTAAGACAAGTTCTGTTTTGTTTAACGTTGTTCACCTGTAGTGCTCTCGTAATACTGTTTTAGATTGTATAGGTGAGAAGCTAAATCACTCCTTTTCAGCCTTACTGGAGACTGCTGATCACTAGCTCCTCCTCCTCCCTCCAGTCCTCCACCCTTGGTTGCCATGGTTTCTGAGCTGGGGTTCTGATTGGTTATCTCAGCCATCCTCTGTTCCATCTGCTCCAGACGTTCCAGGATGGACATCCTGAACTGGGTATCTACAGGAATGAAGGTGGGACATATAGAGATGTAAACAATGGCTACTTGTTTGTTGCATTTCAGCAAATCAATATAATGTTTTAGTAAATCCTACTTTAAGAGGCTTAGGGAGAGAAGCTCTTCTTTAAGGGGCTTAAATCAGTACTGCAATCAATAAAACCCTTTACCAACAATGGGAACGTGGGAACCAAGAAAACTGTGTGTTTGTGTGTGTATGTGTGAGTGAAAGATTATAGATCTTAGATTAGAGAACAAATTAAATTTTTTATGGCTGTTTGTATGTGTGACCCTTTGTTTCAGTCAGTGCTGCTGCAGTTCTGCTGCAGTGCCCATTATGTCATCCCACCTGCTGCTCTCTCACTCAGTCTCTCTATTTTTCTCTCCTCTCATTTCACTCCCATTTTTCTTTCTTTCTATCTGCGGCACACACAAACTGAGCTGAAAGGGTGGAGCCATGAGAGTGAACAGAGGCTGAGGCTCCTCCCTTTCCACTCTGCCAATCAGAAAAGGAGTAGAGTTTTCTGAAAACACAGCTTTTAAAAACACTCCACTATTTTAACACAAAAGAAGCAGCAGTCTTCCCCCATCTGCAAACAAACACATACAAATACATCCACAAAAAAGGAATTTCTGGTTACATATAAAGCATGTTATGCTTGCAGACATGCATTTTAAAACAGAAAAGAATGATTGAGAAGACTACAAAAATTGTCATCGGCTAGGAGGACTTCTTTTGTGGTTAATTATAATAACTTAATTAACAAATACATTAAAATATAATTAGAAAGCTGAGAAATAGTCATTTGATTAACCTCCTATATTGACAGCTACATTTAAAGATTTTAAATATGTTTGTCAAATGTCTTTCACACAGGCTTTACATTTTTTTATTTATTTACTGCGCCTTAATGTCATTTTACATTTTACAATTCACTTATCCTACCTGCAAATCATGGTACTCGAGTCTAAGTGCTGCAAGGCTTATGTTATGAAGGATACAGAGGAATTCAAGAAAGGCCACTGGAACACTGGGAACTCCTTTAAAAGTAAATTAAGGATTCAATAAAAAAAAAATCATAAAGTTATTTATCATGTCAGTTGCATGCAATTATATCCTAACTAATAGCTTTTTTAACCACATTGTTTAAATACAAATGTAATCCATTATATTATTAAGTTGAGTGTATTAATTAAGTAAATGGATTAAAATTGACCAGTAAAAAAGACAGCATAAATATTCTGGTGACACACTCCAGCTTCTCTTGAATACAATTTACACAGCATTTCAAAGTTTGATGAGTACTTGTAGTTGTCCTGGGTACCTGTGGATTTACTGACCAGCTTTTCTGGTCTGTTTGGGTTCTATCCCCCATAATGCTTTTTTTTCGATGGATTCTTATTCAAGAAATGAAGTTCAGCACAAACTTTCACCACTGGCTAACCACAACACAGTTCAAAGTGACATCAACAAACTCTGATAACAGATGACTGCATTACAAACCAATTAAAACGACAAAAAAAGCAGACCATTGAGACAAATTAGTGTTTTTAACGGTAACAATATGTAGTGTATCTATTTTAACATTCATATTCTATTAAATTACTAATATTAAATATTCTACCAAAACTATGATGAAGATTTAAAATACTTGGCTTTATTACTAAATCCAAGTGGGTTTGCATACAATTTCAAGTCATTTTTTGTTGAATCAATAGTTCTCCATATATTTAGACTCAAACAGACTGCATTCTTTAGTTGAAGTTAATTGGAAACAAATTCAAACACACTTTTGGCATATACAGATAATCGTTCAGTAATAAACATGAACACACAACACAGAGTATATTATGTATTTAAGCTTTGGGTGATCAACAACATGCCCACATGTCTGTGCCTATAGGCCTGTTATTATCTGGGCCTCAACAGGAGCCACATTAGCCCTCCGTCATTTGTTGTTGTTCTGTTCAGTGGAGCTGTCCACTCCTGTGGTGCTGAAAGTTAACAGCTAAACAAGCTACTAATCATCAGGCCTGCGACATAAAACAAGCAGCCTGTCCCGAGCCTTTGAGTTCAAACACCTAGCGAGCAAACAACGTGAGGACTTGTGGCATTTCTTCCGTCCCATTATCTCAAATCGACAGAGGCTGTGCACCACATATAGTGCAACGACTTGGACTGAAACAAGAAATGCAAAAGCAGTTTAAGGCTTTACAGCTATGAAGTCGAAATTTCGAAAACAGGCACGTATGTCCATCTACAGCAGCGTGATTAAAAAAAACAAACTTAACCCGGCTACAAATAACACAGACCTAGAAGCCGATAAAAGGGCGCGTTTTGAAGTTAACAGTTTAAAATCAAATAAGCTACGAACCCAAACAGCGAGTCTCTCTATCTGCTGCTCTCTTTGTTCCCGCTTCTGCTCAACCCCGTTAGTTTGAAGCGTTGCTACTCCGATCGAGCAAACACAACTACTGTAAGTGCAGAGAGAGAGAGAGAGAGAGAGAGAGAGAGAGAGAGAGAGAGAGAGAGAGAGAGAGAGAGAGAGAGAGAGAGAGTATCCAAGTTGTTTCTATGAGAGCAGAGCAGACACGCTTCAAATCCGCCCGCCAGACTCTGAGCTGCAGGAGGCTCGGTCGTCATCGGTTCAACAATAAACTGCACACAAACTAAACTGGAGCAATGAAATGTGACAAAGTCGTGTGATGACGCAAATGTGATTAAACTGAATAATCTGTCTATTTTGTCTCTCTAGGCGATGAGCCTTTGATGAACATTTGAGGCCAAACAAAGGACTTGAACGCCAGAGCGCACGTTCGGGTCTCGGCATCACCATTGAAAGTAAAAGGCAGAGCCTATATATAGCGTGCATGAAGCTGCACAGCACATTGCCGGTGGTGCCAAACCTTTTGACTGTCAAGTGGACCGCGATTGTGCCATGATGTCCTTGCCCTTCACTCCAGCAAACAGCCAGCCTGCTGTGACTGTAGAGCCGCATTGCCGCATTGCGCAAGCAGAGACGGGGGCGAACACAGAGTAACCCAGGACATGCCTCGCTAAGGAGACCCGTGTGTTTCCAAGCCGCAATTGCATCAGGAGATATATTTGCACACAGAAGCGAACCCCCATGTGCACATAGTCTATGTACAACTCCTCCCGCAGAGCTGACTCCAAGAACATTGAACTTCCCTCTGTCATCTTACGTTTTAATTTGATTAATTGAAACCTCATTAAAACAACATCTAAAGCTCTATAACAAAATAATTCAGATTTCTCTTCAACATGAAAACATGCTGAATGGACTCCATACAAAATTATTCTGACCCAAACAATTTCAACAAGACAAAGTCTAAAGCCTTTATAAATGATGGACTGTTAAAATGAAAGGAGCAATACACATTACACTATTCACTGTGCAGTTGTCAAACGGTTTAGGAGCCTATAGATTCCTTCTTTAATGTATCTGCATGCAAGCTGAGGGCGACAATAGAAGAAAACAGCTGCATCCCAGAAGAAAACTCAGCCAAATAACACACAGCCATGATACCATACATCTGTGGCAGCAGACAACAAGGGATGCATCTAACAAAACAGAGCAGCATAATGACAGTCACACAAACACACACACACACACACACACACACACACACACACACACACACACACACACACACACACACACACACACAGACACATCAAAAGGTTCTCTCAAAGTTTTAACAAAACCTAAACATACAGTATGTCTAAAAATACAAAATAAATCGCTCACCCGCAACACTCCAGGTGCACAATGAAGCAGTTATGTACATGTTTATGCTCTTCACTGAGTAAATAATAAGACAATAAGAGTGTAACTGTGCATCCCTGCATGCTTAAAATGCTCTCACCATCGAGGGACAGCCAGTCATGCTGAGAAGATGGCAGGGCAGGAAGGTCACGCGCTTTGTATTCAAACACCACAGAGGAAGAGATGACCTCACCACCCATAGCTACCTGCAGCATCACCAGACCTGTGTCATGTGCTGGAAACAGAGCAAGGAATTAGTAAGATTGTCTGTGTGCTGAGACTGATCTCTTGTCAAAGATTAATTTCAGGACACTCTGTAATCCATTATACACTGTGAAAGTTGAATATTGCCTTTGCCCACGTGTGCCTGAAAAAGACTTTGTCTTGCAGTTATCCCCTGATCACACCTAACAGGATGTGACTCATCTATCATTTACTATACTATCCCAAAAAAACAAATTCCAAGCAAAGTTGTGTTTATAGTGTCCCTCCTCACAATGCTATTTTTTCTATTGTCCTTATTTTTTTGTGGGACTCTCCCAAAAGGGTGTGCAGCCGACTTAGTAAGACTCTTTCTTGGTATGCTGAAGAAAAATAAATTGCTCATAATAGGGGTTAGTGGTGTGACGGTTGGGGTTAGGTTTTTCTTTGTTAAAGGTGTGTGCGTTGTGATAGTGCATGCATACACACGTGTGTTACCTGGGCAGTAGCAGCGCAGCACCCCGGGCTGGATGAGTGCAGCAGGGACGCTGATGTGGTCAAAGAGACAGCTGTACTCACTGCTCGACTCCAACCACGGACCTGTGATAAGCACCTTCACGCCACCCTGTAGCACACAAACAGAGGACTCAGTCTAACACCACACTCACTCACGCACGCACACACACACACACACACACACACACACACACACACACACACACACACACACACACACACACACACACACACACACTATACACATTTAAGCATTGTGTACTGCGTTTCTATCAAATATCCTGATTGTGGCAAAAACAAACCTCAGAGACACAGTGGCCTACTTTTTTGGTTTTCTATTATATGAATCTAAACTGATACATATTAGTAATTGCCCCATATACTAAAGTGATTATTATTTTGCCAGTGACAAATCTACGAGTCTAACAAGCCTGGTAGCAGCCCCTAGAGGGTGGTTTGCTTCTTACATCCAAGTTGTTAGAACCATCTGAACAACACTGCCATGTGTTTTCTCTAGTGTAGCTAAAAATAAAACATAAACAACATATTGTCCCCCAAAAATGTCCAGTCATGAAGTTAATATAGATCAACAAACCATTTTCGATTTGAAAACTATTTACTAGCATTTGGTAGTTTTTATTTGGCATTTGCAAAACACTTTTTTAATTAATTCTAAAAATTCTACCATCACCCTTTGAGCCTTTGGGGTGAAACATTGCTGCTTTTTAAGATACTCGAAACCGTGGAATAACCAGTATGATGTAACACTGATGATCCTGGAAGAAAGTGCAGAAAAATATTAGCTGAATATGTGCACATGTTGGGGTGAGATCTCATGAGACATGAGATACAGTTAGTTAAAAAAGTTATTTTCTCCAAAAAGATGCTATGTTTCCACAAGTTTCATCATGATTCAGTGACAGAACTGGTGTCTGAGATGTTATAAGTGGTACATGGGTAAATTAATGAAGCCACCCAGCGTAATCAGTGTATTATTGAAATTCCATCAAAATCCAATCAGCTGAGTCTGAGATATTCTGACTCCTTAATGACCACACAGCCAGGCTGGCGGTCTTAGTACAAGTACATTGTGCCGAGTGTGATTTCAGCGTTTAACATCAGTAAGTCAATCATGTGGTGGGGGGACTGATTTTCCTGTAGGGAACAATGATGAATAAATAATGAATGATAATCATGTAGGGTTTACTAACCTCTGGATAAGACCACTCTGGGGAGTAGTCTGTCACACCAAACAGCCTCCCAGTCTCCTGGAGCAGTCCCAGAGCTCCCTGCTCCACCTCGGAGCCCTGTAGGTGGCCTGCTCCTGTGCCCTGCTCCTCTCCTGCTGCCCCCTCCTGAGGCATTAGAACCCCAGTCACAGCTGCCCCCACCCCACCTCCAGATCCCTCAACTGAGATGAAATCATTGATGAGATCAGAGAACTGGCTTCCAAAGGAAGCCTCAAAGCCTTCCAGACTAATGGCCGCTCCTGCCCCTGTTGTTGTAGCTGACACCCCCCGACCTTGCTGAGGAAGAGGAGAGCTGTAGAGTGCCCCCTCAATGCTTGTACCAGCAGCTATTGACTGAGGACTGGCCACCACTGAACTATTGGCCCCTGACAAGCTAACACCATTACAGAGAATCTCATTTTCCCGTCCTCCTCCTCCTCCTCCTCCTCCTCCTCCTCCTCCTCCTCCTCCACCACCTCCGCCCTCCTCTCCTCCTCCATTGTCATCGGTGGGTTGCAGGTAGTGTTCGGTGTCAACACTTGTGTAGGCCACGTGAGGATCCCCAGGCTTGAGAAGCAACTCCCCTCCATTCTCAGAAGTCTTATCTAAGCCCCCGACCTCTCGATGTCCCCTGCTGCCTGACTGTTCGACAGTCGTATCCTGTGGTGTTAGAGGAAAAGAGCCCATAGCTGCTCCTTGTCCATTCCTTCCACACAGGCCCTGCTGGTCTGGGCTGGCTTGGTGGAGGTGTGTATGCGGGTCTCCATTGGTGACTGGTGTGTCTGTTGGCACCGTGGGCAGGCCTATATAAGCCTGGGCCTCGCCTGATTCCTGTGTTGCCTCAGTACCATTGGTCTGCAGCTGGGAGGGCTGGCTTGTCTGGGGGGAGGCCTGGAGGAAGAGGCTGGGGGAGGGGTGGTGTGCAGGCTGGGTCAGACCCGGGACACAGGCTGATGACATCACAGCACTGAAGTCCATCTGCTCCAGGGTGGTGCTGGGACTGAGGCCTGTCCCTTCCCCTACATAGCTGCTCTGAGGGGCCAGCGGCGGCTCCAGGGGTGCAGGTTCCGTCTTGATGTTGTTGACAAGGGCTGGGTTGTAGATGAAGCTGTTGGAGGAGCAGTGGAGTCCTCCATCATCCCCGTTACATCCCTCTGCCTTCCCTCCACCATACGTCTGGCCCTGTTTGGGATTGTTGAGGAAGCAATCAGGGTCAAACGTCATGGTGGTCTCAGGAAGGCTGACTCCCCCACCAGAGTCTAAAGAGCTAGACAGAACCAACTCTCCTCCCTCCCCTAAGCCCACACCACCAGGAAATGCTGCAAACCTCTGGTTTTCAGGGGCAACAGCCAACAGGATGCCAGCGGTGGTGCTCTCATGGGTGGATGCCAGCAGGTGGGTGTGGCCTGCAGAGTAAACCGAATCCCCAGTCAGCGTGGTGACCTCAGACATGAACACAGCTGTGCTCTGTGTCAAGCCAGCCCCAATGGCCAGAGCGGGACTATCAGCCATGTCGCTGGTGATTGACAATGGGGAGCTCTGGGTGGTGTCAGGGACCTCCACCTGGTTGGTGGAGGTAGACGAGGACACTTCCATGCTGCTCTGTGGGAGCAAGGAGGGTTTGTTGTTTATCCTGCCATTCCTCCTCTCTCCTCCACCCGCTCTACTCCTGCCCCCTCCAGGACTGGGCTCAGTCTGGCCTTCTGACACATCGCTGTTCTGGACCTCTGTGCCATCTGCTTCCTCAACTCTCTGGCCTGCCGCTACACCCATACCTGCTGCAGCTCCACCTCCCGCTGCTGCCCCTGACTCCTGCTTGGATGAGATGATGCGCTGCTTGACACTGGAACATTTCTGATGCAAGCTGCTACCAGCACCTGTCAGAAGAGACATTCAGACAAAGGAAACAGCATTTAAGACAATGCATCTTTATTTTATGTCCTTTCATTTGCTCAGGTCAATCTTTTTAGTATCATGGCATTACCCCACACACATTTGACAGTGTGTAAGGGCGCCCTCCAGTGTTCAGAATGTACACTGATAACTGAGATCATGAATACTCTAATAACACTGGTTGAGACTCTTGAGTATTCAAAACTTTCAATACATAAATGAATAGTGTGCAATTTGCATAAATTGAAAGACATGTCAATTTTAACACCTGAGGGTATTTCCAGTTTCTAAAGTCGATGTCTTCATTTACATTTTTGGGATTTAGCTGAAACATTTTCAGAGTGAAGTAACAAATAGCAAACACTTCAAGTGTCAGAGACCTAATGCCCATGAAAAAGCCTTTGAGCACAGATGGCTCAAGTAAGTGATCAAGAGAGAAGTGCTCAAAAAGGAAAAAAAAGCAGAGAGCTGTTATGTGTGAGCAAATTAGGGCAGGTAGAAGAGCGAGAGGGAATATGATTCAGTGGGGAGAGTGAGAATTGAGGCGCTACTTAAGTCAACAAGCCACTTAGTTTTGGGCAGCTGTCCTGATTTGCCCTTCCAAACCAGATAAAAAGAGGGGTGAGATTAGGTAAGTGTGTGTGTGTATGTGTGTATTGGAGTTATCTACTCCCTGATGCCCATTTATGAATAATACATGTTGGATATTTCTAGAACCTCTGTCTTCTTTCCCTCTATCCCTCCCTTTCATGGGTAAAGTGTGTATCTGCCTCTAGGTGGCAGCATGGTGCTGACTGATGGAGCCATCAAAAACAACAAATCTAAATCTGTATAAAGCCTGGATGAATGGTATGTATCTCTCTTCATACGGCGGCTTTTTAACGCAAAGTATTATTGTTTAATATATCAATATTTTGTAAATAAAGCCACTGTTTATGCCTGAACATACCTTTTGATAAGTCCAGTTGTTACATTTTGGCTTACTGAGTTATCTTTACCAACTCTAATATCAATAAGATGTTTGTGCTAAATCAGCACTGCCAAGATTCAATATAGTTCATTGATGCAAGAAAGACATTTTCATATCATCTCCCCTAAACTGCTGAAATCACCTGTTGTCTGTTCTGATAAGAAATGGCACAGCTCCAGACCATGCCCCATCTGCTGCCAAGTTGTTTACAAAGCCTAAAAGCAAGCCAGTGAACCAAATAACCTGTGTTTTAGAGATTAATTTGAAGAATTACTGCACCGTGACAGGTGTTGTTTTTTTTTACTGACCCAAGGTGACTCATATCCCCAGGTTTAGGAAAAATGCGAGTGCTGAAACATGAGAGTAGGAGATACTGAAATAACGGTAATGCTAACTCACACATGGGTTTGAGTTGTCCAATGAGCTCCTCCTTGCTCCACTTGGCCCACTCCTTCCTGTCTGTGTTGATGGAGCAGAGGACAGGACCACATGGCTTCCCGCTATCGTCCACTGCCGGTACATTCAAGTAGTGCACCAGCACAATGTCTGGGTTCTACAGCACAGGGACACACACACAGATACATGTACGCACATTGTGTTAGTTTAACATGGCCTTTATCCATTTATTCATTGTAATGTTCTTACCAACATATGGGAGGGAGAGAATAAAATGATAAAGTCTATTTAAAGAGGGAGAGGAAATAGAGAAGGGAAGCGGGAGAGAACGTGGAGGTCAGGGAGGAGGTTGGGCATAGCGTGTCAGATAAGATTCTCTCACCTGCCCATAAAAGATTTAACAGCTCAAGCCCACTCATCGCTCTCTCTCTGACCCTGCAGAGGCTGTGGAAGTGTCTATATATGTGTGTATGTGCGTGCAGTTCAGAGTAGTTCTCACTATACTGTAGGCCACCAGCAGACCTATGGAATTTCTAAGCCATGAATGATTCAACAGGTGCATTCACGTGCATCTGTGTGTGTGTGTGTGTGTGTGTGTGTGTGTGTGTGTGTGTGTGTGTGTATTTGAGAAGAGAGTGAGAAGGAGAGAAGCTCCTCTTGATGAAAGATTCAGTAGACAGACTCAGGTGAGGGGGAGGACCTGCTGAGTTGGAACACTTTTCTCTCCAAAAGGGGATGGCACACTGTGCCATGCAACAGCACTCACACACTGATTTATGATCATATTCACTGATGTGTTTCGATATCGGCGCAAAGAGCAGAAGATGGCACTTTACAGATAAAGCAAGTAAAATTTCCCTTCATAATTTCAGACTGCAGGAATCAAACTAGCTGGGCATGCTGCAAAAGAAAATATATTGGGTGAGGGCATATTCAATTTACAGCCGATGGCTGGAATGTCCTTGTAAATTTCATGTGACAAATTATGCAGGACATTCCGCCAAAGAATACATAAATATGTATGTATTTCCATATTTTAAATGAACATCGCTGGTTATTCAATATTTTCTTTGAAATGAACAGAGAGGGATGAAGACAGAGGCAGTGTAAATGTAAATGCATTTTTTTTAAATTCATCATGTAACTTGTCATTTGAAGATGATGAGGTCCTGGTGACCACGTCTTGCATGGCCAATAGAGAAAAAGACATGTATGTGTGTGTGTGTGTGTGTGTGTGTGTGAGTGAGTGTATATGTGTATGTGTGTGTGTGTGTGTGTGTGTGTGTGTAAATCCTGCTCTCTGTTGTCTTTTACATGAGCAGTAGAGTGAGTCCAACATCTCTATGAAAAACAACATGCTTTTATACACATGGGACACCTGTGCATGTGTGTGTTGGTGTGAGCATGTTGAGCGTGTTGTTTGTAGCTCCAGGGTGTTTTCTTAGAGAAGACCACATGGAGAGTATCGCCTGAGTCCTTGGTGCAAGCTATAAGTATCGAGAGTCAGGGTCTCGATAACACACTGTGCTCTGGAAGTTGCAGTCAACTTGCGAAGGAATATTCTTTTTATTTTCCACACTGTATGTTAGCATTATAAGCTGTATAGGCCTGGCATATTCTAGGTATATTCTAGTGGTCTAACTGTGTGTGTGTGTGTGTGTGTCCACTCAGCCAAATAACATCCAATTTTATTATGACCCCAGCTTTGTGATAGTAATTTCACTATGTCTGCCTCATTAATTTAGAGGAGGGTGATGTTTATTGCTGGTTAATGGTTTAGCTTAGTGTTTTGTTTTGGAAATGGACGGTTTAACAGACAAAACTTTGTGTAACACTGATAATATATAGTTTGGCTGCCCAGTTTTGTGAAGAATAAGGAATAATGCCTTAAAATAGCTGTAATAAATGTTACAAGATGGTCATAGTGTGGGGCGAAAGACCTGAAATTACAAAGATATGCTGCTATATATGACAACTAATAACAAATTATCACCAGACTATGAATGCTGTCCAAGTCTTGTTTTGTATGTGTATAAATGTGTAACAAAAGGCAAGGTGGGAAAGGGGGGTGGGCTTACCTGCAGCAGCCAATAGCATCTACGATGGAAGGTGGGGATGATGGAGGAGTGGACGTAGCAGCCATACAGACACTAGAGAGAGGAGAGGAGAGGAGAGGAGAGGAGAGGAGAGGAGAGGAGATTGCAGGGATAGACGAGAAAAGAAAAATGGAGGAAGCGAGACAAAAAGTGAAAAAGGAGGAGAGGAGGAGAGGAGAGTAAATGAGAGAACAGGAGAGGAGAACTTAGGTTATACCCACTTAGGCTGTATTGATTGCGGTGCTAAAACTAAATTGCAAACATGCTGTATGCATTTTTTCCTAATGTCTTTTCTAAAATGCTATAAATCTGATGTTGACAATTACAGCACATGAGATTGTGAAATTTACTGCCTCAGCAAGACTAGACATAACCCACTTGGAATTCACAAAAAGTCTGATTGTCGTCAGCTCACAGACACTGCAAGAGAGATCAGTAACAGTGAAGGGGACAAAGAAGAGGAGGAGAAAGCGAGGAAAGTACAGAGTGTCAAGGTGGACAAGATGAAGAGGAAGTTCAGTATGGACTCCATCCAGTAGAGGATGCGTACATACATACAAAATAGTGTGTATACGTGTGTGTGAAAATAAACCATATGTGTGTTGCAGAGGTTGCTTTAGAGATTTAAACGTCTTTTATATAGGTGCGATATGAAACGTTTTTTGATACCACTGCCAATAAAGTGCCTGATTTCTTGACACCCTAAGTTCAAGAATATTTTTTCCTTTAACAAAGTAAGCTGAATTTCATAAAACCCTTTTTTTCATTGAACAAAGTAAGTTAAACTTCTTAAAAAGCTTTTTTTCATTTATC
Organism: Cebidichthys violaceus; assembly: GCF_023349555.1. Classification (NCBI taxonomy): domain Eukaryota; kingdom Metazoa; phylum Chordata; class Actinopteri; order Perciformes; family Stichaeidae; genus Cebidichthys; species Cebidichthys violaceus. The sequence continues at coordinate 4,760,783 of NW_027176428.1, read as the reverse complement.
AAAATAAGCTGAATTTCTTAAACGCATCAGGGTGTAATGCAAGGCAAGTGCACAAACACTTTAAATTAAAAACATGAAAAGAAAAGACAAACAGTCTGATGAACCATTTAAAACAAGTTCCACTTATGGAAACATTTCAGACAATGCTCAAATAATATTAGGTTCGATACTCGGTTCTAATGGAGGCCGATTTGTGGTGTTTGACAGAGTAGGGTTGCAATAATGACAGGAAAGCCTTCTATCACTGCCACTTTTTCAAATGCTTCAAAATCAAGGATCAAACACACACACACACGCACACACACAAATAAATTGGTTGTGTTTAAAGACAAAATTGCACACACAAACACAATTGCTCAACTGCTTGTCCTGTTTTCTGTCTCATGAACACTCACGCACACTTATATTTTCTCGCCATTTTGCCTCTCCTCAGAAGTAGCCCGCCCTCTATCTAAAGTGTGTTTTGCCAAAGGCAGAGTGCATTTCCATATATTTCCATTCGATATGAGGAGGCTCTACATTCAGGGTTATGTTTTTCTCTCCTGCTTCCTGCCTCTCCCCATCCTCATTCACCCCCTCTGCTCATCTCACCGCTCTGCTCATTCCCGTCCCTTGCTCTAAACACTGCTTGCTTTGGGGGGTCCTGGGAAGACGTGACACAAACAATTACTGAGCAACTACCAGGGACTGAAACACTTTGTATATGTGTGTGAGTATGTGTATCCACACACGATTGCAGAAAATTGCATGTGGGATGAATGTCAATGTGAGTGTGGGGTTGTGAATACTAGAGGTGCAGATGGGAATACTTGATCTCAATTATTCTCTTTACCTCTGTGTCTCTTTCACCTGTCTCCTGCTCACCCTTAATGCAAAACTATTGAGCCCTCTGCAAACATCCATGTGCCCCATCGCTGTCTCCCCTTCGCTGTCCATTCTACCTAATTTTTTTCTGTTTCTGACACATGCATGCTCACTCCTCTCACCTCTTCGTATATTCCTGCTGAATAATCAATTTTTGAGCTGGCTGATATGACTCGAACACACACACACACACACACACACACACACACACACACACACACACACACACACACACACACACACACACACACACTCGCTCACACAGAGACGCTGCCTTGAGACTGGATCGATACCCCTCTCTGTTCTGCTGAAGGAGGCATTGACATCATTCCTGGCCTCAGGCCAAACACACTCTTATCCTTCAGAAAGAGAGAGAGAGAGAGAGAGAGAGAGAGAGAGAAAGAGAGAGAGAGAGAGAGAGAGAGAGAGAGAGAGAGAGAGAGAGAGAGAGAGAGAGAGAGAGAGAGGAAGGGAGACAGGGGCACGAGCAGGGAGCGAGCTAAAAAAAGAGGGGCACCGTTCACTCTCAGGTAACATGTTGGCCTGCAGCCTCAGCATGTGTGTTTGTGTGTACGTTTGTGTTACACGTATGTGTCTCCTCAGACTGAAGTAGAGTAAGTTAGTACGTAAGATTGGCAGTGAAACCAAACAAGATCATCGACTTGTTTTTATTCTACAAGTTCTCACCTCTACTCCCTGGACTTTGAGTTTCATGTGATCCTCTCTGGTGGTCTTCCCGTCTTTCCTTTTCTTCCAGCAGTAGCCATCCTTCCTGTACTTCACCTTCTTACGATTGTAGAGGATCATAGAGCCATTTTGAGGCCTGATGGAGGACAGGAGGAAGAGTTAGCCAGACAGAAAGACACACGTGGTGTTGACTCATGTTAATTCTACAGGGTAAGTGCACAGTGGAGACTTCTAACTGACAACAATTCAACTCATGGAAACTGACCTGGAAATGATTTTCATGCTGTCATTTATCCAATATTAGCAAATACAGATAATGTGAATCAATGTTATTCTCCCACAGTCGAGTTAACATGGTCTCATGCTGCCCCTCCCCTCTTATACGTATACACGCCTCCGCGTTAATATTTTAGTAGGGTGATTTATCAGCACAGCAGGAACATCGGCCTCTATAGACTTACATTTCATATACACTTGGTAGGATGAACATACGTGTGCACAGAAACAAACACACACATACACACACCAGGAGCCATACATGTAGAGAGACAGAGATGCTATAGTGATGTCAGAGACGGCAGGACCTACTGCCGTGTGTTCTTTGAGCTCAATGTCAAACCTGCGGCTCAGCAATCAATCATTACACTTCTAAAACGTTAAGGACAGGTATGTGTGCGTGTTTCTGTGTGTGTCGGTGGAGGAAAAATGCTCCTCTGCCTTATCTCATGACAACAGAAAGAGAACAGGCACGTTAATCAATAAACTAACACATACTCACAAGTGCTCTCTCTCACACAGTCATGAGCATGCACACACACCACACACACACACACACACACACACACACACACACACACGCATACACACACACACACACACACACACACACACACACACACACACACACACACACACACGCATACACACACACACACACACACACACACACACACACACACACACACACACATGCATTTACACACCTCCTCTTCTCCATCAACCTCCAGATTGTATCCCTCTTATTATAGTATCTCTTCATTTTCTTTTTACTGCTTTTTCAGTCCCTCCATTCTCTACTCCTTTTCACTTATTCACATCTTTTCATCTTGTCTACTCCTTCTATTATCCTCCTAACCTCTGTTTCTTTTGTTGTCTCTCCTCTCCTCTCCTCTCCTCTCCTCTCCTCTCCTCTCCTCTCCTCTCCTAGAATATGATGTAGACACATCGATATGGACTGAGATGATTGCAATTTACTCTGAACACTGTGTGTAGTGAAATTGAATTTACTTTGAGCTGATTTTCTTTGACACCTTAAATCTGTTCTGTTTTGGGGTGAGCCTGCCAGTTTCTTAGCCGAGTGGAGACCCCCACCCTCCGATCAAAGCCGAGTGTAGTCTCCGTCTCAAGCAGTGTGAGTCATCTCAGAGCTGCTGATTCTAATTATGTTATGGAGAAGATGGATGAGATCAGATGTGTGCATGTGCGTGTGGTTGTGTTTGAGAAATACGTGCACGATCATGTGTATGTGTGTCTGTGCGCGTAGAGGCATGCGCACGTGGACGGTGCCCATGTTCCTTGCAAACTCTCCGATTCAAGCAGACATAAATGCTATTGATTGTAACTGGGCTGTGATGTGTGGGATATAAAAAGCTTTTCCACCGTTCCACAGTGTAGCAGAGCGAAAACAGAGAAGGCAAGGGGAGGAGAGTGGGGGGAAAAAAAGACGGCAAGATAAAGAGACGGAGTGGGCGAGTGAGTGAGTCCGGTAAAGGGAGGAGAGAAGGAGGAGTAGAAGAGGAGAGGGAGAGAGGAGGTAACAGTCATTACTTTGGACTGATGAGGTATTTCAGTGAAGGGAGAAATGAAGGTCATTGATTGTTATCTTAATATTGCCCCCCCCACACACACACACAAATGTGCAAACGCATGCGCACATTGGCATATAAAACACACACACATGCACGCACATCCAAGCACAAACGTAAAATGTCACTAGCTCCGTTTGCTGAGCTCCTTTCCATCTGATGGGATTAGGTGTAATCTGTCCTAATCGTGCCTCGTGTCATGTGTAAATGGGATTATATCTAACTGCTGCTCAATAACACCAATATGACTGCTACTGCTGTTGCTGCTGGGAGGCTGAGGCTATACGGCAGCACAACCAATCAATGAGAAATCCATCCACAACATAAACTGTGCTGCTGGCCTCAGGCTGCTCCTGAGAAGAGTCCTTCAGCTCGCACAATGGGAGCGCAGAGGCATCACCCCGGGCTTTCAGCAGTGTCAGTAATCAGAAATGGGGCCATGAGGGG